>NC_134311.1:32547663-33154042 GCF_949628215.1 Phalacrocorax aristotelis | reverse complement strand
CCATTTGCATGCATTGCTCTGATGCTGCATTCTTTACCAGTTTAAAAACCACAGCTTTTAAATGTTTTTTTTTCTGAAGATTATTAGCTACTGTTCTTTAAAACTTGTTGTTTTAAAACAAGATACAACCTTTAAATTAAATGTGCTGAATAATACAAACATATTTAATGCATATTTAACCTACTGATACGTAATAGTAAATGCTGAACTGATTACTCCCTTTTTTCAGGACAATTCTTTTCACAAGTCTTATAAGTGACAAACTGTATCTGGATGAAAACACTTATTAAAAGCAACCAGAAAAAATTTTAAACTCATTTAAAAGTACTTACGTATGTTACATATGTAAAAACTGGAAAAACTATTTTGCATTTAAAGCTGAATTATGTGTGACTATAAAGATTAATGACTGCATAAATGATCAGAAAAGAAGGATTTTAGAACTGATCTCCTTCTCTTTCCTGACACTTCTATTCATATATTATGAAGAAGAAACTGACGGACTTCTGTTTTCAGTTTCAAACAGATTTAAATTAAATTTCAACAAAGAACTGGATGTGACATCTGAAAATAAGGAGACTATTCACTTGATATCACAAAAGACAAGGTTGCTTCAATTGATTTTGACACGTTGACAAATTCTGTTTCCTAGTGTTTGGTAGTTGAGAGCTTTTGTCTTCTTGAGCACTTTGGCAAGGCACATGGACTGCTTGATATGTGGCTTTGGGTGTGTTGCTTTTGGTTTTGGTTTGTTCTTTTTTTTAATTTGAGCATACATTCAGTCTGCAGTAATAGTCACATTCACAATGAATTTCAATTTTAAGAATGTTTCTTTAATCAGAAGTTAATTTTAATGCATTTAAGGTACGGTTTTGATACAGCTTTCTACACAGCCTCCTTATATGACCTCTAGCATTATTTGGCCCTATTCTGAAGCATGTGCAAGACTTTCTAGGAGCTCAATTAAATAATTTTCCACCACCATTAATAATCTATTGCATATTTTGAAATACTTTATGACACAGAAAGAATAAAACCAGTATTTGGTTCTTGTCAGCAATTGAGGAAAATCATACAAAAAATATTTTGTTTGCTACTGAGATGAACATATACACAAGACGTTTCCTTGGAATCTGGGCTTTTTTTTGTGCAATATCAGATACAGATTTCCAACTTCTCAGGAAAATTAAGTTTGCATACCAGCACAGAATATCCCCGGGACTTCACTCCGGAATATAACAGTTCGTACTTTCTTATCAGATTTCAAAGCATCCACAGCTTTTGACATCTACAGAGAAAAGGAGGAAGGGGAATAACCAAACATTTTTTGAAGTAGTTAATTTCAATATTTTACCTTTATACTACAAATTATTCTTTTCACTTACCATTTTTAAAATATTTTTGTTAAGTGCATTCTTGGCATGAGATCTGTTTAATCCAAGCACCACAATTCCTGCAGGGGAAGAAAATTGTACCATTGTTACAATGTAGTAAAATATATATTATATACATAAATTACTATTTTGAAATTATAGAAAAAGCATCAAGGACTGAAAAAAAAAAAACCACTAGTGCAATCACTTAACTACTGAGCTTTTGAAAGAAAATAAATTGACTTATATCTTCCAATGTTAAACATTTCAATGTTAAACAGAAATGACATTTAAGAACAAAAATATGGCCTTAACACCTTCACATAGAAATACTGCTTATGAAGGCTGAATGTGTAATTACACAATTGCATGCACAAATTTCATGTTTGCATGTGAAGTGCTAACACGCAATCAGGAAAGGTACTTAACTGTAAAGCATATGTTTCCATATTTAGACAGCCTGCACAGCCTGCCTTCAGAGACTTCTTAAAGCAAGAAATGCCACCACAGCTAAGACTAGCAACTCTAATGCAGGTAAAAGGAAGTCACAAACACAGAAAGAATGCTATCAATGGGAAACCTGAACTGTTGCTTAAAATGAAAGAAATAATGTAAAAATTCTCCCCCAAGACACAAAAACTGCACTCCGTGCTTAGTACACAGCTCCAATCACATATTCAGAGCTCCCTTAGTCCAGTTAGAGATCAGTTGTCTCACTGACTGATTACATGTGCAACAGTTTGAATGTTGCAGCAGAAATACCATTTGTTTGTCCTTGTTTCACCCCCTCAGTTTAACAGGCATGATTATTAAACAGGAAAATTCTGAGAAGTTTATCTTGGTAATGCCTAAGTTTATCAAGCTTATACCAATCTTTTAGACAATTTCTTCCTGAACACACCAGTATTCCCTGAATTCTAAGCATCAGCACCAGTCCTATTAAACTGATGCAGCCCTGGTAAGGTCTTATTATTAAGGACTTTTTTGTTTTACTTTGAGAATGAAAGGGTAAGGGGGAAAAGAGGAAGGTCTAGGACAGGGACTGGGAATGACAGACAAGAAGGGGGCTCTCTATCTCCCACAAAAATGCCCATCAGTATTGCCATCAGTCTAACAGATGAAAAAAGAAATTCCAGAAACTCAGTATTTGCCTGGGTATTTACTACTTCACCACTCAGCTTTGCATGTACAATCTATATGTAATCTGGCTCTCCTAGCCTCCACAGAGTGCCTGTCCTGTCATCTCAGTGCATACTACTTCTTTTATTTCAGGGAATCCTGTCCTCCCAAAGGACTGACCTATCAGTGCTTGAGCCCACTCCCCTTCTTCTTTTTCCTCCTGCATGTATGTGCACATGCACACACAGAGGACAAGATTAAAGAGAGCTCCTGCTCCTTCTGCAGCTACAAAATTGAAAACAAAGTCCTCCATTTGCCAGCTAGCACTCTCAGGATTCAAATAAAAACGGTTAAACGCAAGTAGGAGAGCATACATGCCTCTTGCTTGCTCCATACAATCCATTGCTATGTATGGATACCTCCTAAAAAGGGAGAGGAGCCTGGTTAACACAAATGACCTTCACTCCCTTGCTCTGTAAACCTAAATTCCCACCTGTTCATCCCCGTGGTTAGAGGCGTTCATCTAGGACCTCTTGAAAGGGTCCTTATTGAGCACTTACACAGGAATCTCTTTACGCAAATGGGACAGTGTTCAAGTAGTGCTTCTGACTGTAGCACTTCTTTCTGCTGTCACAAATTATTCTTCAGGAGGATTACTCCAAATTCAGCATCACTCATTAAAGCAACAAAAAGACACTTAACCTGGCTTTGATTTTAAACTCTAAGGCACACTATAAATCCTATGTTTGAATAAACTAGTGATGCTATCATCCCAAACTGTTCTTCAGTTAGGAAATAAAGCCCTTTCCAGAAGTATGCTTTTTTCAAAGGCAATGACACTTTTTAATTACACTTGCAGTTTTCTTCTTCCCATCAGAGCCCAAAGACTGCTGCTCCACCACCAATATCAGTGTGTTCAGAGGGAAGTTCCAAATAACATTAAAGCACCTTTAATATTTTTTCCTACGAAGGGATGATCCTTGAAGAAAAATCATACAAGTTGATTCTTCTTAGCAATGTCATTTCAAGTCATAAATTTACCACTTCTATCCCCCTCTCCACAAAAAATAAGAGGTAAATAAAGATGATACCCATACAGTTGTTCTAGTTCTTAAATAGGAAAAAAAGATGAAGCAAGAACTACAATAGGAAAAGCATAAAAGTTTTACAAGAGAAAACAATATATTGCAGTGATATACACAAGAAGACATGCCTTGAATTCTCATTTGAGTCAGTTTTGTTCTAATATGCCATTACTATAGTACCTGAGCTTCCTTAAAACAAATTCTTAGGTTTTTTTAATATGGCATTAATATTCAGGAAGTTTTCCCAATGTGTTAATCAGTGATCAAAAAAGACTGATTAAGTATCTGCTCAAAATTACAAAACAGAAATTGAAAAATAGAATTCCTGATTTCCAGATGAGAATTTAATCTTTCTCCCTTCCCCAGTCCCAGCCCCTCCCAAGAATCTCCTGGCAAAAACTGTTTAAGCTGAGTCTTCCCCGTTTGGCACACTCAAGATTTAAACCCCTGGTCACATGGGTGTATCAATTTTAGATGGGACAGATTTTCATAACCAGGGCAAAAAGGAATAATCAGGCTCCATATAATACTGCAGAGCTCCATTAACCGAATTATAAATAAAATAAAAAGGCAAGAAAAAGGCAAAACATTCAGGCAATACTGTCATGGGATAACCATTCTGACAAATATTGTTAGTCATACAGAAAACTTATGTATTTCAAAATACCAGTTATATTGTCATCCAAAGAATTTAAACATGGTTCACTCTTCCTAAAGCATACATATATAGATGTGCTTTCCAAAATAGAAAGACAAATAGTTTGAAAACAATTTCTATATGTAAAAGAAAAAAAATGTAAAAAGTTATCATCACATTCATCAGCAAATATCAGCAAAAGCAATAATAATAATAAAATTCCAAGGTCTGTATGGTGTCAAAGAAGTGGCAGATATACTAGAAAAGAATAAGCATTCACATAATGCTAAACTCAGTATTAATTTCATAGTTTTTCCTGGGAGTCATCTCCACATTATATTAGAATGCTCTTCAGCAATTAATGTGCATCTATTATAAATTACATCCACATATTAAAAACTAACTTCCACCCTATTAGCTAGGCTCTCCAAGGGACTAGGGACCAGGATGACTCCCAGTGCTGTCTAATATAAGCAATCATATCCCTGCATACTACTTGCCTAGCCAACCATCAGAGGAAAAGCACATGCAAACATGCAATATGTTCTCTGCTTTCAAAAGAGAAAGCTGCCTGTGACATAATTCTTAATGTTTAAGCGAAAACTACATGAAAGTCAGAGATAATAAAGACAAAAAATGTATTTTAGTGAGATAAATATATATACACATATCAAAGATAGGTTCAAAATACCTGTAAATACCCAGAAACATCCTCCTTGCATGGTGCAAACTAAATTTGGGATTTGCATATAAGCAGTTCATACAGAAAGGTTCTTGTATTTTAAGAGTGATAGCAAAAATATATGATGCTATCATTATTTAAAACTGCTGAGACAGAAGACCATATTTCTTTCTATACTGTACAGAACAGCGTGGACCAACTTAAGTGATTAGATCAAGGTTTAACTACAGTTTGTATCAGCACACAGGAAATCTTACTTTAAATAATGATTTTTATCTGTTTTATCTTGTACTTTTTAGTTTTCAAAAAATATTCATCCTCAGTGTTTGGCAGAAGCACATTTAAATGGTTCCTTACAAATAGTTCCTGTCTTTACACTCATATTAGTAATTTTGCCTGAGCTAGAAAGAGTCAACACATCTGTATAAAAAGTACTTATGGAAATACATTTATTTGTATTAAGTATACACACTCACACAAATGATATATCCAAATGTACTTTTTTGTAACTAAAAAAAATTCTGAATTATGCACTGAAAAATGAAGGGATGATCAAAGAGACATAAGTTATTTTTAAGCTTGTATCACTTAACTACACAAATAAAGCAAGGCAGACAAGTTAACTTAGATGCTTATCCTAGAACAGTTTCTTAAGCAAAACAAGAATCTATGGTGAGTGCATCATGAACAATTCCGGTGGTTTCCATTGATCACCTTATCAAGTACTTAAGTGCGAAATCATGCATATGTGCTCTAGGCAATATTTTTAAGAAACACAAAAAACACTTTTCAAAATCCCATATCTGTACCTTTTTTATTTCTAAACACCACGTAAAAATCCTTCCTGCACTTCTTGAATTAGTAGATCTCATCTGCTCAGACCTGCTTTACTTAAAAAGAGCACAAGGGAAAGATTTTCCGATTTATCAGCTAACTATCAGTTTCCAATAGCTGAACAAACAACTTTAACTGAGACTATAGTTGTTCTGCCAATTCTATGTATGTTAAAATTATAACTGATGAGGACAAAAAGCTGTCCTGCATACTCTAACTGAACTAAAACCAGCTATATAAGCTGGAAAATGTAAGCATACAGAGTTGTTCTAGCGTAAAATCTAAATTTTACAAATATTTCTATCACAGCAAACAATGCTGCAACACTTGAGTCAAAACTACAGAGATATTTCTCCTAATTCTATCTATAACTTAAAGATCAAAAGCCCTATGTTTATTAAAATTTGTAATGTGATCAGATATGCAACTTGGCTAAAAGTTCTGAAAATACTAATGCACTGACATTCACCTATACTCACACAAAACTGTCACTAGAAGCTTCACGAGTTGCAACACATTGCTCAGAATACACAGGCATTTTACAACCACATTCTTCAAAAATCTCACATCTTTATTTTAATTCAGTTCAAATGTGGAAAGTGGAAGGTCTTGAATTAGAATTTCAATAATTAGCCCTTTCAAATATTGTTTCATTTCAGTTTATGTTTAGCAAGTTCCCAAAAACTGTGGGGAAACATGAACCCTTGACAGTGTCATGAAGCAGGACAGTTTGCTGCTTTGCCCACAGGGAAAGATTTGTCTAGAGCTACAAGACACACATGATAGTTACTGTCAGTCTTCCTGCCTTCCCAGTATCCTCAGCTGTAAAAGGCCCTGGACAACACATCCTTCTCCAAGTAGCACAGAAAGACTAAGCGTGGAAAGAACATAACCACAGCATAAACAAGCATGTGTGTGCCGTAAAAGGTAGTCAGAGGGAGAGGGTAATGGAAGAATACAATGAGGCAACAGCACTGGGGCCCCACCAGGGAAGGTCTAGAACATGAACCAGTAGAAATGGAATAGTAGGTTAGAGAAGACCAAGAAAAACAACAGGGGCTTATAAGAAGTTAGTGTCCTAATGCAGCAGGGGTTAATTTCTTTACATTACAAATGTAATGTTATGTCTTTACATTACAAATTTAATTACAGCAGGGGTCATGCTGTAAGCAGATAAAGATAGATGAACTTGACAGACAAGGCAAGGAGGAGGGTGTGCAGTAGCAGCACAGGGAGGAAGCAGAGACATGCTTCTTTCACAGAAACATGGTCTGCTCTTTGTCCTCCTCGAAGGAGGCATATGAAGCTAATGGCTCCTCCTGGCTTAATTCCAGACCCTTGTTCTTATCCTTTATTAACAAACAGTATTTTTTTCTATGTCCTTCTGAAAGGCAAAGATGAAGAAAATCCCCTCTCCTGAAGAGAATTCATTAATTAAAAACTGAATTCTTCCTTACGACAGGCACAGCTGATTTAACACTCCAAATGCTGTCTCCATGTTTTGGGGCATTTTTAATGCTGCATTTAACAAAGATATACATTCTAAGAAGGAAAGAAAAAACAACTTCAAAAAGATTTTTGCAACAGAAAAGTTAAAAAGAGGTGGGCTACTGACATGCAAAACTCTAGCTATCTCTGCACCTTTTCTTCAAAAACCTCCTCCAGTTCTCTGCACAATCAAACTTACAGTATCGGCATCAAAAACACTCAGCAATGAACTTAGGATGGATACACAGTAAACAACACCTTTGTAACATTACAAAAGCAATGGCTCTGAGCTGATTCAATAGCTGGAACACGGTACTAAATTCTGTTGCTTTTTGTGTAATAGCAGAAATAATGATCTTTGGTAGGACTCAAGTGTTTTCTACCACTTGTTGGAAAAGCACAAAACAACCAAGCAGAAACACTCCTCCAACATCTCACAAACTCTTCTCTTCTCCTGCCTTGCCTCTTCCTCAATTCTCAATAACTTAAAAAAAATTCAAATAGATGTTTAAAACTAATTCCAAGTTCCACAGTTGCTTGAGAAAACAGGACTAAAGTACGTCTTAAAGGAACTGGAAAGAGTTGGGCACAGAACAGCCACTAAGACAGAAGTGGATTCCCGGATCAGGGTGCATCATCAGCTTAACTGACTCTTTAACAGTGACAGAAGGACCTGCCCTCAGACGGAAGTAGAACCTCAGTTTTCCTTTGAAAAAGGATTATCTTCTAAGCCTCATGCTAAAATCGAAGTTTTAAAGTTACCTCTCTGTATATGTATACAAATCGATAGATTTGCATACTCAACTCACAGGCTTGAATTTGCAACAAGTCTGAAATAACTGCGTTAACACGCTGAAAGATAAACTGAATTGTGCGTCTCAACGTACAGTTACTCCAAGACAAACTCCACAAAAAGAGATCCATGTGCTGTGGATGAACAGAGTTCCACACTATGGCCCTCTCCATAAAAGCTGGTATAACGTCGCGGCTCTAAAAATAAACTCTCAGGAACTGAGTCTGCACTTACTGTTTCTCTGCCATTCCTAGCCCTGCTGCACCCAAAAGGGTTGGAAGTAACAACCAGCAAAGGAGGTGAAGCACCTCCAAAGGAAGAGCCCCACCAAAATCTGGTGAGCACCAAACCACAAGAGAAGTGCAACATATCCCTTCAGTGATGCAGTGGCTCCAGATCACTCTGGATGATGGATTTTCTTTGTTTTACCAGGTGGGTTAAACCAAGACTGTTGGTATAGCTGCGCTGAACAAGGTCAGCAGCAGTTGACAGCGCTAAAAGCAAGGAGGAGATAGTTAGTAGGAAAGCGGCATGAGATGAATAAGAGTGCTGAAGCCACACGTTCCAAGACAGAAAACGTCGATACAGTTTCTGTGTCCTTGTCTGCTCCTGCACACAAGCACATGACAGGAGTGGGACGCGGCCCCACTAGAGCAGTTTGCTGCTTAACTTCATTTTCTCCCGCTGAAGCGGCCAAGAGGCGCCGGCTCGGGGCGGCGTACCTCGCACATGGCGCACACACGGTGCGGCGCTCCTAAGAGGGAACGCCGACGGAGGCCAGGCTGACGCAGTTCCGTGACCGACACGCCGCGGGTCCCCAGCGCCCTGCGGCGAAGCCACCGTCCGAGGTGCCGAGGAGGAGGAGCCGCCGCTCTTTTCCCGCCCCTCGCCGTCGGGCAGGCCCCCCCAGGACCTCCCCCTCCCACCCCGCCGCGGTCCCTGGCGGGAGCCCCGCACGGGTGGGTCACCCCGGCCGGGTGGTGGGCCGTGGGAGAGGGCCGGCCACCCCGGCACTGCCTTCCCCTCCTTACCTTTGTGCTCATCATCCAGGTACCGGACCCGCAGCTCCTCCTCTTCCTTCGCCTCGGAACCGTAGCTCCTCCCGGCCGAGCGGAGAGCGGCAGTGGCGGCGGTTCCCTGCACCGGCGCCCGGCGGCCGGGCCGGCCGAGGGAGGAGGTCGCGGCGGCTGCGGCTGCCAGCCTGACTCGGCCCTGCAGGAGGCCCAGGCCGCCCAGCGCCAGCGCCATGCTGCTGCCTGCGCCGCCGGCGCCGCCTCAGCCTCTCGCCACCGCCGGCCCCGCTCCCGCCGCCCACGTGACCGGCTGCGGCACGCACGGGGCGCCGCCGGCCCGGCCCTTCCCCCCCCCCCGCCTCCCGCCCTCCCGCCGGCGAGGCGCGAGGGCCCCGCGCGCTGCCCGCCTGCCAAACGGCCGCTTGGCAGCCGCTGGGGCGTCGGCGGCCGCGGGGTCTGGGCTGGACTGGGCTGGCCGGTGCCGGGTGTGCCGGTGCTGAGGAAAGACTCCTTACCCGAAAAAGATGGGAGATTTTTCACACGCAGCTTGAAACACAGTGTTCCGCGGAAAAGTTTCTTATCGGTAAAAATGGCTGTTTAGTTTTACTGAGGGTTCTTGATAGTGCCAAAAGATACGCAGCACATTTTATTTGTGGAGAACTTACGTAGATACCACCTTAAAGGCAACATGCTCAGGCCTCATTGCGCTGTGTGAGGTGGTACCGGAATGAACGCACGTGATTCTGCTTTTGCTTCTTTTCAGGTATCGCAACCGTGCCCAGGCCCGGTGGTGGTGTCAGCACTGACCAAAGCAACTACAGCCAATAACCGTGTTCTGCGCACAGAGATAAAAGGCTGCTTGCTCTGCTTTGCCCTCTCGATCTGCACGCACCCTCCTCTTTTTGGGTACTCGGAATTACTGTTGCTTTGCAAAAGTAAGGATCCAATTAATACAACTTGGTATTCAGAGCTGGGTTTAGCTGTGTAAGCAACACCACCCGTGGTGTCTACCTGCCTTCAATGCATGCTGACGGGCCCGCCAGCATGAAGCGAGTCAAAGGATATGAGCGGTAAGGGTGAAGGTGGGAGGTAATTGCCATCTTTAGTTGTGAATTCATGTGTTACAAGACCATTATGACCTGTTTCAAAAGGTCAGAATTTCAGCGATCCGTGTGTTAATAGTATAACATTTAGTTGGGCTGGAGTATATGCATATATTAGATACAAATGAAGAAGTTCACTTTGACTCCTTACACAGCACTTGGGAAAGGTTGCTGTAGCTGCAATTAATCCAGGACAGTATAGAGGCTCCTAAAGCTGAGAAATTTGTCTTTTTCACATGTATTTACTTGGAAGAATTGGGCCTTAAGAATTGAAAACATGCATTTGACCCACCCCCTGTTGTTTTCAAAAATTCAGTGTTACTTAATCAGAGGAAAAAATCTGTACCGCTTCTAGACAGAGGCTTAGATGGAGCCATTTTGGTGGTTGTTTGGGAAAACCAGCTACTGCATTCCTCTCCTTCACGCAGTTGCTTAGCAGCTCCTCCACTGCCTTCCTTCTGGAGAAATGAAAGTCTAAAAATAATGTCCTGCTTGTTCTCGTAGAGCATCATGAAGGGCAAATGTAGTGGGGAGGAACAAGCAGACCATTGCCTTGCATTTATTATGTTTTACTATTTGAACAGGACTATACCTTGAGAATAACAGCCTGTTCAGTAGTGCCTGCAGTATGCTAAAGACTTTTCCAGCAGAAAGGCGTAAAGAATGCCTGTCCTGGAAATTTTCTTCACAGCTGTAGAATGTTTTGTTTTATGAGAACGAATTTTGAAAAATCATACCCAGTTATGTCAATAGAAACATACAACACTAGTCTAAAAGACACAGGATAAGATACAAAGACATTAAAAGCAGAACGAGATTCACTACAGTACCATAATGTTGCCTTGAAGCTGAAGGCAGACTTCTTGTCTCTGTACCGTTGTCATTTGCAACGGTTCCCAGACTCAAGGACTCGCAAACACTTTCCCTGAGCAGAGGTCAGCATACGGAATCAAGCCCAGCAGCCTTGTGTCTATTGTACAAACACCCACAGTCATGGTTAAAGCTGAAAGAACTTTAGAAGTACAGTTTTCTTTTACGCCTGTTACACTGTTTGATTTTACTCTCTTAGCATTAAGAAGTGAAAACAATTTTTATTTCACTTTTTCTGCAGTTTCCCACATCTACAATGCTAAGGCATGTTTACATCTAGACAAAAGATTTTATTTCCAATGACCTCTTCAGTGTTTTTGAAAACAGTATGGTTGTGAAGAGTGGTCATTGTCATATATGAAGAGCTGTCATTGTAATATAGCAAAATTAAAGCTCTTGAAGATTTTTTGCACTCTACAGAGTAAATTTTTTTAATGAAATTTCAAATTTTTGGCAACAAGAGACATGAAGATGCCTGCTACAAGTGGGTCATTCTGTCTTTGAATTGTATAAATGCTTAAAACTGCACGATACTCATATAAGTGTTTTATTTTGGTAATTTAATACTACAGTGCATTTTTTAATACTGTGTATTCAGTTCCTCCCATTGCTCTGACATTCAAGTATGAATCAGGACTCTTGGTAAAAGCAAAGCTTTCCATATTCTCTTGTTCCCTGGCTTTTTTTTCACTGTGATTTTGTTGTAACAACACAGCTTTAAAGTCAAAGTAGTACATGGAAAGCACATTTAGTTACAGAGGGAGAGTGTATTGAGATGCAGATTATAATTTAAACATATATCCTAGTAAGAAGAAAAATGGAGCAACTAGAACAAAAAATGTTAAGTAAGTATCTAAATAACATACAGCATTGCTTGGTAACCTGATTGCTTCTGGACACTGAAATCCAAATATTGATACTTGGTGATGGGTAAAATAAATTGATTAACACAACTGTATAAATCTTGACTCGGCCTCCCTTACGCCCAGAGAAGCAATGTGAACGTGAATGAAAATAGAACCAATGTAGATGGAGAATAGCTCAGCAATTCTCTGCACTTGGCTGTTACTTTTAGTAAGGTCACTCAGTCATAATCTAATCCAAGGGAAAAAAACTTGAAGGTCCTTCACCCTAATTAATTTTACATTTGGAATTACCCTGGAAAGCCCATTCAGAGCAGGTTACAGGTTCTCACATTGTACAGGACTGAGACTGAAAGGGAAATGCGCAACCCCTTTTTTTGCTTTGCTTATGGCTTTTGTTTGAAAATATAGTCTGAAGGGAGGGGGATTTGGGGCTTTTTACTTTTTCTGTGGTTTTGATGCAGTACTGTTGCAACTGAGGCAGCACAGTATTTAGGTGCAGAAACTGGGAGTCTGCCTGCATGGTTAGTGGAGAGGAGTTTCTGCACAATATTGTTCAATGTGCTTTAGTGCAGGGCACCTGCCATGATTCACTTTCTAGAGGAACAATCTCGCTCTTAATTAAGTATAACGGAGGAGTGTGGCCTCTAAACTTCAGATCTCAATTAGGTACCTAAAATCAAGGAGTGTGAAAGTACTTGTAGATGTTCAGTTAGGCATCTAGTATTAATAAAATACTATTAAAACATTTGAAATGCGACAGAAGAATAATTGCATATGTATTTAAACCAATATGCAATTTGCAGGTAACAATGAAAAGGTGCAAACAGTGTGTACAATGAAGCGGGAGTGAGGATGAGAAGGAATCTCATCTGTTCTAAGTTGCTTTGATTTTCTTACATTGTTTTTTGTAGATGAGGTGTAACGAAATAGCTTCATATTTCCTGGATGAGCACATCCGTGGCAGTGTATAACTGAAGTGAAAAAGGAACATGTTTTAGGGTGAAAATGGAGCACCCAATTTTGGCTTTTTGAGCTAAATCTCTTGTCTTTCTCACAGGTTGGAAATTAATTGACACTGTAAAGTGGCTTGATATTTGAGAGTGAGACACATTAGCTACCTGCTCTCTAAATTGGCTTATAAAGGTTGTTTCAATTTCATACCACCTGCCAGGGGCTTTTGTCTCTTCTAATTTTCACATAGTTTCTTTTTATTAATGGCAGAATTTTACTGATTATTATGTTACCCAGTTAGCACACTTGCATTTCCAATCTTGATTTTTAACTTTTTTTAAAAGCCTTTTTGATCTTGTTTTAACACTGATACTGCTGAAGCAAAGTCCCTTGTTATATATTATTAATAAGCATGTAGCACACACAGCGTATTCCCTTTCTGGCACCATGCCCATTCAGTATGTTTTGGAGGCAGCTGTTTCCTTAGATTGTCTGTCTTCTTTCTGCTCAGAGCAGCTTTGAGATTATAATGCTAAGATATGTGATGTTTTTACAGCTCCCTTTTTCTCTTCAGAAATTATTCTTACTAAACTCAGTCTACTTGGGTATGC
Source organism: Phalacrocorax aristotelis (assembly GCF_949628215.1). NCBI lineage: Eukaryota > Metazoa > Chordata > Aves > Suliformes > Phalacrocoracidae > Phalacrocorax > Phalacrocorax aristotelis. Next base: position 33,140,617 of record NC_134311.1, on the reverse strand, counting down.
TTACAAGTTTGCTTAGATGGCACTTGTTACCTGGTTCCAACGTGTTGTTGAAAAATGTACTTGTGCCTTGGAGCACAGGAGAGATTTTGTCTTTGCATTTGTGGTAACCCTATATATTTGTGCTTATGCTCTTGCACCTTGAAAATGGAGACAACTGCATCGGATTGATTTAGTTGACAAGTGCCTGGCATATGTTAGCCAGTTACACAAGGGACTTCTTAAAATCCTACTTCCCAAACGTGGAAGGTAGAAACAACCAAATTGTCTACCCAGCCTCTGCAGATCACAAACAAGACAGAATGCTAAAACAATTACAGGAACATAAACGTGCTGAGCAAGGCCTCTTGCATGGGTAAATTGGCAGTAGTTGCCACAGAGCTACAACTACGTAATATTGAAAGATCAGCCCATGAGGAGGGCCTTAGGGACTTAAAACAGGAATTGGGCAGACATGTAGTGAAGAAAATACATAGAATGTTTTCTTTTGGGGCAAGACCCACAGTTTATCCCAAAAGGGCATGAAATAAAGGTGTTTATGTCTATGGGGCTAGATGTAAGCAAATATAGTGGAAATAGAAAATTGACCAACAGTGGAGATTCCTAAAAATAGGGATATTTATATCTAATTACAACGCCAAGTTTTTGAATGCTGATACGTCTCCTTTTGCCAAAGCTTTTAAAAAGCTTTCTTGAGTTTTTAAAATAGCTTAGCAGAACAGACATTTACCACACAGTTAAAAAACTATGCATTCAGGCAAACTGCAACATCATTGAATATTTTTCTTACAGTGAATGTACCGTGTTCAACTATACATAGATATTGTTAAAATCGTGTATTTTATTAATGATCAGCCTTCTAGACAAGCCTTTGTGTGAAGAAGTATTCCTCTTTCCTCTGTATCCTTTTGAAGAACTCCAGAGCCAACATTATTGTTAACTGTATCTTAGAGGATCTTTGCTTTGGCAGCTTAGAAGGTAAGGTCTCATGTTGTATAGGGGGTGTTAGTGAAAGCTGCACAAGAAGCACAGAAACCAGGTGGAACACTACTGATGTAATTGGCATTTGATTTAAGACAGTTGATATGAAATTCTAGCAGAAAATGGATTTCCCAATTTTACCAGGGTGACTTTAAGTGTGGTAAAAAGCTGTCTGGACTGCTGCTAAGGAGGCAGTAAAACAATCCTGTCAAATCTGTGCTATCTCAAAGAATGAAATAGAACTAGGTATTAGCCCAGAGAAGGAAGCATTTTGGAGCAAAGAATTACTAACAATAAAAACAATATCTAAATGTAGAGTGGGGTTTCTATCCAAACAAGCATCAGGTAAAATAAAGAGGCAATTAATCTGAATAATATTCTGTTTAAAAGTTTTAGAATTAAAGTAATAAAGGACATTTCAGTGGAACTCTCAATGAAACAAATTTAAAATTACTGTCATCATTACAACTGGGAGATGAAAAATATTTTCATGCTTCTGTCCTGATGTAATGTATTTTCTATTGGAAAGAATTTACCAGGAAACTCTGCACTGTTTAAAGGCAATACATTTGTCATGAAATCCATGTCCCTACTAGGAGCTAAGAGAAACCTGGTCTTTTATGCTCAAGTTATAAAATGTTATAGAAAAATCAACAGCACTTCACAGACTGTTTTTTTCAGATGGAATTCATTATTATTGTTCATGAGCAAGTGAGGAGTTAAAGTAGCATAATTACATTTTCCTTCTGTTCAACTATTTTTTTAAGGTGGTTTATGTCTAAACAATAACTGAGCTTACAGTGGATGAAAAGTTTAATATATTGTTTACCTTTCTGCTAAAAGCTGCAGCAGTTTTGAAGAAAATCAGTTGCATAGTTACTGCTTGAAAAATATGACACATTTTGCACAAATCACTCAAGATAAATTTTACGCTATTATGATGTAAAATGTATTTATGTTCATTGGTTTTCTTTTTCAGTCTTTTATGATTAACAGTATGTCATGCAGAGATTTACTGAGTGCGTTTCATTCTAAGAAATGCGTCACATTAATTTTCATGGCATATGGGGAAAACACTGGGGGTTTTTTTATCTTCTTTTCAGTTTCATTAGACTAGGTTATCTTTTACATTCTAACCTTAACTGTGTTTTCCTGCATCCTTTACTTTCTACATACTGATGCAATTAGGACAGTCTGATATGCTGAATAAGCATTTTCAGCGAAAGCTTATTTTGTAATAGACAAGAGCTCTTCTAATGTCAAAGAATCTGAATGACCTTATGACCCAAATTTCCAGGACAGAGCAAAAGGTTAAATGATCACAGACTTTATATCTTACATGGATACAAAATACATGAATTGGGATCTACATAAGCTAAGGACTCTATGTTTTGTTAAAATGGTTTAATCGCAACCTTTTTTCAATTTAAACATCCCAGTATAACACATTTGGCTATGTAAGAAAGCAAGATCCTTAAGATCAAGGACAATAAGCCTAGCAATTGGTATGTGAAAATAAAAGATATATACTAAGTGGCTAGTTATTTATATGCCTAGGCACAGACTGAGTACAGTTATTCACCAATGCTAGTAAACAGCCATTTCCAACACAGCAATTTTCAGACTTCTGATTTCTTAACATTCTTTAAAGACATGTTTTTGTAGATCCTCAAAATGAGGATCTCATCTAGGAATCATTTTTTGCAATTTGTGAAAATTAAGCATCAATTGAAGAAAAACTATCTACAAAAATTAACCTGTATTCAGAGTCATGGTTAACATTTTCTTTCTAGAGAGTATCTATTTGTGTATGTCACTTTATGTCTGGAAGGTGAAATTATATTCCAGTTGCATTATGCCCTGTGAAGTACGTTCTGTCTGCTAAACGGAACACAATATACTGTGTCTTCTGAACCCTGGCAGCAGCTGGAAAAAAAAAACGTTTATGTATCTAAGCATCTCAATAAAGTGGAAGACTTAAAAAACCCTAAGCCAGGTTTCCAAGACTAAGCCAGAACGTTAGGTTAATATTGCCCACAGTTTTCTACTTCAGCAATGACCCATAACTTTCAGAAATTTTGTAGTATTTGTGCTGTTTCTGCAGTGTACCAGAAAAAAAATTTAGGAATATGGTTTCCTTCTTCACTGAAGTATTTTCGAATGTGCCATTTTCCTGTGGTATACACAGTCTAACTATATATGGAAGAATTAAAAATACAAAGAGGGATGGGATGTTCCCATGTTCTGAAACAGTATTTTAAAGCTGCTCTAGTGAAAGAAATTCCCATGGTGTTCTGAAGAGCTAGTAAACTTTGAACACTGGAATACATGTTTAATACAATTAGGTATATTGGGACAGTTCTTGGAGTTATTCTTAATCCGTGTGTTAATCAGACTCTAGTTACGTTCTCCAGATTGATATGCCTTGCAACAGAGATATGAAGCATGCTTGGCATCCTTCTCTTCCCTCATTCTACATCCTCTGTCAGTGAAGCTTAGGGGAGGCATGCCATATTACTTTGGTTTCATGCATCTCGGGCACAGCAGGACTAAAACTGACAGTCCTTCCAGTAGTCACTGCACAGAAGCATAGAATACCATAGCTTCTTTGACAATATAATAAAGCTTTGTGGTTTTCTTTGTAGTTTTGATATCACCACAGCATCTGGTTCCTCAGTGACTCTATGAGCCATGTCAGTATAGCTTCAGTTGAGCTATGCAGTATGGGATGAGGTAGAAACCAGATGGAACCTCTGAGGAGATGTCCCTGCTTACCAGGGTCTGCTTTGACCCCGGAATGAGATTTTTAGTAAATTTCTAATGCAACCAGTAGCCCTTTAGCCTGGAAAATGGGGAACAGGAATTTGACCCAAAAGAAATCCACATCCATCTGTATGTCTGGATTATACTCAAGACACTTCATAATGGAAATCAGCTAAAGGGAATGTCATTTACAGAAAGCAAGATATTTTTTTCATTACATATATTAGATTGTGCTGGACTAAAAATGTTTTTTAAAAGAAGCGGTTTTATCATATGTTAAACCTATGGCATTTCTTAATTAATATAAACTTACGAAGACAAATTAATGTACAGCCATATTTCCTAGTGGTTGTCTGTGTTCCAGTTTTTCAGAGTTTGACCTGAAATGTTTTAAGGATGATTTTTCAGAGGTGATGAGAGCCTGCTACCTCTACTGAGCTTACTCACAACTGCAAGTAGTCAGGAAAACCCACTGTGTCTTACATTAGATATGTAAGAACACAACTAATGCATATGTCTGAAACTTTTGGCAACATCTGAGTGCCACAGATGTTACATCAACTATTGTGAACATCTGAAATAAATAACCTCAATGTATGGACCGTCACACAGAACTGTAATGTTAAAAAGTGGAATTGTATTCAGCATTTATTCCTTTTGCCACCCTTTTAACAGAACACTGTTGTACTCTAATAAAATCTTGCTTGCTTATAGCTTTGTTTTCCTTTTATGCAATCCTGTGTTGAATTCATCATAATCCTATGTTTAAAGCATCAGTCTGCTGCCGTGGAAATAACTGATGTCACAAATTCAGTTACAACTTCATGATGGGATCAAATATAAAAAGAAAATGGGGCTAGAGAAGAAGATCACCATTGTTCAAATAGCAAAGCTTAGGTAACAAGCTAAAAGGAAAAAGTAGACAGGGATAGACAAAGTGTAAGGTGATTTATTATTTAAGTCTGTTGGAGGAAAATCCTCCTATAAAATTTTCTTTTTCAAATAGAGTCATGTTTGTAGAGTTATATGTAAAAACCTTGTACAAGCATATCATAAAACCAAGTTTTCTAAACCTCTACACCTTGAACTATCACATATACCAAAACAGAAGTGCACAAAATATCCACAATAGTGAACAAGAAGTGAAGATAGGTGGGTTTTCTTAATAAAAAGAACAGGAAAATAAATAAGTTTTACTTAAGGGATGGCACATACACGATTTTTTATTACTGAAAAAAATCATTTGAAGTACCATTTAAAGATCTATTCCAATTAATTTTGGCATGTTAACAAAGTGACATTTCTCTGAGATCAGCTTTTTCATGTTTTTAGTAATTTTTACTGTATGCAAGACTTCAATTTCAAGGGCTGGCTGCAAACCTCTTACTGGCTGTATTATGTGGTCTGTCAGACTTGTCAAAATCAGTATGTCCTGGAGAAACAATGCACTTACAAGATGCTCAGTGGCACCAAGTGAGCTACTTTTCCAATCCCAGTATAGAATGTAACCAGCTGTTGCACTGTCATTAATAGAAAATTAGCAACAAAAGTAAGAAACAGATTAATCCTAACAATTTGAAGTCAGAGCAATTTCTGGAAAAAGAAGATATAAAGAGATGCTGCAGCCTTCCAAATGTATTTGTAAAAATCCCAGTAAGTGGCAAAGCAGTTTCTTTCATAGATACATAAGGAGCCTTATGAATAGAATAAAATTTTTGGAATATATTGTTTTCCTCAGTATTTCCCTATTGGCTAGCTTAGATTGTTTGCTGCTTACATGCATTTTGGATATCCCGCTCTCAAGTCTCCACATTTTCTCATGGGCAAGTAGGTTCCAAAAGCCCAAGAACACAGCAGAGCAACTAGGTGTACTAAAAGTTGGGTGCTGAAATGCTCTGTGTCATGATACCCAGCTCACTTTTTGGAGAATGTAGTAAAAGTTCACTTCTTATGCCTGAGAAAACTGACGATTATACTGTTTGTACAGAGTAACAGAGGCCACCGTGTTTACATTAAAGATGCATCATGCAGGTGGACTCATAAAAGATGGAGGGGAAGCATATGGTAGACCCTTTCTATTCTGTCCACTTTCTAGTGGAGGGACAAGTGTGCTCCAATCTTGCCTAAACTTGGAGCCAGGACACAGTTGGATTGGGCAACTAGACCTGAATATGTGGAGAACCACCATTTGCATGTGACCTCGGAGATCGAAGGAAAAGGAATAGATACCCTCTTGTCCTCTGCTCTATCTTCTGGGCTAGGTCATCATACAAGATAAATTTACACACCACTCCATCTTACTAATTTTCTGCAGTATTTGAATAGTTACCCTGAATTAGCAACAGCTGCACATCTAAAACCCCAATCCAAAACCCATTAAAATCAATGGAGAGGTCACAGTGACTTCAGAAAAGAAGCAAATTGAGTCAAGATGTTAAAAGGAAAAGCTTGTACTGTGGAAAAAAAAAAGTCTTGGCAATGTTATAAAGTTGGGCACTTTGAGGTTGCTTATAGTTAACATATTCCATCTTTATAATAAGAAAGATTTTATATTACCTAAGGTTAGCTTATTAGTGTCTAATTGGCAATCCGGCATAAACTTTCAGTCAGCACTTCATTAAATTTACAAGCATGCCCACACACACTTGTGTGGGGGATGCAAAATAGGCTAGAGACATTTAGCTACTTGGAGGCTGACTTTGGCACAGTGTTGTTCATCCAGACCCCCTGGTTTTGTTCTGTATGTGAAGGGCAAAAGCAGAAAACTTTCCTATTATGGTCAGATGCCGCTTACATTTCTGCACCTGCCCACATCATAGAATGTATTACAACTGTAATAAATTTAGCCATTAAGACTAAGATTTGCCATGCTGAATGCCTGCCACAGGCTTTCGCTAAGTTTAAATTAGAATGGCCTGGTCACTTCTAAGATTGGCCTTGGAGGAAACTGTCTTGAAAGATATGCCAGCTAGCCTTATGTGTCATCTCCATGTCTTGTTACAGAGTGCTACACTTCATCAGTAACATCACTGGAATGCCAAGCATCTGCCTTTTGCTAACTTTTATCTTTTTGTTGCCTCTCATCAGAGCCCATGCAAACTGGCTGAGTTGCGGTATTTCCAACTTGGAGGGCCTACAGTTTAGAAATGAGCCGTACAAAAAGACAGGTATGTTCTGGATAAAAGGGATGCCATATGGTAGTATTGAAGCAGTGTCATAGAAGAAGTTAAATCCATGCAAATATGTTATTTTTCTTCTACTCTGTTTGAAACCACTTTTAAAGCTACATTTTGTATATAGCGACTATAAAACACGGTACTGTCTTTGCAAATTGCTGCTTTTTTTCCCTCAGTGGAGCGATGAACTGCTCTGAAGTAACAAGATAGTCATATAGCTGTACACGATTCTCAAAAATAATACAAATAACATTGTATGATCCATTAGAATCAGTTCAGGTCATGCCCTCACATAGAAAGTTTGCAAAAGCTTAAGGATAAATGTGAAAAAATTATTTGCTTTGAGGTGGCATAGCTATCCATACGAGAGACATCAAAGATGGACGGAAGAGTATTAGGAAACTCACTCAGACTCTCAATTTGTGTTGTCCAAACCCACCTCATAAAAGTTTTCAAACAATAAGGTGCAAGATCAATTAATTCTTCGCAATGCTGGCCATGTCAGTCATAGGCAGGGCTGGATGAGACCCACCTGATATTACTGAGGGAGCTGGCAGAGGAGTTTGCCAAGCCGTTCTGTGTTGTTTATCAGCAGTCCTGGTTAACAGGGGAGGTCCCAGGTGACTGGAGGCTTGCCAGTGTGATGCCCATCTACAAGAAGGGTCAGAAGGAGGATCCAAAGAACTGCAGGCCTGTCAGCCTGACCTCGGTACCCGGAAAGGTTATGGAGCAGTTCATCTTGAGTCAGCTCACCAGGCAAGCGCAGGACAACCAGGGGATGAGGCCCAGCCAGCAGGGCTTCACGAAAGGCAGGTCCTGCCTGACCAACCTGATCTCCTTCTATGACCAGATGACGCGCCTAGTAGATGAGGCAAAGGCTGTACATGTTGTCTACCTGGGCTTTAGACTTCAACACTGTGTCCCACAGCATCCTCCTAGAGAAGCTGGTGGCTTGTGGCTTCGATGGGTGTACCCTTCACTAAGTAAAAAACTGGCTGGATGGCCCAGCCCAGACAGTTGTGGTGAATGGAGCTAAATCCAGTTGGTAGCAAGCATGTCACAAGCAGTGTTCTCCAGGGCTCAGTTTTTTGGCCAGTCTTGTTTAATATCTTTACCAATGATCTGGATGAGGGGATTGAGTGCACCCTCAGTAAGTTTGCAGGTGACACTAAATGGGGTGGGAGGCTTGATCTGCTCCAGGATAGAAAGTCTCTGCAGTGGGATCTGGACAGGCTGGATCAATGGGCTGAGGTCAGTTGTATGAGGTTTAACAAGGCCAAGTGCCCAGTCCTGCACTTGGGCCACAACAACCCCATGCCACGCTACAGGCTTGGTGAGGAGTGGCTGGAGAGCTGCCCAGCAGAAAAGGACCTGGGGGTGCTGGCTGACAGCTGGCTGAGCACAAACCAGCAGTGTGCCCAGGTGGCCAGGAAGACCAACAGCATCCTGCCTTGTGTCAGGAATAGCGTGGCCAGCAGGAGTAGGGAAGGGATCGTGCCCCTGTTCTCAGCACTGGTGAGGCCGCACCTCGAGTTCTGTGTTCAGTTTTGGGCCCCTCACTGCAAGAAGGACACTGAGGTGCTGGAGCATGTCCAGAGAAGGGCAACGAAGCTGGTGAAGGATCTGGAGAGCAGGTCTTACAAGGAGCAGCTGAGGGAACTGGGGTTGTTTAGCCTGGAGAAGATGAGGCTGAAGGGAGACCTTATCGCTCTCTACAACTACCTGAAAGGAGGTTGTGGTGAGGTGGGTGTTGGTCTCTTCTCCCAAGTAACAAGCAATAGGACAAGAGGAAATTGCCTCAAGCTGCGTCAGGGGAGGTTTAGATTGGATATTAGGAAAAAATTCTTCACCAAAAGGGTTGTCAGGCATTGGACCAGGCTTCCCAGGGAAGTGGTTGAGTCACCACCCCTGGAGGTCTTAAAAAAACATGTAGACATGGCACTTTGGAACATGGTTTAGGAGTCCTGGGGGTGTTGGACTGACGTTTGGACTTGATGGTCTTAGAGGTCTTTTCCAACCTCAATGATTCCATGATTCTATGAAATGACTTACACGTTTTCTGAGGGAATTTGTAGGTGACCTTGTTGCCTCCCTTAGTCTGCCTCTCTAACAAAACCTTGTGTACAGGAATCATAGGTAAGAGGGTTTCCATTAGGTCAAATGGAAAGAAGTAAATGTCATCTGCTCTCAACAACTCCAATTCCCCTGCAAGAGTGAGTGAGTACATTTTCATCCTCTCCCAGGAAAATTCCAGAAGAGATTGTAAGACCTGCCGTTTTCCCTTCTAATAAGTGCTAAAAATACCGGAAAGGACTTTTTTAAAATTAAGCTTTCACCTCTGACCTACATACTTATTTTTCTCTTCTTAATGACAAATTACACAAGCAAAATAACATGCATTTGCTAATGCTTTTTTCCCTTAAATGGTTTCCTAGATGCTCAGATTCAATTCCCCAGTTATGCCTTAACATTGCTGGGTATATTTTTTGTTATGCTATAATGCTACTGAATTACTTTATACGCTTAGGAGTTTCCAAAGATTTACAAAAACAGTAACTCTTTATACAAGACTTGGCAGATGAACAACAAAACAATTTGGGCAAAAAAACTATCTTTTAACTGACTATCAGAAAATACATATTCAGTCCTACATATGTTGGAAATCTTTACTACAGAACACTTTAAATTTATTAATTTGGGGTTTTAAATTAAAGCAGACAACTGAAATTGGATTATTGTTGGGCAATTCATGCAAGACATTTTTTATCCATTCGGCTCTGTGACAAAGTAGTAGAAGACCTCCACTGTGTCTTCAGATGAAATTAACTTTCAAAGTATTGAATGTGTTTCAGGATAAACATAGTAAAATCCTGTGCCACTGAACTCAATGGCTACATTCCTTTTAACTACATTAGGGTGAGGATTTCACTTTATTTTATCCTGAAAAAAAGGTTTCCTTATGTTTTTGTGTATCATTTTAATCCGAGTTCTGAATATTTCTTCTGCGTCCTCCGCCTTTTTGCTAAATTAGATGTATTTTTTCATAAACCATGTAATTACACAGACACAATACAATTCCAATCCCTTGCATTTGAAGGTGACTATTGTTTTATCTGGTTTAATCCAAATACACAAAAAGGTCTTATTTTTAGAAAATTTCAGTTCCTCACTCTGAGAAAGGCATGTTCCTTAAAAGGTGAGGTAACTGAAAAGGGGTGACAGATGTAAAAGTGGCAAGGAAAGTAAAGATGCTGCATCTAGGCAGATGTATATTTACAGTGGTACATGGTACAGCTAGAAAGAGAAAATTCGTATTTAAACTGGATGAGGAAAAACACTTGATTTGTATCAATGAAAGAAAGCGTGGGAATACTTTGACTGTTTTTAGATTAGCCTGGAAAAATAGTGAAGAATATGTTCATTTGCATTGATGGTAGATGTGACTGAACTAGATTTTTCCAAATGTAGTGTCTGTGATTCATTGTCTGAAATCAAAGTGCAGAAAAGGCTCAGGAAAAAATAAAGCCTAGTCAAAAGAATTACAGATTCCTTTTCTTAAGAATTACATCTTTAAAAAGTAATTCATACATTTTTTACTACTACAGCATAGCTAAAAACTTTCAAAAACATCTTTCTTGGACTATACAGCTTTTTCACATCATAAATGTGAAATATCATAGTTTTCTGTTTATCTGCATTTTTGAACTAAATCAAGTTCCTAGTTAGATCTCTATGCAAATTTTTATTCAATGAGCTAAAGCTTTTTCAAGAGAGAATTGGGTCTTCTTACCAATATAATTCTTATTGCTATGTAATAAAATAATAGTAGTGGTAATTTGACATTTCAAAAAGGAATTGATGAGGTGATAAAGTGTTTAATTACATAGGAACTGGATACAGGTCAAGATGTGGTAGCAACTCTAAAAGATAATGAAAATAAAAGTTAAATAATCCCTTCAAAAAGTGTAATTATAATAGACACCTATTTCTTAAATAGAACCATAATTCAAAAACCACTTCGGGAGCAGAGATAGCTAAACCACTACCTGACATCTTCATGTATTATTAGGGAACAGTATGTTTTCAACAGTGGCTGAAGTCAGATCCAGACCAAATCAGAATGGCTATATATGTGTTTTTGCATGTTATAAAAAAAAAACCATCATCCAATTATATTAAACTTCACTCTGTGAGTTTTTATTTGTAATGATAGTGATAAGCTGCAGTAAATAAAAGACTTGATGAAATGGAAATGGGAAGAGGATTTAAACACAAACATCTAATGAAAGCCAGACTTGAAATAATACGATCATCTTGGCCCCTCTTAGTAAGGACTGGGAATATGATTCCTTATTCTACATACCAGTGACTCCTGCAGCATCTCCACCACTGTATGTATTTCAGTCATATGATTTAGGTTTAGGTAGTCTTGCAAAGAGCAGGGGGCAGGCCTCAGTGATCCTTACGGGTCCCTTCCAATTTGAGATCTTCTATGATTCTGTGATATTTCTGGCAATAGTAAATCCACGTACAGCTGAGCCTATATTCCTAAGTAGGGACACATGTGGTTTGTATAGCTATAGAAAAGTGTGTGAATCCCTTGACAATTATCTAAACATTTTTTTGTTGATTATACTAAGACGACAGCAATCCCAATCAGCACTATTCCCAAGTATATTGCAAATGTTGATTAATTTTTATACATAATGAATTCTGTGAGGCAAAGGAAACTTTTTAAGGAGGTAAGCAACTAGAACCAAGACAGATTACAGAACTGCACAAAGGTAGGGCTAAAGGATCTTTAAGGAATAGATCTATTTATCCCCTTTCCTAAAAAGAAAATAAAATCATGACAGATCCTTATGTGAGGTGGTCTTAAAAATTTGCAGCAATGGAGACTTCACAGCCTTCACAAGTGATCTGGTCCAGTGCTTCTCAACCCTTTCTATGAGTTTTCCTCAATGTCCAGTTCTAATTTTTCTTGCTGTTGTTGAAGCCTATTACTTCTCATCTTATGCCTCTTCAATAGACTATAAATAATTACATTATTCTTTGCAGCAACATTTTATGTACATGAAGATTCTTATCAGTATTATTCCTTAGTCTTTTCTTTTTTTAGGTTAATTAACCTCAATTTTCCCAGTCTTTCTTGTAGGTCCTGCATTTGATGAGCTCTTTCTAATGGCCATATTCTGGATTTTCTGCCATTGGTTGGACTTTGCTTCACCTTCTTCATGAAAGTCAGCATCCAAAACTGAAAACACCCAAAGTCTTAATGCAGAATTTCTATCTGCACCTTCTAAGCTGTTCTCTTTGTATGTTCCAATATGCTTTCTTCCAAGAGCATGATCTTGTTAACCCATGATCACAGGTAATCCATTACATGTCACAGGTCATGTGGAGGCCTGTCATGAACCAGTTGCTGCTCTTCACGCAACTGTGTGATTGGACGTTCTCATCTAAGTACAGTATCTTGCATTTGCTGTGGAACATCATCCATTCACTTGCATATCCTTTCTCCAATTTCTCCAATGTAATTTTGAATCTTAAACCTGTCTGCCACATTATAGACAGTGTCTTTCAGCTCCAAATTGCCTGCAAATTTAATACACACATTATTACTGTTTCATAGTTTTAATGGAAATATTTAAGAGATTAAACTAGGTGCAGGCTACTGCAAAATCCCACTTGGTCTAGCTTTTGTTTAGCAATTAAAAACTGTTGACTCACCACAAGGTATACTACTGCTTTTACATCCTCATTTTAGCAATTTCATCTTGATCACACTTCCCTAGCCTACTATGGATCTGTCGTGTGAGACAGAAGAATCTTACTGTAGTCAATATATATACCATCTATTTATTCTTCCCTGCCCCATGGCTTGTACCCCTGTGGCAGAGTAAGGTAGCTTAGTGTGTTCATGATGAACTCCTGTTTGTTCTCACTACTTTCCTCACTAACTTTCAAGTGCTTACAAGTAGATTGATCCATAATTTTTCAGTTTGCCCCCCATTTTTGAAAGAAGCAATATATTTCTTTCTTTTCCCCCAGAGCATCACCCCATTCCTCAAGAACAGCTACTGTAATATCTGAGATAGCTTTGGATAATTGTTTAAGCAAGAATCTCACAAATTCCTGAAATTTTTTGGTCCCTGTGGATTTGAAGGCATCCAGCTCACTGAAGTATTCTTCTGCTGTCCTGTACAGATGTTGTCTTGGCCACGTACTTGCATTAACTTTGTTAGAAAATGCTAATCCAAAAATATTAAACCCTTAAATTTTGTCTGCATTACTGATCATTAGTTCCTCCTTTCTGTCCTGTAGCAGAGCAGCAATTCCCTTCTCAGTCTTACAGTGCTGATGTGCATATATGCTTCTCATTCCTGTTGGTGTATCTAGCTCATTTTCTACCTCAGACCTCCATATGCACCAACATAACTGAACCTAGTTTCCACCTTCTGTATGTTTTGCTTATGCTTGGTGCCAGTGAAACCCATCATTAAGCAAATTGCTCCCTTCCTACATTCCCCATCTCCTACTTTGTGTCCTTAGTATCACTTCTTTGCCAATTCTCCTAAACCTTCCACTTCCTTAACTTGTCTTCCTGATTTCTCCATTTTTTTCAGTCTGTGCTGATTTCATTTTATATTTCTCCATCTCTTTTTAAAAGTGATCAGCTCTCATGTCATCGTCACTCTGATCCACTTTACATTTTCAACATTCTCAAACTCATTGGTTAGAATCCAACTTTAAAGACTATTTCCCTGTTTGCAAAGTTCACTGACTGCATCAAAGCACCATTACTAAGTCATTCCAGGAGCTTGCTGAGCAGCCTGCATACTGTCCTGTACCCTCCCCAAAGCCACACCAAATTTCTGCAGAATTTAGTTGAAGATACCTCTGTTAATCACAGATTTTTCTCCTGTGAAAACCCAAATAAAGATAATAATGTGTTCCTTGATCTAACATGTACCACCCCCACCCCCATGCAGTTTACGTGGAGGGTTAAAAGTATAAATATTCTTCCCATGTTTGGAATAACTTTTGCTTGTTCCATACTATCAACCCTTCAAGACGGATAGTAGAGGACATAAGTAAGAGAGCTTTTGCCACGCCTAAAAGATGTAGAGGTTGTTTGGGCTTACTTCCTTCCTGTGACATTTTGGATACAAAAGGGAAAGTCCAGCGCAAAGTTTACCAAACAAAACCCTCACAGTGCATATCAGAGCCTTGGTAACAGTGGCATGAGACAGAGTATTTGGTACATTGTACATTCGTAGGTCTGATCCATGTGATTTAATAATGATGTAGGAAACTAGACCAGTTGGTTTTCCTAACAGCTGGAATATGCCTTACTTCGTAATTTACACAATGCAAATAATGAGATGATAGACCCTATGATTATTTTCTTAACGATACATCATATTTTATTCAGTAAGGCATGACTTTAACCTGGGGTCTGAAAGACTAATCAGTGAGCAAAACCGTCTAATTAAAATGTGCTCTTATTTAAAATGTACTCTTAATGTTCCCTAAATCTTTAGCTGGTGATTGAAATGCTTTTTTTGATAACAGTATATGCTAGTTTATCTAGTTTTCTTTTTCTCTAGAAACATCTGTGAAACAGAAGGGATGAAACTCGCTTAAAAATTGTGGGAACACATAAAATATACAGTACACTTCCTGTTATAGAAGGCTATTTATTAGTCTAAATACTTGTGCAATATTTGGCAAATGATCAAAACTAGTTTCTCCTGATGTGTTTACAATGTTCTAAATTAAAAGCAAAGCCGATTTTCAAGTGACATTTGTCATACAAACTGAAATGTTTCTCTCATGCCGCATGTGGTTGTACTTTCTGCTTGACAGGATAAGCTCCAAATGTTGAGTACAAAGTTTGCAACAAAGTTCTTGTGAGAATTAGACTTGCCATCTAGCAATTCTTCTTATTAGAAGAACCAAAGGAGTCTTTCCCCCAGTGTAGGATTTTTTTTCTGTTACTGTATGTTTACTTAACTTTCTGCCTGATGCTGTACTTAATCAGCTACACTGAGAGAAATTCTTTTGATTTCATTGCATATTCTGTTGCTCTTTACCCCATTTTAATGTTCTTTCCCATAACCTTTGAGTGGTGAAATGGTCACAGACAAGAACAGAAGAGCTCCCATTTCTCTAGTGAATGCTTCAGAAATGTACTAAGGCATAAATTTAGCAGAAGTTTTGAACACTGTCTTCTGCATCAAACTGTGAAAAAATAGCTTGGAGTGCTGCAGAAATGCAATTTCAGTGTTAGGAAAATTACTTAACACCATATGCAAAACATTTTCTTATGGACTGAGGTTCAAAACCTGTTACACATACCTGTTTATTAATTATCATTATTGTTTCCTAAGGGATTTTGACAAGTTTTGAGAGAAAAATGGGTTGGCCCATAAAAGCAGCTTTTCAGTGTATTTCACCATTACATACATATTCAAAACCCATGCAACACTTAACATGTTGCACAGGAAAAACGTGCTTGGGTCATGTTTCATGTTATAGACAGATAGGCAAACACATACACTGTATCATTTCCAGGAAAAGCACTTCATATTCCAGTAACCTGTCCCTCTTTTCATATCTCAGATTTAGTAATCTTTTAGTGAGTTGCAGACTGCCCTTGGACTTCTAGACATCCTTGAATTTAAATAAAATGTATTGGCATCTGTAGTTTTATTTCTTTTTTCCTTTACCTAAGTGCTTTAATAGTCATGAATGGTCCTGATTGAAATTCCAATGAGAGAATCTGCTGCAGTTCAGGAAAAGCACCATTTGCCATATGCAGGCAACTGCCCTGTGGTTATTTTGGGACTGTAACTTCAGCTCAATCAGTGAAAGAGAACGAGTATAAAAAGTGTGTGTATTCAGTCTTCAACAACAACAAAAAAATTATCTTGTGTCCCAAGCCTTGTGTACCTCTCTAAGGAGTACCTCTCCAAGGAGCAAGTTTTACTTACTCTTCTAAAGGATTCTAGTGGCAACAAAAAGCTTTTATTCCTATGAAGTAACTACAACATAAATAACCACAGGTTTTGAGCCAAGCATTTTCAGAGACGGTGCAGAAAATATTTAACACAGCAGAGGCAGACAATCCAAGAAAATAAGACTGAAAGCTAGTTATTACACCATGTTCTGTAGAGAAAGACTTGTATAATGAATAACAAATATGGCCCAAGCTACCAAACCACCATTACATGACAAAGAATACACTGTTGTTGCTTTGCCTTTTTAAATTCTCCTCATTGCCAGCACCCCTATCACATTGCACAAAAAGATTCTGCCATAACAAAATGAGATCCTTGTGGAAGGCTGGATCCTGTTTCCTTCATCTGATGTAAATATCAAGTAATACAATGTTGCCAGAAAATTTATGCTAAATTAAAGCCACAATAAGGTAGCAGAATTGAGATTATCTCACTACACCAGAGTCAGGAAAGAACTGAGAAAGCATTCTGTGTATAAGAACACACCATAATATTCAAACTGATATTGAGAGATAGAGTCTGGAGAGCAGGAGTAAACAAGGAGGTCAAGTTTCTTTTGGATCAGCTCTATATATTTTCATTTTTTAAATTTAATTTGGTTTACTCATTTATGCTTAGATACCCATAAATGCTTTTGGAGGAGATACAGATAAACACAATGAAGGAGCAGGTGACTGAACAAAGAAACACTTCAAACTGAGCAACGATGCTGAAGTCAAGAGAACTGGCCTTGGCTAATTTGAGATTTTAGTCAAGGGTCGCGCATGGGACTGAACTAATGACCGTGTGATTTCCTTATTTTAGGAGATAGCTTCAGCAATTTACGGAAAATCTGAGCATCTGGAATCTGAACTAACTGCAATGGATGGGAAAATGAAGCGGCTTCAATTAGATTGCTGGTACTGAGGAAAGCTTTCTGAGATCTGCTCATGGGAATTGAGAGAAGGGAAAAAAACATCTTAGTCAATGATTGGGGGACATGCAGTAATGCCTCCTGAGCAGCAGCAGTGTATTTTAGGCTATTGTTACCCTGATAAACTCCAGTGCTCTTTTAGGAAAAAAGTTAACTTCCAGCCGCATTATAAAGACATGGTATTGAGAAAGGAGACTCTGGCATGGAGTCCCTCTGCAATTTCTTGAGCCCACAATGAACAGAAAGAGAGTGTCTTCCTTAAGGAGCGTTATCACGTGAGTTTTATGTGAGCAGCATTATCGGAAGAAAAATAAACGTTAACAAACAATGAAGAATTGCATCAAACCAAGCTAGTGATAGAAAGCATCAGATTAGCGAATGTCATACATACAGATTGTAACAAAAAGTAACAAAATGGCTCCAGGAGACTCTTAGGCTTTTCTTACTACTCAAATTAATTTTATCACATCCTGCTTATGAAGTAATCTTCTGAGAGCCAGCTGACTTTTTGTGCAGTCTGACATGCTCTTAAATGTTAAGTATAATCTCATCAAGCATGATCATAATACATAAAAGTGAGGAGTTTGTAGCATTTCTCTTAAGGTAGAGAAATCAGTTTCCTTCTCAACCATAATCTTGCACTTGTTAAGAACATGAGAGACTTCTGACAAAACAGAGTAGTTTATAAAGAATTCAGACTGCAGGTGATGTTGTTCCCTCTGCACATCATCTACAAGCCCCCTTCTGTTTTTGCTATACCTGAAGAGGCCAGCGCAGAGTATAGTGCATATTGCATAAACATGGGAAGTTCCATAATGGCCTCTCAGACACAAGGCCTTCTTTTTAGTTTCCATGTATCTCTCACTGTGTTGCTAGGATTTACAGAGAAATTTGTTGTTGATGTACAAATTGGAATAGATTAATGCATAAGCCAAAAGACTGTACGTCCTTTCCATACCTGTTAACATTAGCACTGATGAGTTATTCTATAGGCAATTGGGAGAAATCTCTGGATCAGTAGCCCTTGTCCTTAAGGGAAATTTCAACTCCCCAGTCGTCAGCTGGGAACACCATACTACTGCGACAAGTAAGTCTGAGAAATTCCTGGAGTTGGTTGAACGTAATTACTTGTCACAAGTACTCAGCCGACTAGGAAAGGTGCCTGCCTAGACTTGCCATTTGTGAATAGAGAAGGACTCATGGGAGGTGCGATGTTAGCTGACTGTCTTGGCCACACTGATCATGAAATGGGTGAGTTCAAAATTTTCAGTGTAGTGGGAAAAAAGTTCACCAGAGTTGCTACCCTGTATTTCAAGAGAGCAAACTTTAAGCTACTCAGGCAGCTACTTCACAGACCCCCTGGGAATCTGCCTTTGAGGGCTTCGGGGGTCAGTAAGTGCTGGTCAGTTTTGTGGACCACCGTTTAAAAGCACAGGAGCAGGCCGACACATTGTGTTGCAAGTCAAGCAAGCAGGGGCAGAAGACCAGCTTGGCTGAACAGGTTCTTGGAGCTCAGGACCAAACAATGACTGGATGATCTCTAGAAGCAAGGTTGGGCGTCACAGGAAGACCACAGAGCCATCAGTTGGATATGCAGGGAGACAACATGGAAGGCCAAAGCTCAGCTAGGGTTGAAACTGGCTATTGTTGTATGAGACAAAAAGAAAGGATTTTTGAATGGCAAGAGGATGTCCAGATGCAGAAAAAGCAGAGGCATTGAATGCATTTTTTTTTTTTGGCTCAGTCTTTAATATCCATGATAGACCTTGGGCTGTCTGGTCCTCTGAGTTGGAGGACCACAGCTGTGGGAACAGTGACTTTCCATTTGTGGAGACAGAGGTTGTAACGGGCCAGCTGTAACCGCTGAATGTTCATAAGTTCATGCGACCTGGTGGGGTTAATTCCAGAGTACTACACAAGCTTGTGGATGTTATGGCAGGACCCCTCTTGATCACCTACCAGAGGTCTTGAGAGTCTGAGGAGGTCCCTGCTGGCTGGAAGCTAGTCGAAGTTATTCCAATTTACAACAAAGGTGGAGGGAAGACCCAGCAAACCATACACCTGGCAGTCTAACCTCAGCACCTGGAAAAATGCTGGAGCAGATCCGGCTCGGAGCTACGGGAAGGCATTTCCAGGACGCTGCCATCACCGGGCACAGTCCGCAGGGCTTCACACAGGGAAAGCCCCGTCTCACTCATCGGAGATCCTCCTACCAGACGGCCTGCCGAGCGGGTGACGGGAAGACGGTGGATGTGGTTTCTGGACCTTAGGGAGGCTTTTGATGCCATCCCTCAGCATCCTTCGGGACAAGTTATCCAGCTGTGAGGTCAGCAGGGGCACACTGTGCTGGGTGAAGAACCGGCCTTTTGACATTAGGAAACCTTCTTAACCGCGAGGGTGGTCCAGCACTGCAAGAGGCTGCCTAGAGAGGTGTCGCTGCTGCGAAACGCCGATTCCCAGCACAAGCCAAGAGGAGGGGGGATGGGGGGGGCAGGAGCATTGTGGTAACCACGGACGCGACTGCTGGGGCCGCAGCGCTGTCGGGGTGAGCGCCGTGAGCGACGCCGTCCTGTTCTGAGGTCCCCAAGCGATAAACAGTGATGTCACCTAGCGATGGACTCTGACGTCAGCTAGCGATGGATTGTGATGAGGCGTCCCTCACTGCTTATATTCAGGCGCCGACTCTCACCCAGCCGGCTCGTGCCCGCACTCCGGCTGAGCGAGTTCGTGAGGTTTGGAGTGTCGAGCGAGGCCTTTGGTGCTGGTGTCGCGCTTGGGGAGTTGTTCGCTGCAGCTCTCTGTGGCCGATCCCAGAGCCCTCGAAGGACCTTCCCTGGCCCTGCCAGCTTCAGGCAGCCGGGGCACCCAGGAGGCGCGCTCACAGCAGCAGAGGTGAGCTGGGAGGGACGGGACACCTCACCCTGGGGAGCTGGGAGGGTTTTCTTCTGGAGGGACCTGGGCATTGCTGCCACCCCTCCACGGCCCAGCCAATGACCCTGGCCTCTCCTCCTTTTCTAGCACGACACCCACTGCTGCAGCGCCAGAGAGAGGGAGCAGCTCGACATGCCCGGCTCCCCCAGCCCACCGCAGCACGTGGAGAGCATGGTCACAGAGCTGGAGGAGCGCTGCCCCATCTGCCTTGGCAGCTGCGAGGAGCCCGGCTTTGTCATGCCGTGCTTCCACCGGTTCTGCTACCCCTGCATCCTGCGGTGGGCTGAGATCAAGCCCGAGTGCCCCCTCTGCAAGAGGACAGTGACCTCCGTCTTGCACTCGGTGCAGGAGGATGATGATTACGTGGAGCATGTCCTCACACCACCCATGACACCATCAGTCGCCGTCCGCCAGGCGGGAAGAGTTCCCAGACCACCAGCCGCCCACAACCTCCATCACCCTGGAGCATCCCAACGGTGGGCTGCAGGAGGGGTGCCCAGGCGTCCCGTGGGCGGCCTCCAGCCCCCAAACTGGATGAACTCTTTCCAGAACCAGCCAACGCTCCTCAACATCCTGCAGCGCTGGGTCCATCAGGAGCAAGAGGAGATCTTTGGCATCCTAACCAACCACGGCATGGATACAGAGGGGCCGGGCCACATGCAGGGGGTCTCCCTGCAAAACCGCAGGGCGACACGTGTGCAACAGCCTGCACGTGTCGCTGGGCAAGGGCGCAGCAGAGACACCCACCCTCTGCGGAGCTGGCAGGACGCCCGTGCTGCCGGGGAGCGGGAGGGCAGCCCCACGGGTGCCCCTGGCCCTGCTGCCTCCCAAGGAGGGTCTCTCACTCCCAGCCCAGCCCCCACCAGCAGCCCTGCAAGAACCAGCGCAGACGAGCTCCCCGGCACCTCACCCGTTGCCACTGGTGAGGATCCCAGCAGCCACCCCTCTGCTCCCGTTGCCATCCCTGTGGAGCAAGAAGAGCCCCAGGAGGAGCCAGGGGAGGCTGTGCCCGGGCCCTCCACCTCCAGCCAGGGCCCTGAACGCTCCCGTGGGGGGACACGGCAACCCCCAAAGAGGAAGACTGGCAGCTCCGAGGCCTCTCCTGCCAAGAAGAGGCCAGCACCACATCAGTGACCCTGGAGGCTGCCCTGTGGGATGGCCAAACCAGGACTGGGCCATCAGCTGGTCCCGGGGCAGATGTTTCCAGCCAGGGGTCCAGGGCCAGCCCACACCCCACTGCCCATCACCCCAGGCCTGGCCTCCTCCTCACCGCACCCTCTGCCCCCACCTCCCCGGGGCCCTGCTCTCCTGCCAGCCTGCACGGATGGCTGCAGCCTCGCTATGGCAGCACCCAGACCCCTCCTCCTGCACTGAGTCGCAGCTTGGTGCTGCTCTCTGCATCACCCCAGGGTCGGACCCTGCCAAGGCAGGAGCCACAGGAACTGCAGCAAGGGGAAGCAATAAGTCCTGCGCCTTCAGAAGGACAACCCCAGGCACCAGCACAGGCGGCAAGCTGCCCCGCTGGGAAGCAGCCAGGGAAAGGTGACCATGCTGCTGGCCTCGAGCACAGGCTTTCCTCCTGCTCGTCCAGACCCAGCCTTGGCACTGCCATTTCTTCTTCTCTGCTTAGAAAGGACCCGTCTCGGCAGATGCTCGCCAGAGGGATGCCCAGCGGCTGAGGATGCTGCGTTTGTCTGCTTTGGAGAAAAGGAGGCAGAGGGTCGACCGTGTTGCTCTCTACATCTTCCCGAGGAGGGGAAGCGGAGACGGGGTGCTCATCTCTGCTCCCTGGGATCCAGCAAGGGGCGCAAAGTGTGGCAGTGGTTCAAAGCTGCCTCAGCAGAGGCTCAGCCTTGACACTGGGAAGCGTTTCTGTGCCGAGAGGGTGGTCAGAGGCTGCAACAGGCTTCCCGGAGAGGTGGTCGACGCCCCATGCCTGTCAGTGCCGTGAGAAGAGGCGTTGGGACTCCTGGTCAGCCCTGGAGTGCTCAGGCAGCTGGACCAGATGATCCCTGTGTGTCCCTGCCAACTGCAACTGTTCTATTCTACTACCTTTCAATACCATCACAACAGCAGCGCTTGCCTTTCTCCAATTTTTGTATTTTTCACTGCCATAAACATTGTCTGATGAAAGAAGCCAAAAACTCTTCCTTCTGAAATAATGTCATTGGTCTTACAGAAAGTGAGGAAATGTAAACAATTTCTTCCAGCCCCATACAACCTTTATAGGCCATGTCTGTTGTCTAACTGTTCTTTTCTCTGTGCCATAAGGTTTTGCTTATGTAAATATTTTTGACATTGATTGTTCACATTTTGAACTCCCAGGCTTTTAAAAAACCTGTGTCACCAACACGTTTTTTGAGAGCAGGAGCTAAAGACTATGTGCAGAGGCATTGGCCATCGAAGCGTATAGCGTGGAGTTCAGTGTGTACTTTTAATTGATGGATCCACCCCTGAGAGCTTATCATTTCACTTTCGTTCTCCTCTAAACCCCCTCTGGTATTTCTAAATCCTTAGAGGGGACAAGGCCCAGAGAAAGGAGAGCTGCCTTCTGCTACAACTGCTCTCACTGCATTTTATCATCTTTTCAGCTGTTTTTCATGTCACAGTATTGCGGTTTCGTACTTTCTGGTTGTTACACAGAGCACCGATGCCCCGGCTGTCGGGGCTGCATTACACATATCCCATGGATATCCACGCAGTATGTCCTTGGTGTATTTATTTACAAAACTTAAGAGAATTTTGAGAGGTCCAAATCATTAGAAAGAAACATGTCTAGTATCATACCTCAGAAATGTAGGCATAATGGATGCCAACTCTGGCACATTCACATAGCAAGGTAGACCAATCTCTTTACATATGTGTGTAAGTTATTAACTTGGATGGCCATTCAGACGTTTGCACATCCAAGAATTGCAATAGCGTGGGAAAGTGTAACAACTGCCTGGCATTTTAAGTTGTGCATCCATTTGTAGGGGGAAGAAAGGATGGTGGAGAAAAAATGGACCATGTTAAGTGAGCGTCGGTAGTATTAAATGGCTGCTTAGCTTCCCCAGAACCTTTGGCCTGATGCAGGCTTTCTCAGACCAGATGTCTCTCAGATCCTGTACAAGCAGGAAGGATGCTTGCATGCAGGAGATTAAAACCCACATAAAATCATGGCAGAGTTGCAGGCCCTGTGCGCCCAAGCACTTGTGATCATAATCCTGTGGAACTCCATAGTATTTAAGGAGGAGGAATTACCATGACTCTAGTCATGGCCATTGGGATTGCATGCAGGTAATAGCTGGTCAAATCATAAAAAGAATAGATGCATTCCTGCTATTTTTTTGGAGTCCTAAAACCAACTGTCTTCTGATGCTTTCTCTTTGAAGCAAATAAACTCTACACCTCTACACTGAGCTTTTGCTCAGAATTCACTGAGTCCTTTTAGGGCTGTCACTGAACACCTAACAGTTGAATATCTGGCTGCCTTCTCTTTCACATGTGAGCAAGTTCCCTGTAATTATGTTATGAATAAAGTAACTGATATATCGCTGTTGTGTCACAATGGAGTTAGCCTTAGAGACAGGAGAATCAGTAGGAGACCATGCCATGAGCGAACTGCAAAGATTATGGCTTGGTAATGTCACTCATCTTGAGTACGTCCCTTATCGCACACACGAAAAAGTCTGCTTCATTAGGGAAAGTAGAATCTAACACTGAGGTAAAAACCTGAGGATTTAGCCTAGTATTTTTCACTTCTAATTTTGGGCGGTAATGGAACAGTATGAGCTACTCATTCTTATGCAATAAATACCAAAAATTGTTCTGTCGTATTCTTGTAGTTACCAAGCTCGTACTGTGCAATAAACTGTAAAAGTATTTCTAAAACAATATGGTGTTAATACATGTCGTGGTTTAGCCGGCAGCTCAGCCCCACACAGCCGCTCGCTCACTCCCCCACTGGTAGATGGGGGAGAGAATCAGAGGGGTAACGCTCGTGGGTTGGGATAAGAACAGTTTAATAATTACAATTATAAGAAACAACAACCGAAATGCAATGTAAAGGAGAACAACGAGAGGCGCAAAGCCCCGGGGGAAGGGGGAAGGGAGGGGAGAGGGGGAACGAACCGCCGAAACAAACTGCACGCACCGCACCCACCCGCCGACCCGGCGCTGTGCCGCTCCCGAGCTGCAACCTGCCCCCCCTCAATATACTGGTCATGGGGTCACATGGTGTGGGATGAACATATGGCGTTGGCCAGTCGGGGTCAGCCGCCCCCACCACGGCCCCGCCCCTCCCAGCCACCACCACCACCACGCGGCAGAACGCGGGAAGCTGGAAAGGTAGCCGACCCCCACAGTGAGGAGAATTAACCCCTTCTCAGCCAAAACCAGCACATTCTCCACCCCTTATTCCATACCATTTACACCGTGCCCAGGTCCCATACGATCCAATACAACCTCACCAACCACCACCCCTCCCCTTCCCATCCTTTGACATAATACACAGACATCATTCCCTTAGTTCATGGACCTTCCCTGTAAAATGTCCATTAAAATGTCCATTGAGGTCACCCAGCCCATGGCTCCGGGCTCCATCTGTCGTATCAGTGTTTCAGGGTGGGAGAGGTGGTGTGTGTGGCGTTGGGTTGCTGCATACCGAGTCAGTCATTGTGCCATCACTGCTGCACGGCTTGTTCCACATTTTATCTTCCATGGGTTGGGAGGCTCGTACTCTGATATCATTGATACAACGCAGAGGTGACACACAATATTATATAGCAGTTCACATTGTGCCATTCAGTTCATTGACTGTTTTCACCCAAAATCAAATCCCCTTGAGGCACACATCAGATTTCTCCATCCTCCCGCATCACCCACCAAGTGCACCCAGGTCCTTGAGCGAAAGCAATCCCACAAATGGGTTTGCCTTTGCCTGAGGCAGGAAGAACCCAGACTGTTTTGCCCAGCATACTTTTTGCGTGCACTACAGGGACTCTATCCCCTTCCACAGTATGAAGGATTTCTGACTGGGCAGGGCCAGCTCGGTTGGCAGATCCCCTCGCGTTGACTAACCACGTGGCTTTTGCTAAATGTGTATCCCAGTGCTTGAATGCCCCACCCCCCATTGCTCTTAGCGTAGTTTTTAACAGTCCATTGTACCGTTGAATTTTCCCAGAGGCTGGTGCATGACGGGATGTGATACACCCACTCAATGCCATGTTCTTTGGCCCAGGTGTCTATGACGTTATTTCGGAAATGAGTCCCGTTGTCTGACTCAGTTCTCTCTGGGGTGCCATGTCGCCACAGGACTTGTTTTTCGAGAGCCAGGATAGTGTTCCGGCCAGTGGCGTGGGGCACGGGATATGTTTCCATCCAGCCAGTCGTTGTTTCTACCATTGTAAGCACATGGCGCTTGCCTTGGCGGGTTTGTGGGAGTGTGATATAGTCAATTTGCCAGGCCTCCCCAGATTTATTGTTCAGCCATTGTCCCCCATACCACAGAGGCTTTACCCGCTTCGCTTGCTTGATGGCAGCGCACGTTTCACATTCGTGGATAACCTGCACAATAGCGTCCATGGTCAAGTCCACCCCTCGATCACGAGCCCACCTGTATGTTGCATCTCTCCCTTGATGGCCTGAGGTGTCATGGGCCCACTGAGCTAGAAATAGTTCACCCTTATATTGCCGGTCCAGATCCACCTCAGCCACTTCAGTCTTGGCAGCCTGATCCACCTGCTGGTTGTTTCGATGTTCTTCAAGTGGCCTGACTCTTGGGGACGTGAGCATCCACGTGATGTACTTTCACAACCAGGTTCTCTACCCGGGCAGCAATATCTTGCCACAATGTGGCAGCCCAGATGGGTTTGCCTCTGCGCTGCCAGTCGCTTTGCTTCCACTGCTGTAACTGCCCCCACAGGGCATTTGCCACCATCCAGGAGTCAGTATAGAGATAGAGCACTGTCCACTTTTCCCGTTCAGCGATGTCTAAGGCCAGCTGGATAGCCGTTACCTCTGCAAACTGGCTCGATTCACCTTCTCCTTCAGCAGTTTCTGCTACCTGTCATGTAGGACTCCATTCAGCAGCCTTCCATCTCCGGTGCTTTCCCACAAGGCAACAGGACCCATCAGTGAACAGGGCGAATTGCTTCTCATTTTCTGGCAGTTTGTTATACAGTGGGGCTTCTTCAGCACGTGTCACCTCCTCCTCTGGTGATAATCCAAAATCTTTGCCTTCTGGCCAGTCCATAATCACTTCCAAGATTCCTGGGCGACTGGGGTTTCCTACTCGAGCCCGCTGGGTGATCAGTGCAACCCATTTACTCCATGTAACATCAGTTGCATGGTGTGTAGAGGGGATGTTTCCTTTGAACATCCAGCCCACCACTGGCAGTCGGAGTGCCAGGAGCAGCTGTGCCTCAGTACCAACCACTTCTGAAGCAGCTCGAACCCCTTCATATGCTGCCAATATCTCTTTTTCAGTTGGAGTATAGCGGGCTTCGGACCCTCTGTATCCATGACTCCAAAACCCTACCCTAGGGGTCGACCTCGGGTCTCCCCTGGTGTTTTCTGCCAGAGGCTCCAGGTAGGGCCATTCTCCCTGGCTGCGGTGTAGAGCACATTTTTTACATCTTGTCCTGCCCGGACTGGCCCAAGAGCTACTGCATGAACTATCTCCTGTTTAATTTGTTCAAAGACTGGTCGTTGCTCAGGGCCCCATTTGAAATCATTCTTCTTCCGGGTCACTTGAGAGAGAGGGCTTACGATCAGACTGTAATCTGGAATATGCATCCTCCAAAAACCCACAACGCCCAAGAAAGCTTGTGTTTCCTTTTTGCTAGTTGGTGGATACATGGATGCTATTTTGTTGATCACATCCATTGGGATCTGACGACGACCATCTTGCCATTTGATTCCTAAGAACTGGATCTCTTGTGTGGGTCCCTTTACTTTACTTTGTTTTATGGCAAAACCAGCCTTCAGAAGGATTTGTGGTGTTTTCTCTCCTTTCTCAAAAACTTTGTCTGCCGTGTTGCCCCACACAATGATGCCATCAATGTATTGAAGGTGTTCTGGAGCTTCTCCCTGTTTCAGTGCAGTCTGAATCAGCCCATGGCAAAATGGTAGGACTGTGTTTCCACCCCTGGGGCAGTCGATTCCAGGTGTACTGGACACCCCTCCGTGTGAAAGCAAACTGTGGCCTGCACTCTGCTGCCAGAGGGATTGAGAAGAATGCATTAGCGATATCAGATGTGGCATAACCACTTGGCTGCCTTGGACTCCAGTTCGTATTGAAGTTCTAGCATGTCTGGCACAGCAGCACTCAACAGTGGAGTGACTTCATTCAGGCCACAATAGTCTACTGTTAGCCTCCACTCTCCGTTAGACTTCCGCGCTGGCCATATGGGACTGTTAAAGGGTGAGTGGGTCTTACTGGTGACTCCTTGGCTCCTCAGTTCGTGAATGAGCTCATGGATGGGGATCAGAGAGTCTGTTGGTGCGATATTGCCGCCGGTGCACTGTTGTGGTGGCAATTGGCACCTGTTGTTCTTCGACCTCCAGCAAGCCCACAACGGAAGGGTCCTTCGAGAGGCCAGGCAAGGTAGACAGCTGTTCAGTTTCCTCCGTCTCCAAGGCAGCTACACCAAAAGCCCACTTGTAACCTTTTGGGTCCTTGAAATACCCTCTCCTGAGGTAGTCTATGCCAAGGATGCACGGAGCCTCAGCGCCAGTGACAACTGGGGTGCTTCTGCCACTCATTCCCGGTTAGGCTCACTTCGGCCTCCAATACAGTTAGCTCTTGGGATCCCCCTGTCACTCCAGCAATGCTGATGGGTTCTGCCCCTATATAGTTTGATGGCATTAAGGTGCACTGTGCGCCGGTGTCCACTAAAGCTTTATACTCCTGTGGGTCGGATGTTCCAGGCCATCGGATCCACACAGTCCAGTAATCCTGGTTACCCCTTTTCTCCACCTGGCTGGAGGCTGGGCCCCTCTAGTCCTGATCATGGCAGTCACAACTCACTCCCTGTAAATGTGAATCGTCTCTCTATTACACTTAGAAATAAAATCAGCGCTTCTACTCCTCTGATGGGGACCTGCTCACTGGAAACTGGGGGAACGAACCACCAAAACAAACAGCACGCGCCACCCCCAAGCCGCAACGGCCCCCCCTCAATATACTGGTCATGGGGTCACATGGTGTGGGATGAACATGCCATTTGCCAGCCGGGGTCAGCCATCCCCGCCATGGCCCTGCCCCTCCCAGCCCCCCCCACCACCACCACGTGGCAGAACACCAGTAGCCGACCCCCACAGTGAGGAGAATTAACCCCTTCTCAGCCAAAACCAGCAAAATACAGGACATATTAATTAGATTCTCTGGGAGTTCTCAGCTAAACTCTTTGTACGCTGCCTATTTTCAACAGCGTATTTATGTACTAGCAAGTAGAAGAAATTTTTAGAAGTTGGTATTTTAATAAAACTTCAGAAATGTGTTATTGTGCAATTTTACATTTCTGTTAAGTTCTACCAAAAAAAAAAATGCTTTCAGTCTCATAAACTGCACATATGGACATAGGGATGTAATGAAAACATCCAAAATAATAAGAGAAGATTAACCAGGAATTGCCAGTTACCTGTCTCCTGTTCATGAACAAGGGGATATTTGGCTTTACAGAGTATTAGTAAAATGGAAATACAACCCACTCAATATGTAATTTTTACTGAAGGCAGAAAATTGAGAGGATTCGGCAAATCATAGTGTATGGGCTTGGTGTGTGTACGGTCATATCCACACTCAGTCTTTGTACAGACCGAAAGATAGGTGTTCATAGAACGTGAGGATATATTACTGTGTTTATACATAATTAAGTTAGGCAGATTTAACAGAGGGCCTGGTACTCACACTTCACAATGTTGATTAGCCACCAGTTGATGTCAGTAGGAAAAACCTTATCTTGCTAATCAACAGTTATTTGCCACGGACTTTTCTTAAAGCTTTCCATGAAGCCCTTCGCACTAATGGTGATCACAGGCAAGGTTTGGGACTAGCCAAACTAATCTAGCATGGCAATTCCTGTGCTCCCATGAAAAATTACGATCTGTATCATAAGTCTCTGGAGCTGCCAGTTTCTGTATGTGGTCTTCCTTAAAATTCTCATTTGAAGGTATGCCCTACAGTCATTTTTCAGTTACTTTTGAGTCGTCCATGTTCCTTCACATGAGATTCCACTTTCAGCATGTCTCACGTTGTTTTGTCAGTTAATTGCTGAGCTTGCAAGAGTTTTGGATGTGATGCAAGTTTATATCCACTTAGGTAAAGCCCATTTTGTGCTCAGACCAACCTTCAATGTTCACCAGAGGAGAGAGTGGTAGACCAGCTGAAGACGCTCTTTTCACAGAGGCTGGTTCTGGTACTGTTCTACAGTACAGGGAAGGCAGGCTGGAATGGCGCAGCTATGCGATTCCCCAGCCCCTCCGGTCATGCACGTAGTTACGTACGTGCCTATGCACCAGCTCAAAGGTGGAGCAGGGGAGCAGAGTCCCACCGTGTTCTCTCCCTCCCCCCAGCCAGTGTGACTCTCCGTCCTTACTGTGTCTTGAAGGAAACCAGGCTACAGACAGGTGAGCAGGGTGAGGGTCTCTGGTGACAAGGCCACCTACGCCACGTTTACAGCAGCTGAGCCCTCGAGAGTTTTACCCGGCCAGCTTGCCCCTGTAGCCAGGAATGGGGCTTTGAACGTACCACCCGCACTCCTGCGTCTTGTGACTTCGCTGGGGCCGTGGAAGGTAGTCCGAACACTAGCTGCAGAAACAGTATCTTCAGCACAGGAAGACCTGTCCTCAGCTGCAGCTCACACACCTCTGTGTTGGACTAGGACGATGAACATAGTAGAAAATCATGTTGTAATTAGAGCTGGTTTTGAACAAAAGACAAATTATTTATTTCTTTCTTCAAATGAAGCATAACACTAAGGTATAAAGGGAGTATAAATAACATCTGATTGTGCTCCTAAGCTCCATGCTATAACTTTCTTGCAATGACATCCTTCAACAAATTAACTACATCATTACTGTTAAGTATTAATTGCACAAAACAGATACACAAAATATATAATGAGCTAGAAAGAGGACAACATTCTTCCATTATGACAAACAACTGTAACAAGAAATGGGAAAAAACCAATAGATCCAGGCTTACACAGATGGCAACACTGAGAGATTTAAGTCCTCTCCTTGAACACATTACATGTGATAAATAATATGCAAAATATTTAAAGAATTTTATTGTTGCTTACAGAAGATACTTAGCAAGCAAAGAGACAGTAGCAATCACTGCCTCATGTCTCATATCCCCATCATTCAATGCAAATTTTTACATTTCATGCAAGAATCCTGAGCTTATTTTCAGTAACATTGAAATGTCTTCTATATTAATTACCAAATACATACAGAGCCCAGCGATAGGGTCTATTGTATTATTAAGGCATGAAAAAAGAATAACAGTTTATTAACTCTGAATGCCACAAATACAGCACAGCAGTTAGAAGGCTCAAAAAAGCTCAGAAAGTACCAGTGATTTCTGTGCCAAGGTCCTCCCAGAACACGACTGTGAATCATCAGCTCCTGAAAAGGTACAGAATCAAATCCTGGCCTTGCTGACATCAGGGAATTTTGCCATTGCCTTGACTGCTGGACCAAGCTTCAGAGCTAGCGGGAGTGACTCAGACTCCTCTTCATATCCCCAAAAAATTGACAAACTTCCTCTCACTCAAGTCAAGTATGAATCTGAAAAACAATACCTACATATTGTTTTCTTAATTAGTATTTTAAGTCTATGGAAAGGTTCCATTCATTATACAGTATGGCAATTAATAAAAAGCCTTTTCAGAAAAAGCTTGTTTGTTAGTCTGGTTTATTAGTATGCTAAAAGAAGGGGGAAGTATCATGAAAAGAACCTCTGCCAAGTCTACGCTCTATTTATAAATTATTTTTAACTTTAAAAGGAAAGACTTTGGTAAGCCAAACCAAGGATATGTGATGCAATTCTAGTCTCCGTGGTTCAATGGCTCTTCTCAAAGACTAAGAGCACTGCAGCCCTGTCCAGTCATCAAGTGAAGAACTCACCATCTGCATGAATTGTAAGGGGCGAGTAGTAGCTGGATTGTGCAGTTCTTCACGTAGTCTCTATTTCAAGAAGTTCTTGCAAAATGCCCTGTAGGAAGCCAGGGTATTCCAGTTCAGTTAACTAAGCCATTGAAACCAAGGCCAAATTGGTGGTAAGACTTACTTCACACTTACAATCGCATTATGTCCCACACTGGGAACTAAAATAGCAGATGATCTCCTCTGACTCTGCTACTACTATCGTCTGCCCCTTATGTAGATACTTGCCTAGTTGAGCTCAGAGTTTACAGACCCACTAGCCTTATCCTTCATCTATGGGTGGCCCACGGTCTGCCGTGGAAAGAACCGTGGCACGGCATGCAAGAGGGACGGCCTCTCTTAGGCAGCCTTTGCGCAGACCTCTTTCCGTGCCTGCACCCCTTGCACACACAAGCTGCCCCTTGATAGAGATGGTGGTGTCCAATTCTGTCACTGCAAGGCTCTGAGAACTTTGCAGATGCACAAATCCAACTTAACTAATTTCATCTAAAACACCAAGTTATAGTATTGAAAAAATGGTTCGTCACAATAAAACATTCAGGAAACTCATTACTGTCTCATCTGAGATAGAAGGAGAAAAAAAGGTCGTTGATATTAGTTACTGGGTTAGAATTTGCGTGGTTTTTGGTTAACTTCAACTAATAAATAAGTTAAAGATGGCTAAGGCTATAAATTGGTACTGCTTCGCTTATAAATATTCACTTTATTTCTACTCTCTTCTAAAAAAATGTGTTAAGGAAAAAGGTGGCCAGAAGGATTACACACGTTGTAAATTGTAATTTGGTTGTTAGTCTGTAAAAACCAAACACGTAAGTGAGGTTGAGCACAGTGTAAGAAAAAAGCCAGTTTTTAATTAACAACTTATTTACAAGTTCATAAAATAAACTGAACTGGAGTAGAAGCTCTGTGTTTGTCACCAGTATTTTGTTGTAACTGGTAACTTGCACGCTTTATAGTAGAAGAACAAAAAGAAAATAAAGTTCACTATATACAGCCTTTGTACAGGCTACTTGACTATACACAAGGCATAGTGATCATAACACAACCTAGTCTTCATAATAATTTGTGCACAAA
The DNA here is from genome assembly GCF_949628215.1 of Phalacrocorax aristotelis. NCBI lineage: Eukaryota > Metazoa > Chordata > Aves > Suliformes > Phalacrocoracidae > Phalacrocorax > Phalacrocorax aristotelis. The sequence goes on along the minus strand of NC_134311.1, from coordinate 33,108,605 downwards.
AAGACACCAATCAGACATTATGTGAACATTACAGTGAAATGACATCACAAGTCCAGTGAAAATTCAGCATAATACAAAACATATTGATCTACTGCAAATGACATCCTTTAAAACAGTAAGCCTTTGTTCAGTAGTAACTTAACCAGAGTCTGACGCAGAGATTTGTTGTGTAGTTATAAGTCTTTTAAGTGAAGCAACCTCTGCAGATAAGTTTGCTATGCCCTGCTTCAAATACAGGTTCTCTGACTCAGAGACGTTGTAGATATTGTCTTTTATTTCAACAACTCCAGTTTTGCAACCACTCTGAATTTTTACATTGAGTTCCTTCTGATGCCAGAGCTCTGGTTTAAGTGACCAGTCTTGGATGTTAGTCACTTGAACCGAGAAAGGAGTGTGAGAAGAATGCACCAAGTTTTGTGCACCGTGTTTTTCAAGCTCAAAGTGTCTTTTTGAGGACATGTCAATGGGTGATGACAATTTCTGTGTTGCATCATAGTCATTATCCATTGCTTCCACTTTTACTTGCATGGCTTTGGCTTTAATTCGAAGCTTGTGAGGCAAAGCTGAAGAATTCACTTCTGGAACTTTAACTATTGCATGAACATTTTTATGTTCAACTGGGGAATGGATTGGACCCTTAGGAACCTGCTGTTCATCTTCTCCATCGGATGACTTTCCAACTACACCATCATCGGTTTCTGACGTTCTGGGGGAATTACTGGAGGACCTATTAACTTGCAAGAGAGGAGGAGAATGTGAGTACACGTTAAAGGTAGCTCCCATGTAGTTGGGATATATGGATGCTTTATATGAACCTCTGTCATCTCTTGGCTCTCTCTCTAATTCCATGGGCTCCTGCTTTATGATCTGGAACTTATTTTCGGGACTTCTGCAGCTGCTTTGTATACGACTTGGTTGAGTGTGCTCTACGGATGATATTTCAGACACGTCGGACATTGAGCTTTGAGGAGAATGTTTAATGACAGAAATACAACTGCTACCAACTATAGATGGTTCATGTTCATCTACAAATGAGTTAATATTTGACTTGGAACTCTGATAGTCTTGGAAATACACGGTTGTTGAGCTACTGAGTTTCTGTATCTCTTGGGCATAGGCTGCAGAACTGATTAAACCAAACTTTAGCTTCAGCGAAAGCAGCTCCGCCTTCAAAGTGGCATTCTCCTCTCCCAGTGCAATTAGTTTGTTCTCTAAGACAAGGTCATTCAGTCGTCGTTTTTCACGAGATCTTTTGGCAGCTTCATTATTTTTCCGTCTTTTCTCCCAATACATAGCATCCTTCTTTTCATCTGGAATGAATTCTCGCTTTCTCCGGCAAGCTGAGGATTTGCTTTTTCCACTGCTTGCTTCAGTAAGTAGTATGTCTTCGTTTGTAGACAATTCTTCAGACACTTCTGCTAAAGTTGACTTAAGTACCATGATTTTGTCCACATTGCTACTTGTGTCAACAGGTCCGTGTTCCTTTTTAAGGGTCTGCATTTTTCTCAGCTGCATCAGAAACAATTTGTGGTAGATCTACGACAAGCAACAGAGCAAGCTATTTCCCCAGTACGTCTCACTCCACAACTTGATAAATACAGTAATTTTAAATCCACGCACATTCTTCCCTTTCTTTCATATTCTCAGACAGTAGTATCTAGAACCAATTTTCTTGGCAGAGGCAATGGGAATCTTCTTAAAGACCTGGAATAAATAGAGAATTTGATTACTCTTTAGGAATTGCCGGCTCAGGACATGCAACAGTGGCTTTTGATAAAAAGCTTAGACTAGCATTTGGTTCATTAAACCTGCTGTAATATGAAGACAGCTCAACACTGAAAACTATTATTCTAAGCTTTATGATACCTGGGTAGCAGATTTGCTTCCAAACCAGATACAGTATGATCCAAGGAAAAAACAAATCAATAAAAAAATATTTGAGTTTTGATCCTACAGTAATGTTGTCACAGAACTTTCCATGATATCGCTGACCAACCTAAACTTCCAACACTTAACGCTGCAGGACACCAGGCATGTTGATGAGCAGCACTGGAAAGTATCTTGTTCTTCAACATTAAAGTGTCTCTTCTGAAAACAGCTATGATGTGTGACTTAGAAATGCTATATATTTGGGACCTTCATGGATTAAAAATAACATAAGCTGATTTAGAGAAGCTCGAATGCTTTCCATTGTCTTAAAATAACACCACTATCCATTAAAGCTATTAAAGAGTTAGTTATTGGTTTTGCATCCTATAAAAATACATATACAGAGATGTGTGTATATATACACACACATCTATATACAAATGTTTATACGCACACTTGGAATTTTAAAGTATCTTTTTGATCAATCATATCAATTCAAACTATTAAATGCACACACATAATTTATGCAAATACCTAACAATTAAAGAAAACTTACAAGAAAAAAAGCATTATGCAATTTTTCCTTGTCTCTTACACGGAAAATTTTGAAATACATTAGAGAAATAACACTTAATTAATAATTTGCATTTGAAAAATAGTCTTATTATAGCAAAGAAAAGTTTAATAGCATTAAGGCACATGCACCTTCAGAAAAGAGTGTTTGAATTAAAGTGGAAATTTAGATCTAAAAGACTTACCATTAACAAAGGAAAACTAGCTTAACCTTTAGCTTCAGACATTTTAATCATTAAATTTGAACTTAGCATTTATTTTGGCCTTCATTTTATAAAGTCCCCCTTAATGCAAAAATACTTTAGTCTCATGAGATCATTTGGTCTTGATCTGAGGTATAGCTTTTAAATATCTCATTTTCCACAATCAGTCATGTTCCTGGTAAAATAAATGTAGTATGCCAAGTGCTTTTATAGAACTGACTATCGAGTCAGCAGTGATTCTTGCCTGTGTAACAAAACAAAAAAATCAGCCACTACAGATTAATGTCACTGTTTACTGGGAGTGTTTTTACAATGACTAATGAAACTAATTTTAACATTATCAATTGGGAAAGTTATAAAATAATTAATGAATTGTATTCTGCCAGTTTCTCTTGTCTTTTCCAGAAGGCAAAGAGGAGTGAGTGATGTAATAACAATTAAGCAGGGTCATAAAGACTCAGGTTTCAAGCTGGGTTCTGTTCCATCAAACCATGCCAACTCTTCTGTCATGAAAAATTAACACATTTAATAGAACAGCTAAGTAGAATTTCCTAAAATCCGTGGTTAATTACTGACATGTAACTATTTGTCTTCGATAATACAGCCTTAATGGAAAATAGAGTTAGAAGCCAGCCACACCAAAGACAGCATCTAACTTTTTAGTGCAAAAGCAGCACCACAAATTGCCATGTTTATAAAGGAGAAATGTATCTCTAATATACAAGTAATTACATAGTTAGATCCTGATCCAAAACTCAAACTGGAGTCAAAGGGAGTTTTCTGTCAAGTTAAATAGCAGCTGGATCAGGTTTAAAAACAAAAATAAGTCCCACAACAAAGCAACGTCATTTTGTCCAAACATTCGGTATAATTTGATTTGCTAAAGCTGTATAGCCGTTCTGTACATTCCACTGCTACATGGAGTCAATGGTTTAATATGCATATACCACTTTAAATCTAGTGCAACCCAATACTTAAAAAAAAAAATCGTTGTTGAGCACACAGAATATAAAAATAATTTTAAAAGACAAGGCCACCTGAACTTTGTCGCATTTGTACAATATTCAGACCCTAATGTGACTTTACATTAAAAGAAAAATACTGGGATTTTATTTCTTTATCGTGTAGCTTTGGGAACACACAGCTATTGATCCATAATTGCCCTGAAATACTGCAATCGATGTATTCACTTGTATTACTAACAACTGCTGCGTGTCTGACGAAATGCATACACCTTCTGTGGCACACAGCGGGAAGCAGTATAACACGTGCTGAAGGAAGTACTTACAAACATAGGATTTGTGCATATTCTGGAAGAATGAAACTATACCTACATAGATGTAATACAACTCCTTTTCCTCTTACATTCTAATCTTCCATTTCCACATGATATAGAAGCCATACGTTTAGTCTTGAACAAGACTGTTTCAGGATAAGAACTATGACTTTCTGCCTATCTGGAGAGTCTCTAGATCAAAGTGATCCCACTTTGGTGTTTGTCCAACACTGCAGTCTATGAAAAATACTAATAATGATAATAATAAAAATAATTAGCAGAAAGTTGTTGGCTCGTTTGAGTTTTTTCTCCTAAATGAATGTAGACTAATGGTGTAGTTCATCAGTATGTATCAGTAAAAGCCCAATGGCATGTCCAAACATTATCTCCTGCAGCCTAACACTGGCACTGAGCCGCACTTAACCACCCAACAGCCTGCAGAGCTCACATCCCTTGTTCCACGGGACTTCTGCAGTTTGGGCCATTCCAGTGTACGATCTGCTCACCGTAGCACAGACAGATAACTCCTGTTTTGGCCAGTCTCCCTCCTGTTCACATTGTTCCTGGCACAAATAGACAGAACACAAGTAGCATTCAAGCCTACAGCAAACATGAAGCGCATATCAAAACGACCATGGTTTTGCACCCTCTGCCAGAGTCCATCAGTAAAGCTGTCAAAACAGACACATAAACTACTGACATAGTCTTACTGGTCTGCTATTTGCGTAGTTAGTCCTAATGCCATTACTTTAGTGACCTAACGAAACAACAGTAAATCTTTAGCTCTTTCCACATCTTCCTTGAGTACTTCTGTCGTGGTAACTGGAATTACTGCTTTACAAACAGGAGTCAAAGCCCTTGTTTATTAATACTTCTCCATGTGGATCAGCCCAATGCGGAGTCTGTAAACAAATTAAATTCCATCTGATGATAATGGCAAAATGCCTTCAATGAAACCAGCCATTTCACTTCACTTGCATTTTGTAATTCCACAGGAAAACATCAGTATTTACACATAAATTAATGAACTGTAATGATTCCTCTGACTATATTTCAAATTCCAATATTTTCCCTTATGATTAATTTTTCAATTGCTTTATCACTCCCTCATAAAGTGTTATAAACCCAACATTTAATACTGCCTTACATTAGTCACTGTTAAAGATTTTTTTTTTTTTTGGTTGGTTGATGTTAATGGCATTGAGTGCCAATTCAACAACGTAATAACACTCGACCCTATTAACTTAATTACAGACCCAGTCTTGCTCCCACAGCAATTTTGCCATTGGCTTCAACAGAAGCAGGGTACAATCCCAGATCCAAGTATTAGTGAAACGGTTGTACAGAACTCATGTTACTGAAGCAAGAAATTACGTATGCAGAAATCAAGAAAAGTTAATTCATCCATGGACTTAAAAAAATACTTGAGTGATCCGACTGTGTCAAAACAGAATACTAAGGATCTGATCCTGGGGATTTGTGTATTCACACTGTAATAATTGAGATGTTTCAAAAGGTTGAAGGACAGCGCCACAATCTTTTCCTTCCCCTCTGTGTAATTTAATCACACGTCATTTCTGCTTTAGAGAATGCACGTGGGCCTCCCCATGTACATACATTTCCCCACAAGGTAACTGCGTATTATTATTTGTATTTAGCAAAATAAGTCATGTTACCACAAAGCATATTTTTTCAAACATATCGTAGAATGAGATAACTAACTGCTTAATTCTACTGCTCTGACATTTTGATAGTAATTCTATGAAAGTAAATGAAATCCCATTTCCAGCAGTCGGATGCTCAAACACAATTCACTTTGCTATCATCATGCATCCAGAAGAATTCTCTCTCAGTCCTTCAAAAATGGAAGAAAATAATGGTTAAGTGTTCGTTCTTGTCTTAAAAAAGAACCACGCCTCTATCACCACTATCACTATATGGCAAACTGCAGAAGAACAATAAAAGCTCGTATTGATACAACTCTGTGCATATCTTTAGTTGTTGTCATCCATGTTTTGCATAGGTATCATTGATTATGTTATTGCTATTATATTCTCCCACAGGTTATCTATTTTGAAAAATCTAAGTACCAGAAGAGCTGGCGTAGAACCTGCTCATAGATACCAAAATGACCAGTTTGCATTCCAAACTTTGAAAGACTGAAGAACATAGTTTGCACTTCATCTTCAGAGCGTTTTAAAAACAGTTGGTGTCTGCCTCGAGACTGTTATGAGGTACAGAGAAAACGTCATCCTTATTGCACACACAGGACAGGAGGCTGAATTTAAGCTTAGGTGGTGAATACACAGCCTGCCTAAACACTTCTGAAATTTGCAGCCCCTCTACCTCTACTGCTTTTCACAGACAAAAAAAAAAATTATGCCATGAAATTCTGCACCTCTCAGGTCTACCTTAAGTAAGAAATCCTCTCCAACAGAGGACGTGGCCCAGTTCCAACCTCCACTGATTTCCTTCAACACACTTTTTCTTGCCTTTCATCTAGCATTGTTAGCAAAATTATGATCCTGTTGAAGAAAAGCTTTAATGCTGTCTCCACTGGAGGAGTACATTATCCCTAGGATAGGTTTGCGGGCAAGACAGTCTAGGCAATGTAGAGCAAATGGAAGTTCAAACTTCCAGGGAAAAAACTAGGTGACTGCATTTTATGCAATGATGGACAGGTTATCCATGGTCACAAAGGGGAAAAGCATTTATAGTACAAATGTTACCATCAGTTACTGCTATTATACAGTCACACGCTTAGAGACTGTGAATCCATTACAACGGCATGGAGCAATGCAAAACTACTGATCCTGTACACGGTTCCCTTTCCTTACAGCTTCATGGGCATCTTAAGTGCTCAGAGTTTCAGGATCAACGTGTAATTAGGTCAGTGGAACACTGATGATGATAGCTTTGTACAAGATGACCCATTTTTGCTAAAATGTTGATCATCTCATTGAAAGAAAAAAATGGGAGACATCTACACAATATAGTCCACTGGGAACATCAGAAATAATTTATTACGACACTTTTCAATCAAATATAAAAAATAAAAAAAAAGACCAAGATCATCATGGAACTTAGAACACTATTGCACCTTCATATTACCCACCTCCAAGCTGTACCCAGAAAGTTGGTGTCATACGTAATTTTTACAAAAGGCTTTCATTGTTAGGAAAATTACTTAAAGTACTGTTTATCTTAATAACTACAAATTAACCCATTAAAGTACAGCCTGATTCCCAAAGGTAAATTACACAAATTATGCAAATAAAATTATTATTTGGAGAGCACGAAAAACATATGTTAAAAGTAGCTGTTGCTCAAAAAGGTCAGTCAAGGTTAATAGGTGCAAAACTGACCTGTATTTTCTTCCATTTCCTTAGGAAGACAGTATGATTCTATCAGATCTGTTCAATTTTTCCAAAAGGAGGTGTTCACTGCTACAGTTTGGGGAGGGGGGAAGGATGGGGATGAAATCTAAGAATGTTACTCCAAGTGCCACGAAAAAGTTTAAAACTGAGAAGCCAAGGAAAAGAATATATAACTTGCTTAAATATGTAATTACATATCTAATATATGTATAGTATCTGTGTATAAATCATGCCATTTTAAATATCACATCACTTTCCAGTATTTCTAATAAAACCCCAATAGAAACAATGGTTACTGAAGTTACAATACTATCACAAAGGTCATACATACAGATTGTAACAAAAAGTAACAAAATGGCTCCAGGAGACTCTCAGGCTTTTCTTACTACTCAAATTAATTTTATCACATCCTGCTTATGAAGTAATCTTCTGAGAGCCAGCTGACTTTTTGTGCAGTCTGACATGCTCTTAAATGTTAAGTATAATCTCATCAAGCATGATCATAATACATAAAAGTGAGGAGTTTGTAGCATTTCTCTTAAGGTAGAGAAATCAGTTTCCTTCTCAACCATAATCTTGCACTTGTTAAGAACATGAGAGACTTCTGACAAAACAGAGTAGTTTATAAAGAATTCAGACTGCAGGTGATGTTGTTCCCTCTGCACATCATCTACAAGCCCCCTTCTGTTTTTGCTATACCTGAAGAGGCCAGCGCAGAGTATAGTGCATATTGCATAAACATGGGAAGTTCCATAATGGCCTCTCAGACACAAGGCCTTCTTTTTAGTTTCCATGTATCTCTCACTGTGTTGCTAGGATTTACAGAGAAATTTGTTGTTGATGTACAAATTGGAATAGATTAATGCATAAGCCAAAAGACTGTACGTCCTTTCCATACCTGTTAACATTAGCACTGATGAGTTATTCTATAGGCAATTGGGAGAAATCTCTGGATCAGTAGCCCTTGTCCTTAAGGGAAATTTCAACTCCCCAGTCGTCAGCTGGGAACACCATACTACTGCGACAAGTAAGTCTGAGAAATTCCTGGAGTTGGTTGAACGTAATTACTTGTCACAAGTACTCAGCCGACTAGGAAAGGTGCCTGCCTAGACTTGCCATTTGTGAATAGAGAAGGACTCATGGGAGGTGCGATGTTAGCTGACTGTCTTGGCCACACTGATCATGAAATGGGTGAGTTCAAAATTTTCAGTGTAGTGGGAAAAAAGTTCACCAGAGTTGCTACCCTGTATTTCAAGAGAGCAAACTTTAAGCTACTCAGGCAGCTACTTCACAGACCCCCTGGGAATCTGCCTTTGAGGGCTTCGGGGGTCAGTAAGTGCTGGTCAGTTTTGTGGACCACCGTTTAAAAGCACAGGAGCAGGCCGACACATTGTGTTGCAAGTCAAGCAAGCAGGGGCAGAAGACCAGCTTGGCTGAACAGGTTCTTGGAGCTCAGGACCAAACAATGACTGGATGATCTCTAGAAGCAAGGTTGGGCGTCACAGGAAGACCACAGAGCCATCAGTTGGATATGCAGGGAGACAACATGGAAGGCCAAAGCTCAGCTAGGGTTGAAACTGGCTATTGTTGTATGAGACAAAAAGAAAGGATTTTTGAATGGCAAGAGGATGTCCAGATGCAGAAAAAGCAGAGGCATTGAATGCATTTTTTTTTTTTGGCTCAGTCTTTAATATCCATGATAGACCTTGGGCTGTCTGGTCCTCTGAGTTGGAGGACCACAGCTGTGGGAACAGTGACTTTCCATTTGTGGAGACAGAGGTTGTAACGGGCCAGCTGTAACCGCTGAATGTTCATAAGTTCATGCGACCTGGTGGGGTTAATTCCAGAGTACTACACAAGCTTGTGGATGTTATGGCAGGACCCCTCTTGATCACCTACCAGAGGTCTTGAGAGTCTGAGGAGGTCCCTGCTGGCTGGAAGCTAGTCGAAGTTATTCCAATTTACAACAAAGGTGGAGGGAAGACCCAGCAAACCACACACCTGGCAGTCTAACCTCAGCACCTGGAAAAATGCTGGAGCAGATCCGGCTCGGAGCTACGGGAAGGCATTTCCAGGACGCTGCCATCACCGGGCACAGTCCGCAGGGCTTCACACAGGGAAAGCCCCGTCTCACTCATCGGAGATCCTCCTACCAGACGGCCTGCCGAGCGGGTGACGGGAAGACGGTGGATGTGGTTTCTGGACCTTAGGGAGGCTTTTGATGCCATCCCTCAGCATCCTTCGGGACAAGTTATCCAGCTGTGAGGTCAGCAGGGGCACACTGTGCTGGGTGAAGAACCGGCCTTTTGACATTAGGAAACCTTCTTAACCGCGAGGGTGGTCCAGCACTGCAAGAGGCTGCCTAGAGAGGTGTCGCTGCTGCGAAACGCCGATTCCCAGCACAAGCCAAGAGGAGGGGGGATGGGGGGGGCAGGAGCATTGTGGTAACCACGGACGCGACTGCTGGGGCCGCAGCGCTGTCGGGGTGAGCGCCGTGAGCGACGCCGTCCTGTTCTGAGGTCCCCAAGCGATAAACAGTGATGTCACCTAGCGATGGACTCTGACGTCAGCTAGCGATGGATTGTGATGAGGCGTCCCTCACTGCTTATATTCAGGCGCCGACTCTCACCCAGCCGGCTCGTGCCCGCACTCCGGCTGAGCGAGTTCGTGAGGTTTGGAGTGTCGAGCGAGGCCTTTGGTGCTGGTGTCGCGCTTGGGGAGTTGTTCGCTGCAGCTCTCTGTGGCCGATCCCAGAGCCCTCGAAGGACCTTCCCTGGCCCTGCCAGCTTCAGGCAGCCGGGGCACCCAGGAGGCGCGCTCACAGCAGCAGAGGTGAGCTGGGAGGGACGGGACACCTCACCCTGGGGAGCTGGGAGGGTTTTCTTCTGGAGGGACCTGGGCATTGCTGCCACCCCTCCACGGCCCAGCCAATGACCCTGGCCTCTCCTCCTTTTCTAGCACAACACCCACTGCTGCAGCGCCAGAGAGAGGGAGCAGCTCGACATGCCCGGCTCCCCCAGCCCACCGCAGCACGTGGAGAGCATGGTCACAGAGCTGGAGGAGCGCTGCCCCATCTGCCTTGGCAGCTGCGAGGAGCCCAGCTCTGTCATGCCGTGCTTCCACCGGTTCTGCTACCCCTGCATCCTGCGGTGGGCTGAGATCAAGCCCGAGTGCCCCCTCTGCAAGAGGACAGTGACCTCCGTCTTGCACTCGGTGCAGGAGGATGATGATTACGTGGAGCATGTCCTCACACCACCCATGACACCATCAGTCGCCGTCCGCCAGGCGGGAAGAGTTCCCAGACCACCAGCCGCCCACAACCTCCATCACCCTGGAGCATCCCAACGGTGGGCTGCAGGAGGGGTGCCCAGGCGTCCTGTGGGCGGCCTCCAGCCCCCAAACTGGATGAACTCTTTCCAGAACCAGCCAACGCTCCTCAACATCCTGCAGCGCTGGGTCCATCAGGAGCAAGAGGAGATCTTTGGCATCCTAACCAACCACGGCATGGATACAGAGGGGCCGGGCCACATGCAGGGGGTCTCCCTGCAAAACCGCAGGGCGACACGTGTGCAACAGCCTGCACGTGTCGCTGGGCAAGGGCGCAGCAGAGACACCCACCCTCTGCGGAGCTGGCAGGACGCCCGTGCTGCCGGGGAGCGGGAGGGCAGCCCCACGGGTGCCCCTGGCCCTGCTGCCTCCCAAGGAGGGTCTCTCACTCCCAGCCCAGCCCCCACCAGCAGCCCTGCAAGAACCAGCGCAGACGAGCTCCCCGGCACCTCACCCGTTGCCACTGGTGAGGATCCCAGCAGCCACCCCTCTGCTCCCGTTGCCATCCCTGTGGAGCAAGAAGAGCCCCAGGAGGAGCCAGGGGAGGCTGTGCCCGGGCCCTCCACCTCCAGCCAGGGCCCTGAACGCTCCCGTGGGGGGACACGGCAACCCCCAAAGAGGAAGACTGGCAGCTCCGAGGCCTCTCCTGCCAAGAAGAGGCCAGCACCACATCAGTGACCCTGGAGGCTGCCCTGTGGGATGGCCAAACCAGGACTGGGCCATCAGCTGGTCCCGGGGCAGATGTTTCCAGCCAGGGGTCCAGGGCCAGCCCACACCCCACTGCCCATCACCCCAGGCCTGGCCTCCTCCTCACCGCACCCTCTGCCCCCACCTCCCCGGGGCCCTGCTCTCCTGCCAGCCTGCACGGATGGCTGCAGCCTCGCTATGGCAGCACCCAGACCCCTCCTCCTGCACTGAGTCGCAGCTTGGTGCTGCTCTCTGCATCACCCCAGGGTCGGACCCTGCCAAGGCAGGAGCCACAGGAACTGCAGCAAGGGGAAGCAATAAGTCCTGCGCCTTCAGAAGGACAACCCCAGGCACCAGCACAGGCGGCAAGCTGCCCCGCTGGGAAGCAGCCAGGGAAAGGTGACCATGCTGCTGGCCTCGAGCACAGGCTTTCCTCCTGCTCGTCCAGACCCAGCCTTGGCACTGCCATTTCTTCTTCTCTGCTTAGAAAGGACCCGTCTCGGCAGATGCTCGCCAGAGGGATGCCCAGCGGCTGAGGATGCTGCGTTTGTCTGCTTTGGAGAAAAGGAGGCAGAGGGTCGACCGTGTTGCTCTCTACATCTTCCCGAGGAGGGGAAGCGGAGACGGGGTGCTCATCTCTGCTCCCTGGGATCCAGCAAGGGGCGCAAAGTGTGGCAGTGGTTCAAAGCTGCCTCAGCAGAGGCTCAGCCTTGACACTGGGAAGCGTTTCTGTGCCGAGAGGGTGGTCAGAGGCTGCAACAGGCTTCCCGGAGAGGTGGTCGACGCCCCATGCCTGTCAGTGCCGTGAGAAGAGGCGTTGGGACTCCTGGTCAGCCCTGGAGTGCTCAGGCAGCTGGACCAGATGATCCCTGTGTGTCCCTGCCAACTGCAACTGTTCTATTCTACTACCTTTCAATACCATCACAACAGCAGCGCTTGCCTTTCTCCAATTTTTGTATTTTTCACTGCCATAAACATTGTCTGATGAAAGAAGCCAAAAACTCTTCCTTCTGAAATAATGTCATTGGTCTTACAGAAAGTGAGGAAATGTAAACAATTTCTTCCAGCCCCATACAACCTTTATAGGCCATGTCTGTTGTCTAACTGTTCTTTTCTCTGTGCCATAAGGTTTTGCTTATGTAAATATTTTTGACATTGATTGTTCACATTTTGAACTCCCAGGCTTTTAAAAAACCTGTGTCACCAACACGTTTTTTGAGAGCAGGAGCTAAAGACTATGTGCAGAGGCATTGGCCATCGAAGCGTATAGCGTGGAGTTCAGTGTGTACTTTTAATTGATGGATCCACCCCTGAGAGCTTATCATTTCACTTTCGTTCTCCTCTAAACCCCCTCTGGTATTTCTAAATCCTTAGAGGGGACAAGGCCCAGAGAAAGGAGAGCTGCCTTCTGCTACAACTGCTCTCACTGCATTTTATCATCTTTTCAGCTGTTTTTCATGTCACAGTATTGCGGTTTCGTACTTTCTGGTTGTTACACAGAGCACCGATGCCCCGGCTGTCGGGGCTGCATTACACATATCCCATGGATATCCACGCAGTATGTCCTTGGTGTATTTATTTACAAAACTTAAGAGAATTTTGAGAGGTCCAAATCATTAGAAAGAAACATGTCTAGTATCATACCTCAGAAATGTAGGCATAATGGATGCCAACTCTGGCACATTCACATAGCAAGGTAGACCAATCTCTTTACATATGTGTGTAAGTTATTAACTTGGATGGCCATTCAGACGTTTGCACATCCAAGAATTGCAATAGCGTGGGAAAGTGTAACAACTGCCTGGCATTTTAAGTTGTGCATCCATTTGTAGGGGGAAGAAAGGATGGTGGAGAAAAAATGGACCATGTTAAGTGAGCGTCGGTAGTATTAAATGGCTGCTTAGCTTCCCCAGAACCTTTGGCCTGATGCAGGCTTTCTCAGACCAGATGTCTCTCAGATCCTGTACAAGCAGGAAGGATGCTTGCATGCAGGAGATTAAAACCCACATAAAATCATGGCAGAGTTGCAGGCCCTGTGCGCCCAAGCACTTGTGATCATAATCCTGTGGAACTCCATAGTATTTAAGGAGGAGGAATTACCATGACTCTAGTCATGGCCATTGGGATTGCATGCAGGTAATAGCTGGTCAAATCATAAAAAGAATAGATGCATTCCTGCTATTTTTTTGGAGTCCTAAAACCAACTGTCTTCTGATGCTTTCTCTTTGAAGCAAATAAACTCTACACCTCTACACTGAGCTTTTGCTCAGAATTCACTGAGTCCTTTTAGGGCTGTCACTGAACACCTAACAGTTGAATATCTGGCTGCCTTCTCTTTCACATGTGAGCAAGTTCCCTGTAATTATGTTATGAATAAAGTAACTGATATATCGCTGTTGTGTCACAATGGAGTTAGCCTTAGAGACAGGAGAATCAGTAGGAGACCATGCCATGAGCGAACTGCAAAGATTATGGCTTGGTAATGTCACTCATCTTGAGTACGTCCCTTATCGCACACACGAAAAAGTCTGCTTCATTAGGGAAAGTAGAATCTAACACTGAGGTAAAAACCTGAGGATTTAGCCTAGTATTTTTCACTTCTAATTTTGGGCGGTAATGGAACAGTATGAGCTACTCATTCTTATGCAATAAATACCAAAAATTGTTCTGTCGTATTCTTGTAGTTACCAAGCTCGTACTGTGCAATAAACTGTAAAAGTATTTCTAAAACAATATGGTGTTAATACATGTCGTGGTTTAGCCGGCAGCTCAGCCCCACACAGCCGCTCGCTCACTCCCCCACTGGTAGATGGGGGAGAGAATCAGAGGGGTAACGCTCGTGGGTTGGGATAAGAACAGTTTAATAATTACAATTATAAGAAACAACAACCGAAATGCAATGTAAAGGAGAACAACGAGAGGCGCAAAGCCCCGGGGGAAGGGGGAAGGGAGGGGAGAGGGGGAACGAACCGCCGAAACAAACTGCACGCACCGCACCCACCCGCCGACCCGGCACTGTGCCGCTCCCGAGCTGCAACCTGCCCCCCCTCAATATACTGGTCATGGGGTCACATGGTGTGGGATGAACATATGGCGTTGGCCAGTCGGGGTCAGCCGCCCCCACCACGGCCCCGCCCCTCCCAGCCACCACCACCACCACGCGGCAGAACGCGGGAAGCTGGAAAGGTAGCCGACCCCCACAGTGAGGAGAATTAACCCCTTCTCAGCCAAAACCAGCACATTCTCCACCCCTTATTCCATACCATTTACACCGTGCCCAGGTCCCATACGATCCAATACAACCTCACCAACCACCACCCCTCCCCTTCCCATCCTTTGACATAATACACAGACATCATTCCCTTAGTTCATGGACCTTCCCTGTAAAATGTCCATTAAAATGTCCATTGAGGTCACCCAGCCCATGGCTCCGGGCTCCATCTGTCGTATCAGTGTTTCAGGGTGGGAGAGGTGGTGTGTGTGGCGTTGGGTTGCTGCATACCGAGTCAGTCATTGTGCCATCACTGCTGCACGGCTTGTTCCACATTTTATCTTCCATGGGTTGGGAGGCTCGTACTCTGATATCATTGATACAACGCAGAGGTGACACACAATATTATATAGCAGTTCACATTGTGCCATTCAGTTCATTGACTGTTTTCACCCAAAATCAAATCCCCTTGAGGCACACATCAGATTTCTCCATCCTCCCGCATCACCCACCAAGTGCACCCAGGTCCTTGAGCGAAAGCAATCCCACAAATGGGTTTGCCTTTGCCTGAGGCAGGAAGAACCCAGACTGTTTTGCCCAGCATACTTTTTGCGTGCACTACAGGGACTCTATCCCCTTCCACAGTATGAAGGATTTCTGACTGGGCAGGGCCAGCTCGGTTGGCAGATCCCCTCGCGTTGACTAACCACGTGGCTTTTGCTAAATGTGTATCCCAGTGCTTGAATGCCCCACCCCCCATTGCTCTTAGCGTAGTTTTTAACAGTCCATTGTACCGTTGAATTTTCCCAGAGGCTGGTGCATGACGGGATGTGATACACCCACTCAATGCCATGTTCTTTGGCCCAGGTGTCTATGACGTTATTTCGGAAATGAGTCCCGTTGTCTGACTCAGTTCTCTCTGGGGTGCCATGTCGCCACAGGACTTGTTTTTCGAGAGCCAGGATAGTGTTCCGGCCAGTGGCGTGGGGCACGGGATATGTTTCCATCCAGCCAGTCGTTGTTTCTACCATTGTAAGCACATGGCACTTGCCTTGGCGGGTTTGTGGGAGTGTGATATAGTCAATTTGCCAGGCCTCCCCAGATTTATTGTTCAGCCATTGTCCCCCATACCACAGAGGCTTTACCCGCTTCGCTTGCTTGATGGCAGCGCACGTTTCACATTCGTGGATAACCTGCACAATAGCGTCCATGGTCAAGTCCACCCCTCGATCACGAGCCCACCTGTATGTTGCATCTCTCCCTTGATGGCCTGAGGTGTCATGGGCCCACTGAGCTAGAAATGGTTCACCCTTATATTGCCAGTCCAGATCCACCTCAGCCACTTCAGTCTTGGCAGCCTGATCCACCTGCTGGTTGTTTCGATGTTCTTCAAGTGGCCTGACTCTTGGGGACGTGAGCATCCACGTGATGTACTTTCACAACCAGGTTCTCTACCCGGGCAGCAATATCTTGCCACAATGTGGCAGCCCAGATGGGTTTGCCTCTGCGCTGCCAGTCGCTTTGCTTCCACTGCTGTAACTGCCCCCACGGGGCATTTGCCACCATCCAGGAGTCAGTATAGAGATAGAGCACTGTCCACTTTTCCCGTTCAGCGATGTCTAAGGCCAGCTGGATGGCCGTTACCTCTGCAAACTGGCTCGATTCACCTTCTCCTTCAGCAGTTTCTGCTACCTGTCATGTAGGACTCCATTCAGCAGCCTTCCATCTCCGGTGCTTTCCCACAAGGCAACAGGACCCATCAGTGAACAGGGCGAATTGCTTCTCATTTTCTGGCAGTTTGTCATACAGTGGGGCTTCTTCAGCACGTGTCACCTCCTCCTCTGGTGATAATCCAAAATCTTTGCCTTCTGGCCAGTCCATAATCACTTCCAAGATTCCTGGGCGACTGGGGTTTCCTACTCGAGCCCGCTGGGTGATCAGTGCAACCCATTTACTCCATGTAACATCAGTTGCATGGTGTGTAGAGGGGATGTTTCCTTTGAACATCCAGCCCAGCACTGGCAGTCAGGGTGCCAGGAGCAGCTGTGCCTCAGTACCAACCACTTCTGAAGCAGCTCGAACCCCTTCATATGCTGCCAATATCTCTTTTTCAGTTGGAGTATAGCGGGCTTTGGACCCTCTGTATCCCCGACTCCAAAACCCTACCCTAGGGGTCGACCTCGGGTCTCCCCTGGTGTTTTCTGCCAGAGGCTCCAGGTAGGGCCATTCTCCCTGGCTGCGGTGTAGAGCACATTTTTTACATCTTGTCCTGCCCGGACTGGCCCAAGAGCTACTGCATGAACTATCTCCTGTTTAATTTGTTCAAAGACTGGTCGTTGCTCAGGGCCCCATTTGAAATCATTCTTCTTCCGGGTCACTTGAGAGAGAGGGCTTACGATCAGACTGTAATCTGGAATATGCATCCTCCAAAAACCCACAACGCCCAAGAAAGCTTGTGTTTCCTTTTTGCTAGTTGGTGGATACATGGATGCTATTTTGTTGATCACATCCATTGGGATCTGACGACGACCATCTTGCCATTTGATTCCTAAGAACTGGATCTCTTGTGTGGGTCCCTTTACTTTACTTTGTTTTATGGCAAAACCAGCCTTCAGAAGGATTTGTGGTGTTTTCTCTCCTTTCTCAAAAACTTTGTCTGCCGTGTTGCCCCACACAATGATGCCATCAATGTATTGAAGGTGTTCTGGAGCTTCTCCCTGTTTCAGTGCAGTCTGAATCAGCCCATGGCAAAATGGTAGGACTGTGTTTCCACCCCTGGGGCAGTCGATTCCAGGTGTACTGGACACCCCTCCGTGTGAAAGCAAACTGTGGCCTGCACTCTGCTGCCAGAGGGATTGAGAAGAATGCATTAGCGATATCAGATGTGGCATAACCACTTGGCTGCCTTGGACTCCAGTTCGTATTGAAGTTCTAGCATGTCTGGCACAGCAGCACTCAACAGTGGAGTGACTTCATTCAGGCCACAATAGTCTACTGTTAGCCTCCACTCTCCGTTAGACTTCCGCGCTGGCCATATGGGACTGTTAAAGGGTGAGTGGGTCTTACTGGTGACTCCTTGGCTCCTCAGTTCGTGAATGAGCTCATGGATGGGGATCAGAGAGTCTGTTGGTGCGATATTGCCGCCGGTGCACTGTTGTGGTGGCAATTGGCACCTGTTGTTCTTCGACCTCCAGCAAGCCCACAACGGAAGGGTCCTTCGAGAGGCCAGGCAAGGTAGACAGCTGTTCAGTTTCCTCCGTCTCCAAGGCAGCTACACCAAAAGCCCACTTGTAACCTTTTGGGTCCTTGAAATACCCTCTCCTGAGGTAGTCTATGCCAAGGATGCACGGAGCCTCAGCGCCAGTGACAACTGGGGTGCTTCTGCCACTCATTCCCGGTTAGGCTCACTTCGGCCTCCAATACAGTTAGCTCTTGGGATCCCCCTGTCACTCCAGCAATGCTGATGGGTTCTGCCCCTATATAGTTTGATGGCATTAAGGTGCACTGTGCGCCGGTGTCCACTAAAGCTTTATACTCCTGTGGGTCGGATGTTCCAGGCCATCGGATCCACACAGTCCAGTAATCCTGGTTACCCCTTTTCTCCACCTGGCTGGAGGCTGGGCCCCTCTAGTCCTGATCATGGCAGTCACAACTCACTCCCTGTAAATGTGAATCGTCTCTCTATTACACTTAGAAATAAAATCAGCGCTTCTACTCCTCTGATGGGGACCTGCTCACTGGAAACTGGGGGAACGAACCACCAAAACAAACAGCACGCGCCACCCCCAAGCCGCAACGGCCCCCCCTCAATATACTGGTCATGGGGTCACATGGTGTGGGATGAACATGCCATTTGCCAGCCGGGGTCAGCCATCCCCGCCATGGCCCTGCCCCTCCCAGCCCCCCCCACCACCACCACGTGGCAGAACACCAGTAGCCGACCCCCACAGTGAGGAGAATTAACCCCTTCTCAGCCAAAACCAGCAAAATACAGGACATATTAATTAGATTCTCTGGGAGTTCTCAGCTAAACTCTTTGTACGCTGCCTATTTTCAACAGCGTATTTATGTACTAGCAAGTAGAAGAAATTTTTAGAAGTTGGTATTTTAATAAAACTTCAGAAATGTGTTATTGTGCAATTTTACATTTCTGTTAAGTTCTACCAAAAAAAAAAATGCTTTCAGTCTCATAAACTGCACATATGGACATAGGGATGTAATGAAAACATCCAAAATAATAAGAGAAGATTAACCAGGAATTGCCAGTTACCTGTCTCCTGTTCATGAACAAGGGGATATTTGGCTTTACAGAGTATTAGTAAAATGGAAATACAACCCACTCAATATGTAATTTTTACTGAAGGCAGAAAATTGAGAGGATTTGGCAAATCATAGTGTATGGGCTTGGTGTGTGTACGGTCATATCCACACTCAGTCTTTGTACAGACCGAAAGATAGGTGTTCATAGAACGTGAGGATATATTACTGTGTTTATACATAATTAAGTTAGGCAGATTTAACAGAGGGCCTGGTACTCACACTTCACAATGTTGATTAGCCACCAGTTGATGTCAGTAGGAAAAACCTTATCTTGCTAATCAACAGTTATTTGCCACGGACTTTTCTTAAAGCTTTCCATGAAGCCCTTCGCACTAATGGTGATCACAGGCAAGGTTTGGGACTAGCCAAACTAATCTAGCATGGCAATTCCTGTGCTCCCATGAAAAATTACGATCTGTATCATAAGTCTCTGGAGCTGCCAGTTTCTGTATGTGGTCTTCCTTAAAATTCTCATTTGAAGGTATGCCCTACAGTCATTTTTCAGTTACTTTTGAGTCGTCCATGTTCCTTCACATGAGATTCCACTTTCAGCATGTCTCACGTTGTTTTGTCAGTTAATTGCTGAGCTTGCAAGAGTTTTGGATGTGATGCAAGTTTATATCCACTTAGGTAAAGCCCATTTTGTGCTCAGACCAACCTTCAATGTTCACCAGAGGAGAGAGTGGTAGACCAGCTGAAGACGCTCTTTTCACAGAGGCTGGTTCTGGTACTGTTCTACAGTACAGGGAAGGCAGGCTGGAATGGCGCAGCTATGCGATTCCCCAGCCCCTCCGGTCATGCACGTAGTTACGTACGTGCCTATGCACCAGCTCAAAGGTGGAGCAGGGGAGCAGAGTCCCACCGTGTTCTCTCCCTCCCCCCAGCCAGTGTGACTCTCCGTCCTTACTGTGTCTTGAAGGAAACCAGGCTACAGACAGGTGAGCAGGGTGAGGGTCTCTGGTGACAAGGCCACCTACGCCACGTTTACAGCAGCTGAGCCCTCGAGAGTTTTACCCGGCCAGCTTGCCCCTGTAGCCAGGAATGGGGCTTTGAACGTACCACCCGCACTCCTGCGTCTTGTGACTTCGCTGGGGCCGTGGAAGGTAGTCCGAACACTAGCTGCAGAAACAGTATCTTCAGCACAGGAAGACCTGTCCTCAGCTGCAGCTCACACACCTCTGTGTTGGACTAGGACGATGAACATAGTAGAAAATCATGTTGTAATTAGAGCTGGTTTTGAACAAAAGACAAATTATTTATTTCTTTCTTCAAATGAAGCATAACACTAAGGTATAAAGGGAGTATAAATAACATCTGATTGTGCTCCTAAGCTCCATGCTATAACTTTCTTGCAATGACATCCTTCAACAAATTAACTACATCATTACTGTTAAGTATTAATTGCACAAAACAGATACACAAAATATATAATGAGCTAGAAAGAGGACAACATTCTTCCATTATGACAAACAACTGTAACAAGAAATGGGAAAAAACCAATAGATCCAGGCTTACACAGATGGCAACACTGAGAGATTTAAGTCCTCTCCTTGAACACATTACATGTGATAAATAATATGCAAAATATTTAAAGAATTTTATTGTTGCTTACAGAAGATACTTAGCAAGCAAAGAGACAGTAGCAATCACTGCCTCATGTCTCATATCCCCATCATTCAATGCAAATTTTTACATTTCATGCAAGAATCCTGAGCTTATTTTCAGTAACATTGAAATGTCTTCTATATTAATTACCAAATACATACAGAGCCCAGCGATAGGGTCTATTGTATTATTAAGGCATGAAAAAAGAATAACAGTTTATTAACTCTGAATGCCACAAATACAGCACAGCAGTTAGAAGGCTCAAAAAAGCTCAGAAAGTACCAGTGATTTCTGTGCCAAGGTCCTCCCAGAACACGACTGTGAATCATCAGCTCCTGAAAAGGTACAGAATCAAATCCTGGCCTTGCTGACATCAGGGAATTTTGCCATTGCCTTGACTGCTGGACCAAGCTTCAGAGCTAGCGGGAGTGACTCAGACTCCTCTTCATATCCCCAAAAAATTGACAAACTTCCTCTCACTCAAGTCAAGTATGAATCTGAAAAACAATACCTACATATTGTTTTCTTAATTAGTATTTTAAGTCTATGGAAAGGTTCCATTCATTATACAGTATGGCAATTAATAAAAAGCCTTTTCAGAAAAAGCTTGTTTGTTAGTCTGGTTTATTAGTATGCTAAAAGAAGGGGGAAGTATCATGAAAAGAACCTCTGCCAAGTCTACGCTCTATTTATAAATTATTTTTAACTTTAAAAGGAAAGACTTTGGTAAGCCAAACCAAGGATATGTGATGCAATTCTAGTCTCCGTGGTTCAATGGCTCTTCTCAAAGACTAAGAGCACTGCAGCCCTGTCCAGTCATCAAGTGAAGAACTCACCATCTGCATGAATTGTAAGGGGCGAGTAGTAGCTGGATTGTGCAGTTCTTCACGTAGTCTCTATTTCAAGAAGTTCTTGCAAAATGCCCTGTAGGAAGCCAGGGTATTCCAGTTCAGTTAACTAAGCCATTGAAACCAAGGCCAAATTGGTGGTAAGACTTACTTCACACTTACAATCGCATTATGTCCCACACTGGGAACTAAAATAGCAGATGATCTCCTCTGACTCTGCTACTACTATCGTCTGCCCCTTATGTAGATACTTGCCTAGTTGAGCTCAGAGTTTACAGACCCACTAGCCTTATCCTTCATCTACGGGTGGCCCACGGTCTGCCGTGGAAAGAACCGTGGCACGGCATGCAAGAGGGACGGCCTCTCTTAGGCAGCCTTTGCGCAGACCTCTTTCCGTGCCTGCACCCCTTGCACACACAAGCTGCCCCTTGATAGAGATGGTGGTGTCCAATTCTGTCACTGCAAGGCTCTGAGAACTTTGCAGATGCACAAATCCAACTTAACTAATTTCATCTAAAACACCAAGTTATAGTATTGAAAAAATGGTTCGTCACAATAAAACATTCAGGAAACTCATTACTGTCTCATCTGAGATAGAAGGAGAAAAAAAGGTCGTTGATATTAGTTACTGGGTTAGAATTTGCGTGGTTTTTGGTTAACTTCAACTAATAAATAAGTTAAAGATGGCTAAGGCTATAAATTGGTACTGCTTCGCTTATAAATATTCACTTTATTTCTACTCTCTTCTAAAAAAATGTGTTAAGGAAAAAGGTGGCCAGAAGGATTACACACGTTGTAAATTGTAATTTGGTTGTTAGTCTGTAAAAACCAAACACGTAAGTGAGGTTGAGCACAGTGTAAGAAAAAAGCCAGTTTTTAATTAACAACTTATTTACAAGTTCATAAAATAAACTGAACTGGAGTAGAAGCTCTGTGTTTGTCACCAGTATTTTGTTGTAACTGGTAACTTGCACGCTTTATAGTAGAAGAACAAAAAGAAAATAAAGTTCACTATATACAGCCTTTGTACAGGCTACTTGACTATACACAAGGCATAGTGATCATAACACAACCTAGTCTTCATAATAATTTGTGCACAAAAAGACACCAATCAGACATTATGTGAACATTACAGTGAAATGACATCACAAGTCCAGTGAAAATTCAGCATAATACAAAACATATTGATCTACTGCAAATGACATCCTTTAAAACAGTAAGCCTTTGTTCAGTAGTAACTTAACCAGAGTCTGACGCAGAGATTTGTTGTGTAGTTATAAGTCTTTTAAGTGAAG
The DNA here is from genome assembly GCF_949628215.1 of Phalacrocorax aristotelis. Taxonomy (NCBI): domain Eukaryota; kingdom Metazoa; phylum Chordata; class Aves; order Suliformes; family Phalacrocoracidae; genus Phalacrocorax; species Phalacrocorax aristotelis. The sequence goes on along the minus strand of NC_134311.1, from coordinate 33,086,014 downwards.
CAACCTCTGCAGATAAGTTTGCTATGCCCTGCTTCAAATACAGGTTCTCTGACTCAGAGACGTTGTAGATATTGTCTTTTATTTCAACAACTCCAGTTTTGCAACCACTCTGAATTTTTACATTGAGTTCCTTCTGATGCCAGAGCTCTGGTTTAAGTGACCAGTCTTGGATGTTAGTCACTTGAACCGAGAAAGGAGTGTGAGAAGAATGCACCAAGTTTTGTGCACCGTGTTTTTCAAGCTCAAAGTGTCTTTTTGAGGACATGTCAATGGGTGATGACAATTTCTGTGTTGCATCATAGTCATTATCCATTGCTTCCACTTTTACTTGCATGGCTTTGGCTTTAATTCGAAGCTTGTGAGGCAAAGCTGAAGAATTCACTTCTGGAACTTTAACTATTGCATGAACATTTTTATGTTCAACTGGGGAATGGATTGGACCCTTAGGAACCTGCTGTTCATCTTCTCCATCGGATGACTTTCCAACTACACCATCATCGGTTTCTGACGTTCTGGGGGAATTACTGGAGGACCTATTAACTTGCAAGAGAGGAGGAGAATGTGAGTACACGTTAAAGGTAGCTCCCATGTAGTTGGGATATATGGATGCTTTATATGAACCTCTGTCATCTCTTGGCTCTCTCTCTAATTCCATGGGCTCCTGCTTTATGATCTGGAACTTATTTTCGGGACTTCTGCAGCTGCTTTGTATACGACTTGGTTGAGTGTGCTCTACGGATGATATTTCAGACACGTCGGACATTGAGCTTTGAGGAGAATGTTTAATGACAGAAATACAACTGCTACCAACTATAGATGGTTCATGTTCATCTACAAATGAGTTAATATTTGACTTGGAACTCTGATAGTCTTGGAAATACACGGTTGTTGAGCTACTGAGTTTCTGTATCTCTTGGGCATAGGCTGCAGAACTGATTAAACCAAACTTTAGCTTCAGCGAAAGCAGCTCCGCCTTCAAAGTGGCATTCTCCTCTCCCAGTGCAATTAGTTTGTTCTCTAAGACAAGGTCATTCAGTCGTCGTTTTTCACGAGATCTTTTGGCAGCTTCATTATTTTTCCGTCTTTTCTCCCAATACATAGCATCCTTCTTTTCATCTGGAATGAATTCTCGCTTTCTCCGGCAAGCTGAGGATTTGCTTTTTCCACTGCTTGCTTCAGTAAGTAGTATGTCTTCGTTTGTAGACAATTCTTCAGACACTTCTGCTAAAGTTGACTTAAGTACCATGATTTTGTCCACATTGCTACTTGTGTCAACAGGTCCGTGTTCCTTTTTAAGGGTCTGCATTTTTCTCAGCTGCATCAGAAACAATTTGTGGTAGATCTACGACAAGCAACAGAGCAAGCTATTTCCCCAGTACGTCTCACTCCACAACTTGATAAATACAGTAATTTTAAATCCACGCACATTCTTCCCTTTCTTTCATATTCTCAGACAGTAGTATCTAGAACCAATTTTCTTGGCAGAGGCAATGGGAATCTTCTTAAAGACCTGGAATAAATAGAGAATTTGATTACTCTTTAGGAATTGCCGGCTCAGGACATGCAACAGTGGCTTTTGATAAAAAGCTTAGACTAGCATTTGGTTCATTAAACCTGCTGTAATATGAAGACAGCTCAACACTGAAAACTATTATTCTAAGCTTTATGATACCTGGGTAGCAGATTTGCTTCCAAACCAGATACAGTATGATCCAAGGAAAAAACAAATCAATAAAAAAATATTTGAGTTTTGATCCTACAGTAATGTTGTCACAGAACTTTCCATGATATCGCTGACCAACCTAAACTTCCAACACTTAACGCTGCAGGACACCAGGCATGTTGATGAGCAGCACTGGAAAGTATCTTGTTCTTCAACATTAAAGTGTCTCTTCTGAAAACAGCTATGATGTGTGACTTAGAAATGCTATATATTTGGGACCTTCATGGATTAAAAATAACATAAGCTGATTTAGAGAAGCTCGAATGCTTTCCATTGTCTTAAAATAACACCACTATCCATTAAAGCTATTAAAGAGTTAGTTATTGGTTTTGCATCCTATAAAAATACATATACAGAGATGTGTGTATATATACACACACATCTATATACAAATGTTTATACGCACACTTGGAATTTTAAAGTATCTTTTTGATCAATCATATCAATTCAAACTATTAAATGCACACACATAATTTATGCAAATACCTAACAATTAAAGAAAACTTACAAGAAAAAAAGCATTATGCAATTTTTCCTTGTCTCTTACACGGAAAATTTTGAAATACATTAGAGAAATAACACTTAATTAATAATTTGCATTTGAAAAATAGTCTTATTATAGCAAAGAAAAGTTTAATAGCATTAAGGCACATGCACCTTCAGAAAAGAGTGTTTGAATTAAAGTGGAAATTTAGATCTAAAAGACTTACCATTAACAAAGGAAAACTAGCTTAACCTTTAGCTTCAGACATTTTAATCATTAAATTTGAACTTAGCATTTATTTTGGCCTTCATTTTATAAAGTCCCCCTTAATGCAAAAATACTTTAGTCTCATGAGATCATTTGGTCTTGATCTGAGGTATAGCTTTTAAATATCTCATTTTCCACAATCAGTCATGTTCCTGGTAAAATAAATGTAGTATGCCAAGTGCTTTTATAGAACTGACTATCGAGTCAGCAGTGATTCTTGCCTGTGTAACAAAACAAAAAAATCAGCCACTACAGATTAATGTCACTGTTTACTGGGAGTGTTTTTACAATGACTAATGAAACTAATTTTAACATTATCAATTGGGAAAGTTATAAAATAATTAATGAATTGTATTCTGCCAGTTTCTCTTGTCTTTTCCAGAAGGCAAAGAGGAGTGAGTGATGTAATAACAATTAAGCAGGGTCATAAAGACTCAGGTTTCAAGCTGGGTTCTGTTCCATCAAACCATGCCAACTCTTCTGTCATGAAAAATTAACACATTTAATAGAACAGCTAAGTAGAATTTCCTAAAATCCGTGGTTAATTACTGACATGTAACTATTTGTCTTCGATAATACAGCCTTAATGGAAAATAGAGTTAGAAGCCAGCCACACCAAAGACAGCATCTAACTTTTTAGTGCAAAAGCAGCACCACAAATTGCCATGTTTATAAAGGAGAAATGTATCTCTAATATACAAGTAATTACATAGTTAGATCCTGATCCAAAACTCAAACTGGAGTCAAAGGGAGTTTTCTGTCAAGTTAAATAGCAGCTGGATCAGGTTTAAAAACAAAAATAAGTCCCACAACAAAGCAACGTCATTTTGTCCAAACATTCGGTATAATTTGATTTGCTAAAGCTGTATAGCCGTTCTGTACATTCCACTGCTACATGGAGTCAATGGTTTAATATGCATATACCACTTTAAATCTAGTGCAACCCAATACTTAAAAAAAAAAATCGTTGTTGAGCACACAGAATATAAAAATAATTTTAAAAGACAAGGCCACCTGAACTTTGTCGCATTTGTACAATATTCAGACCCTAATGTGACTTTACATTAAAAGAAAAATACTGGGATTTTATTTCTTTATCGTGTAGCTTTGGGAACACACAGCTATTGATCCATAATTGCCCTGAAATACTGCAATCGATGTATTCACTTGTATTACTAACAACTGCTGCGTGTCTGACGAAATGCATACACCTTCTGTGGCACACAGCGGGAAGCAGTATAACACGTGCTGAAGGAAGTACTTACAAACATAGGATTTGTGCATATTCTGGAAGAATGAAACTATACCTACATAGATGTAATACAACTCCTTTTCCTCTTACATTCTAATCTTCCATTTCCACATGATATAGAAGCCATACGTTTAGTCTTGAACAAGACTGTTTCAGGATAAGAACTATGACTTTCTGCCTATCTGGAGAGTCTCTAGATCAAAGTGATCCCACTTTGGTGTTTGTCCAACACTGCAGTCTATGAAAAATACTAATAATGATAATAATAAAAATAATTAGCAGAAAGTTGTTGGCTCGTTTGAGTTTTTTCTCCTAAATGAATGTAGACTAATGGTGTAGTTCATCAGTATGTATCAGTAAAAGCCCAATGGCATGTCCAAACATTATCTCCTGCAGCCTAACACTGGCACTGAGCCGCACTTAACCACCCAACAGCCTGCAGAGCTCACATCCCTTGTTCCACGGGACTTCTGCAGTTTGGGCCATTCCAGTGTACGATCTGCTCACCGTAGCACAGACAGATAACTCCTGTTTTGGCCAGTCTCCCTCCTGTTCACATTGTTCCTGGCACAAATAGACAGAACACAAGTAGCATTCAAGCCTACAGCAAACATGAAGCGCATATCAAAACGACCATGGTTTTGCACCCTCTGCCAGAGTCCATCAGTAAAGCTGTCAAAACAGACACATAAACTACTGACATAGTCTTACTGGTCTGCTATTTGCGTAGTTAGTCCTAATGCCATTACTTTAGTGACCTAACGAAACAACAGTAAATCTTTAGCTCTTTCCACATCTTCCTTGAGTACTTCTGTCGTGGTAACTGGAATTACTGCTTTACAAACAGGAGTCAAAGCCCTTGTTTATTAATACTTCTCCATGTGGATCAGCCCAATGCGGAGTCTGTAAACAAATTAAATTCCATCTGATGATAATGGCAAAATGCCTTCAATGAAACCAGCCATTTCACTTCACTTGCATTTTGTAATTCCACAGGAAAACATCAGTATTTACACATAAATTAATGAACTGTAATGATTCCTCTGACTATATTTCAAATTCCAATATTTTCCCTTATGATTAATTTTTCAATTGCTTTATCACTCCCTCATAAAGTGTTATAAACCCAACATTTAATACTGCCTTACATTAGTCACTGTTAAAGATTTTTTTTTTTTTTGGTTGGTTGATGTTAATGGCATTGAGTGCCAATTCAACAACGTAATAACACTCGACCCTATTAACTTAATTACAGACCCAGTCTTGCTCCCACAGCAATTTTGCCATTGGCTTCAACAGAAGCAGGGTACAATCCCAGATCCAAGTATTAGTGAAACGGTTGTACAGAACTCATGTTACTGAAGCAAGAAATTACGTATGCAGAAATCAAGAAAAGTTAATTCATCCATGGACTTAAAAAAATACTTGAGTGATCCGACTGTGTCAAAACAGAATACTAAGGATCTGATCCTGGGGATTTGTGTATTCACACTGTAATAATTGAGATGTTTCAAAAGGTTGAAGGACAGCGCCACAATCTTTTCCTTCCCCTCTGTGTAATTTAATCACACGTCATTTCTGCTTTAGAGAATGCACGTGGGCCTCCCCATGTACATACATTTCCCCACAAGGTAACTGCGTATTATTATTTGTATTTAGCAAAATAAGTCATGTTACCACAAAGCATATTTTTTCAAACATATCGTAGAATGAGATAACTAACTGCTTAATTCTACTGCTCTGACATTTTGATAGTAATTCTATGAAAGTAAATGAAATCCCATTTCCAGCAGTCGGATGCTCAAACACAATTCACTTTGCTATCATCATGCATCCAGAAGAATTCTCTCTCAGTCCTTCAAAAATGGAAGAAAATAATGGTTAAGTGTTCGTTCTTGTCTTAAAAAAGAACCACGCCTCTATCACCACTATCACTATATGGCAAACTGCAGAAGAACAATAAAAGCTCGTATTGATACAACTCTGTGCATATCTTTAGTTGTTGTCATCCATGTTTTGCATAGGTATCATTGATTATGTTATTGCTATTATATTCTCCCACAGGTTATCTATTTTGAAAAATCTAAGTACCAGAAGAGCTGGCGTAGAACCTGCTCATAGATACCAAAATGACCAGTTTGCATTCCAAACTTTGAAAGACTGAAGAACATAGTTTGCACTTCATCTTCAGAGCGTTTTAAAAACAGTTGGTGTCTGCCTCGAGACTGTTATGAGGTACAGAGAAAACGTCATCCTTATTGCACACACAGGACAGGAGGCTGAATTTAAGCTTAGGTGGTGAATACACAGCCTGCCTAAACACTTCTGAAATTTGCAGCCCCTCTACCTCTACTGCTTTTCACAGACAAAAAAAAAAATTATGCCATGAAATTCTGCACCTCTCAGGTCTACCTTAAGTAAGAAATCCTCTCCAACAGAGGACGTGGCCCAGTTCCAACCTCCACTGATTTCCTTCAACACACTTTTTCTTGCCTTTCATCTAGCATTGTTAGCAAAATTATGATCCTGTTGAAGAAAAGCTTTAATGCTGTCTCCACTGGAGGAGTACATTATCCCTAGGATAGGTTTGCGGGCAAGACAGTCTAGGCAATGTAGAGCAAATGGAAGTTCAAACTTCCAGGGAAAAAACTAGGTGACTGCATTTTATGCAATGATGGACAGGTTATCCATGGTCACAAAGGGGAAAAGCATTTATAGTACAAATGTTACCATCAGTTACTGCTATTATACAGTCACACGCTTAGAGACTGTGAATCCATTACAACGGCATGGAGCAATGCAAAACTACTGATCCTGTACACGGTTCCCTTTCCTTACAGCTTCATGGGCATCTTAAGTGCTCAGAGTTTCAGGATCAACGTGTAATTAGGTCAGTGGAACACTGATGATGATAGCTTTGTACAAGATGACCCATTTTTGCTAAAATGTTGATCATCTCATTGAAAGAAAAAAATGGGAGACATCTACACAATATAGTCCACTGGGAACATCAGAAATAATTTATTACGACACTTTTCAATCAAATATAAAAAATAAAAAAAAAGACCAAGATCATCATGGAACTTAGAACACTATTGCACCTTCATATTACCCACCTCCAAGCTGTACCCAGAAAGTTGGTGTCATACGTAATTTTTACAAAAGGCTTTCATTGTTAGGAAAATTACTTAAAGTACTGTTTATCTTAATAACTACAAATTAACCCATTAAAGTACAGCCTGATTCCCAAAGGTAAATTACACAATTATGCAAATAAAATTATTATTTGGAGAGCACGAAAAACATATGTTAAAAGTAGCTGTTGCTCAAAAAGGTCAGTCAAGGTTAATAGGTGCAAAACTGACCTGTATTTTCTTCCATTTCCTTAGGAAGACAGTATGATTCTATCAGATCTGTTCAATTTTTCCAAAAGGAGGTGTTCACTGCTACAGTTTGGGGAGGGGGGAAGGATGGGGATGAAATCTAAGAATGTTACTCCAAGTGCCACGAAAAAGTTTAAAACTGAGAAGCCAAGGAAAAGAATATATAACTTGCTTAAATATGTAATTACATATCTAATATATGTATAGTATCTGTGTATAAATCATGCCATTTTAAATATCACATCACTTTCCAGTATTTCTAATAAAACCCCAATAGAAACAATGGTTACTGAAGTTACAATACTATGACAATATGCTTCTCTTAATTTCAATAGCTCCTTAACAGCAGGAAAAAACTAGACCACAAAGAGCTATAACTTAATAGTCACAATGTTCTGGAAATACAATCTCAGCTTTCCTCTAGTTAAGAATAATAATAATAGAAAAGCCAAAGTCAAACGGTTATTATTCTGACAACAAATGGCTTTCTATTATTGAACTGTGTTCTTAAAATGCCAAGCATGAACCAGACCTTCAGCTGACCTAAATTTATATAGCACTATTTAAAGGCAGCAGAATTATGTCAATTAATCCCAGCTGATGCTCTAAACATGCATCTTGTTATATAACAACTGAAGTACAAATATGTAAGACAAACACTGCCTGTAAAATGCTAGTGTCTACCACTCACTGCCAACAGAACAGAGAAAGAGCAATCTTTAGAACTCCGATTCTGTGAGGTGGCCCGGGCAGTAAGACCACTGCCCTTGTTTAGCACCATTTTCTTTATTGGATTGCATTCCACTAAGAGGAGGTCTTGCGGCACTAGTGCCTATACTGCTAACTGTTGTACAGCGACCTCTGTGGCAAAAATTAGTTAATTATTCAAATACTTCAGGACAGACTGAAAATTACACCAAGATGGAGCGACTCAAGAAAGGGGGAAAAAAGCCCCCTATCTTAAGTAAGGCATTCTTTCTGATAGAAGATAGATTTGTGTAGTATCTGTCACCAGATTCAGTCTCATAGTATGCTAATTTGGACACAGATCAATTCAACATGTGAATTAGGAAAAGACCTGGATACATAAGGAGGTCTTAAAAATAATTCCTTTCAGATCTACTTCTTAATACAGGTTTTTAGAATGTTGTTTCTGTCACATTTTGAGTCAAGTCCAAAGATGCCCTTGCTTACACAATCTTATTTTTGACAGTCATGCTTAGACAGTTACATATAACTTGTTTAAAAAAAAAAAACAAAACAAACAGATTTAAAAAAATTATTTTCAAACACTGCAAAATACTGTAACACGGAAATCAACTGTCATTTTCTTTTAGAACGGATTGCAGGAATTGGCCATCTATTTGCATTTTTTTTCTATTACGTATCCTAAGCACATTTATATCCCATAACTGGCTGTAATGATCATGGCAAGGTCACCTAGAAGAGTCAATTAAGCTGATGAGTCAGATACATTGCTTAACAGTGTGTAATAAGACTCAAACAGAAGATTTTATTGTTCATATTATTGCATCACAGTGATGTTATAACAGCAGCGAGATTGCTGTCTGGAAAAAACTATTGCATAAGGATAGTTTGCATAACTATTTGTTAAAATAAGTCAATGTAAAATGAGCTAAAGGTTTATTTTATTCATGACCATTATTTCAAGATAAAGGATTGAAAAAAGCAGCATGGTACTGACATCTTTCAGAGACTCTGTTTAAACTTTATCACAACAGAAAGAATGTCTGTATATTCTAAAAATTTCAGCCAAAGCATGGCAAATACTGTTGCTTCTTATTATGAGATAAGCTGTGAGGAGGTCATGTAAGTTCATATTTCTCTTGGGAAGACTCTAAGCTTTTTGACACCTTTCAGATCGGTTCCTTTAAAGAAAAAAAAAAGAAACCAAACAAACAAACAAAAACCAAACCCAAAAAATAACCAACCCCCATCCCAGAAAAAAAAAAACACCACAGCAGAAGCTTGAGGCTTTGAAGTCAAATCTAGAAAGCTGCATATTTTAAAAGCTAGTTAAGAGTCCTTTGGGGAATGAGTTAAAAATAAAAAATAAATAAAAATGGAAAGTAGAGGCAGATCATTCTAGACAGCATTAGCACTTCAGCAGTCAAAGACATCTGTAACATGAGAACTTTTATAACAGTAACTGTTAATGCCAACAATATTAAGGATCTTTATTCAGTAATACTTGAACTTGTTGGTTTAAATCAGGTCTTTGGGCCAAAACACGAATTCTTATTCATTCACGTTTCCCATCAAAGTCAACATTTTGATTGAATAAGGACCATAAAAGTGATGCACATAGCAATATTTTAGCCAAGGATAGGGACTGAATTAATTACTGAGGAGGGAAAGATGACTTAAAGTAGGTTACTTACACAGGAGCGAACACAATGAAACTGAGTGCAATCATTCAAGTCACAAGGACAAGGGGAAAAAAAAGTACCATTGTTTTTAATACAACAGAAACTCACAGACAGCCTCACAATCAAAGCTCTACTTCATCCCAACAATCAAGTAGCAGAAAAGTTTATTCATGCTATCAAGAATCACAGTTTTAAAACACTGCTGCTACTAGCTACGGCAGGTATACCGAACATAAAGACAGTGGATGGGGTACTCAGTTTGGACTTCGGAGGTTTTGGACACAAGCGCAGTGGTGTTGGTTTCGTCTGCTTAGAGGAATTGTTTTAGTCACACACAAATATCACCTCGTCTTGAAAGCCAAGTTACCAACAGTGACTTTCAAGCTATTCTCCTGTCGAGGACAGAGCACAAGCTGACCCCAGAGTACGGGACGCCCAGCCACGGCTTTTGCCACTGCAACGCTGAAGTGACTTGGCAAAATAACAGAATTGGGCAATGGCTTCTCTTTTTTTTTTTTTTTTTTTTGTCGTTGTTCTTCGTTACGTAAGGAGAAAGCCGAAAACACTCGGGTGGCGGGAGCTAGGAGGGGATGGTGGTGGTGGTGGTATCTCATGCCTACCTGCGAGCCGTACCCCTCCCGTGGGGCAGGGAGGCAGGCAGCGTGGGGTGGCGGGGTGGGGGGCCTTTGTCTGGCGCTCCCTGCCTGCAGGCGGCGGTGGGACAAGGGGAGAGGCAAGCAGGGGAGACACGTTCCGTGGGGCGCGGTGCAGGGCCGAGCTCCGGGGAGGCGCCGCCTTCCCGCAGCTCGGCCCGTCACCGCGCCCGCCACAAAGGCTGACCGGCTCGTCCCGGCGGCCCCCTACGTGACCGGCTGAGCATGGCGCCCGGCCGGCTCCCCCCTCAGCACGGCCCCGCCGTATCAACCCGCCGCCGCCCCCCCCACCCGCCCGCCGCCGCCGCCGCCGCCCCAGCCCAGAACAAAGGGCTGAGGGGGAGCGCCAGCGCCCCCAGCCCTCTCTCGCCCGCCGCCGCGCGGCCGCCGCGCCCCAACGGCCACCAACGGCTCCCAACGGCCGTTGGGAAGACGGCGACCCTCCGGGCGCGGCGGGGCGCAAGCCTGAGCGGAAGGTGGGCGCGGGAACGGGCTCCACGTTACCGGCTCCACTCCCCGCCGGGTCTGTCACACTAACCTACTTGTCGTGCTGGCGGCTGTCCCCGGGGACCGGCTCCGCTGTCCCCGGGGGCCGGAGGCACCTGGCCCCCCGCCCGCCGCCGCCGTCAGGGCACGGGCAGGACGGCTCTACCGCTCTCCTCCGGCGAGGCTGACATCGCCTAAACGCCTTCCTCCCTTAAATTAGACGTTCCCCTTTATTTATTTTTTCTTTTTTAAAGAAACGGCAAGTGAAAGCCCGTACCGGAGGAGATGGCTCGGCGTCTGAGCGAAAACGCCTTCCTAAAAATACGTTTTGATAAAACGTCTCCGAAGGCGTGGAGTTAAAAATCCGAGCAAATGGCCTCGAACGTCTACACGCACAGTTCTGGAGAAAAGACCAGAAATAGCACATGAAGCCACAATTGCTAAAATGCGATGGGTCTAAATATAGACTAACACACAATTCTCGTTTTAAGGCACCCGGCACGCAGCCGGCGAGTGCGCCTCGCCTCTCCGCTTACCCGGGTTGCCTACTTCCCTTATTAAACGCGCTTTAACAAAATCTGTTACAGTTAGGGGTTCGGGGGGGCTTTTTTTCAGGGCGAGATTGTCCTAGTTTCTTTGTAGCGAGATTATAAAATCGCATAATTAGCTCCCTCTTCCCAGCCCGGCTGCCAGCAAATTCTGTGGTTACATAATGCAACATTTCCAGGAACTATTATGCGATCGGTCCCGCAGCGCCTGAAAAACAGCGACAAAAAGTGACGGGAAGGGCTGAGGCAAGCGCAGCCCCACACGCACAGCGCGGGGACAGGGGCCGGGCCGCTGCCATTAATCCCGCACGCCCGCGGGCAACGTCCCCCAGCGCCGCTCGAGGAGGGGGGTCTGGCCGGCGGGCTCCGGCGGCACGCAGCTCCCGAGGGTCCTGGGGCCGCGGCGCGGCGGGCACTCGGGACCCAGCCCTCCGTCCCGCACGGCGGCCGCCCGCTCCCTCCCCGCGGGTATATTATGCAACGGGCGGGAGAGCGGCTCCGGCGGCGCTGCCCCGGGATCGCTGCGGGGAGAAGCGGGGGGCAGCGCGGCACACCAAGAACCAGCGCGCACGCACACACACACACACCCCGTCCTCCACGGCCAGGGGAAGCCTTCGGCGGGCATCTCCCGCGCCGCCACCCCTCCGCCGGCCCGACGGACCTCTCCCCGCCCGGCGGCAGCCGGAGCCGGCGGGGCCGGCCTTATACAACAGACGCCCCCAGCCGAGGCGCGGTAAGGCGCCGCAGCCCGGGCGGACACCCCTCGCTTGACACCCGCGCACCGCTCCGCGCGCCTTCCTACCTGCAGCGCACAGCGAGGCGCCGAGCATCCCCTGCTCCGCTCTTTCCGGGCCGGGCGTGCCGCGCCGCGGACGAGGCCGGGCGGGCGGTGCTGCGCTGTGCTGTGCTGCGCTGTGCTGTGCTGTGCTGCGCTGTGCTGTGATGCGGTTCGGTACGGTGCCGCGCCGCGCCGCGCCGTGCCGTGCAGGCAGCAGCGGAGCGGGCGGGCGGGAGCGTGCGACGACGGCGGCGGCGCGGAGGGATGTGTGTTAGTAGGTCAGGACTGCGCGGCGCGGACCTCATACCCCGCATGCCAGCCGCGCCGCGCCGTGACTGGCGGCGGTGCCACCCCAATCGGCGCCGGGCGCTGCCGGCGGACGGCCAATGGGAGCGGCGGAGGGCGGGGCGGGGCGGGGCGCGGGGCGGTGTGTGGTACAGTAGGTCTGTGTGCTGGCGATTGCATAACCGCCGGCGGGGCGGGGGGCGGCGCGGGGGGCGCCGGCACTTACGTAACCGCCGCGGCGCCCCGCGGCAGCGCGCAGGGGGGCGCTCGCCACGCGCAGCCTCCGCGCCCCCACTTCGACAACGGCAAACGGCAACAGCGATAACGACAGCGGCGCCGTCCGCGCTGCCGGGGGAAACGGAGCGCGGCGGGGCTCTCGCAGCCTGACCGCTGCCTTCGTGCGTGGCGTCACCGGGCTGCGTATCTGTACAGCGTGTAAAAACCGAAGCCTCGGCCCCGGCGGGGAGCGTCGTCGCCTCAGAGCACTTGCACAAGAGCCGGGAGCCGCGCTCCCGAGGCACGTACCTGCCGCCCAGCCGCGCTGCACGGGTGATTCGCCGGTGGATCGCGCTGCGGCTTTGGCTCGGGGAAGAACAGTAACGATAGTCGTAACAGGGAGGAGAGAGAAATAAAAGGAGGGAAGGAGCCTGCCGAGGGCGGCCGGGCGCAAGGCTCGCCCCGCGCGGCGCGGCACGGCACGGCACGGCCGCTGCCTGCCTCCGCTGGCCGCCACGGGTGCAGGGGTTTGACAGCATTTCTTCCGCCGGCTTCATCGCTGCCCTCATGCTTGAGGCGGCAGAGCTGAAACGCTGCTCAAAAGCGGGGACACCTTTTGGAGAAGCTCGCCCACGCCGCCAGCCGATCGCCCCCTCGGGGCGATCCCCCCCGGCGCCGGGGGGCGCTGCCTGCAGCACCACCTCTCCCCCACCTTCAAGCCCTCTTTCCCTCCGCAGGGTGTTACAAAGAGCGGAGATTCAATAAGAGAGTCTGGTGCCGTTTTGACCCTTGTTTAACCTCTGTTTTAGAAAATGACGCACGGCCAGCAAGAAATCCAATTCTCCTCTCAGAACGTGTTTGAATGCACACACATTTGATTAAGCTTGCGATATGTATCATCCTCATTTTTTTCCTCACAGAAGGCTTGCCACTCTCTCTTTTTCCTTCACAAGTAAAATATATGGAGACAACAGAAAAATATCTTTATTAAATCCTAGTTCCAGAACATAAACGATTCCTGATTTCATTCTGTTAAACACTCGTACCAAAATAGCACCGTCCTCCCTAACACAGCCCTGTTATATTACTCTGTCATCCCGTATCTATGTGTCAACAGAGATAGCCCTCTGGAGCAAAACAAACCTAACAGAAAGCAAATTCAGACACCAGAAGAGTTCACTGAATACTCTTCAGTTCAGCTCAGTCCCCGATCTTTTATCACACTCAGCCACACCATCCCTCCACAACAAATCTAAGTGCCTTGAATTAATTTCTATACATCCCCCCAGATAATTTTTTATGCAAGTCTAATAACCTTTACTCACATCGATTCTCCCATCTTCCCTCCCTGTTTCTAACATCTAGGATAGGGAGCCTTGTTAACGGCAACACACTGCGGAGCCCACCGTGACTAGAAAGGGGAGGGACTCAAAAGCAGCCGGAGCCCGAGAGATAGACCATTGCCCCATCTGGGGGGCTGCACGGTCAATTTTTTTGCCATGCTCCCGCTTGCCGGTGGATGCGCATACGTACAAAGACAGGCGGCAAGCTACTGGAAATGTCAGGCGTGAGCTCTAGCAATGATTTTGAAGACCTGCTTACTCATAAATATTGGTGGTCTAGTTAAGGTCATAGGCACACTGGAGAACCTATGAGAGGAAACTCGCGCAGCACATGTTGTGTTCCGTACTACGTGGATTGCACTGATTCAATGCACTGAGATTCCCCAGGACTGTCAAAAACTAAAGTAAATCCCAAAACTTCAGGCAATTTTCTAAATGGGAAGATTTTCATGCCATTTTCACCATGGAAAACATTCGTGATGAATCCTGGTCATATACTTCTAACAACTTTAACTCTCATATCTAGAAAAAATAAATGCAGTAACTCAAAGCTGTCTTCATAACTTAGATTCTTGAACTATAGAAAGAAGTCTCCAAGGCAATAATATCCTTCCTACGTGGGTGGACAGTCCTGGAAATAATATTCCAGATGGAGTTTGGTCTCCTATTTGCTTATATGTTTGTCACTAATTATAATCAGCCATAAAACCAGACCTGATCTTTCTCCCAGATTCATGACGCAGATAATTTCTATATTTCACATTACTTCTACTCTGTGGAGGACAGGAGAGACAAAACCTTCCATAGCAAAATTGGTTTTTACTCTCCAAGATGTAGGGTGGGTGCATGGTAAATCCAAGGGTAAGGTGAGATAAAGGGCTGAATGCTGATGTGGCTGACAGAACATATTCATAATTTTTCCTCTTCTCCTGAGGCACAGAAAAAATAGCATGGATGAAAGCTGTAGCTGGTGTTCTGCACAAAGGGAGTCTAAGGCTTTCAGGAAAAACTCTAAAAAGAGAATCTTTCTGTGATTGTCCACCTCTGCTGATTTTCCTACTGTAGGGACGAAGGAGGTCATGAAGATCTTTGGCTAAATTCTCAATTGATTTTAGCATGGTAGGATTTATACTTGCTTTTGGATGGCACAATATTAACTTCAACTCCTTTAGATTCATCGGTATTTATTACTACATGACTTATACCCTTTTAACACTGCCTATGACTTTGGCTTAATAAGCATTGCTGAGCCTATACTGAGTCATAGTACTACATGGAGGGTCTATAAAAGGGGCATTTGAGAAGTAATTGGCAAAAATATAACAGAAAGTAATGTCTGTCATCTCTACCATTGACTCCTTTGCATTCACTTGTGTCCACACCTCTTAGGCTTTCTGTAATAAAAGCTTTGAGTACAACCAGCCTGAAATTCAGAATTGGTTGAAGTCAACAGCAGAAGTCCCAGTGCCTCCAAAAAGGAAAGGCTTTAAAATCCTCACCTTTATTATGGTGCACTTTTAGTACAACAAAGTAATTGAAATAGCATATAGTTTGGAGCAAAAGAAGAATTAAATACTTTTTAATATTATGGTCTATTAAGCATATTTTAATGATTTTAGTATATGTGTATGTGTGTGTGTACACACGTGTGTACACAGAGGAGTTAACTGAAGATATGGTGACTTCTGCTATAATCCTTGGTTTCCTTGAATTACATTCTTTCTACCAGTAGGAGGTTTACTACATAGCAATGCAATCACAGGAAACTGTATTCACCAATCTTTTAATATATTTAATGTGATCAGTGCTCAAAAACATTTAATACTAACCAAGTCCTCCAGGGCTTCCTGCTCAAGATGAGTAGTACTGAAAGTTCCATAAAATAGATGATATTGTGATTTTATAAAGATCAAAGCCAAAAATAAAATATATTAGAGAAAAAGGCAAGTAATTTGACTACAGTTCAAAGTACTAATCAAAATATTTCCATGCATCTGGGAACATTTGTGGAAACTGTACTGGAAAAATATTTGTGTGGTAATGTACTCTTGCTAAAAGCAAACCCAAGAGAAATAGACGTTCACATTGTAACTTAGGGAGGCATAAGTAAAGCAACATTTCTGGAGCTGTTGAATGTGAAGAAACACCAAAAATTACACAATAACTGCATGGGCTAAATAAAGAAAATTTGCATGATACTTTTACACTGCAACAGCCACCTTAAGATTGATGGGTCATTCATAACCTTCACGTGACACAAAAGTGCAAAAGCAAACTCGATAGATATGAATGGCTTTCATATTCTCAAGCAGATCTACAAGGTAAAACACAAAAGTAAGGTTGTGATGTTCAAATATTTTAGATGAGTCTAAAAGCAAACAAAAACGTCCTGTTTCTTAGATCACAGATAGCAATTATACCCTCAGAGCCACTAGCGTGTTACCCTTCTTAGATTCAAAGACCATATAGGAAACAGCAATATCTTCAGCACTGAAGGAATTATCTGATTTCACTTGAATATTTTAAACACAAAGAGGAAAAGTATTTTCAAAAAAGTTCTTTTAATTAATGAACACATATGCTGCTAATGCGTATAACACTGCTGTTACTGAAACTCTGAGGAAGTGCTGCCAATACTGGGGAAAGTAGAAACATGTATCGCCATTCATTTTCAAGACTAGACTGAAAAAAAAAATCACTGGAAAGCCCTCAAGAATGTGAAAATGTGCCATTTTATGAAGTGTATAGTATGTATATAGAAAGCGGGAAATGCTATGAATATCCCTGAAAAAAAAAAAAGAAAGATAAGTTCTAGCTTCCCTCTACGTATGACAGAGCAGCAGACATGATGAATAGGAAATATGGCTAGCATCACATGAAAGCACTGGAGGAGGAAAGCAGCAGGCACCCTGCAGTGACTGAGAAAGCAGGCACACCTTACACCCACACACATATGAAAGGAAGGGGGAGATGACACACAGGTAGGGAGATCAGCAATTTCTCATGGCCAACAGCACAAGAGGGAGGCAAGTGACGTTGCAATGCCAATAGGAACAGTTGTTTTCAGCCTGTGGTGAAACGAGCTCAGCAAACAGTGTGCTAAGTTCCATCTCCATGGCACCTTGCTCAGAGGTTGCCAAGGACCAGGGAGGTTTGAAATGCATCGTTACTCAGAGCTACCTCACTGATGACATTTGAATCATTCCAATTAAATGAGACAGGCCAATAATTCGCAGGATTTCTGTTATGAAGTGATGATTTCTTGAGAAGAAGGAAGAACATTTCCACTATAGAGGGCCCGAAAGTCCCTTCATGTCCAGAGGCTCTCCTAGTCTACAGTGACTGAAGCAACTGCTAACAGGTTTTAGTCTAAACCCCCATCAAATGAAGCTTTCTGACACAGAAGCAAAAAACCCCACCACTCAAGCAAACAAAACAAAAAAACCCACATTTTCCCTTTAAGAGAGTTTTATGTCCACATGGATATGAGCAATCTTATCTCCAAAACAAAATAAAATTGTCTTGCATAAAAGTAACCCAAATGACAGAGTTAACACAAGCGTGATTCAGTTAGTCATCTAAATGAAATTACTCAAAAATGATGATACAAGTCAAAAACTTCACTGCCTGGCCTCCAGCAGACCCAAGACAAGGGAAAGTCAAAACTCTTAGGCAGAGTTTTTTAGATATGACCTAACAATAATCACCACTACTTTTCCAGTCATCTACTTTTCTGCTTCATTTGTCATACTTCAAGGTGACAGATGTGTAAAGAAACCAGTGTGATGGTTTTTTGCAGTCATTTCTTATATACATTTGAGGCTTGGTCTTGCCGTTTAATCTTTGTTCACATTAGTCATCCCACTGACTTTGATGATTTACATTTGTGAGTAATCCTTACTTAAGTGACGGTACTAAATCTATAAGAAATATACCTCACTTGATTTTCATGAAAATATTTGGAAGTCTAGTACGGAAGCTCAACCACTGAAGGCAGACAGACACGGAGGACAGATATTTTTCTATGACGTTGTGCTTTGAGGAATGATACTGAGAGCAATCATCGCATGATGGATTTTTACAGCCACCATAACAACTAAGAATAGTAAAATGCGTATTAAAATACTGAGCAGTTGGCTCTCCTATGACAGCAATTATCAGTGAGTCATTTGTTGAAGCCACTCTGCTTTGCAAAATAGTTGGAAATGTGTTCTATTGAAGTGAAAATTGAGTAGTAAACTTAAGACATCAAGAGCTATAAAAAGTTTGTCACAAAGCAACGATTAGCAGAAAGAAAAGAAGAAACCTTTGTTCTGTGTAGGGGATGTCTGTGCTACTGTTTTATGGTTATTGTACGTTAAAGCTGTGCAAGCACTGGGCAGGCTAATTATAGCCTTGTGAGAGAACGGAGAATGGAGTCTTAGACCCTCGCTCTCTTGGGCTGTAGAGAGTCTGGAAAACATCCTTAGTAGGAATCACTGAAAAGCATGGTTCTGGTTGTTCAACAGCCATTGTTGCACGGACTTCATAATTTAAGTCAGGCAGATGGCTTGATTAAAACTTTTGCTCCTGAAATTCCCTGCTCAGCTACTTAGTAACCTTGGAGGACTAGAAATAACATTGCCATCATTGCTTTTCACCTTAACATGATCAGATGACTGAAGTTTTTCCTTCTGTCATGCAGCAGTGAGGTGCCCTTCTTGCAGATGAGTTGAACTGGGTTCTAGAGCTCTGGGAAATTAGGATCTCTTCTACTCAGGTCCAGAGAAGGGCTTTGTCTGATAGACATCTGGAAAAGTCTCTACCAACCGCTGCTGATATAAACCCCTCTTGCACTGGTGGCTTCCTAACTTTTGGACTGCAGAATTCTAAAACTGTCATCCAGGAGAGTGGATAGAAAGTGGCCTAATATGCAGGAAAAAAGTTTAAAAGTCACCAGAGCAGACACAAAGGGCAAAAACGAGCTTGCCTTTTATAGCATAGCCATCAGGACATTCACCATGGGAGAAGAGTACATGTGTTTCACTACTTACTTCAAGGTCAGTTTATGCATTGAGCAGGCTGGACCCAAACCTGAAGAACTACCTGTGTTACCTGGGATAGATAGATAGTTGTGAAAATACATTGTATTCATTCTGTCCTGAATGTCCCTAATTCCCTAACAGAGCACCACGTGCAAAAAACTACTTATTAGCTAGCTCAAAAATAGTTCTCTAAAAATAAGTGTGATGGAGACTTACACAATAATAGTTTTGTTCATTGTGTTTCATGCAAGAAACAGATGGCAAATGCAAAAAAGATCTGAATGTAGTCGGAGAGTGGGATTGAAGAATATGTAGTCCAATGAAGCCAGTAAGGCTCAGCAGCCTGTAAACAAAGCTATTTCAGAGGTATCTTATCTGTTAATGCCTGTGCCTTTCCTTTAGACAGGAGGTAGAAGTCTAGCATATTAATCTATTAGGATGACCATACTCATGTTCTTCATGCATAAACACCAGTCCCTCAACAATATTCAGTACAAATCTCTTACGTTAGAACAGGTAGACATGGATAAAATCTATTGTGAAATTAAACTGGAACTAGAGAAAAGGAAGTCCTGATTAGTGTTCCATATACCTACGTGGTTGCAACACTTAAAGAGTTAAAAGTATCTTCTTTCGAGAAAAATTAATTCAATTATGACTTCAGACCTGCTGCTAACACAAGTCATAGCAACACAAGAAAACATTAAGCTTGACTGTAATCCTGCTTTTACATTTAGTTGTCTGAAACACAGGGCAAAGGTTTGAAATAATGCAGTAGGTCGAGTAATGGTTTAAAAAGCCTACAGTGTTAGTGGTAAGCTAACTTTGCATGGTATTGCTAGCCATCCAGTATGCCAATGAAATATTTTTATATTAGACCAACTAGAGTAATTACTTGAATTAGCTCTAAAGCTAAGCTGTGGCAGGCCAAGAAGGAATGGGGCAACAAACTAAAGAATAGAGGTTTTTTTCCCTGCCATCCCATTATTATTGCTTGCACATGACACGCACCCTTGCAAGCCACTCAGCCTTCCTTTGAAACACGGTGGAATCTGTCCTTTATGTCTGCTAGTGATGACACATCCTACAGGAAAATTTTCCTGAGATTTGTTAAGTTACATTCTGATGTGCCTTTCCTCACATTCAGAGGAGGACAGACCTGAGGAAAGTTGGTGTTTGCCCAGGGACAAAACCTGAAGTAGATGCATGAGTTTGTGTTTGAGGTGTGAAACACTAACTGTGAACATCTTGCTAAGCAATGAGAGAACCATGGTCCATGCTTCCACTGCTGGTGATGAGTACAAAAAGAACCATAAACTAAATATTCTCTCAAACACCCCCAGGAAAAATCTGAGGAAATTAAGGGATCAATGAAGCAAGATGTCCTGAGGGTGTTTAACAGTGAGTAAACATGGAAAGAGTAAGAGATTGTTTCTTTTTTCTAGGCCAAATCCCAAATACTCTCCAGGCACTTAGTGAAAGTAAACCTAGAATTTGTCTCCATAGTCCCTGTAAATTCTAAGGACAAGGCCATGTTTTTAATTTGATTTTACTTGTGTTGGACTCCAAACGTGTGTGAGAAGAAAAATGTTGTTTCCTGGGTACTAACAGTCTTCTCAAACATGAACCTTTTCCCTTTTAAACTGAATATATGTCTAGACGGCACAACACACACCATCTTTAGCTATATGAGCTTAGGAAGACAGTCTTGTTACAGAAGTCGGCTAAGTAGTAGCTGATGCAGTTGTAGTCCTGCCTAGTGTCCATAAGCTAAACTCTGCTTGGGCTAATTAGCCATACATGAATGTCACTAAGTCTCAGAAGAGTAAGCATAGACAATTCCTTCCAGACTGACATATTATTCTCTAAGAAAAAGCTGTTCTAGTTTTCTGTCAACAATTCTCATGTAGATGAACTAGTGTTAGTTCCAGTGGCCGGTAATGGCCATGCAGTAAAATGGTCAAGAGCACTTTTCATCCAAGTTGCCAATTTACCATTTTTGTTTATTATTACTCAGATATTATTCTTAGAATAAAATATGTTCCCTCACCGAATAGAAAGAAAACAATAAAACCTACTAAAAAGAAAGGTTAAAGTGTCTAGCAAGACCATTTTCTCAGCCACAGGTTCTCAGCCCTTATTCTATGACAGGCCATGGATGACCTGCTTGTATGATTTGTGAACTGGTTTCCTGGAGAAAACTTGGGATCAACCAGGCAGCAGACAGTGGGGAGCTGACTAGTTTGAGACCTGACAGAAGACCACTACTACCCATCAGCTTTTGTGGTGATCCTTCATATTCTTTTCCATTACATGACAAGAGCACATCCTTTAAAGGGTGAAGGAGACAGTAAGAGGCCCCAAAGTTGGAAAAAAAGATAGGCTGCCTTTCCAGAATGCCTCACCCAATGTATGTCCTATTCCTTTTTATGTTGCTGAGTTGTTTTTGAGGAAAAAAAAAAAAAAAAGACTGGTAGGGACAGATTGGTTGAATTGCCACTAAGACTTGGGATTTTTCCTGGGGTGATCACAGACTTGTGGAGTGTAGCAGGCGTATGGTGAGTCCTTTGCTGCTGGGAAGAACTTAGTCTACTATCCACACACAATGCAGTCACTCTGCAATGCACATCAGTCAACTGGACTTGGTACAAGCCCACCATTTGACAAAAAAAAGGGCTCTGCTGCTCTGTCCTCCCTAGCGCAGAAAGAAATTAAACTGAGCCTAGAGGATAAAAAAGATTGAAATATTTATTTGCATACACAGGCACTTTGATTTATAGGAGTCTTCAGATAATTAAGCCAATTTAGTGCTCCCCTCTTCAGTGGGTATCAGATCCAGAACTGGAACTCCCCCAAAACAGGGTCACAGTTGCAGGACTAACCAGGCCAAAAGGAAATGAATATTTTGCTGTCCTTCTTCAGCCTTACATCTCCTCACGCCTCATTTACTGCTCCTGTTAACAGAAGTCCCAGGCAAACAAAGTTCTTGCCCTTCTCAGGGCAGGCAGTCCTGGTTTTGCCTGCCTTTAAGGCTGATAATCAGTCTAGCTTTGTGATTGACAGCCTGCAAGCCCAGGGTGCCCCAGCACTGAGGCACTTTGTTCAACAGGCTGCCCTAGCACTGGGAAGTCTGAAGGCCTGGCATTTAGTCTCCCCAGCAGACTGCTGGGCAGACTGCTAAGGAGCCAAGTTGGCAAGCTGGCATGAAACCGGGCAGGCTTTTGACTGAAACCTGCCTGGCAGGCAAGTTTGGAAATGTGCCTGTGTTTTGTCAGAAGATTTGTTAAAACAGAGACATTCCCACAGAATGTTCTGATTTTGATTAATCAGCATTTCAGGGTGGGTATCATGTTCCCCTGGAACATTTCTGACCATCTTCACTGATGATAAGCTGCACATTTACAGCACACCCCATTGCAATGATGCTACAGTGCTTACCACTCAAAATGCTCAAGCCGACAAGAGACTGAGTGCTACCCTGCTGGAATCCTAAGCTTCACCATGTCCATCATGAACAAGGGCAGGGTATGACATGGGCAAAGACTCCAGGCCTGGGCCATTTGACATTAGAGAAATACTTTACAGGCAGACAGAGTGAAAAAACCCTTCCCATGTATTAAAGTACCTCACAAATATTCTTAATTATGAGTTGTGTTGCTCAAGTTAGTTCATCTCACACAAACCTGGTCTCAGTTTGCCATTTAATATTATGAATTACGTGTGCTAGAACTGCTGAGTTAGGAAAATAAGGACATGGAAAACATTATGCAGGTTAAAGAAAATAAACTCCTATCATTCTCTGCTTTCTCTGCTCTTGCTTCTCATTAGTGCCCTCCCCCCTGCAATGCGTCTGGTATACATTTATAAAGCCGATGTTAAATGTTTTCATCCTTGTCTTTTTGAGAATAACAATAAGGTTCTGCTTGCTCTGACAAACTGAACTTATTCTCAGGCTCTGCATTTCAAAGCAGGATTTGACACACAGGAAACACAGAAGAGAATAAGCCTGTCACACTTGTATTTCTTTTTGGTTTAACTGATTCATTTATTTTCTTTTAAGATATTGTAGGGCATGTAATGATTCTCCTGCACTTTCTTGCATCTGTGACTCATGAGGTAGGCTGGGTCTAAGAGAGGGGCCAAGCCACAAAGTTCACATACAGGTTCTTGTTTTTCCAAGGTCTGAGGAAGTTCAGATTTGAGGTTTTGGGCTTGGACCATCTCAGGAATGTGCAAGGATTCAGTTCCTAGCTAAGCAATTTGACACATTTCTC
Organism: Phalacrocorax aristotelis; assembly: GCF_949628215.1. NCBI lineage: Eukaryota > Metazoa > Chordata > Aves > Suliformes > Phalacrocoracidae > Phalacrocorax > Phalacrocorax aristotelis. Next base: position 33,062,908 of record NC_134311.1, on the reverse strand, counting down.
TCTCCTTTCCCTTCCACCGTTACTACTTTGGATTTTATTTCACTGATTGTGTTAGCCATCAATGGAAAAATGAATGAAAAAGTCATCACTATTACATTGCCCTTCTGCTGGGGGGTGGAAGGGAGAAGGAACAGATATCTTCCACTGGATGATAATGATATTTCCCACACTTCAGTCATCTATGGCTAAGTAGTTACTCATATTGCTGCTTATCAACAGTATCTGACTGTCTCACAGATAACATCAGTAGCAATAACAAAATCCCTAATGGACTGCAGGACCAAGGATTTTCAGGCTCTTCTTTTTCAGGTCAGATATCTATTTTGTTGGGGAGTGAGGTGGCTGTTAGAGTTTGGCAATGAAAAGATGTATCTGAAAGGAAACAGTTGTTACAAAAAGGCTGTCTCAGTGTTCTTGTTTCCGAAGACTGTCGCTCTCCAGGTTTTCTCATCTTCTATACTGAGGTTAACGTAACAGAGGACATTTTGTTCTGAGTTCTGAAGTGCTTATCTTGGTCTTTGAGATCAGTATTGTCCAGATGCACACAGCTGTATCAATGCATGGGCTGATTTTCATGCTATGAGACACAGTGGAAGCAGAGCGCCCTACACCAGAATTGCTCCAGTGCTTTTTGTCCAGCAAGACTGGGAGAGCAGCAAGTTTTCCCTATTGAATTGAATTTCCCTATTGAATTGCCCTTCGTTTTGAAGTTCTACAGAGATTCATACCATCTCACAATATTCATGTGAGTATTGTGGACTTAGTGCTCACCTATAGACCTTTGACTAATTTAAACATGACCACATGTAGAGCATTAAACTGCTTACAGAAAATCAGGCTTTGGATAAAGACCAGCCGGTGTGAGCTGACATCAGGCAGGAGGGCTACTCTGAAAAGGTTCATCTGAAAGGCACACAGGTCTTTTAATCAAAATAGCAAGAGAACCTGGCATTTGCATAACACACAAGGACACCCAAATGCCCTCTTCCAATTTCAGTGTGCTAAAAGAAGTTATTCCTCTCTACTTGTGAGGAACCTGTCCATCAGGAGATTCATACTGTGGTTATTTCTAGGATGGATGACTGTAATATGGAAGATAGTGTTTGGGCTCTAACACATCATGGCTGCCTGCCTTCTCTCTCACCCAAGCCAGCATAATGGAATTAATCTTAGCATTCAAGTTCCTTCTATGGTTTCCACTCAGCTTTTAATGCCAATTTAAGCATTTGGTTAATTTGTGGATGAGGCTTCAACTTCATCAAAGATTGATTTTTGACATAGGGCTAATTTTACTCTGGTTCTCTCTAGTTTTTGTTGTTTTCTGCAGCAAGAGATCAGAATCCCAATTCACCGTAAAATGTGCAAGTGCTGCTAGGTCTTCACCTTTTAAATTTATTTTTCTGCATTTTGCTGTGTAATACCCTCTGCAACCCTTTCTTTCAAAAATCACACATCTACATTCACACTTTTGACATATGTAATGAATAGGTATATTTGCTTTTTCACATGTTGGTGGAAGAAACACTTTATGGCAATATAAAGCCTGGCCCTAGTACAGAAGAAGGGAAATAGTGACAAGCAGAAGTTTAAGAGGGAGGAACAGGGGCTGTGTAGAATCAACATCTTGAAGCTCACAGTGGATGTTAAAATCAAAAAGTAGTTGATCCTGATAACTCAAATAAAACAAGCTTAGTTTAAGAAAGGGCCAAAAACTATGTTATGTTCACCGTTTAGCGTTAATAGAGAAGTACCAAGTAGTTTCTATTGGCCAGAGGTAGCATCAGTAAGGTGGCTAGGGAGATGAGGAACTATAAAGAATATAAAGACTGGTGTCTCTCGTAAATGTGTGATGTAGATCTGCAGATTGTGACTCAAACAGAAGCATAACCTCTTTGAAGTAAAAGATCACAGTATGGGCTATTATGGTCCATATGTTGACAGGCCACATCAACAAAATAATCTAATGGGGAAAGGAGGCAGCAACTCCTCCATACAGATGACATGGCTAAGAGGTAATCTTAAAAGAAAGAAACCAAAAACCCAAACGTAGAGTAAGTAGCAAGTTGATGGTAGTAAAACAAGGAAACAGGCATAGGAGGAATAAACAGCGGTTATGGAGGTCAGTAAAGATGCCAGGAGGAAACTGAGTGCAGAGATTAATGGGGCTGGACTAAATGAGACTGACTAATGGCACTACTTTGGGCAAGTTACAGAAGACAGAGAGCTTGACCATAAGAACCAGTCCAGTCTTCGGAGTGCAGGAAGAGCCTGGAGTCAAAATATAAAAGAAATGTTATAGAACCAAATGTTGCTAACTAGTGGGCAAGCAAGCTCTGAGGGTCCAGCCAGACCTCAGATGATGGGACACAATAATCTAGTTTTCAGTTAAATTTTCTCAGTATGGAACTGGGATATTCTTTACATGTTCACCTTTCACAGCTGTGCTTCATGACTCAAATTCACTCAGTTTATTCCAATCATAAATCTTGCTTATATCCTTCTGTAATTTGAAAAGAATTAGCCATAGGCATTCTGAAAAAAACCCGCCCTAGTAATAAACCATATAATTGGATGTAAAAATACCATTCGTTGTATTATTTTATTTCAACTTACAGATTAATGGCAACGTGACAGGGTTTTTTCCTCCTATGCTGTTCCATCTCCTTCCTTCTTTCTCTATTTGCAACAAATAAAAATAAATCTGTATTAATCAATAAAAACCAAATGTTTGTCACACATTTTTCTGCAACAAACCAAACAAACCATCAATGTCAACACTTGTGCCCTGACTGACACTACCAACCAAGCCAATATTTAACTGACTGTTCATATACAGCCCTTTTTATGAGCCTGATGCTATACAGGGTGTAGCAGCTAGAAAGAAAGAGGGTCTTACATTCCTTTTTGCAGAACTTGGTGGCTCAGGAGTATACGTTAGAGAAAACTTCACTATTACAGCAGGTACAAATCTTTTGACAAGCATATGCCCTGGTACCACAGTGATTGACTCATAACCTGTTATCCAGGAACATGATTTGCTACTTTTCAGTACACAACCACACTCAAAGTGCAGCAGCTCTCATACTTGTCAGTAGTTTTTACTCAATTCCTGGCCTTTAAAAAGCAACAGCTACACCTTCTTAGTGGAAGAAATGAGATCAGGCTCTTCTGTTCCACAGTGTCTGTCAAGGTTTAACTCCAAGGAACCCTCATGGCTAAAGAACAAAAATAAGCTTTTTGAGATTTGCACACCTCTCTGTAGGTTGTGGTTGGATTAACCCCATGAAAGCTAACTTCACATAGATCAGATGGCATTTTAGCTGCGCTCTGTGTGGCTACCTGTGACCATCATGTCTGTATAATACTGCCAGTTTCCATATTTTGACTGCTAACAGCAATTTATGCAGTGAAAAATGGTGTTCCACACACTGTGTTTTCTACCTCTCTGAACTATGCTAGATGCAAGCCCCAGTGCTCTGTTACTTTTTGAAATGGACACACTCCACACACAGGACTGGACCTTACCTAGCCGAAAACGTTGTGTGTTCAGTGCTGACTGTGGGCTGAGCTGATAGGTGTTTCATATCCAAGCGGAGTGAGCTCCGGTTTCCCATTGTGAAGCACCAAGGCTTTTATTGCAGGCTCATTAGAGCAGATGCTCTGTGGGTTGGGCAGTCATAAACTAGTTCTTGATTACTGTTACCTCGCAGCTAGTTAAGTTGTTGGTGTTCTTACTCACTGCAGGCTGAACATTGGAGCTGAGCCAATTTGGTATTTGTACTTTCTTCTTAAGAAGCAAGTTTCCGTTTTTCTGTTTCTGATATCCCTCACCACAAATTCAACGCCTACTCATCTTTTTGACGTGTCTAAAGGTAATCTGTCTATGGTTATTGTCATGGCTCACCAGTAGGGCTTTTGGGGAAAGGGACTGTCAGAGACATGAAACTTGTCGGGTTATCATATAAACTTGTCCAGTTATCATATAAACAGAAACTTGCCCAGTTATCTGTATGCTGCTCCAGATCGAAGGGAGTTGCTAGTATCCAACTTCCTAGCAGGTTCACAGCAAACTTTGCAATGTCTGGAAGCTGCAAGTCACTCCTTGACTTCAGGTGTGAAGCAGATTAGCCTCCAAATTACAGCTAGAAAAACCTCCATAGCACCTGAGGCCAGCAACATGAGTTTCCTGGCAGCTTCGTCTGACATGTTTCTGTGTCTTGCCCCTTTGTACAACACACACAGCGCTCTGAATAACATGGGTTTAAGCTTCTGAATTTAAAAAATTTATTTGCCCCCTACAGTAATATCAGGTGTGTATTTCCATTTCTGGGGTCTGTTTAAGTATGTGATCATCACCCATGCACGGATGGTAGCAGTTTCTATTTTCTTTTGCAAAACGCTCAAACGAATCTGGGCATTACCAGCTGTTTGTGTTTGTTGCTAAAGCTGCATTAGCACATGCTATACACGACTGGACATTACTGGGCAAAAAGTCTCCAAGAGACAGGTTTCTCTCTGTCAAGGACTGGCATATGTTTCCTAAAATCATACAGGATTTGCTTTCAAAGCAACTTGCTGCTGTTACGGAGCAGGTATCAGAGCTGCTACTGCACAGAGAAAACTCAGTGTTGTCCTGGGCACAATTTTATGAGGATGATCACACTGTTTGGCATGTGCAAGGACAACTAGCCAGAAGATTTTTATTTTCTGAAGCCTGAGCTATGTACAGAGCCTGAGTGGTGTGCAGGGCAGGGGTCAGGTGACTTCCTTCGCAGTGCCACACTGCAGCTGGGAAGTGGCACATCAGGCGCCCAGCAAGATGGGATGCCACCGAACAGCAGCCTCAGCACAGCTTTATTTTTTAATAGGGCATGGCCCAGGCAGTGTTAAGCATTGTGGGGAGATGCTTAGCTAGGAAAAGCCAGTACGTGGTCCTTTACCACTGGGCTGGAGCTACTGAATCCTGAAAGGTCACTTATGCCACGGTCTCTATTTTGTTACTTAGTCAGCTTGCTCAGCTTCTTCACTCATCCAGTCATCTTTCTTCCTGGCCCTCAGCTAAGTATTTGAAGAATAAGGATCATTACACTGGTTTTACATTATCAACTTTATTTCACATTGCAATAGCTCTGGGTTTGATAGAAATCTAAATAAAGGGGCTAACTAGATTGGTGAAAAACAGAAAAGCAGTAACATAAGAGAAAAAGAGGGAAGATCTCTACATCTGGCTGCACAAGCAACACATCCTGCTCAAACCATGCCTGGTTAGACCATATATATGCTTTTTAATATATATACAAACTCCACTGCTTCTATTCACCATTTGGCCTGCAGCAAACTTGCAAAGTAGTTCATATCATTACAGAGGAGCTTCGAATGTACACAGCCTGCTTAAGTTGAGTGTATTTTCTGCAAACCACTATGCTGGTAAGCAATATTCTCGAGCCAGTTTCAGTAGGGGGACACTATTGTAATGGCATACATGATTCAGGAACCCCCTGCAATGATAAACTGCCATTTTTATACACCACTGTGACAACTGTAGTGGGGGAAAGCACCATGAGATGACAGAGGTGAGGTCTGAAATTTTTAAAAGGGTTGTAGAAAGTTTTGTTTTGTGATAGCACAGTGTTTCGGTGTACCAGACACAGCATATTCTCCCATCTCCACAACAGAAGCATGTTAGTAATCCTGACCTTCACACCATAACCTAATTAATATTTCTATGTGTCTGTGTTTCTTAAACATAGCCATATTGTCAGTCATAATTTCCTGTGAACTGTGTGTTATTAGTATTAGTACTGCAGCTAGATTAAATGTGCAGAGCTGTTGAAGCTGTTTAAGAGAGTGACAGCAAAGCAAGTAACTCCTACTCTCCTCCTTAGGCCAAACAAAAGCTTCAAGTAGTCTTGCAAGTTCTCTAGTCTTAAAGATACACATGAAGTGCAGCCCTTAGAAATGTCTTCAAAATAGAGCTAAATTTAAAGAAATAAATTGGATTTTCCTTTACCATTTTCTGTGTTCATAAAAATGAAATTGCCATAATAAGAACAGCAGGGGGAAAATAAGCAGTGAAAGAAAATCACCACAAAAGCACTAATCGTGAAGCTGACAAATGTATTTTCATAGTATTATTTGAGTTCCAAAGATAGCTCTGAAAAGGAGGTCAGCCTGGAATTGGGGCATTAAAAAATTGTTGGTTAAAGACAGGAAAGGTCATGACTGTTCACACAGTGCTCTACTTTCTCCATTAAAAAAAAATGCAGTTAAGGAGCAACGATGATTCAGTGGTGGAGGAAAAAAAGCAATGTGTGTGATTGGTGAGCACACTCGCCCCATCTATGAAATCATCTACATGCGTGGCTAGATGAACATCTGCTGCATAAAGTCAGCACTGGTTTCAGTATGCCACAAAACAATTTGGTTTTTGCTTATTTTCTGAGGAACGGTACAGGAAGAATGTATGCTATACCCGAGTAGCTAATAATGTAGCATTTAATAATGACACCAGTGAGCAAGCAATGCTAATAAAATTCAGTATCTTTGTCTCAAATGTGTTGTTAATCCAACATGATTCAGAAATGGATGAACGGGGGTGGGAAAGTAATCAAGCATACTTGTTTACGCTATTTCCTCTATTCTTTATCAAGAAAACTAAATGCCAGCATGTGATCAGCTCTGACTCCAGCACACAGTACATTTGCAGTGACTGTTTTAATGGACTGCTCAAAATGATGGCAGAATGAGAAAGATCATCCAATAAATTCAGCCTATACATACAATATAAATCTGGCCTGTATTTATCAGTGATTAAGTACGACAGGGAGTAGTAGCTTATCCAGGAAATTCCATATGCTACGTGGGCCAGATCCTCAGCTGGTATAAACCAGTTTAGCACCAGTGAAGTACTAGAAGTACAGTAGGGACGATCGTAGCTGCCAAGTTTGATGCTGCACCATGTGTGATATTCTATGCCAATTATTTAACAAGCCTATTAGGTATTTGCATCTAATTTGCATATAACCAACTTCCTTTTTGAAAGCCTGCACTACTGCTGTGGGGGTGGAAAGCAGCCCTGCTGAACAAAACCCTCAGCTTAACTACTGAGCAGTCACCAGTGGAGGTTTTCATAGCCACTCACATTTCTGTAGTCCCTTCCCTGTGACCAACAGGCCTATACTGCATCTTCTAGCACCTAAAAATAATGGCAAGGAATTTGTGTCTAGGGTCTGTGATGAGAGTCCTTGCCTCTTCCATCCAGCTCACTGACCCCAGCCCCAAAGTCCTGTGCCTTGTGCCTTGTAGCAGCCACAAAATATCAATTACATGTGAGCAGGTTTGACTCTACAGATCCAGGTGAGATTTGTGCTGGTAAACTACAGCTAAAAGGTATAATCAGCAATGTTCCAGGCATTTAGTCTACTAATAGGGTGCTAGTAACCTTTGCAAGAGAGGTATGAGGAGTTCTTGGGAAGGTTCCTCTGTGCAAGTGATGGCTGAGATTTGGGAGCCACCAGTCCACAGGCACACCTTATTTCAGTCACTCTACCCCACCCAGTTCCTAAAAACTCAGCTTTCATCAATGCAAATATCAACAGCAGTAGACTGTCTGTACAGATTCACCTCTCTAATGCAATACTTACATCACAGGAGTATATGTTAGGATGCTGACATTTACACATTTTTTTCTTTGACGTGGCTTTAGAATGACAACCTAGGAAGGCATTGCATACTCCTGTATTCTGTCAGCAGAGAAAGTGGTGGAGAAAGTCATGCCATTATCTACTGGAGAGTAGCCCTCAAAGTTCAACACCTGTCAGGAGCGCAAATGTTGGACTTCAAGATTTCCTGTGTCCTTTTCTTGCTCTGGGAGTAGATTATAATTTAGCAGTCAGAGATGCTTTCGTGTTTGGGTTGACTGCAGGAAACTAAATTCAGGAGAATTCTTTTCAATCCATAGATCTTATCACTTGAGATAAAAGATCAGGCACATTAAAAATGAGCCTCATGAACTCCTACACATCATGCATATCCTCATGCATATCCTCATGCATGAGGATAAAGACCTATCCTGCCCCATGAGCTTGGCTCCTTGCTCTGAGAGGCAGCATGGCAAAGTAGGGGAGAATGAAGCCTACAATGCTTGATAAATAACTGACTGTAAAATAGATGAACAGTTGCTGATTTATTGATTTGGATCAGGATCTGCTGATTTACAAGATAATGAAGTGCCCAGGAACACGAGAAGTTGTCTTTAAAAGCTTTAGCTTCTTGACCTTGTCTCACTGCACTTTTTACTTACTTTACAGGAAGTATGGGGAGAGCCCTCCATCAGCAAAAAATAAGTGGCTGAGTACTGCTTGCAGAAGAACTAAGACACATTAGTAAAATGTGAGGGTCACATATGGCCCACAGCCACTAGCAGCTATGATGAGGGACCAGGCTTTGATATACTCCTCAGTGAGCAAGGGCATCACAATTTGACCTAGATGGGAAGCTTGTCTGGGGGGGTACCAGAGTGGCAATAACATCCCAGTACGAATGGTTACAGCCAGCATGAACAGAATGTCATACAACACATTTGTTGGAATAACAAGCTAAAATAAGGTGAATGCGGCAAAGATTTTCTTCAGCTGGTGCTGAGGCTGTCTGCTGCCATAATTTCTCCCTTTGGAGCTCTCTAGAAGTATCCCACAAAGCTTAGGTCTCAGGCACTGTTCCTCCTTGTCATCTTGTTTAATCCTTTTCCCTTTGCTGTGTTAATTTTCACTGTGTCCCTTCTTCTGACCATTCATTCATTCATTTATTCATTCATTCATTTATTCATTCATTCATTCATTCAAAAGGCCAATATGAACGCATTTTGGCATTTGCTGTGCAAATATACGCCCAAGGTGTGCTCAGCGTGTTAATACCAATTCCAGCTCCAGTGCTGCCATTAGCTCTCTCAGTGCAGACATCAAATTGCAATACATAATCTTAACGCAAAAGTGTTGACTGGTTACTTCATTATACCTACTGTATAGTATTCGCAGGCCAAGACTGTATTAACAATAAAGTTAAGACAGAGAGCATAGATTAAAAATGTAGACAAATTAACCATTACAAGAATATTGCAATTATCCCCAAAACAAATATTAGAAACATTTAGGATTCAAAGTTCAAACTATAATAGAAATCACAGTAAGGTCATCGAAACAACCTCAGCTGCGACAAGCAGTGACAGCCCACAAGAAACAAGCAAGTTAGCCTTATAAGACCAGTAGCTGCAGCAGCATGAAATATCTCCACAGGTTTAAAGTAATTCTTTCTTCCTCATATGCTCTCTTTATAGTGAACTTGTATATGGATAGTAAATATTTTTATTACTATTGTATTACTATTTTGTTTAGCAGTGTATGTGGTATGGCTTTCTTCTAAAATGGAGTAGAAAACACAGGAAAAATGGTTGTTATGTTGGACATACAAGCATCTTTGAACAAAAACCATATGTCTTAATGCTAAGAGACTCCAAAAGAGTTTAGTCTTAGCTGTGACATAAAATAGATCACCTGCTTTTATAACATATATTTTGTGTTGCATTAACATACTTCATGACGATAAAATAACACACATCCTTAGCATGTAATTACATGTTCAACTGCCTACAGTGTAAATAGTGTGCCCTTTAAAAACAGTTACTGGCATATAACTAATTAACGAAATTATTCAGGGTATTGCCCACATACCAGCAATATTCGTTACAGAACAGTTTACATTCAGGTTTAACCAGTTTGCAGGCCTGCTGCCTTTCCATATTATTTTCCATGATAGTGCTTTTATCTGGTTTAAGAAAACTGCATTTTAAGGAAGAGAAAAAAAAACTATGGTACAAAATAAGGCTGGAAATAAACAACACTGAGGGCAAAATCCAGTCTTGGCACCATGAAGCCGCGTGGAGCTAGAAGGGAAGAGCCTGTAGCCCATGATGCTGCAGGCAGAAAGGGTGAGAGCAGCTGCTTAGGGCGGAGGGGGGCTGGGGGCACGCATGCTTGGCAATGTGCTTTGAGAAGTTGCATATGATCTCCCTTCTGGGCCCTGCTGGGAAAGGAAACATCAGCTGAAAGGAACCAGGAGCTTCCCCTATAACCTGGCACTCAGGGGAGTCCTTGGCTGGAAAAGGACCCCATTCCTGTCTGTGTTGCTCTTCCCTTTCTCTCTTTTCTGAATTCAGACTGGCAATTTTTCATTCCTTAACACCCAAGACCGAGCAATGTGAGCTGAGGTTATGCCGTGGGCCCTAGAACTGAATTTCCTTTGTTTAAGCAAATTCCTCTTAATCACTTAATGTAATTTAAACATTTAGTTGTGGGCCGCATGGGTGTAAACAGCTACATACAGCACCAGAAGTGTTTGTGGAACTGCCTTTGCTTACACCAAAGGCTGAATTTGGTCCAGTATTTTTGCACAGAAAGGCAATGTGTAATGTTACTGCAACACATTTTCTCTGGCACTGTCTCACTGCTGTTGGCCCAGACACAACTCTTTGATATTGAGTAGGTGAGTGATTTTTCTTGCCAGCTTTCTATCTGTAACTTTGACTCCCAGTAATATTTACTAGCTGCCATCAGTATGGCAGCTTTTAAGTTTCATTTCAGTCATAGGCCAGCCGTTAAAACAAAGCTAGAGGCGGTGCCTGTCCAGACAAGTCATGATATTCTGTGGTAATGCACTTCTGCGTCATCTCACAATGACAGTATGTGCCATGAGGAAGAAAAGGAAGGGGGAGTAGGCCTACGTCTGTATTTAGCAGAAAGCACAAACACACATTTCTGTCTTCATTCCTGTGAATAAAATCCATCCGCAGCTCTCTGGAAAAGAACAGACTGCAACACTGTAAAGCTGTCAATAAAATTAGTTGGAGAAGGCTGGTTTTTGGGATGAGAAAGGAAAAGGGGGAACATTGATGAAATACCAAATTTAACCTCCTATATCTTAAATATTTTAAGACATTAAAGGAGGATAGTTTCATACCACAACTACCCATAAGCCACAGGAACCAGCTTGTACTTTAACTGCAGCTTGTCAACTGCAAGGTATTTTCTATCAAAACATCAACAAATGTGATTCAGACTGTAGGGTTGACTGTACAAATCCTACGTAATTTATTGCCTCTCTTCTTCTCTATGCTGATGTATGTACAACAGAGTACTGCAAATACAATGCCTCCTTGAGTGCCTAATAATAGAAATAATTTTCTAATAGTATTAGAAAAAATATTCTAATCAAAACATAGGAGCTGAATTAGAAAGGTGTGGTGTTCTCAACCCGTGGGGAAGAGTGTGCCTCACTGAAGGGCAGGGGTGGGTGCAGGAGAAACAAGGAGGATATTTGGCTCCACATGCACACATGCTTTACTCAATACGCGTTTTCACACCACAGCCAGCTGAATCCAACTGGGGGATTTGTTCAAAGCTCCTGCTCCTCATCTTCCCTCCCGCATTTGTTCACTTTCTCCTGCTCATATCCCATCTCACTCTCAGGAGTTGTAGTGCTGGCCAGTGAGCAGCTCGGACAGATGGTGAATTATTCCCTGCGTTGGTTCAGTGAACTGATCCAATGCACCCTTTGGCAGAAAGATCACTGGATCTGATGTACTTCTTATGCCTGCATGTGTGCCAGAGCTGCAGCCATCTCTGGCTGCACCTCAGGGATCTGACAGATGAAGTGCCTTGCAATCCTGTTCCACCCCAGGCAGCCACAGAGCTTAGCTGGCTCCTTACAAAGTGCTTTGAAGATATGTGGAACAACAGAAATACTACTAAGAGTTTTGAGTATGAAAAGTAACTTTCATCTTCTCAGAAGTAGCGCAAAGGGACCCAGGCTCACCCACCAGCTAGATGCCAAAGGACAGTGCTGAGCCCGGGCTGAAAGGCAGTGGCTGGGCATGCTGAGGACAGCTACAGTCACCCTGAACCTCACCTTAAGCCAAAGAGCTGACTTGCATCTGTGGGGTTGACAATCAAGTAGCTATTCCCAGCCCCTGCTAAATTAAGTTAAACAAAGACAGCTAATTTTGTAATTCAAAGTGACGGTGTTGGCGTTACACCCAGTGCGGCTTTTCTTTGAATGCTGCCCGTCAGCCTGCCCTACTTTCTGAAGGTTGTGGGGATGCTGTAATGAAAGGGATGCAAATATTTCATAATACTAGTACATCTTCATAAAGACACTATTTCTGAAAATTACCAATCATCACTCAGGACTTGTTATTGTGAGCAGCACTCAGGGCTTGCAGCCCGAGGAATGCCACTGCTGCTTCTGCCCCTTCACAGGACTTGTTTGTCCTGTACCCAAAATGTCCAGAACGTTCTTCGCAGGTCAGATTGTAATCCCAGGTGAATTGCAAGCAGCAGCGTGTACCTGGAAATGTCTGTGGAGATACATGATTATGCGTGCTATGTGCCTGAGATTAAAGCTTGGCCTGGCACCAGGAGTTAGGAAACCAGACCCTACCCAGCAGTTAAGAAACTTGCTTACATTTGTTGTGTACTATTTTAAACATAAGAACAAAGAGGAAAACACTCTGCGCTGATCCTTGCTGATGTGGAAAGTCAGACTAAGACACCTATTTATGTTTCACAATATTGAGGAATATCTATTACTTCAGGACGACAGCCACTCTGCCTGTTGTGCAACAGGGATTTACAAGAACTTCTGCAAACTTACCCTTCTAGGTACTAAATGAACTTAAGCTTCCCCATGTTTACTACACAAAGTTCATATTAGCACTAAAATATCTCGTGGCACTGTTTGTCCCATACTTGCTTCACACCCTTCAGCAAGCGGCACACCATGAGGGGCTGGAGGCTGATCCCTGCTGACACAAAGGGGACAGTCTTTGAGCCAAGAATGGAGTCTCTTTCCACAGGATTTTTTCCACAGTTTTTGGTTTTTTTTCTTCTTTTTCAAAGGGAACAGAATAAAGCCAATAAATCCTCAGAGTTTCCAGGAATACTGTTTAAATGCATCAAACACTTTGAAGCTTCCCCTCTTTCATTTCAGAGGATAAGGGGGTCTCTGGGGGTGGCCCCAGGTCACTCAGAGGCAGTTGATGGGGTCCAGGGAGGTGGCCTGGGAGCTGGCAACTCTCAGTGCAGTTGCTGCAGCCTGGTGGGGCCATTGCCTCCCAATCACAGAGAGCAGCTGCACACCCACAGACCCAGCGCAGGTGCCTCGCTAAGGCATCTGAAAAATGTAGATGGGGTGAATCCCAGCCCGCTGGAGGGAGTTCCCCTGGATGCAAACAGAAGTCAGGGCCTCTACTCAGGTCAGCAGTGAGAGCAAGTCAGAAGCCTGGCTTTGAAAGATTTCTGGGCAAAGAGACATCAAGCTCTTGTAAAACTAGGTGCTGAAGTTGGGCTCTTACAGTAACAATTAGTTGCTTACATAAGTGACCTGATTTTTCAAATGCACTGAACATCCGACAGTTCCCATGGACTCCAATTAGGCCTGCTGGCTGCTCAGCAGTTTTGGAAATCAGACCGTTTCTTTGGATGCCTAAATATGGGCTTGGGGATGCTGGCCCTAGCCACTTCAACTTACAGATTCTGGTCATGCTGTTTCTGAAGCAGAGACAACCCCAAATTAAGGTAAGCAGTGGTAGAAGTCATTTTAGAAAAAGAACCTGACTGCGCTTCGAAAATCTGTCTGGTCTGCTGACATAATTAAGAAATTAAATAGAAATTCATATATTATTTATTGATAATAGTCTACAAGATAAAACAAGAGAGCACATGTACTTCATCCGCTGGTATTTTTGTTCTGCTTGCACTTGGGGAGAAGCTGCAGATCACCAGAAACTGATTTTGAAAAACTGTCCATTTAGTATACGTTCCAGTTGCCCATCACAAAACACAATATACTTTACCATGGGGAAACACTTGGACTTCCTTTCATAACAAAGAAAAGAGAACAGTGATAAATAAAAGGACTAGCAGGCCGTGGTCAGTGTCGAAACTTGTTCTCAGGTTGTTCTGCAAGACTTCCTTCCCTCTGCCCCCTCCTCCTTGCCCTCTACGGGGAGAAATGCTTGGGGTAACAGGGAGCAACATGCTTCAGAAACATCCTGACAGCTACAGAAAATTTTGCATACCCCTTCAAACTTCAGCTGATCCAAAGGAAGCTCTTGTTTGCCATCAATAACATTTAATAGTCATGTAACAGTCAGGTTAGCCAGGAGTGAAAGTGTGCAGCACAATCTGAGTTTGCTCAAGTTCCTTGTAGCGCTGGTGTGTGTTAGGCAAACTCTGAAGTTTATTAGAGATATTTGTACCTCTGTTCCTTTAGCAAAACTTTTCTAAACACCTCTTGACTACCTAGCCACTCTGCCAGCTCTCTCACCATTCTCTGTTTAATATGCCTCCATGCTACGCGGGAAATGTGAAAACGAGGTTGTGAGCCAATGCAAGTTGTCTGAACAGTGACGGAAAAGTGCTCTTGCTAGAGTACTTGGCTTAACTTCTGTATTTGGGCCCCCAAAATAGGCATGCTTGGCAGGTTTGATGTTAAATGAATTACTAATACTGGCTTTCAGCAGATTTCCTCTAAGGCTTTTACACTGATTTATTCTCCTGGCAAGATTTTTCTAAGTTCTGAAAACATATTTAGATATTATCACTGACTTATGTAACATTTACAGAGAGCATGGCAAGTATTATGGAAAGGGAACTAATTTTCATTTGTATAGCTGATAGAATCACGTAACTATATGTTTGCCCGTGGCCTGTTTGCATGCTGATTCCTGTCCCCATAATTTTAATGTAATTATGTAGAATCTGCACCATGACTCACATAGGAAACTTCAAAGACAATGAAGTTCATTCATTTGTGTGCTATGTATTTCCCAAATTTAAACAGGAAAGTTATCATCACAGCATCCCCCAAGGGGAGCCCAAATGATAACAGTTGCCTTCCCTTTCCCTGTAAGTACTGCTCAGAGTATTAAGTAACTTTCTCATGGACATTCCAGAGAGGCTAATGTATAACCTATGCCTTCACAGAAGGCAAAGAAATCCCTGCTTGCCTCCTATGATGGATTTCTGCTGAATAAAGACAATTCATGCTTAAACATATTTACTTTGAGGTGACAGGGGCAGTTCATAGCCTGTAATAGCAGTTTCATATAAACATCCGTTTGCTCAGGAGAGCTTTCCCTGTGGTATTGGAGGTAATGCTGCTTGTAACACTATTTCTCTCTCTTTTCTGTTTTCGTCGCCCCTAAATGCCTAAACACCTATTTCCCATCTTCTGGTGGGTGTTTCTTCTAAATAAATAGAAGAAGGAATAGTACTCTGGGGCTGGCTGGCATAAAGCTGTGTTCTTTGAGAAAAACCCTGTTGTTCAGGTTTTTGATCCTCCAGCTGAAGGGGACTGGGCATGCTGCAGTAGAATTAGCCGTATGGGCTGCTTTTTTACAAGACGTTCAAAGGAAACTCTGGGTGTACGCTCTGGAAAAAGGAAAGATTTTGTTGCAGTGCTGAGTGAATCTTACTATTCAGAATAAGAGAATTTCTGTATTTTTTTCTTTTGGTCCCTGTCCCATCAACGTACTGAAGAGTTACGTTTAGAATCTGATTGATTGTTCCTCATTACTGATGCGAAGGTAGAGTTTTATTTTTTAATCAGAAAAATGAGAGAATATCCACTTTCACACAATATCAAGATATCAGGTTGCAGATCTAGAAGATCCCAGTGGTGCTACAGGTATGCCTAGAACTCCTTGGTGGTGTGGTGTTCTCAGACAGGTGGCCAACTTTAGAGACCGAGCTGCTGACACTTGAATTTAAAAGGCACCTTCAATCACTGACCTACCCTCACCTCTTTCTCATCTATCCCTGCCTCCGCCCTGGATCCCACTGCAGTTCTGTTGGTTCAAAGGAGGCCACAGCTGGTGCAAATTTACAGCAAGCAGGAAATAGAGAGGTGTTGGGTGTAAGTATTAGCTATGCTTTTGTACAAGAAAGGTTTACCTATGCTTTGATTGGAGGTCTTGAAAACATAGCAACGGTAAAATTGTTGCTTCTCCAACTCCTGCACAGATCAATGTACTTAACTTTAATAAAGATATCAATGAAATATAATTCCAGTTACTGACTGTTTAGAAATAACAAGGTCAACCAGACTCATCCCAATAAAATGTTTCTGTCAAATGTTTGGCATATATTTTCTCTGTAGATTACATATATATATTACCCACAGAAAGACCACCTTAATACCATTCTAAAAGATGACAAAGTGAACCATTCAGGATTTAGGAAATCCCAGCATTAAAGCTCCCTGTGCAACCTTAATTCAACCTCTGTCGTACATATGTATTGTCATCATCTATGGCGACACTGTCACATGGAGGTTTCTTCTCACAAGACCTCTGCCTCATTCAATTGCTTAGGAAGGACAGGGCGCTGTAGATGTTTAATATTTTATTCTTTCTTTGTCCGATACACTGTTGCCTAATGCGTTATTCATCGAAAACTATTCAAGCCCGCTCTGAAAAAAAGAATATAAAATTTCCTCAAGGGCTTTTCTGTGGTGCTTGCCATAATAGTGCTGGAGCGATACACAAATGTTAATGAATCATTTCACAGATTGAGAAGAGGCAGAGATATTCAAAGTTGGTAAGCAATTTCAAATGTCTGCAACCTGTTTCTTATCATTATTTAGCATTGTATTTTCAAAGCTCAGCTTCCACTAACTACAGCTGCAGCTGTGAGCGTTCAGCATTTCTGCAACATAGTCCTACAGCCTCAAGTCAGAACACCAGGAAATACAGGGAAATAAAATAGTGGCCAAACCTGGGAAGTCACCTGGAAGTCACCTAGTTAGGACTGCCTTCTGGGAAATGCCAGGTTTACAAAACTGGTCTGAACCAGCCTGAAATTAAATCTCTTATCATAAAGATTCCAGCCTGGGCTTAAGAAAAGTTTTGTCAAAACTGGAATGTGTACATGAGTGTCTTGATTTTGATAGATTGGCATTTTGTGACAAAAGAAAAATTCCCCAACAGCTTCAATTGCAGCAAAAACACACCAGGAAACCAAATTAAGGTTGCCCCAGCAACGTTCATTTTTTGGTATTTCTTAGCTTTTTGAGTGCTTCAGAGTGCATCCTTAATAATAATCTTTTACCAGTGTGTTTGTGCAGTCTAGTTCCATATCAGTGAATGCAGACGTGTTCATATTTACGTTTGCACATAGACATACGTGTGCTTGGACACGGTACTACATAGTCTATTCTTACTTTCATTCATGTACTGTGATTAAGCAAGTTAGAAATAGTATATAAACAAGTGGATAATCTGCTACTTCTGACATTTTTCTAAACAATTACATGAAACTGCCTCAAGCTTTAGCTTACACTGGAGTATCTGGTTGTTGGTGATTTTCACAGCTATAAGCAATAAATAGATTTCCAAAATATTTCCGTATTCATTGTTGTTGCTGTATTATTTACAACTCTAGATGGGTTTCTAACTCATTCAGGAAGGATATTATGTGGAGGGTTAGGAGATGGGGAGGACTTTGTTAAGGGAATAGGCTATACTTTTACCATAGATGTTATTCAGAAAGAATTTTAATAAACCCACCAATTGTATTACATCAGTGCATCCTCTTAAATCCCATGGAGATTTTCCTAAACAGAGCTAAGCCATTTGCCTCAAACATCTTATCTATCTCTGTCACTACACAAATCCTCTAAATATTTCAGACACTGCAAGGCCAACTGAAATGGTAAATTACCTTGTATACTGAAGGGAAAACTCTTGAATAGCACTAGGTTTGGACCCTGCTGAAAATGAGGCTGCTGGGATTGAAGACAACTGCAGGAAAATCAGAATTATAAGCAGTATCATCCCCATCCAACAATTACGCTGTTGCCTATTGGTAACATTCCTTTATACTTCTCCTTGCTTTTCTTTTGTCTGATGAGACATTCTGCTATTTTCCTAAGCACATGTTGAAAGAGAACTGACAAAGGATGGCCTCACCTATTATTCTTTGTAATGGAAGTGTTTGCAGACAGGTCACCAGAGGCTACTGCAGCTTTTGGAAAAGCTGACAATAATACAATGAAAGCATTTCTGAAATCTAAGGCTGCCACTACTGTACTTTTACTTCTCCATTTTACAGTGTCAAATGCTTTTCTTAGTGACCCTTAGCTGATTCTGGAAGCAGGAACTTTTATTAGATGGATGCTTTAACCTGGGAATAAAGCTAGTGGCACCAGGGGACAAACCCAAGTGGCTCGGATAAGGTTCAAATTCACTTACAAACTTATTCATAAAATTCTACAATGAAGGACAAATCCAAAGAACAATTAGCTTCTGCCACTACACGAATTATCTTTCTGACAAAACCACCAGAGCGTTAGCTGTGATCCCAGCAACTGACAATTCATAATGATGACATCAGCCTACAAAGGCAAAGCAGAAAGAAATGCGTAGAAAGGATTATTATCCTCCCTTATTTTCTAGGATTATTATTTGTGGTTTGCCACTGGCTTTTTTTTTAAAGATTTCCTTATCAGGAAAAGATGTAAGGATTCTATTGTCAGTTTTGTGGCTTTTCCACAGCGTTTATAGGTGATTCTGAAGTTTAAGGGCAAGTTGGGAAGCAAATGACCTCTTTACTAATGGAGAGCAGACTCCAGAACACATACCTGTAATCCTCGTGTACTTTTAAAGCACCTATTTTTGGATATTATTAAATACAGAAGGGACAATTCAGCCACAAAAACTGATTGATCTTTCCAAATTTGACCTTATTTACACTAGTAAACATCTTGCTGGCAGCTCCAGTGTAAAATGGGCTCTGCTCTCGAATCATGTAGGACACGTTCAGAAAAATGCTGGGCACACACCTTCCTGTATGCCAGCAGCCACACATCATTAGTGCAACCCCATCCCAAGGCCTTGGAGGAGGCCCTGGTGATCTGGACTCTTCAGAATTCAACATTGCCTCAATACCACACTAGTTCTGTCATGGACATCTCTTGCCCCGACCACTTTCAGGAAAACTCCAAATCAGAGCAGCACCTGTACCACATAAAACACCTCCTGCTCCCCGTCTCGTTTCTCCACCTTGCCCCTTGCCCCACCAGCACTGGCTCCTGCACTGCCCTGCTCCTCAATAATGCAGCGAATTTGGGGTCTTCCCCTCATGTCAGTGCAGCATCTCCTCCTGATCCAAACAGCTCCACACCTGGCTTGCTGCAATACCCCTCCACAGGACAAATGTGTGCCTCAGGGCTATTCTGCTCGCTGCTCTTATAACAAAATTGCTTACTGGTTGCCAAGGACTGGCCTCATGAGCTTGAAATGTTGATATCCTGCTGTCAAACACCCCCCACTGCCACCCCTGTATGTGTTTTCATTGATGCCTAGTACCTTAAAGCATTAAGTCTGCCCTGTTATGATTTGACGTCAAGCAGGATGACGGTGTGGCAGTGCTGTCACAGAGGAAAATGGATAGCATATTTCTCTTTTGGCAGAACCCAGCTGCCCATCTGAGACTGGAATCTCATTGACTTGCAACTTGTACTCTTTGCACCTTAAGAGCAAGCAGCATGGACAAGATGCTTAGTTGAACACACGTCTGCTTGGCATCGAGGTTTTCAGAAACAGCTATGGCTGCACTAGCATAAATGTATATTTTCCTGTGAACTGACTGTGGTGCATGGATTCAAAAAATTCCCTGCTGGGCTTTTTAAAGAGGCTGTCATATTTACACGCATCCAAGAAGGAAGTTCAAAGAACTAAAAATAGTTCTCTCATACACTGTTGACATGATAATACCAGTTTTTTTTCCTGTTCTGAATCAAAGCTTGTGCTCAGGGGGAAGAGCAAGGGAGCCTTCATCTCTCTTTTTCTGGAACTCTGTTGAAGGCTGACACCAAAACGGGTGGGCACATTTTTTTCCTGAAACAGGTCAGAGGGGCAAAATCCCAATATCCTCTGCTTTCTCTATGGAAAGAGGCCACAGCACATTTCTGCTGAGCAACACTCTGAATGTTCATACTTTTCTTGGGAAATTTCTTTCTTTTTCTTCTTTAAACAATTTATGACATTTTCTGGAAAGCAAGAGCAGCAACGGTATGTTCAGACCAACATAAAAAGCCAGAGGTTCACACACATGTCTGGATAAAAGTTTTCCAATTGACAGTTTTGAACTCAGGTCAAAGAGTGATGACCAACCCAAAGTTTGGGGTTTTTTGGTGTATAATTGTTTGGAAAGCAGTGGTAGCCTCTCCTCAGGTGGAACCTGAGTAAAAGAAAGGGTGTGATTTCCATACAACCTGTGTGCACCTGCATGCATGTACACACTGTGTTTTACAGGCATGTGGCTCCAGCTGCAGCATCCCAGGTACAGCACCCAAGGACTGGCCCTGATCTATGCAGGTCAAGAGAAAGAGAAAAGCAGGTTAGGCATTGCAATGAGTGCACGCTCTCCCAGCAGGTGAGGGTTGCCCAGGGACCTCCGTCCTCCTTCTGGCATGACCAGACTCTGCAGCCTTCCAGCTGTGGGGCCCTTTCTCAATGCTGTAGCTGAGACACAAGCCTTGAAAGCAATGCTGGAACTATTAGGAAAGGCAAGAGTGTTCTTGCCCGGTACTGCTCAAAGCCACTTCAATCCACTATAGAAAACATTGGTGTTTGTTTGAAAGAAAAAAGCACACTATACCTGTTTGTAAAGAGCTAATTGAAGTCAGCAATAAAAGAAGGATTAGCTGATCTGTGAAGTATTTACTGAGCTCCCCCAGCTACAGTATACAGTTTCCTTGAATTTAATATCTTAATTGCATCCACAGTTTCTTTGGGCACAAAATGAGAACACAAGACTGCCTTATCCCCTGGTGTGCAGGCTGCTGTCAGCTCTGAGTCAGTGCCTTCCATCTCTTCATCTAACCCTCGTAGTACAGAACAGTTCCTAGATACGGGAGAAATGAAGAAAGACAGGATTAATACTTGAAGCTATTCATTAGTTTCCATCCTCTGGCAGGGGCTGTAAGAGCAATGATCAGATTGGTGCCAGCCTTCCTATATTGTGATTTGTGCAATCAAAATCCCCAAGGGTTTGGTGTAATCTACAAAAATCTTGGAAGGCTGTGTTTAGACCATTGATTTCTGATGTTGACAATTTCTGCTGTTGCCTTTGGCTAATCTGCTTAAAATGAAAGCATTCACTTTCGGTTTATTTTCACTAGGATCATGAGGAGTTAATATAACTGTTCTCTCTACAACACTAGAACCAAAACTCAACCTGAACAGTTTTCATTCTAGTGCCACCTTGTAGTCAAAGATTTCGAATGACTTTGCAAAGCACTAATGAAATAGCCGAGACTCACAACACTCCTTTGAGTGCAATAGGATTCACTCTTACTTTTTCTGATGCTTCCTTTCTGCATGAAGAAGATGAGACACCACAGTTATAAGTAATTTTCCCAGATTTTGCTGGCCAGGACAGTGGAATGTTGTGTGTGAAGAAACATTGCCTAAAATGGCAATAGAGACCTAAGCTCCAGTTACCATAACTCACACTCACTTGTTCATGAATTCATTTTAACTTACTCCTGATAATTATCACTTGCACGCATGTTCTAAACTACAGACCTACAGAACTAGGTATGACTCCATCTCAGTTTATCCATGCTGGGTTCCTCTCTGCTTCAGAATAAAGTCCATACTGTTATTTTTAGACACCAAGCAAGAACATGCTTCAAGTATTCTATCACCACCCAGATGTCATTAAAAATGTCTCTTCAACTATTTGATTAATGACTGATGAATCTAAAAAAAAAAAAAAAAAAAAAAGGCAGAGCAAAACTGTTCAGCAACATCAAAAAATAATGAAAACACGTCTCTCACCCAGTTCACAGAGAGAGATTTTTCCGGAAAAATAATAAAGCAGACTTGACAGTTTACAAAAAAACCAATAGCGTTTAAGAATTCTAAAATATAACAACAACAACAACAAAACAGCGTAAGAACAGAGTCAGATAATATTGAGGCCATCAGATGAAAATTACACATTGCACAAAGATTATATTTTTTCCACTGTGAGAAATACCTCTCTGCATCACCCTTGATGGGGAAAACCCCTCCCAGGTTAGATGTAGCAGCTTAGTCAGGAGACAGAAATTCTGCATCAGGAAATTGGCCAGGTAATTAAGTATTTGTCAACAGGAAAAAAAGGTACAGGCACAGATGGACTCCCAACTGAGATTTTTAAGCTTTTGGAAGTAATATCTTCTCCTAAGCTCTTCAGAATCTTTAATGATGTTTTTAAGTCAAAGGCAGTTAAAATTGAATGAATCTGATGGATAACTTTTAAGGAAGACAAACCAGTAAGTCTGTTGCTATTTGCCACACCATTTCAATATTAAAAATACCTTCAAATAATTTGGCAAACAGATTGGAAAAATGCATAAAGCCCTCGATTAACAGAGATCAGATTGGTTTCAGTACTGGCAGGTGGATAACATCTGGCAGCTTGTGGATTGAGTCAGTAAAGGAATGAAAGTGACATCATTAAATGCCATAAAAGTTTTTGTTACAGTCAATGGCGAATATTATTACAAGCATGACAGATAATGGAGGGAGAGCAGATCTGAACAGCTAGAGCAGTAAGATCAGGCCAACCATTCTGCATGAAGGAAGAATTTGTACACTTTAGAAGGAATGTGTAGGCAACAGTGACCTCTCCATTCCATCTCTGCTTTCAACCTATTAGGGAAGGACAAGTATATCAGATCCAGATAGTGATAAATAAGGGAACAGCAATAATTAGCTAAGCCAAAAGAATGGCTAACTGCACCAGTGCAGGCATAACAGGTAGGTTAAATTGAAGTTTTGAAAAATCTACTGACAGATATCTACTGATAGCTGACAGAAAGGTTGACACTGAAGAATAAGCAAGCTGCCTTTTTTAGAGTACTAGCAAAGGATACGAGTATGTCCATAGCCCTAACACCTGACATGGCTAAACTGCTCCAAATTATTTTAGGCTGATGTTATCCAAGATACAAAACCGCACTGGTGACTAACCTACTGATTATATGTCAAGTACATCTTGGCTGGATGCAGGCAGTATTTTCTCCATGACCATACCTTTTGCCTGCTCATATTCCTAAATATTTTTAAGAGACAAAATAATTTTTGGAAGTGCAGAATTGGTGAAAGAAAATACTACACATTTCCTATAATACCAAGGACTCTTTGATTACCTTGCTTTAACAAGCAAGAGAATCCACCTGTGGGATTTTCAAGATGTGCCCAGAATCTGTCAGAGGAAGCCAGGTAGGCAATAATGCTGAGACACCAACTTCTACTTACCTCAAACACATCTCTGCAGGTGACATGGGTGATACAATTCACCGCTAGGATCACACAACACATACCATTATAGAGTCCCCAACTTCAGTTCTTCTGAACTTGTACCAAGCCAGATAGTGCATCTCTGCTTTCTGCTACAGAAAGTCCTAAAATATTTCATTGGGAACAAACAATATTAACTGGCACTTTTGAGGAACCCAGTGGGGTTAAGTGTCCAGATCCCATGAACTTTCCTGCCTAACTCCAATAAGCTCTAAAAATTCCAGCAATTTGTACAGACAGATGAAAATAACTGTGTTTACTTGGCTTCATTTAAAATTAAATTGCATTTCAAACACTTCAGTTGAAATTCCCCTCAAAGTTTAAGTACTTTACGGTAATTCTTTCACATTCAATTTTAATTTAATTCAATTTAAAACATTCAGTTTTAATGTTAAAACACAAACATTATACTAGCTACAGTTCAGTCCTTTCCTAAAGAAAAGTATCAGCACCAACATAATGAGGTTATCTAGGAATTTTTGTCAAAAAAAAGGAAAGAAAAGTCTTACAGTAAAACCTTTTACCTTACTCTTTGGTTGTGGTTTGCGGTTTCATTTTTGTTTTGTGTTTGGGGGTTGGTTTTTTTTATTTTTATTTTGGGGGATCAAGATGTTTGAGACAAACACAGAAAGACTGTAAACCCAACTCTTCCTTTTTACTTTGACCACCTGGTTCAACAAGCTATTCAACAACTTCCTGTTCCCAAACAATACTAAGCCTTGTTTTTCTCTGTAAGTAGGAAGAAGCAAACCTCCAAAGCACAAGAGAATTACCCAAAGGGAAGAAAGTCATTGGACTTTGAGATATTACAAAAACATTTATATAAATTTAATTTTTAAAAGTTGTTATTTCAAACCTCTGAGAAAGGGTAGAATTTGCAGACCACATGCAGAGACAAAGAGGTGATAATTAATTCTATGGTCCAAGGGCATAATTTCAAAACACAGCAGTGAACTTAATAAGCCTGATACAGATGACAAAAGTTAATTATATGAGTAAGTAGAAGAAAGGCTTCTGATAAGGGAATTCCCATTGTGTTTTGGTCCCCTAAACTGAAGGAGGGTGGCTTTCTTTTCAAGATTTTTTCCTAGCAGTACAAGAAAGTCATTAAAAGTTATTAATTCAGAAGTACCATAAAAATTTCTTCTTTCAAGATAATTTACAGAGATGTATCACTGGCTACTGGAGAGAGTGTGGGCTGAAAGGTAACTTCATGCAGATATGGTAGACTCAACTAGAACATATGGATATTAATTGGATGTTTAAAATTATATACTATTGGATAAAAGATGAAATTACCACTTCCTGCATTAGTACTATAACAAGACTCATGAGTATATGCTATAAAAACAATGCCTTTAGCATGAAAATGTGAGTAATAAGCCTAATTTTATTAATTCTGGTCAGTTATTGTGCATGTTTAAAATGCAGATATGTAGATGGCAACTTCAGAGCTTTCTTCTATAGAAGAAAAAAGATTAGACCTATACATACTTCCTCCAACATGTTGATGAGACAGTAGCAAGTGGAGTTTTGTTGTGGGCATATGGAATTAGATTGCATTAACAGAAGAAATATGTGCAGTACACACAGAAGTGACTTACCCTGCCACAAGAAGAGCAGTGCACATAAACACATAGAATATCATCATGACACCAACAGTAACCAAGCCTCTAAGCAAGTACTAAGACATACATTGAGCTGACTCAGAAAGAGCAGAGCAAAGATAGTAAACCAGCACTGTTTGAGTATCCTAAACTAGATTGAAAATGGGCTGTCAAGAAGATACCATCACCTAAGCAAAACCTTAGGATACAATACACGTTACAAAAAATCATTTTTTGTAATGACACAAGTGGTAATATTTTATTATTTTGGTTCTGTCTTACAGATTTATTAAAGAAAGTTGAAGATATAAAAAAGATGCAGGAAAAAGAAAAAAAAATCAAATACTGAACAGACATCCATTTAACAAATCTGCTGGTCTTGTAAGACAGTTACTGCTTTTCCTCTGTGATACAGAGCTTTGTCTTCGAAATAAGATTATTTGTATTTGTTTCACTTCTGCCTGCCAATTTAGAGTGCACTCAAAGAATTCCAGTGCATTCATCATGCATAATGTTTATTTCAGGCATCTCCACAGCTTGTACTTTCTAAGTGCTCCTAACCCTGGTCTTATTCAATGTTTTTACCCTCTTCAACTCAAGAAATATTTAAAAATGTGGTAAAGACAACTTGAAAAGCAGAAGCAGGTCAGAAATTTTCCTGACAAAGTCATTTTGTCATCTATACAGCCTAGTATATTACCAGGGGAAGTTTAGAAATGGAGTAAACTGCTAGTAAATTTCCCCAAGATTCACAGACCGAGATTTTAATTTAACTTTTGATTAAACCAGGATTCACAGCCTCCTTTTGCACAGATCACACTTGAGAGAGATGTGTAAGATTTTTTTACAGCTTTTTTTAAATTGTAGGCTCCATTAGGAAGAGTGGATTTGAAAGACAGGAGCATAAGAGTCACGGCTGCATGCAGGCAGCAAACATTTTGCGGCCTGTATGCCAGAAATGCTCATGGCCAGTCATAAACTTTGCAGGCCACAATACAAACCACACCAGCTACTCTTTAAAACTTTTAAATAAGCCCTGTGATGCTTTGTCGCTGTAGCCCTTGGAGGACAAGAAGAGGCCCTGGAACTATTCGCTAAGCACCATCATTATCCTAATTCAATCGTCTCCTTAAACTCTCCCTTTCCCATGCTAACACTGCTCAGCTTGTAAATGATAAATACTCTGTATCATGCTGCTCAGTTCTACCTTGCACCTCCCTGAGCCCCAGCAGGTCCCAGCTGCTTTGGGGATTTCAGGTTCAGTTTCATCAGGAGATTCCCAATGGTTAGGATGAATCCTTCAGCTTGTGGCTGACTCCACAGAACAAGGCTGTTTGGCCCATTTTATTTTCTCTGGCTTGCTACCAGTTTGTCTCCTCTCCCTCTCCCCTCCTGTCCCTCTTCTTTTTGCAGCAGATTCCATCCTGATGGGCACTGCTTTCTTGCTTTCCATAAGCTGTGCAGAAGACAAACATGAAACAGTGTTTTAATATTCCAAGGGTAAGTTGTTTCTCATGTCTCTATAAGCAGAACCTGACAAATAAGTCTCTAAATGGCAAAAAACAAGCTGTTCGCCCTGGAGGCCAAGGCCAAGCAGATCTGTTCTCTAGGGTTCTTGTCTCCTCGCAAGCAGCTGAAATCAGTTCTAGTAACGGATGCAGGCAGCAGGGGATCTGATTTTTCCAGGCCAGAAACATCCCAAGGAATATCTGATTCACGCAGAGAGGTTTCCAGCAGGTTATTTGAGCTCTGCAGTTTCTTTCCACGATGATAAGTGCCAGAAGGACCTTGGCTCACAGACTGGAGGTCAACACATCTTTCCTCCCCTTTTCCAGCACACGAAGGACACTGACAGCCACAGCACCTAGCAAAGACTGTCCCCTCCTATCCCCAGTTCCTGAACTTGATTGCAGATGAGCAGGGAGGAGGTACATGTTGAGATCGACAAGGAAGTTCCCATAGCCTACAGTCTGCATTTGGGTTCTCTGCTGGAAAGAGAGCCTCACACAGAAAAAAAATGAGCAGTATCCAGAAAAACAATCAAGGACCCTAAAATAAAACCTCATTGCCCATGATGCCTGTTTTTTTTTAAACTTCTTTTGTTTCTTTACAGTCTCTTGCACATTATCAAACAGCATCTGGGATGTGAACAAGCTTGGACCTAAATTTGAGACGCTAGTAGACTGCCTTCACTATCAAGTCTGTAAAGAAATTCAGTGGGGAGGGAGACAGTAACTAACCTTGAAGAGAAATTCTTCTTAGCCTCTATGCTATTCACCACCTTTCATATTTGCTTGTAATACCCCAGAATCTATCACTAATTGTCATAGCTACGAAGGGGGCAGATTTTCAAAGCGCATGCCAACATCCGTCTAACAGAAAGATAGAGTAGGTCTTAAATCTGTAGTTCTTTTCACCAGGAGTTAATGATGCAGCCAATTTGGGCATCACAAGGCACACAAACATTAAAAATATAATGATTTAAAGAAAATAAGTTATGACAAGGCAATTTTAAAAATGTGCTTACAATCACCGATCCAACCCAAAGCAAACAAAAACAATAATTTCACAAAACTGAAGTGTGTGGCACAAGAACATACTGCTGGCTGGTGTTTTCAAAAGAATTCTATTGTTCAAAGTAGCTGACAGTGCCAAAAGATACAATAATTTTATTACATTGGCTTAATGCACGGTAAACTTCTCTGTGTATCATAAAATGGAGGAAAAACTGCAGGATTTTGAAAAGAAGCAAAATCTGCAAACTGAAACATCTCAGCTGCATGCCTTGGCCACGAATCAGTCCAAAGGAAATATTACGTATATAAATAAATTACCCAAATTTTACCAAAGGCCCAACACCTAGTTGTTTGTTTCTGCAATTAATTAGCAATAGACAGCTATTACAGCAGAAGTTCAGGGGTTTGTGCTTAAGGTAGTTGCAAAAGGCACGTAAATTAAGACAGCTAGTCAGTGGAAGAAAGGAAGACATGATTAATCAACAGGATTAGATAGAAAATTTCTTTAAATATAATTGTAAGGAGCAACTGTGCTTTAATTGTAGCATTGAGAGAATATGTCTTTCAAATGCTAAATTATTCATCACGTTAGATACTTGAATGATCTTTTCTTAAATCTTCATGTAGGAGGTAAAGATTCTACAGACAATACTTAAGGGAAGATACTGGAGGAAAATTTATATAAAAAATTTAAGTGTCTCTCATCTGCCTAGACTAATAAATAGTAAATATGGAAAAGGGAAAAAAATGAAAAGAAGAAGGGAAAAAAAAACCTTAAGGGAGAGCCATGATTTGAGAAGCCTGTTTCTTAGAACAACAAATAATGAGTCATCATAATAGAGAAAGAATTAGTCATTCTTCGCAGTGTTATAGTACATCCTCTGCATGAGTTATGCAGAAGATATGCAGAATATGGACTAGACTCTAACTCAGGACATAAATGGCTGATTTTTAACAAAGGTTCAGAGAACAATCAACCAAAGGCTGAAATCCCATGCATTATAGTGTTCTGTATAGTGCAGCATCAAGCCATCAGCAGAATACAAACTGGATTCAGGCAGGCAGCTCAGAGATGCGGCTAATCGCAGAGTCTAATCCTGACATCTCACACAGGCAAAGTTACCCTTGATTATACCAAGAGATCTTGCCAGAAGGAGGATGACAAGAACAGGATTAGGCATTCCTTGCAGAAACCAGTCGACTAACAGCTGACATCATCTGTCAGGATTATACCAGTTATCTGGCTTCCTGACACTATTTTTATAGGGAAACGGGGCAAGACTGGGCAAAATCGTGAAATCTTTTTTATGTGAGAAGTAGTCAAAATACCTAGAACAGAATATTTTATTCTACACCAAAATATCATCACACATGAAGTTATGCAAATATCTTTACTTTGGGAATAAATACTCCAGATTTATTCTTGAATAACTTAATGTGGAATGCTTACCAATGAAAGAAGGCATTTTTCTAAATCCACTTTAAAAAGTGATTAAATTAAATTTGAATGAGATGTTCCTATTATTCTCTTGCATAAATGCTTAGAAGATATTGTATCTTAAATTTACATTTTACCTGGGTCCTAGCTAACTTTCGATGTAAATTGAAACGGTGTGGTTTTACTTTTTAGCTTAACCTCTTTCCAAAGCGTTATCCCAAAAAGAGGTTTCTTTCGCCTGCTGTGCAAAATGCCAAACTACACACAGAGCGGAGGTATTTTATTTAATTCATTTTTGCACAAAGATGGGTGCTAGGTGGTAACCCACAAAGCTAGCACCCCGCACCAAGAAACTACAAGGCATTTATAAGTTAAATGTGTCAGTCACAGCTAATATTTACATGCCTCAGCTAATAATTGGTTAATTTCTTTCTCACTTCCATGTAAAGGTACAGCTCCCTTTTAACTTAACAACCATGCTCAAAGAGTAAGAGACTTACTAGAGGGGGGGCAGTTCCTGGGCTATGGGCCTGATTTTTAGTATTAAAATGAGGATAGTATTTAGTATTAAATGAGTATAGTTCACCTAATGGGCACTTTGTTTTAGTTCTTATCAACATCCCAATTAGTTGTTCTCCTTGACTACACACTTTATCACCCTGTTCACAGTGGCTTCTGAGGTGAGATGTTTGCTTTAATCAGTCTCTCAGCTGTCCTCAAGAATATAGTTGTAAAACAAGCACTTCCCTCTCTCTCAGTTCCCTTCTCCAGCCCTCAGATTCTGTTTTGCCAAGCTCACGTGGTTCATTGTTATGGCTTAGTGGAAAATTCCAAAAATCCCATTTTCTTCAAGATATAAATACTGAATTAAAAAAAAAAAAACCCACACTTCTAATGGGGAATAAGGATGTCTGTAAAGAGATACATGGAATGGTTATAAGGCAGTATATCATCACATTAATATATTTCTTAATTTCCACATGCAGATGAGACAGCGGTATCCAGAGACTGACAATGTTACCTACATTAGTTCTGTAAATAAGGACATTTGTACTCGTTTATAATAACAGAATCATGAAAGTATGCCAAGAGAACACAGGATCAAACGAAAAACAAAAAACCAAAATATATTCAAAAGAAGGAGTGAGAGAAGCAATTCACTGCTCGGTTAGCGAGCAAAAACAGGTTTGTCTGGCTGTGGAACACACGTTACATCTTGCACTGTCGGCATGAGCTCAGTAAAATACAATTAAAGAATTAGAGGACAATTGTGGATCCATAATGGACAAAGGACATCCCAGAGCCCCCTTTCTTCTCAGTGCAAGAAAGACGATTGCCTCGTAGGAATGTGTTGAAAGCCTCTTGCCTTACTGCACTTTTACTGCCTCTGAAAGGCCCAGATTATTTCTCCTCATCACTCTCTGTTAAGGTGCCAGTGTTTTCTGTTTGTTTCCACTAGAACTAACACAGTCAACAAACTAAAATGCAGCTGACTCAGTCTGACCAGGAGTGCTTTTTCTAAATTACATTTATATTTATGGCGTGCTCAGGTTTATGCTGTGCTCAGTGTCTGTTCCAAACTATTTTGGTTGTTAAAGAAGAGCCAAGTTAGCCAAAAGAACAGTTTATCTACATAAAGAAGTGATACCTAGAAATACTGCCAAGTGAGAAAAAGGTCAGCTATTTAAGCAAGCAGTGCAGTTAACAAGTAGCCTCCCCTCCCCCAAGCCTGTTCAGACCTATCATGTGTGAACTGTAAGTCTGAAGAGGGGCAAACCAGCATTACCGCTGTCTAGTTTAACCTGACCATTTCACAGCTGACTTTTTCTGTTGTGTTTGTTTGTTTTTTTTTTTTTAATGAGAGTTCTTTGTGTGGTGGGCACATTTAGTTCTTATTTCCTGAGGTGTTTCATATTCTAACTGAGTTATTTCTACAAGCAAGATGGTTTGAATCTAAGGGGAGTGAAGTGCCCTTTCTGTAAAAAAAAACATGTTCACTTAAATGAATTTATAATCTCACAATTTTTAAGAGTTTCTGCTAGATCGGCTGGAGTACTGCCATTTCTACATCAGAATATACGCAGAACACCCGAGACATTGCTATTTGGGTTTGGGGCTTCAGCTCTGAATCTCCCAAGCTCAGGTGCCAACAAAGCCTGGAGCTTCCCAGCACCCCATCTGATTCCCACATTCCCAGGTACCTACTGCAGGAACCCTATGGATGGCCAGAACCGCCCAACTTTTTGGTGCCAAACTCAGCTGCCAAGCAGAGTGACAAGGATTCAAGAACAAGCTGTGTTTCTGCCCAAGCCCTCTGGGAGATGCACATTACAGTGGGCACTCTTAGAGCTCACCTAACCTTTGGCAACAAGTCACATTACAGTATACTCTTACAGTATTTCGCTTGTTACTAATACTTCTTGTATTTCTTGTTTTGCAGGAGAAAAGCTTGCACAGGAAGGGTGGGGATTGCTTCCAGCCAGCTTCACAGCTAGCCTGGTGCTGACAGCACTTCCCTAGGAGAGAGATAGGAGATAAAGGTTTTTGAGAGCCTCAGGCTGAGGAGGGCAAGTAACTCCTCTCTCCTGTTTCCTAGGTGAACACTCCAACCACTTGACTATTTTGTTTAAGGAAAGCCTAGGTACGATTTTCCTCCTCATCCAGCCCAGTTTTGAGTCCTCTCTAAACACTCGTCTTTCGGGTCCAGGGGCAGCCCCAAAGCGCAAATCTGAGGGGAACAGAAGAACTAGGCACTTGAACAGCATGCCTTGGCTTCCTGCATGGGCAGGATTTCCAGTATCTTGCTTTTTGTGAACTCTGCTGGTAGTTCTAGGAAGCAACTTGCTCAGCGTGATTTCTCCATGTGGGTCTTCCAAATGCCTGCTTGTCAGCATGCACCATGTAGCGAGCTTATATACATTATGTAAGGTCATGGGTTGTTTTTCCCAGGCCATGCAAGCTTCGCTGCCAGGTGGATAAAGAGGTCACCATCCCGTGTCTTTTTCTTCTCCACCCATTTGCCTGGCTGCCACTGTGCATTTTTCCAAGCCACACCATACAATTGCAGTTGTGCATCCTTCTCCATTAGAACTGAGGTTATGTCAACAACCTGTAGGTTGCTCAGCTAAAATAAGGGGTGCTACAAGAGCTATCCTCAAGCTATCTGTGGTCTTTTTTTTAGATCATGATCAGGAAAGTTCAAAATTTGTTCCTGAGTTCAATGCCAAAAGGGACACACAGAAAGAATCCTTTACAAATTAAACTTCTTCTCACCCTGAATTTGATATAGCATGCACCTAAAACCGTCATGCCCAAAACAGCGATTAGGCCAAATTGCAGTTATTTGAGGGACTTCGGTGGACATAACACTGATAGATACTGGTTCAGGTTTTCCCCTAGACACCATGAAAATGCTAGTCAGACTACTTTGCTGGAAACCAGTTAAAGTTTTTTTGTGTGTGCACGAAGTAGGAAACATTAATAAGATTTTGAGAAACTGAAGAATTAGATTAAATTAAACTCCTCATAGAAATATAAGTGCTTGCTATGGTCAGGGTTCTAACCCAGAGTCAGTATCAAACTCAGTACTATATACTCACTCCCAAAAGAGGATGGCTGATAACTGAAATCAAAGTAATAATAAAGGAGCTATTCACTTGTAGGCTGATTGGGACTCCAAATTCTCATCAAATCAGGAGCAAATACAAAAAGTGAATCTGATCACTTCTATTTTAGGGGTTTTTTGATTTGTATTCAACATGCAGATATGGAAAGATGTTGTCTTCTTTTTCAAAAACATGACTCGATTTTGTTGATTGTTGAAAATTAGCTTCATGAATATTTCAGTAAGGAAAAAACATTTCATCAAGTATTCACCGACTTCACAGAGCTAATACACAATTGACTTAAAATAACTTATGTTTACAAGGCTGTATTACATGGAAGAAGAGGAACTTCGTTGGTCCAAATCTGGGTATTATTCATCCCAGATATCAAAGCAAAGGATCTCCGAGCCTTTTGGAGGCAGTCAGAGTGAAAAATGTAGCAAAGGGCATTCCTTACCAAGCTATATATTTTTAAAAGTAATGGGTCAAATCCAGAACTTCTGAACTGAGTGCCTCTATTTTACCTCCTGAATCCATTTCAGCATTTCAGTGAATGGACTAGACAAATTGAGAGAAAATGCTTACGATTTTTATAGATTTAACAATATTGAAAATAAAAATCACATTAATATTTCTGACGATACATAGCCTGCAGCAGGAAATCACAACTTTGTGACTGAGAACCGGAACAAATTTGGCTACCAGCTATGATAAGTAAGTACAAACATTCCTGTTTGACAAACTGGCTGGAAGCCCATTTACTAAAAACTGTCTCCATCTTTATGTTGATTTGCCAAACACAAGGTTACAAAAATTGTGTTAGCTGGGTTTGAGTTCATATGTCAAAACTAGAAGGCATACAAATTTCAGATACAAAGTCATCTTGTGATGTACTTACTGCTATTTTGAAGACACATTTAATGAAAGTTATGAGTAACATATGTTTGCTAGGCTTTTTACAAAAGCAAGCCACCATCAACTCTACTGGGGAATTCATGTTACAATGGGATTGCTTTGAGCCTTGTTATAAAAAGAAGACTCAAAAAAAGTAACTTAATCTTAGGTATAGTTTCTTCATAACAAATCTAATATTCCTCATTTTTACTCTGCATTTTCTGTGTGGTAATAAACAACACAGTTTCTATGAGCATCAACAACAGTGTTTTTAACTGCTGTGTTTACAAGTTTAACAATTTGGCTTGTTATCTCTTTGATTTCATAAGGGAGGATGTCCAAGAAACATTTTCCTTATGTACAACACACCATGGAAGGGCAAGGCAGACTCCAGAGGCCTGAAGAATTAGTGTTGAGGTAGTATTTAGGCTTGTGTTTTGGGGATTATGCTGCTGAAACTAAAAGTAAATCTACATAATTACATTTTTATCATGTAAATCATATTACCAGAAAGTGTGGCCATCTCAGGAAACCAGCTGATCTTACAAGTTTTGCCATTTTTATAAAAAGATCTGTCTAGAAAGATATTCTGCTGCTGTAGATAAGTACAAGTATGCTGGCCCTCACCAGAACCCACGCTAGCTTGATTGGATAGCAGAAAAAAGTCTCCTGTTGGAAATACAACCCAAAGTCTCTAGATAAATGAATTCACCTGAAAACTAAGAATTCTCCTAGTTCTAAGACACTAGTTCTAGGACAACCTTAAGCTACAGATAAATGCCAGTTCTTAATTAGAAAGTTATATTGATACCTATATTATATGCCACATTTCTGTGATACTTACAAAGACCCTCACTAACATGAAGGCCAGCTGATCAATTACTATTGTTTCATACAGTGTATCTCTAGGGCTAGCTTTGCCCAATAGAGTCTGATTCTGCAAGTTTTTTATGAAGAATATACCCTACAGACACACACAATTTAAGCAAACATGTTACCTGAGCTGATTTTATCAGCTGAATGGTGAATATGCTGAATTTTTAAATGCTTTCCATACTGAAGTCCTGCAAAGGCCTACTGATTGTTTATTATTGGTGTGGCTGCCAATTCATATGCTTAAATTATTTCATTTCTGAGATCATATTGTGTCAAAATTTCCCAATTTTCAACTTTGACTAAAGCATGTGAATTTTTCTTTTTCTATTTGAATTTGAAAATTATTCTGGAGAAATATCATTATTCCTAGTGCATATTTGGCAGAATGGCAAACAAACAATGCAGTGCTCTATATGCTTCACAATGGATATTAAATTGTGTAACATGAGCGCAGCTGGACTCAATAGCAGAGACAAGTAATTATCTCCTTCCTTATCATAGAATCATTGATGTTAGAAAAGCCCTCTAAGATCATCAAGTCCAACCATCAACCCACCACTACCATGCCTCCTACACCATGTCCTGAAGTGTTTTTTTAACACCTCCAGGGGTGGTGACTCAACCACCTCTCTGGACAGCCTGTTCCAATACTTGACCACGCTTTCAGTAGAGAAATTTTCCCTAGTTTTGTGATTCTGTGATTCTGTGATAATATCTAATCTAAGCCTTCCCTGGCACAACTTCAGGCCATTTTCTCTTGTCCTATCACTAGTAACTAGGGAGAAGAGACCAACACCCACCTCACCACAACCTCCTTTCAGGTAGTTGTAGAGAGCGATAAGGTCTCCCCTCAGACTCATCTTCTCCAGACTGAACAAACGCAGTTCCCTCAGCCCCTCCTCATAAGACTTATTCTCCAGACCCTTCACGGGCTTTGTTGCTCTTCTCTGGACACGATCCAGCACCTCAGTGTCATTCTTGCAGTGAGGGGCCCAAAACTGAACACAGTATTGCAGGTGCAGACTCACCAGTGCTGAGAACAGGGGCACGATCCCTTCCCTACTCCTGCTGGCCACGCTATTCCTGACACAAGGCAGGATGCTGTTGGTCTTCCTGGCCACCTGGGCACACTGCTGGTTTGTGCTCAGCCGGCTGTCAGCCAGCACCCCCAGGTCCTTTTCTGCTGGGCAGCTCTCCAGCCACTCCTCCCCAAGCCTGTAGCGTGGCATGGGGTTGTTGTGGCCCAAGTGCAGGACTGGGCACTTGGCCTTGTTAAACCTCATACAACTGACCTCAGCCCATTGATCCAGCCTGTCCAGATCCCACTGCAGAGACTTTCTATCCTGGAGCAGATCAAGCCTCCCACCCTGTGTCACCTGCAAACTTACTGAGGGTGCACTCAGTCCCCTCATCCAGATCATTGGTAAAGATATTAAACAAGACTGGCCAAAAAACTGAGCCCTGGAGAACCCTGTTTGTGACAGGCCACCAACTGGATTTAGCTCCATTCACCACAACTGTCTGGGCTGGGCCATCCAGCCAGTTTTTTACTTAGTGAAGGGTACACCCATCGAAGCCACAAGCCACCAGCTTCTCTAGGAGGATGCTGTGGGACACAGTGTTGAAGTCTAAAGCCCAGGTAGACAACATGTACAGCCTTTGCCTCATCTACTAGGCGCGTCACCTGGTCATAGAAGGAGATCAGGTTGGTCAGGCAGGACCTGCCTTTCATGAAGCCCTGCTGGCTGGGCCTGATCCCCTGGTTGTCCTACATACGCCTGGTGAGTGCATGCAAGATGTATTGCTCCATAACCATCCCCAGTACCGAGGTCAGGCTGTAGTTCCCCAGATCCTCCTTCTAGCCCTTTTTACAGACAGATGTCATGTTGGCAAGCTTTACCCCACTACTTCCCCAAAATGAGGGAAAGTGCATGTCATCAGTAGTGACGTTATACAGTGGAGTCCCAAGTATACACACATGCTACCTGAGAAGATCAGACTGAGGCTATGTGTCAGCATGAATTTTCAATTAATGCTAACAAGAAGTTTTTTCGTCCTGAAAGAATGCAATTAAACACTGCAATGGTCATGATTTGAGATACCATTGACTAGTTTGTGTCACGGAACTCCTTAACAAAAATCAGTTTCTTTCATAGTGAGCCCTAAATGTTATCAATCAAAACCCAGTTGCCTATGGATGTGGACACCCTTTGAAATAATATGCTATCAGGATAAATAAGGACACTTCAATTTCTCAGCGTCAATGGAAAAGCGCTCAGAGCTTTTGGCTGCCTGTTTATGAATTTTAATGAGGCCTGGATTTGTCTCAGAAGGAGGCAGCCTTAGTTTTCAAAGTGATTCAGACAAGTCAGTACAATATTAGAAAACAGTACAAAAGCATGAGCAATAATATAATAAAGCACTTTGATAAAGCTATGCTGGGGAGGGGAAGCCAGCTTATATAAAATCACCCCCACTGCTTCTTCTCCTAAACTACAAAATTACCAACTTTGGATCTCAGTTTCCGATGTCATTTTCACCTTTTGTTGCTAAATATTTTGTGGTATGGAATGAACAGTAAAAATAGAGGCTGATTGCTACATTTTAGTCTCAGACAGAGGATGATTTGACACTTCTC
This sequence comes from Phalacrocorax aristotelis, assembly GCF_949628215.1. Classification (NCBI taxonomy): domain Eukaryota; kingdom Metazoa; phylum Chordata; class Aves; order Suliformes; family Phalacrocoracidae; genus Phalacrocorax; species Phalacrocorax aristotelis. Next base: position 33,025,927 of record NC_134311.1, on the reverse strand, counting down.
AGCTATCAGACAATTACAGAGCAGACTGAAGTTAATTTTGGCTTTATAAAATGTTTGTTTACTTGAATTACTTTAGCAGGGTATTTAAACCTATAGTATTATTTATCTCTAGCAAAACCTGATCCATTAGCAAGGCCTTCAAGGTTCCCAGCCTAACCTCTACTCTTCAATTCCCCCAAGCATGTGTGTACATCTAGGTACTACAGCAGCCCTGCAATTCCTTTGTCCCAACAGAGGGAAAAGCTGCCCTAGCTGGGCCCAGAATCCTATTCCAGCCTCTTTCCTTGCTGTATTTCTCACATTTCCTATATTTCTCAGCTGCGGGCAGGCCTATGCATTGTTTTCTTATCTGCAAAATGGAGAACATCACTTCCCACTGTCGCAATACCAGGACAAGGCTTGTTTCTGCAGCATCCTTGATTTCTTCAACAAGCCAGCCTTCAGGGCTCTGTGAAAACCTGGGCTCTGCTGATGTGGGCTCAGGAAGAAACAATAGCTGAAAAAAAGTCAATATTTGCTGAACAGAAAAGGCCAGCTCCCGCATAAGGTTTCCATGGCCTAGTGAGTCATGTGGAGTGAGAAAGGTCATGAACACTGGATTCATTAAAGTCTGGTTGCTTTAGATGAATGCTGTGGTGGCTACTGAAGGCCAATGCTTAGAGCAAAAAGCCAGCTCCCAGGGGGTCACCCTCTGAGTCCTGGATAAACTACCAAAGACCCAGGAGCTGGGAGGAGGAAGGGTGTCTCTCTGGTTGCTATAAGAAAAAGCCAGCCTGGGACCCCATGAGTTGGGAAGAACCAACTGATTTCTCCCACTCCCCCAGCTCCACCACCTAATTTCACACTAGGAGCAGCTCCCCTCCATGCTATCACGTCCCTGCTGGAAAAATGGGGGGGGTGGGGGTGGTCCTTGATTCAGCCCACTTTTTGCAGTTCTTCCTGCTGGAATGATGGCACTTCTGGAAGATCTAGCAGGGATGCAAAAAAGAAATGACATGACAATTCCTATCTTGATGATAGGGAGCAGAGTATGGGGTTGTTAAAAATCTCTTAGGGAAGACCTTCATTTGCACTCTCATCTGAGTTACTTAGGACTTGCTGTACTTGAAGATTCAAGATCTCCACTTTGCTTTCTGAAGGCAGACCCTTCAGTGTAACAGCAGATGGAAATCCCAGGCTTGTTGGGAGCCTATGTGAGTTTTCACATGTTCAAATAAACTCTCTCAGTTCCTCCTTTGACCTTACTGCCAGGAGCTTCTAAAAACACTCACCATTCTGCAGAAATTAATTAGAACCACATAAGCTTGATGCTGCTGTTCTTCTCATCTTCTTTCCATGTTGTTATGCTCATTTCCTTCCACCTCATTGTTTTGTTCTCATCTTTATCTATTGGATTGTTTTCTTCTCCAACATCATTCCACATTCTCATATTCTGTGTTCATGCCTCTTTCTTCTGCAGCTGTTCAAAAATGTGTCTGTTCTTCTAATTTCTTTTACCTTTCAAGTTCATTCTGCTCCCTCTTTCTCCAAACTGCTTACTTTTACTGAGGTCCAGCTTTCAAATTCTTTTCAATTGCCCTGTACTTATACCATCCCCCAGCTGACTTTTTCACCTTTGTTGCATTTCCTTCATCTCTCTCATACTTCTGCTTGTTGTGAAAGATAGAGGAGACAGTATTCTTAGCATGGCGAAGACATCAACAGAACAACTGTGTGTTTGAAAAAACTAAGTTTGTTATAGCCAAGAATTGCAGACTCTAAGCCAAGTATTGTCATGGTATCCTTCAAAAAGTGTTGGAAGTAGGTAGGAAAAATTCAGTTCACTCCTAACTCATCACTAGTTACTGCTGTATGAGAGCACATGATGTTATGCTCATCACATTCAGTTAATAAGGTCAGTTGATGGTATAAAGCACATTCAGGAAATGGTGAATTCATGCAATATAAAAAATGCTTTATTCTGGCATTTAAACACTGTCACACCCAGAGAAAAGGTTTTTCTGCCTTGCAATACGTTAACCATTAGCCCAACACCAGAGTAGTTGTTAGCTGACTCTGTTTACTGTCTGGGCAGGTGATAGCCACACCTATCCATGGATAGTCATTAACATTTTCCTGGAAGGGGCATAAAATAGCTTGGAAGTCTGAAACTTTTACCTGATTAAGGGCTAGGGCATAGTTATAGGCACATAACATACATTTGCATCATTACCAAAAAAAGCACGACATCCCAAATCCCTTCTACCATCTGTAAATGGGAAACAGATATATAAGGACAGACCCCAGAACCACGAAGTCATGGAAGTGTGAAGCCTCATAAGAATTGGCCAGACATTATCAAGTAAAAGACACTTTTGGGTCTAATCTAGTAGGTAGGTAGATTTTTTTCTCTTTTCATTGCTGCTCACTTGCTTCTGTAACCATTGGCATCTTGTGACCTACATTTGGATTCTGTCAGCAAAATTATTTCATATTCTTTTAACTTAGCTTTTCTTAGAGCAGTTGTAGGGTAACTGGAAAATGTGGAGGTCTTTGTCAGCTTTGCAAGAGTAAGTCTTTAAACATATAGTAGTGTGCCAGTATCTCAGACTCCACAACCCTAGCACATAGCTTCAGGACACTTGAAGAGCAAGCCTGAACTTCTTGAATTTGCAGTGTTCATACTGTAGATAATAGCCACATCTCTTCCACATTCTTAATTGCCATTACTTTTTGCATTATCCTGGTGTCTGGGAGTCACAGTCATGGATTTGGGTCCCCTGTGTGCTGACTTGGGAAGCACCCTGTAAGATAACCAAAATCAGTGCCTCTGTAAAGTGAGTATAAGAAAGTGTCCTGACTTCAGCCTCCCAGTGACACTTCTTGTTGTCCAGGAGTGTGTACTAAAAAGCCTCATCTGCCAACAAGAGTATGTATATTAGGTCAGAACATCCCCTCCCTAAGTGGGTCAGACTGTGGAAATTACCCAGCTAAGCCACATGAAAAGGCTGTGAGCTGGTCCATGGGACAATTAGGAGAATTTCTGTTTATATGAGAGCCTTTTGCTCAGGTTTACCAATCACCTGACAAAATGGCTGCTTAAGAATGCAATAAAGATTACAAAACCAGATAAGAACGTACAAAGACTTTAAACAGGGTTGTAAAGATAGTAGTATTTATTAAAAACCACGTCCTCATGCATCTCAGGGCACCCCATCCAAGGAGAACACTTAACAAACATGGGAATTTGGAGCTCAGGAACTCCCTCAGAGGTCTGGTGTTATCTTAACATAAAAATGACATTTATTGCCCAGAAAGTGTTTTATATCCAAAATGGCAAATAAATTAATTGAAATGCTCATGAGATCCAATGCCTATTTTGCTAAGAAGGAAACAGACTATGTAGAATTTATGTAATGACATGACCTTTTATGCCCAAGCCATGGAGAGTATTTGTGGCACTTGGAATTAAAGGTTAGGCATTCCTGGGGCCCAATCCCACAGTAAGATTTTGAAACTTGTTTCCACACACCATAGAGTAAGCAGTGACAATAAACCTTTGCCAGAAAGAAGTGCTTGAATATCAAAACAACTGTCAAGCTTTAACCTCATCAGGTGGGAAGGAACTTCAAAACAGGAAAGCATAAAGCAGTGCAAGCCCTAAAGCCACATTCTGTGTCTTGAGATGGAAGTTATGAACCACAGAAATCCTGTGTCAGCAGATCTCAGATCATGGCAGTCATGCAGGGAATAAAGAGATTATCAAAACTGGGATGAGCTAAACCCATGACGTACTACCCTGCAAATGATCTGCTATTCAACAGATGCCAGCACAGAGCTTTCAACACTGGGGACAGATGTTTGAAATGCTTAATGGGAGCAAGAAGCCCTGCCTCTGCAAGTTGAACCTGCTCCTGGAGCGTCCGCAAGCACTTGGCCAGGCAAGTACGGCAGCAATTTAATTTTCTGCTCCTAGAATTATGACTTCCTGCACAGGCTGTTAGAGACCCTGCTGCTGATGTAGGTGAAATGCTCAGGTTTTATGTTTTGAAATAACTGCATGATATTTGTTTGTTTTTCATACATACAAACACAGCAATTCTAAACATTGCAGCTAAAAGGGAACATGAATATTTGTTACAAAGGATGTGAATCCACAGACTACTAGGTACCCATAAATCCAGACTTAAGGTATATTAGAAGAAAATAATCTGTTTAGTCAAGTGATCTATATCTTAATAAAAACACTGTGATTCATATTTCCAACCACTGAAAATAAATAATCTTAAAAACATCCTTTTAGGTATTGGGGAATGGTACTCTTGTCATCATTCCATTTTACTGACGAGAAAATCAAGACCACAGCTTCTTGCAAGAGGATTTGTCATAAATTACATCTGATCTCTGTCACTGACAGGAAGCCTGTATGAGCCCCTTCAAGCTGTAACTCAAATTAGCTTTACTCCTGCTTTGGATGTCCATGATTCTTCTTTCAGGACCTTGAACTAGGAGCAGGACTATTTGAGCTAAGGCTCAAATGATCAGCTGGCATAAATAAGCATACCTTCCTCTGTTTGACTAGAACAATGAAAATAAAAGCAATTATATAATTTTTTATTTTTTATTTTATGGGAATCTTTATTTATGGGAATCTTTATTTTATGGGAATTTTTTATTTTATAGGAATTTTAAAGTATTAAGCACTCCAGACCTTCCCTTTCTCTATAAATATACTTAGAAGAACGGGTCTAAATGGATAACAACATCAAAACAGTAAACTTAACTTTACTGGCCTTTACAGCCAACTGATTTTTTTTTTCTTCGTTATATCCATTGCTGAGGGGTTTTTTTAAGGATTAATTTTTCCTCAGATACATATAATTATTCTAGCTAACATCCTGGGTTGAGGTTTTATGCTTTGCCTCATAAGTCCTGACCCCACAGATTTTTTCTCTTGATTTGGAAAGACTTGTGGCCTGAAATTGGAAATGCAAAGACCATACAAGCATTGCCCTTCTCTCTCGATTAGATATTGAAGTGTCTGTTTAGCCGCCCTGTGGACACTTTAGTTTACAGTACAGATGCTTGTAAGAGAACAGAGAAACCAGGAAAAACATTTCCCTTTTCAGAAGATTTATGCTCTACTTATAAAAGCCAAACTCTCCATCAAAGGAATCTTTGGTCACCTTTTCCCCATCATGATGAGTCCCAAATGAAAAGGGAGCACCATGAAAGAAAAATGGACAGATTGATATTCTCCATACCTGTACACTGAACTTCACCTAAGAAAGGCTGTAACAGTGGTTAGGAAGAGAAAACATAATTAGGCCTTCTGGGGGGTTTGCCTCAAAAAAAAAAAAGGGGGCTGGACGAAAACTGCTGGATTTTTTACCTACAGAACTTTCTACAGCCTCTCTAGTTTAAAATGTCACTGAAGCTACAAATTGCCTTGGATATTCACAGGAAAGTCCAGAAAACCCTCCTCCAGCTGTTTGAATAGAGATGCCTGGGGATTTTGGAATTTTACAGAAGATAATATCTGCACAATGAAAATAATTTTTCAAGCTTTCGAAGTTTTTTCCTAGCTTCCCACATTTCTCCAGACTTGTGATTCCAAACTACAGCCATCGTCCTTTCCCCACACCTTAAAAATTTATGTATTCGGCTGCTTCATGCTCCTCATTCCCCATTACAGAAAAAAAAATAATACAATTGTTCCTCCCTGAAACACTCATTTTACCAGTAAGCCACTCCTCCCTCCCTGTCCAACACTGCAATATTTAAATTTGATAAACATGATGAAGAATCTTAGATTTTGTGGGATCCCACAGGCATTAGGGAATTAGCAAGTGCTCTTCTTGTATTTTACAGCAGTGCTAATAAAATACATAATTGCCAGAAGAAATTTTTTTGTTCTTTGTAATCAAAGGCAATTGAACATTATTTACTGTGTGGTCAGTATGAGCCTGAATAATACAAGTTATAATCACAAAAGAGCTTTTAGGTGAGTGGGAAATAACAGCCAGGGTTTTTTTTTCCCTTTAAAAAAACAACCAAACCAGGAACACAACAAACAAAATGCGATTTTAGTGCATTTCTGGGAATACTTTATTAGAACTATGCAGCACAAGTCAATATTAAAGCTCCGTAACAAATTTATACCTTTTAAAAATTCACTGGGATTCAAATCCAAACAACGGCTGCTAAGTGACAGAGAGAAAATAGAATTACTGCTGTATGTTGGGATACTGGCTATAACAAATAATCATGCCATTCTCTGTAGTCAGTTCCACAGAGGTCCCAGTAGGAATGCTTCCTCTTGTGCTCCAAAAGAGAAAACCAAAAATAAATATATCCCCAAACCAGTTCCCTCTATACAGGTTACATGCTTCCTGTATAGAGTGATGGTCGGACAGTTAAGAGAAGCACATCCCATACCACCAAAGGTCAGTGCTTAGAATCAATTGCTCAATTTTTTAAAATATGGGACTGTCATACAGGATATGAATGGCAAATAACATGCTGAAGTGCACATTAAAGCTGTTAACAAACAAAATTTTTAAGAGCTCCTGAGCTTTTCCACCACACAGCTTCGTCAGCAGTAATATACCTTCTACAGACATTTTTCATTTTCCTAATAATTGTTCCATTTCATTTCAGAGAAACACTCCAATTCAGCCAGCTTCATGTGGAGACAATCTAACATTTGTATTACAAAGTAAGCTGACCTGCAGGAAATTTGGTTCCAATCAATTAGATCTACAGTTTGGCTTCAGGGTTTTTTTCTACATGATAATATTATTATGTAGAAATATTTTTCTCCTTTTGCTCATCTACACTATTAAAAATTATGTCCAGAATCTTTTCACAGCTCAGTCACTGACAGATATTCCTCCCAGCCCTTGACAAATGCCACAACACACCTTCCACATTCATTCACAACCTTTCCTTCTGACCTGCCCATTTTTCTCACTAACTGCTTCTTACATCTGCTGCAGCTTTCCTTCCTCCCATGGATCAGCCTAAGCTGTTCTTGCCTCTCTGTGTCATCGGTGGTCCATTGCCTCCCCATCCCTTCCTGGGGCTGACTCTTGCCTCCATGCAGCCGGCTACACCAGCCATCACTTTTCCAGCCAGCACTATCCAGCTTTTCCAGGCACTGCTCTGAGACATGGAAGGACTGCACAGGGAAGGGACATCAGCCACCTCCTTTGTGAAGATGCTTGGTGAAATATTCAGGGTGGTTGTGTCCCTGCCACACTGGTTGGTACTTTATCGTCATTACTTCCTTCTCCAGAGATGGCTAACTTTCAAGAAAGACTTAGAGTTTGGTGTTGAAATAACCTGCAAAATGATTTCTCTGTTGTTTTGGTGCAGTGACTTTTGGCTGGTGGATGTCCTCAGCCCCTTGAGATCCATGATGTTGGCATTCCTGTATTAACAAAGAACTAAGAACAGGGGTAGGAGCAATCCATGGAGTTCATATCTCACTTTTAAAATTCCAAATTTTTATTTCCTTTGGTCTCATTAACTTTTTCGCATCAAATAAAGATGTTTTTTAAACCTAATGACATTACAAAGCCATGAGAGAGAACTTACAAAAGTCAGTATTGACATGTTATGTGCTGTACAAAGTACTCTAAGGATGGTATTTGCATAGGCCTTCTGCAGTGACTGGATGGGCAAAGACATGACATACAGTCTACATTTATAAAATGTCACATAACCAGAAATTTTGTTCAAGGAGTTACATGGTGGAAGCATGAAACAGTTTTAATATAAAACAAAAAACATGGCTTTGATTAGTACTCAGAAGTGAAATCTATCCCTAGGCAACCTTTTTGACACACAGGCATCAGGAGAGCAGAACAGCATCTCGTTAGAGGGAGTCTAGGCAATGAAGGTGCTAAATGAGAAAAAGCATCTTTACAGACCCTTTGCATCTGGCGCTCACTAGAAACCCAGTGTCTCAATCAGCATACCTCCACAGAGAAACAGAATTTCCTAGTCCGATGTTAATTATCCCTTCCTTTATATTAAATTCTACCTCAGTGACCTTGCTGCTCTTCAAAGGAAATGTGAATAAGAAAAGGTTTTGCATTCCTGCTTGCATTCCTATTTCATACACAGACTAAAGACTGAACACATTTTTAAAAATTCAAGTATAACTAAGATGTGGCAAAGCAGATCATACATATTAAAGCGCAGTGTGGATTGCATATGCTAAAGTCCCAGTATTTATCTAGGCACATAGCTAGAAACCAGCCTCTTGTCAGAGACACTCCAACTAAGCACATGCATCCAAGGTGTTTTAATATTTTGTGATGTAGGTTTTCACCCTTTAGGTTTTGGTGTGTGAATTTCATTTTCAAAATAAATGTTTGTGGATTAGTTTCGGTCTGCAGACTACAATTTAGCGCATGGATGAAAATGAGACAGACTCAGATCTAATTCACACTATAAAATGCAGCTGGATGTACTGAAATACAGCTGGGATGCACAAGCATGGAGTTCATTGATTGTTACAAATATTCTGAGCTATCTGAGCATTTCCAAAAGCAGTGAATATAACACATATTAACTTTTCATTTATGAAATCACGTTTTATTTTTTCAACTTTCCATGTTGAAGAATGAAAGCTAGAAAAATCTCTTTTAAAATGCAGTCTGTTTTGCCTTGCACAGCAAAACATTCCTTCCCTTTTCTAAACAATTCATGTTGAAAAGAAATGATCAACCTGATTGGATTTACTTTTTTATACACACCATATATCAAGGCAATCCTGAGCTGAATTTTATGTTCCATAATACTGTCCAGAAATGTTTTTATCATGAAATAATAATCACCCCCTTGAAATTCAAATCTATAACAGATAATTGACACATTAACTCTAGAATGGTAAGAGGATATGTGGAACTATTTTCAGCTGCTATCAATTGTACATGGCTGTGCTTCTGAAGCACTTAGCACACATGGATTGCTGATACATTTTCTGAAGAGGATGGGCTTTGTAGAACGATTATTTCTGTAAAGAGATATATTGTAGGCTTTTGCCTTCACTTTCCATAATGCACACCATAATGTCTGGGAAAGTTAAACACATTGTAAAGAAAGCAGACTATACAAAATAAATTGAAACTGTATTTTAATCCCATTTTACACCAGCAGTGACATTGCTTTATATATCAAGAACACAGGATGCACAAATATTTCCTCATTTGGCTCCTGAGTTGAAGATGACATGACTGGAAAAAATTGCTTGTACAACTAAAATTTCATCTGAATAGTTGTATGTGTGATTCATGCCATTCTATTCAAAGTATAATTTTAGTCTACTTTCACTTGCCCTTGAGAATCTTTTCAAGAGAATCTTGAGAAAGTCTAAAAGGGAGGGGAAAGATAGGAAGCAGAAAAGTATGATCATCTTTGTCCTCACTGTGTTTAAAGAGGCACCAAAATAGCTTATTGAGGTTATAGGCCATATCCAGTAAGAGATAGGCTTCAACGGAATTTAGCAAGAAATTAGGTGTCTGAATTGTGATCCTGAGAGCCTTTGCTATCCTACTCCATTATGTCTTCCTTAATGACCTTGAGGGTACATCTGCAAAGCACCGAGCTTGTTGTTAACAGTGTGCAACAGTGCCCTGGTGCAGGATGCAACCTGGCCACCACAGCAGGGACACTTTTTAGGGTGGCACCATTCTTGGTGGCTCTTCTCCCAGCAGTGGACAGCCCTCTGCTGCTTGTAGCGCCAGCAGGCTGTGCATCCCTGGTCTGGGCTTGAGCTAGGCACCAAAGCCCTTCCCAAGAAGGAAACGAAGGCTCAGTTTTTTCCCAGACTGAAAAAGTGGGTGTATCCCAAAAGAGTATACTAAAACACACAGTCAGCCAGCCCCAGAGCATGGTCATGAGAGAAAGAGAGTTTTTATGGTCTGATAAGAGAAAGCCCCATCTTTCAGTGCAGCTATGCCATGGCTCCTCTAAGACACACACCTGACACCACAAGTCAGAAGACCAAGGAGATGCCTGTCATGTCACTAGCTCATCAAATTCCCTTGTAGATGTATGTACACCTCTCTTCACTTGAGCGAGTGACCATTTCAACACATTTCCATGTCATCTCGATTCATTAAGGAAGGGAAAGCTGAGTATTTCCAGCTTCTCTTATGTTGAAAACTAAGGCCCAATCCTAAGCACTGTGAACTTATTACCAGGTCATCTTTATGCTTAAAGAATCACTGAGTAAATTATCATGTTGAGCTGTACTCACTCTGGGTTTGAGCCTGCCTACCTTTCACATAGCATCACCCCACTCTCCAAGGAAAGGAGTCGTTGGTGCTTGTACTCATAATCTGAATAGTGTATCTATATTAAAACAGATCTTTTGCTAGGAAAAGATATTTTTTAAGGCTCTTATTCTGCAAAGGACATATTAGAGATTTCATATACATTCAACGTATTGTTACAGATGAGTTTTGTAACCTCACTTTGTTGAGCAACTGAAATCTGTATGATGTGGTTTCATGTTTACCAAACTCACACCTTTGATTTTGTAAAAATACTTACGAAGTCTGTAGCATGTGCACATAGAGCATACAGAACAAAAAACACCCTTGTTATCTTCCATAAAGCAAACGTTTCTGTTGAGATGCTCCACCAGTATTCTCCTACAGGCTTTCCTACGTATATCTTCTGAGCCTTGGCTCCTCTGCTGATGCCCCTTAAGCAGAAAGCTAGATACACTGTTAAAGGTAGTGGCAGATTGGTATGGTGAGCTTTCTTGTGTGTAGTAGGGTAGGATTGCTTGCTCTGCTCTAAGCCTGCTCTGTTGATCCCTTTAGCAGGGGATTATCATCTTCTCGCTACCACTACCTTTTACCTTGTTGCCTTAGCCATGGGATCCCATTCATAACAGGTTGGAAACAGGCTTTTCAAAATGTGGCATGTTTTCAAATCCTGGATATTTAAAGTATATGCAGTATGGAAAAAGGTTACATCATACACCGAAATCTGCTCTCTCAAAGTAAATTCTGAATAAACCAAGCTTTACTAGAACATGTAGATGACCAGCCTGTGACCTTAAGCTTCCAGTTCCTCTTCAGATAGATATAAAGGTATGGAAAAATGCTCCCAAAACCTTGAAAACAAGTATATGAAGTAGAAAGTACCTTCCAACCCATTCTTTGGATTGAAAGAGGTCCATTTAGAAAGAAAATGTCTTCTCATCCATGCAGAAATTAAGTTGCTGTGAATATCTCTATATTAAAAGGATGACAGATTCATCATTTTAGGAGGTCATTTGAAATCCTACTTCTCAGTAGACTCAGAGTATTTTTTCTTCAGTTGTTTTGTTTGGGTGGGTTTTTTTTCACATTTATCCATATTTCTTCTCCTTTCCATTCCTCACCATGGTTTTTAGACCACCAAGCAAGGCCATTGGGCCTTAAGCTCTTTAAACGGTGAAAGGAATAAAGTCCAGATTGCCATGACCAGCTAAAGCTTGTACCTATTACAGACTCTGCTTCCATACTGCTCTCCTGAGTCTCTCTAACAGGCCAGAGACAGAACCTATCATAACTGCTCATCTGGAGCTAAGTATATGCTTTCAGTACCAGCCAATCTACACATGCATGTTGATTGACTGGATCACTTCTGCCATACACACTATATCTTTGCAGAGAAAGATCATCTATTGCAGTGACTCAGGTGTATCCCTCTTCCCTTCCCCCCTCTCTCCTGTTTAGACATGGATTTCAACAGTCATGATAAGAAAACATCTTCGAGACTTCTATTCCTCTGAAGTTGGTAAAAATTGGCCAACAGATTCAAAATTCTTAAGCAAAAAGAAAGACAGACAAGAAGAGATTGCATAATCATAATTTCCTCAGGAAACACTGTTAAAGGCAGATTCCTGAGTCCTTAGATGTAGTAATTACAGTCATTACCACATAATATACATTTCCATTAGCGTTAACTCACTGAATACAGATAACCTTTGGAATTTAAAGTGGATAACGCCCTTTTTTGGTCATTTAAAAAAGAATTAAATCTGAGGCAATTAAGCATCATTAAAATAAATGATTCATGGAGACCCAGTTTTCAAATCTGAATGCCTAAGCTAGCAAGATTTCTACATTTAGGTGTGAATCAATATGATAGATGATATTTGGTACATACCCAAGTGTTCTGCTGGAAATTTCAAAAGCCCGATATGGTCTTGGTCTCCTTACTTCTCACAAAAAAAAAAGTTTGAATGGCAAACTTTTAACACATCTGTATTAGTTTTTCTTACTACACAAATTCTCAGCTTGAGGGTCTTGTATTTGTCCAGGTGGGAAGAACTATACTGCCTGCTTATGCTGAAGTAGATAACAGATCAGACAGGGCATATAATAATTTTTATATGATTACAAGCAGTGGAGATGTATTGAATAATTATTCCCTGTTCAAAAACTGATGAATATCGTATGAAGCTAGGGGGTGGTAATCTCAAAACAAGCAGGAGCAGATACTTCATCATACAACATGTAGTTGGATTTCTTGCAGCAGGAGGTTGAAGACAACCTGACAAAAGGACACAAAACCACCAGTGATCTGCAAACCACAAATCACTGGAAGCCCAAGTATTACTTTGGAAAAGTATCTCTTTGTATCTTTGGCATCTGCTGCTGGCCAACATTTCATCCACTATCTGCTCTCATGCCTTGTGGTCAAGGACCAGGATATCACACCCAGGTAGTTACTCCTCATTACAGCATGGAAAACATTCAGACTATTGCTGTTGTCCAAATGTCAAACTTTAGCAAGTAAGTAGAGTTGCGGATAAAGGGACTTTCAGGCTCAAAGCAATTCTTACATTCTTTCAAGCTGAGTTCTAAGTCCATGAAAGAGAGGCCCCAGTCTTCTGCCATACTGAGACCTGGTACATAAAATGCTGAGAACAAACCACATCAATGTCATCTTTAATTAGCTCTTCTATAAAAAAGGAATATTTTATCTTGTTATTTAATTTCATAGTAATTGTTTTTGTATAATTTTTTTGTATAATTTCTGTCATTCTTCAGCATTCTTGCCTCATAGGGTGTTATGTATATTTTCTTTTAAAAATTAGCATGTTTAGAATGGCCAAACAAATAGTGGTCAGAAAGCATCAAAAGCATTTTTTTTATCAGAACATATTTCATTCTTTAAATACAGCTTCACACAGCTCTTTCATGCTAAAGCTTTATAAATAAATCATTGGGAATGAATGCCAAGTAGGTTATACATTTTCTTGATGAAGGGGAAATGCAAATGGCCAGCTTCCTATTGGCTCTAAAACCGAGGCCTCCTGTTTATATCTTGTTGCTATTTAATAGAAAATGTTATATTTAGCTTTTCAAGAATGTTCCCATGCTCCTCCTTTGTACCTAAAATGAGACACTTGCCCAAATTAAATACACTTATGTTGTCCTTGTTTTAAAGCATGCTAGTTAAGAGTGCCTTTATCAATATGAAGAACATCCTATCCACATTGTTTGCACAATGAAAATTATATTCAGGCAAATCAAGGTAGCATAATACAATGCACTTCACGGCAAAAAGCAGGGAATATTTTTCAGATGAACTGCTCTCAAAAATGCCATTTCAGATTGATGATGAGTGTTCAAATGACCTCAAGCGTAAGAAATACCAAATAAAATAGATTTTGAAATTTTTAAAGTGAATGTAATATTTCAGTGTTTTGTCTTGAAACAAAGCATTTATAATCTCCCTTTATTTAGTTTTAAATGAAATTTCAGGTCAAAGATAAATTTCAGTTGAGTAAGAATTCATTTTATTTTATTGTCCAGGCACAAAATTGACACATTCATTATCTGCAGAGCTCTGCTTGTAGGTAAAGTCAAAAGGTGTCATTTGCATAAAATTACATAGAACTTACTTAAAACCTTAATGTTAGCAAGATAAGCTTCTAAGGCCACATTTACATAATATTTCTTAGAATTTACTTGCTTAAAAGCCTAAATCTTACCTAAGGTTCACTGATTTACCGAGAAGTTGGCCTACGTGATAAGTACACCTAGAGAAGGTACTTACACTTGTCAAAAAATGTATGCAACTCAATGATTTCCTCAAGACACTCTAATTTTGGTGATTCATGCATGCATGAAATTCAGAGCATATGAAAAAAATTTAAACTTTATCTAATACAATTTTCTCTCAAGTCTACACCAGACCAAACACAATTAATTTCTTGCATGTCTACATTCAGAAAGGCAGCTTTTATTTATTGTGAAATCAAAACAATATCAAGAGACTATCAGAATTGTGAGGATACCACACAGATAATTGTGAATTAAAACACAAAGCCTTTAAGCTCACTAAATTCCCTTTTTCAAGAAGGAAACAGTACCTGTTGCTGCCAGAGTTTAAAGACCAAATTATGGTAACCAGGCAGCTCCCCTAATCAGACTGGAATGGTGAGAAACTCTTTCTGCCAATGCAGAGAAAACACTTTCTTCAATTTATTCAACTAATTCAGTACAATGCATGAAACTACTGATAGCCTGAATGAGATATTATAAAAAACCAACACCAAAACTTAGAACTTTTTCTGTGCCTATGAAACTAGACTGAAGAACCCGAGATCTACTAGCTGTAGAAAGAGTTGGTGATCAGAAACTATCCTTTCATTTCCATTTCTGTAGATATTTTCTTGCTTGACTAGATACATTCATTTCCTGTCTAAAACTTATTTTAATTTTATAAAATGGATTACATATCCAGCACATTTATGATAGTGCTACTGGTTAATAGAAATACTTTTAAAATGCCATTTGTGTTCATTTTAATTGAATTCCAGCTTTATTCAAAAGCAATTTGACATCAACCATAAAGAAAAGAATAATCAAGTAAGTTAGAATTGCACCATGACTATTTTTAACATAATAAGCTACAAACTACTTAAATAAACATGCGCATGTATATTATAGGCTTTTTATTATCCTCACATATAAATGTCAATGCTAAGTTCGTTAATTTGATAATCAAAATATTTTGCTTCTTACAAACAACAACCATCTAATGTTCTTTAAGTAACTATAATTACTATAACAAAAAACCAAACACATTTATATCAAGTTTGCTTACTTCTTGATGTAAGTCAGTTTACCTGGAAAAAAATGTCTTGGACTACCTTAAAGACTTGTGAGATTATCCTTTTCTTTCTGCAAAGGAAGATACTAATTTTCAGAGAAGCCAGGACCACGTAGATTTGTTGTTCTGTAGGCGCAACAAAATGATGTCGAATCTCCTGTGCCAGACTGGTCTAAAATAGGGCTGTTATGTGGTAGGTTTTCCGATAACTGACTCTTTATAGATGAATCATAACATGATGCTGGAAACTTGGCAATTACATCAATGACTCTGCACCATGCATTGTACATGACTTGCATACTAAGGGAGAAGAGTACAAGTAGAAAGGAATGCTTTTTGCAGTTGCTGAAACTCACCTTGTCTCATTATATCCATTGTGTGCACAGTCTGACTTGCTTAGAAGACAGATGTAAAACCTGCAGTGACCTACAATCCAAGCATTACTTGCTGTTAACTGCTTGAGTTCCCATGAAATGCTAAATATCCTGAGATTTGCAGCCGAAAAAAAACTCCAGAAAAAATATTCTGAGACAGATTCGGATTTCTAGCAGTGCTCACAATATATTTAAAAGATTCAAGCCAAATTTCAATTGTGTGAGAAAATACAAGTGAAGTACCTAAGCAAAATTGGCCTGATTTTCAGAAACACTCAGCAGTTTGAGCTCCCATTTAGTTCACCTCTAAGATTATACAAAATAGTCTGTTTGTATAATCTACAGCCTTGAAAGAAAGGTCTCCTGTGATCTCTCATAAAAGAGTCTTGGCAGATAAATGTGAGCAACACAAAAGACATTGTCTTCCTTTCCTGAAAGTAAGTGCCATAAACCCAATAGGTTTTCCAAACACATTGTTGTAAGCACTTTGTTCTAAGAGGATGAAACTATCTACAACGCTTTTAATGCTCTTTTTTTCCTTCAAGTGTATTTCTATTTGTTGGCTTTCATCCAAGTTGTTCCAAATTGCTTTCCAAAAGATGAGGAATACTTGATGGAAATAGGAATAGCAAATACTACACAGAAAAGACAACAATGTCTGGGACCAGAGAAAAGAAGTCCAATCTGTTCCAAAGTGGAATTTTGTTTTCTTTGTAGCTAAGAAGAGAAGTTTCCTGCTTCAACATGCTTTGCCTAAGAAGGACCCAGCATTTCTAGGTGTAAAATTTTCTGTCAGAAACATGCACTACAGAAGTACATACATACATAAACACACACACACACACGTAAACACACATACATGTATAGGTACAGTGTATTACTGTATATATATTGACTTCTCACTGAATACAGTTTATGGTTTACTGCTTCAAAATTTTTTATTTTCACTCTTACTTCCATATTGTAATTAAAGAAACAGAAGTCACAGTCTTTGCAGCATAGACTCTGAAACTCAAGAGTTCATTTCCTCTTGCCATCATTAGAAGACCTGTAATTAATTAAAGGGCTAGGCAATTATGACAATGTCTACTGACTACACAGACCCTAGATATGAGTTCATTTCCCCACCTTCAAACAGTCTCCCCTTATATGCTTTCCTGGAAAGGGGAACTACAGATTGCAAATGGAAGTGCGCAACCGCTCACCAAAGGAAGACCACGTGTAAATACAAGAGATGAGGCCTGGGAGGGAGAGGTATTATTTTTTGTCCCCTCCTCCCCTGGCATTGCGTGACTCTGCAGGGCTCTGGGAGTGGCCAAGGAGCTACTGGAGACAGTGCTCAGGGTGCCAAGGCTGTGGCATGGGTGCCAGAGATTATGGGCTAATGTGCCTGTAAAACATCTTCCCACACAATGCCTTGGGCTATGGTTTTACCTCCGTCTTGTGATGTGACCTGGAGATTAAAGACAGAGGGTGTTAGAGAGTCGCCTGAGCAGGAATCAGGTCAGCCCACAACTTGCCACCACCACAATTAAGGTTCCTTTCTCATTGTATGGGCCAACACTCAAACCGGAGCCGTTCCCAAAGATCTAATCTTCATTTCACCATCTGATAAAACTCAGAGAAGTGTTAAATGACATGCCTAACAGATCTTAACACAAAGAGCTCATGAATATTTAACTATTGGTTGGTACCTTTCCTGCAGCAGATGGAGAAAAATTCAGTTCAGAATAGACTTTAAGTTAGGGCTCCCCATTCCCCAGTCATCTGTATGAGACGGATGTCAGTCTCTGGGTCACAACAGGCAGGGGAGGAACTTGATCCCTCGTGGAGCAGGTCTCAATACTGTTGTCCTTCATAGCAGAAAGTGAAAGAGCTGAAGGGAATTTGTTTTTCTCACAGTGCAGAAGGGAAAGGCCTGTGGAGAGCAAACCCGTGCTTCCCACCGACCTGCTAAAGGCATTCTTATCAGTGTAAGCACTACCACCCAGTGCTTCCTCTCTGCCACTCTGCTCTCAGACCTTGGAATATAATACGTGTAACAGATTTCATATTAATCCGTACTGGAACACAGTAGAATGTTACAGTCTTATTTACTTTTTGTAAACGCTTTGTAAGTGCAGATAGACTGGATGACAGGTTAATGTTCAGAACTGCCTTGAGCCCAGGATATACTGTACCAGCCAAAACAACACCCAGCTTGCACGATCTACAGCTGTGAAATACAGATGGAATTAATACAAATAGTATGTGCTTATTCATATAGTCACTTCAGAAGAAAATACTTCTAATGGAATGAATCCTGAGTACTGGATAAGACGAATAAGATTTCCCCAAGGACTACTTTCAATCTTTGTTTACAACATCAAAAAAAATCTGAGACTCAATTATTTATCCACCCATTATTTATTCATTCACCTAGTAGTATCTCAGTAAACTAGCATGTGGTTTGGCTGCTCAGTTTTCCCCTAAGGATTCTGGCCAAACACTCCTGCACAAAGGAAAGCCAGAGAGTTTTTTCATTTGAAAACACAAAGAAAGCAGCCATATCTTTTCAAATCTCTTTCATTACAGCTTTAACTGGTGATGGACATATTCCAGACAGTCTGGTTCAAGCTTGGTTAAAGTCTTCAAATGTTTGGAGACTTCTGAAGTACCCTTGCGCTTTATTATGCCCCTGAAAGCGGCTCCCAGAAAACCTTCTTATCTCTGGAATACATTGAGAAGGTGTATTTGGTTACACATTCCAAATACAGAGGAGAAGAAATGAACGTGGGCTTACACACATGCGCGCGTGCGCACGCACACACCCCCGCCCCCCTCCCTGTAAACCACCATCACTGTAAACTGAACTAGTTTATTTGAGGATATTGTTATTCTCAGTGTAACTTGCAACTCCAGCAGGCTTGCTCAGTCTCACTCAGAGTTCCCTTTTCTTGCTTTTTGCCTGAGAGTCACGACTCCTACCCTAACTATGCAAAACCTGCTGCTTTCACTTCACGTAATTTCCCCTAAATTCATTCCTCTCTATCATTTTTTTGTCTTTAGTGAAGAAAAAAAATACCCAGCCACAACAAACAAAATAAGTGTCAAGTTTTGTACCTCATCATTGTCAAAAAAGTCATAATCTGTGGGGAAGGAAGGATTTGGACAAAATTTGGTCAGGTTCTGGTAAAGAAAACTATTCAGAATATGGTAAAATCCTTCCATAAACCTGGGCCAATATTCACCATTAAAGTATTTCACATCTCCAGTCTTAACCACACCATCCTGTAAACCATTTATAGCTAGAGTTCAGCATGAATGCACCAAAGCTAAGCCACCACAGTGACTACCTATTAAAGTAAACAATGAGGAGGAAAAACAAACAACCCCCAAGTTGTCAAATGAAAAGAGCCAGAAGCCAGTAGTTAGAGGAGACCAGCTCTCAATGTAATAAATGTAGCAGGGAGGATCTGAGGGGCAGCAACATACCTTCCTTACTAAACAAAAGAGATGCTGAGAGGCAGGAAAAAATGAACTGAGGTAGTGTAGCAAAAAACAATCTGGTGCAATAATGAGATTTGGGGTGAGGCCGAGTTGTACTCAACCACTCACTTAGGTGATCTGTATTTTAAACACAGTTGGTATACTCTGAGAACTATGGACCACTAAGGCTGTGTTATCTGGATGTCTAGAAGCTCCGAAGTGCTAGAAAGCTGCATCAGTTGTGTAGTCTGTAATAAATTTTATCTATTAAACAGGATATAAAAATCCTGATAAAAAAGGTTACAAATTGGGTTTAGAAATGGAAGCCTTCACGATACTGAAACATAGATCAAGACAGCATAATGTACGATAAAGCAGTTTAACTATGACTCTGTAGAGTATTGCTAAAGAAAGTTGTTTTTTTTCAAGTCATCACCTTCACAAGAAGAGACAATAAATATTGTGGGAAGACACACAGAGGTGGTTTTATTTATAGCAAGAGAAATTAATCCATCTCCATTTGTCGTGACCACTGTCACTTCACTTCCTGATCCCAAGGATTATTTGTAAAGTTCTTTGAGATTCCAGGAGGTAGGGTAAGGCAACCAAGTCCAAAGTACTACAATATTATAACACTTCATTGAGAATGAATTTCACCCTGACTATTATTTAAATCAAAATGAAGCACTGAGTGCCATTTTTGTGGAAAGAAGGTTTTGCCTTGGCTTTTGGTCCAGGGCTGAAATTTACTTTATTGTATATTTATCATAACAAAAGGACTATGATTAAAGAATTCAAAGAATTTCAGGTTTTGTAATAAAGCAAAACCTCTATAATGACTCTGTAATTAATGTACTGTAATTCAGGAATCCAAAAGATTACTGAAGATTATTGAAGATAGACACTTCAATAAACTGACACACTTCACTGCATTTGCTTTGTTTCAGGCATGTCCTGCATTTACTTTCTTAGTAATCCTCTTTAGACAGGCAATTTACCTAAACCTAGCATAATTGAGCATGTTTGTAATACCGCATGTGGTAATGTGTCTCACTAAATCAGTTGTATATAACCTAAATTTTCTTATATCAAAAAAAGAAAAAGGTCAATAAATTAATTATGGCACTTCAAGATTCCAAGCCTTTTAATATTCATCCACCTCACAATATGACATCATAGTAGTCAAATGAAAGCCATGACAAAATTAATTCCTAGAAAGGCAGAAGCACTTATACTATGAGCTGAGTTACTTCTGTAAGAACCTCTATCAGTCCTAGTAGTATCAATGATGTCAATGACACTTAAAGGCTCAGTATGCAAAACACTTTTAAAACTGGAATATCTGGCTTCTGGGAAAACAAAAAATCTTATTCTTCCCACCGCACCTACATTCTTGTGCTTGCACTACACACAGACCTGCAAAGCAAGCTGATAAAAACCTCTGTCAAGCCATTGCCCAGTCTTGTTACAGTTGCTCTGGAGTGGAACTAAATGAGACACCATAAAGCATAAGAACTCTAAATCACTAATCATGAACAACATCTTAAGGGCTTGTGTCCCATTCAGGCTCTGCAGTCAGGCCAGCAGCAGCAGCAAGACTGAGAAAGAAGGAAATAAGTCACTCCTGGATCTCATCTAGGCACAGGATGAACAGGTTGATTTTGTCCACTGCCAGTATGGCCATTTTAAATAGGAAGAACAACTGCAACAATAGTCTTGCTTTAGTGTTTTCTGTAAGAGAAGGAAGTCCTTTTACAATCTGGAAAACACAGAGGTAGACGCCAACATGCCAGGTACTGATGTCTGCAAATAGCCCAGTGATGATATATCTCTAAAGACAAGCCTCAGGCTGGGTACTTAATTTGAGAAAGGTTGGAGAAAGCTTGATCAAAACACTGTTATTTGTTATGGATGCCCTTTAGGCCATGCTTACATGTTTACCTGTTGTAGACTGTACTCTTATCATATTCATTATTACTTCTTCAAACACTTCCTAACTGACAAGATAGACTGAGACATTTCATGGTACCTAGTTATGAAGGTATCTTTCAGTGGAACTTGCAAAAAATTCTGACTGAAACTGCCACTGCCCATCCTTTCCTTTTTTTTTTTTTTTCCTCCCATAAGCTCATTATGGTTAATATTTCAGGGGACTCCACCAGGGATTTATTATAAATTTTATTATCTTAGCCACATGAAGAGAGATTGGTTGAGATGGGTTTTTTTAGACGTTGTTTTCCAATTGAGCATTAAGTGCCCATTGTAGCACGAAGTCCCTCATGGTGTAACAGATGCCTTTGTAATTTAATTCATGTGAGTTCTATGAATATTTATGTATATTAGTTAAAAACAATTCAGCTACAGTAATACTGTTCTGTGTCCCCTAGTCAACAAATAAGAAGAAGTGTCCCCCTTGCCACATGCTTATCTCTCAGTTATTAATGCACAATAACAAATTCCAAACTCTCAGCTGGGAACATTATATTGTAATTGCTTAGTAGGCTATTAGGGCATACCTGTCTGTCAGAATCAAAACAGAAAATAATGCTGCTGTTACGGGAAGAGAATGATTGATTTCTTGTGCCATCTTGTGGAAAGATTATTAAATGCAAGATAGTCTCTATTTCACACGGTTCTGTAAAAACAGAAATGTCAGGAGCACAGTCCAAACCAGCTTTGCTTCCTACATGAAAAATCTGTCACCTATAAAGTAGTAGCCTGGTTTGTTAACATCTTATAGCCAAATATTTTCATCAGTCGACCTAAACTCAGTGGCTCATCTTTCTGTATGCCTTGTGCATTGTGCAGTCTCCATCATAAAGCTCTGATCTATTGTCCTTGCTACAAACTATTTTCAGACGTTCTTTCATGTTCAGATTTCTACAGAAAGATAAGATGGTTCTTTTAAAATTCATTGCACAACAGGAGTACTTATTCTCACCTGGACTGCTTGTTGGAATTTATTATTTTCAGTACTTTTTTGAAAATAATGAACTAATTGCTCTAACAATAACTACTCACTGATTGCTTAATTAAATTTATTAAAATGCAAATTAAATCCCAAACCAATGACAATAATTAAAAAAGAACACATTACCAAAATGATGAAAGATCAGATTTAACTTTTTCCATTATCCAATATAATGTCAATTAAGTATAATTGGAAAAGAGGAAGCACAAAAAAAGCCTGAAAACAGCTTTTGCCACAGAAACTTAAACAAGACTGTGTTACCTCACACAGTGCTCAGAAGAAGACTACAGAGTAATATTTTGCAATGGGTTTAGGTCATCTTTGTGGTCTAAGCCTACTTGCAGGCCATCAGAATTTGAAACACAAGTTAAAACTTCCTTCTGTCCTCTCCTCTCCAGCCATATGATATTCCATCTGTAGGAAACCTAAACACTAATCTAAATCCCATATATTTAACCTATAAAGACTTGCTAAACTACATGCAGAGAAGAACATAGATTATAAGCTCTAGGAAACCCCAGCAAGAGTGAGGTGGAATAACAGTAATGCTTAAGGATTTAAACACGCAGCTCTTTTTAGCATTAATGTGAGTCAATAAAGCTAATCTCTATATTCCACTTTGAAACTACATGTGTGAGGGTTTAAATTATTTCCTTTTATTTATGGTTATCCTTTGATAATGCTTCAGCATATGAATACTACCAAACAGGATGACAACAGAGCTCAGCACCATTTATTTGTCGTAAAATGAATTAGAATTGCATGGGTGCCGTCTAATCCAGCAAACAATTCAGGGGCTGCACCATCCCACTCTCTCCTCCCCATCTCTCACCTCAGGAGTTACATGTCCTTTGGCCGTATTTCTGCTTCTTTCTAGAGCAGATGTTGCTCTCTCATGCTGCTGCATGATGTGTTTCTATTGGGCAAGGATCCCCATGGACAAACTTCAAGACCAACAATTATTTAAATAAAAGGCACTTGACACAGCAAGCTACCATGTTAACATATTGCTGCACTGACCTCCTTCAAATTGTACTATTTAAATTCCTCTGACCTATTAAATGTCCTTCCTGCTTCACTGTTGCTGCAATACCTTTGTGCTATAAAGCATGCTGAACCTGTCAGGGGGACGTCAGTGCTTGCGGGGGAGAGTGGTTATTCTTTTGGCTGTGTCAAAATCTCATTACATGTGGGTCAATCACAATATGAAGAAACACAGATGCATCCAATGTTTATGAAAAAACTATAGGTCCACGCAGCATTTTCCTACAGCTCTGAGCCCTGAATCAGTGACACAGAGTCTTTGCTTGTCCTCCTTCTTGGCCAGTTTTCTTAACCCGCTGCTGTGAGTGGACTCAGACAAGGAACAAGATGCAGCCCCAGCCCCTGTATTACTCTGGTCCTCTCCATGCCGTACTGTAGGAGACTGTATACAAGCTCCTGGCTGGCTGCCCTCACCATCTTTGCTGCATATCCTTGTTTCCAGAGGCTTTGCAACTTCAATAGCAAGGTTGCAAATAGAAAGGTGTTCAATTACAATCTCCCCTTACAGGTCTAGTCCATGTCACACTGATGTGAGAGCTGCCATGAGCTAGTTTTACATAATATCTTGCTTCTTAATGTGGGGCACAGCTTATAAACTGTTGCTCATAAGTCTATGGAAAGATTTGCTCCAGTACCATCCTTCACATCATTACCAAAACTCTACCTGTCATTGGTGGTTATTGTTGATGTTTTTTTTTAATAGGAGCAGACCTGAAGTCACATTGCAGTCACACACAATTAATGAGACTATAAAATTAAAGTGCTGACAAAGTACAAACCATTATGCTCATTTCATGAGGTGTAATGTATGTACTTTTGTAACAAGAATTCATGTATGTGCACTTTCCCATTTTTTTTTTTGCTGCTACTGTATACCTGCTGCAAATAGCATTGTTTTCTGGACAAAACCTTTCACTCAGTATTGAACTGCAGTAGTATAAACTGATGAAAAAATTTTATCTTTGTTACCTCCTCAAGTTACTTTCCTGCTTTGCCTCAGACCTGGTCCTAAGATCTATACATGCTAAGGGTCCCTATGACACTTCTTCCACTTTAGCATCACTTCCAGACCCCAGATCCATTCTCTCAACCTTGTGGACTTGGACAGCTTAGAGATTGGGTAATACAACTGAACTGATCTGGGGTTTCTCTATTGCCAACACGCAAAAACACTAACCACTGAAAATTGAAAGATTTGAACAAATGAAGTTGAGTCAAAGGAACTTTTTTCTTGTTTTTGAGACTTCAAAGTCCTGTTGAATAATTTTTTCCAGGTTGTCTTTGAAGGACAAAGTACTGACACAGTTTCCTGCCTCCAGGTGTGGGGTTTCAGAATTCTACCAAATATTATGTGTGAGACCTGCTAATGCTGTTGTTCCTGCAATGCATTAAAAATTAGATCTAGTTACTCTTGTCATAGAGAAGTCAATAAAGATTCCGGATGTCAACCCAAGTCATAGGACAATTTGGTAGCTATGTTAAAGAAGAGATATTCAAATAGGACAGTTTGGTGGCTATGTTAATGGAGCCATATTCAAAGAACTGAAGTCCATAATCAGCAGTAATAATGATTCTGCAAGACAAATTAGATGGTTAATAACACGTAAACAGACCCACAGTTTTCAGATTATGTCATTAGTAATAACTGTGCAATTCCAATGCCATCAGAGGGAATGCACATACAGACCTAAATGGAAATTGCCAAACTGTCTTATTCATAGGGAAGAAAGGGAAGAGAGGTAGCTCTCGCTCTCCCAGCTATGCTGGCTCTGCAAGGTGAACAGAAGTGGAAGGTTGTACAAACTTAATTTTGCCATTGGAATATCTTCCATTTTTCCATACTCACATTTCACAGTATAGCTGATGCTTAACTTTTCTTCTCTACCCTTTTACTTGCTGTCAGGCATTTTCTTTTCAATACATTCCTGCACTGCTTCTTGACGTGCTTTGTTTCTCCTATTTGATCTCCTTGTACGTAAAGCAGTGGTGGTGTGCAAGTGCCACCTCTGAGAGGGCATGGGGGTGACTTTAGTTTCTCTAGTCCTTCTACAACTTGCTTTGGTCCTTTGTATCTAAGCTATGTGTGTGAAGCAGAGGCAATGATCATCTATGCCCCCATGGATATGACGTTGTCCACAATGCCCTTATCTGTTGCAGTGGAAATGGTGTCAGCTTCAGTGTTAAAGATTCATGTTAAAATAAGTCCATGCAATGATAGGACAGTAATGCATATTTACAAAGTGTTTTGCTGATTCTTTCTCAGACAGTTAGAAATGATTTCTTAGATGAGAGCTTTTTACACTTGATGAATAGCAGATGATTGTCACTACTTTACTGTTTAATTTTTAAATTAATTTGAAGTATAATTCTCCAACTATAAAGTGCTCTGAGACTACTAAGAAATGAATCACATTAAATGAACTTCATTATAAATCATCTTTACATGACACTCAAAAATATGCACTGGAAGAAATTAACGCATCAAAGCAGGATTCTAAATGTTTCATTTAAACAGAAAATGCATTTCAGAATTAATTAAAATGAGAAAACACTAGGTGAGTATTGAAATTGATTGTGTGGAACTCCTATGTCAGAGTTTCATAAAAACCAGACTTATACATAGTAAGTGCATACAAATTTGTAAACCCTGCGAAATTTTACACCTATGCATTAGCTTCAGCTTCGTATTATTAAAAAATTTAAAAGAACATTACAAATCTAGAGCAGTGACCTACAGTCTTATACCACAGATGAACTTTCACTAATTACATTTAAGAACAAGAAAACCTAGTAATGCAGGAAGGAAAGCAAACAGAAACTTGTGTTACTCTTTCTGCATAAACCCATGACATCTTTATATTGAAAAGAACAACACCAAACACAAAAAAACCATAAACATTAAACTTACTTCCAAACTGTCATTAATCTCTGCTTCTTGGGAAAAAAAAATGTGCAAAATTAAAAAAGACACTGTCAGATAAAATATGATGTATGTATTGGAATCTCCATTTTGTAACCACAGTTTAGTCTTCTGGAAAAATCCAATCCTTTGGAATGAGAAAGGAAAAGAAACAAACTAATATGAAAGCTGCCAATTTTCTATAAACATATGGATATTTACTAGTCTTTAGTGCAATGACAGTAAACAAAGGCAACAGGTTGAATATCCAACCTATTCAGCTGAGACAGCCATGTAGAGTATTTCTACTGAAACAGAAAACTACAAATTAAGAAAACATAACTTTTTAGACTGGCATTCAAATAAATTTTTAAATTATTTGAAAACAAAATACAGAGAGTTTGAATTCCAGTAGGAGGCTTGTTGTGTTAGTCCTCCTGCTAAATGCTCGGTCATTTAGAAAGACTATGTATTTACCACAGTGGCCTACAATAAACTATGGAGACCACTGTAGGAGCTTGTGTCTGCTCTACTCATCCATTTTTTCTAGTATCTGCTACCTTTATACAGCACAGAATAAAAATGGAACATGTAAGTCTGAAAGGTTAAGTTTGTAAAAATTTTTCAGAAATTTTTCAAATAATGAAATGTTTCAGTGAAATGTTGGAAGCCATCACAATTTAAATGTCAGAGGTCACTCACCCCATCAGAGTTATTATAAAGAAACAGATATACAATGTGCAGATTTAAAGCTGTAATGGCAAATACAGTATTAGAGCATTTTTTACAGGGATCTTCAACGTTTTATTAATGAAAAGGTTTGCTAAGGTTAGCCATGTGGAAGGGAATGCTACTTTCTGCACACCTACTGAACAAACAGAAAAGAGAATGCAAAATAAAAATTACCTAAAGCCGTACTAACTAGAATTAAATTTAATATGCAAGCTAATGCTTAGACTTCAATAAGGTTTCAGCAAAGAGTTTAAAATTTTCACCCAGCTGTTATTCTAAATTTCACAGAAGTCTTAGAATCATTTACAAAGACTTTCTATAACAAAACCGATGGTCTTTCTTGGGTGGAGTGGACTCATTAAAGTATCCTTATTGTAAAAAGGTTTAGGGAAGAGGGAAGTTTGTTCTTCTACACGCTTATTTTTCTACACATACGCAGACATTTCATGGTCAATAACTGAGAGCACAAAATACTAATGTACAGAGTCCAAACAGTACAGTCTTGAATGGTTTGTTTTTCTTAGCTGGTTTACGTTTACTTGACAAGGCAAAGGTCTACAAAATGAGTACTTTACGACCCCAGACCAAAAACCAAAAAAGGCTACATAGCTGACCCTGACCCTACACACCAGAAAAAAAAAAAAAGAAAAGAAAAAAAAAAGAAGTGTGGTAGAGGGACTGCCTTTATTTTGCTCCAAAATAAATATTTACTTGCTTTTTCAAAAGAGAGAGGGAGAAGGGAAGGAAAACGCTGACTTAATGGAGCCTAAAAGAAAAGAAAGTTTGTTAAGTTCCTACATTTGTCCTTCCCTAGAGAATTATCTCATTTAAATGCCAGACCCAGTCATGGAAAATGGGAAAAATAAAAGCTTTGTGAATGTAGGCATGAAAAATACTTATACTTGCAGTAAACAGTGATGAGTCAATATCTACTTATTTGGAAGATTGGTTTGGTGTAATATATAAACACAGGTACTTATTAAAGCTTGAATCTCTGGAAGTTGACAAGCACCACACCTTTACTGTTTCTGTTCGTGACAATCCTGAATGTTTCTGTGCAACAGTTAAGTGTCACTGAGGTCCTTATGTGGTATTTAATTATGGTGTTGGAAAAATGGAGCACCACACACTTATCTCTGATGTAAATGTACTTCAGTAACATAGAATTATGAGTGACCTTTTCTAAAACTGAAATGGATGTGAATATATAAGAAGGAGCCACATATTCCACTTGTTCCACAATTTCAGCAAGAAGGCAGATCTAAACCAAAATGTGAATCTGCCAATGCTGTAAGTGCACTACAATTTATAAATAATAAATACTAGAGACATTCGGTGTATAGGCATATAGCTACTGTTTTCTCTGTATATTCTTTTGGATTATGATTTCATTACCTTCTAGTTATACTTGCCATATGTACTGAAACTGCTTAACAGAATGGTCTTCTGTTGCTAAAGAAAAAATTCATCATCAAGTTGCAGAAACACAAATTTTTTACTTAAACAGAGTAAATTATAAAAACAATGCCTTAGAAATAACTCTACTGGACATACAAGAAAAACAGCAGAATAAACATCAAATGTAATGGATTATATGTGGATTAAAAAATACATACATAGCTGCAAATTAAGTTTATGGGAGTAGGAATAAAGGCGAACATATACTGAAGTGCCATCTGCAATAACAGGAGCACGGTCACTAGCATGAAAGGCAAGGTGCAAAGGTGGAAGCTTGGAAGACTGGTGCCTTGGTAAATCAAAATTACTGCTCAAATAAATGTATTACCAAAGTACAGAGCTTCATTTTACAGGAGATAAACTAGGCAGTAAACGACCAACTCAATTACCTAGTTTTCCATAAGGTTGTCAACACAAGATGTGTTGTTGCATAACAAAGGATTCCAAATAAACTCGTAGCTACAGTGCCATCAAGGGTAACACATTTTAATACTCTGCTATTGGCAATGCTGTGTTCATACAACACTTTAACCAAATCAATAAAAACCTTTGAGAAAGTGTGAAATGAAGCATATGGGCAAATCTGTCTGACTATCACAACTCTATGGGATATTCCAAAAAGCATCTGCCTCATTCAGTGCCCGTCATTTCTTTAAACCCTAGAGGTTTCAAGTGGCCTGTTTTTTAAGACTGTGAAATTAATTGACAACATATAACTTATTTTTTTTTAACAAGAGTACCTAGTTTCAGGATTACTGGTAATAAACTCATGCTTCTGAGAAAAATGCACAATCTTTGGCCTGTTAGAAAATTTATTGAGGGCCTATTCGTAAATCAATGCATGCCAATACACAGTTGTATCAGTGGTTTTATCCTTTTACTGAACACAGCACAGCACAAGTTTATAAGTTCTCAATAATATGAAAACACATACGCAAACTGAATTTCAAAATTACAACAATGAAACATCTGATTATGTCCCATCTCACACTCGTGAAAAGAGCTGGCATATTTCTTAGAAGTCCTTCTGTGATTTATGATTTCTATAATCACATTTCCATTGTTTCTACGGTTACTTAACAGTGTCCTATTGCAAGTACACTTGCAAAAACCTACCTATTGCAGACATATAACAATATTCAAAACTTCTTTATTTCCATGGAAAATAATTTCAGTGAAACTTTTCCCCTGTTCCCTCAGCGGCATCTCCACATTTCAGAAGTAATTATTTAAAGAAGTAATTATTTGATAGGCAAAATACCTACCCTTGCCACCCAGAAATCACAGGTCAAAGCTATGCTTAATTTGAAATACCTCTTGTTCACATCCTCTAGTGATTCCAGCATAAAAACAAAATGATGTTAGAGAGGCTGCCGCTGTCTCTAACTGCACATGTCTCTTTCCCCTGGTTGGCTTATGTGACCAATGGTCTGTGCTGCACCTATGGCACAATAAGCAGGGAAGTCCAAGACAGCATGGCCATTACCTTTAATGAGGCATAGTTTCTGCACTGGCAGCAATATTCAGTAACACA
Source organism: Phalacrocorax aristotelis (assembly GCF_949628215.1). Classification (NCBI taxonomy): domain Eukaryota; kingdom Metazoa; phylum Chordata; class Aves; order Suliformes; family Phalacrocoracidae; genus Phalacrocorax; species Phalacrocorax aristotelis. Next base: position 32,996,333 of record NC_134311.1, on the reverse strand, counting down.
TATTCAGTAACAGTTGAAGGTAATAGAGAAAATGAATTTTTTAAACACAACTCTTATGGCATTTTACTCTGTCATTACAGGTCTCATTTTTGAGGTCTGTGTTCAGTATTAGTCACAATAGCCCCAAGAATTATTTTTGTGCCTTATGTTAAACATATACTTACAAGTCTTACCAGATCTGGGCTTATACAGAAAATAATAGCAAAGAGTAAATCTCAAACATAAAAAGGAATCTCCTTCTTCCAAATCAGTTTTCTTGTAAAGTGAGGCCTACACATAGGTGGTGCAGTAAGGTTAAGTCATTAAATAGAAAAGCCTACTCTCCTAAAGAGTCTTCTATCACATCTTTTAGCATTATTTTATTTCCAGTATGCCAACTTTTTTCCTGTTTAGCATAAACTAAAAATCTTACTTCTGTTACCTAATGAGCCTTTTTTACAGCCTGGACATCTGTAGGCCTGAAATGTAAGATGTCTTAACAATTGCGGACCCTTAGAGAAGACCTATTTTAAAGCACAGCTGTTCAAATCCTCACCACCACCACCATTTTTTTCAACTAAGTGAAAGTCAAGACATAGAACAGACCAAGGTCAGAGACCAAAAGCAAGCCATTTTTACACTGACTTTTTTATTTGCTTTTCACTTCTAGCTGGGACTTGAATTGCAATAAAGCAAATCAGCCTAGTTTCTCTCTACTATGTTCTATTCTAAAGGAAAGTCAGCTTTCAAAAGTGGAAGATTTTAAAATTATATCTAGATCGACCAGAAACTCAAAACCCTGTAACAGTCAAGTTTCATTCCAAAGAACTGGTGATATGGCATCTCTCCTCAAGTTCAGCAAAACCAGCACAGGTATGGCAGAGTTTATCAGTTTGGTTCACAGTTGCTTCTCCCATACTCTTTCAAATGGGGCTGGGATCTCCTTGTGGGGATGGGACCATGGTATTAGCAAAACAATGCAATGGAAAAGAAAAATTTTGTAGAGGTTTGTTCTTGAATGAGGTGGGTGAATCTGTACCTTCTAATCAACATCAGTGTAGAAAACTACACTGGAAAGAGAGGTTATAATATGTAAAAGCAAAAGACCAATTTAATAATTTACAATTTCCTTCATTTGTGAAAATTTATAATGCCAGGTGACATGTCACCCTGCTTCCCAAAACACAAAAAATTCTTTGCCAGTAGCTCGCTGGATTCCATCCCTGAAGCAGTGGGACTTACTGCTCGCTCTCTTTTCCTTGAACTTTTTCCTGGGACATTGCTTTACTTTTAAATAAATTTTTAAAAGCATTATTTTTTAAATCCCTTTTTAAAACTGCTGAAAGTGCACCCTTTGCCAAAACAGCATTGCATTTGACTGTATTAAGAGAGAAGGAGGTTCAGTTTGTTTAATACAGCTTCCAAAACATTGGGAAATACTGGCCAGTTTTGCAAGTACGTATTCATTCAATAGTCTGCTCAGCCTCTGTGAGAGTACAAAGGTATGCACTTGCATGTGTGTACAGCAGGAATCTGAACAAATAAGAATCTAAAGTATGTGCAATTCACTCGAAGGTCAAGTTTAAAATTATTCTGGCGTTAGTGGAATTTCTGTGAAAAACTCTTGAAGGATCAGGTATAGCATTTCCTCAGAACAATGCAAACTAAGGACTTCCTTAGGAAAATTTTTCACCTTCATTATTTTGACATGACATTGCAACGTTTAGCAAAGGTATAGATTAGTGACTTTCAACACAATATTCACAGAAAAATCACTCAGGGAGAAATACTAGGTGAAAGTATGTACACAAGAACACACACTGATAAGAGTGCCTTGAAAAACTGCAAGTGAAAGCAGAGCAACTAGGTAAAGGTGGAAGTTACATTACCAAATTGCTGCCTTAAGGACTAATCTAATAAACCTAGTGTATTAAACCCACATGAAGAACATGTAAATAGATTTTTATAAAAAATCAGCAAACCCAAAACCTTGCACAAAATGCCTTTTGGGACTCCAAAAAGCTTCTTCTCCCTGCACTATGGTGCTTCTCCCCATTTTCAGGGACCATCCAGAATCATAAGTGCTGGAGCAGTGGGAGGAGGCCTGCAGGGCTGCCCTTCCATCTTGGAGAGAGGAAGCACCAACAGCCCTGCTTGAAAGCCTGTTTTCATTAACTTGCTGACAGAGAAGACCACTGGCAAGAGGAAGATGAATACCTTCTTATTGTTGGTGATTTTTCTGGAGAGGGCCAGGAGAAATCTCACCAGCCTTCAAGATGGGGGCTGTACCCCCACCCCACATGACACCTTGCTGTGGTCCTGGGCAGTTGTTAGCATCCACCACTGCCTTCCCTAGAGCCACACAGAGTTGACACAGTGGCCTTGATGTGCTCAGTGCCCTGGGACAGACCCCAAGTATCAAACTGTTGGAAGAGGGAAGAAAAACCCCAGAACCCGGGGCCAGCAGGGAAGGGATCAGCCTGGCCAGCGGGGACTCAGCTGAGACGTGGCCCCAGCCTTGTCCCCAAGCTCCCTGGGCCTCAGACTCCCACTGCAATATTGACTCTTTTCAGTAAATGCTGCCATTGGGCAGAGGAAAATCTTGCTCTGATCCCACTCTCTCCCTCGCTCAGGCATCCCCTGTCAGATCTGCACCTTGGGCTGGAGGTAGACCCCTTCCAAAGGGCCAAGATCCCAACTCTCCATCCTCCACACCACAAAAGCCTCTCATATGTTAGCACTCTTAAAAATACATGAACAAAATAGGTATATTAACTGCCACTTATTAAAAGCAGATTACTGCAAATATGTACGCTGATTTCCAAGCAAAGCCACAAAGTAAAAAAAAGAGGTTTTCATGCATGTTATTTTCTCAAATATTTTTCCCAAGGGCATAGGCTAGTGAACAAAACAATTACAAGATATTTCAGTATGTACCATGAATACTTTTGGGTATGCACAGTACAATTTAAGGTGTTATAATGTCACACTGCCATGTTAAAAAAAAAAAAAAAAGAAGAAAATCACGGGCTTTTTGAGTTATTTAGAAAAGAATACAATGTTCGCTCTGTGTTACAGAAGCTATTAAAGAAAAACAAATTTTTAAACTATGCTTTAATAACACCGTGATTACAAGTTGGGGAGTGTTTATCTAAAACAACAAGATGAACATTTCTTATGGCCTTAATCCAAAACCCTTTGAAGCTGAAGAGTTTTTCCCAGTCACTTCAATGGGCTTTTTGGTTCAGGCCTCAAGACTATTTGTCATTATAAGAAGCACCTACTCATTTCAGACCGATGTCCCCTACAGCAGTGCTACATCTGCGCACAGTGTGTCTATAGTCAGATAGCCTGCACCAAGCCCAAGAACTCCACAGCCAGTGAATACAACAGTTTTCTGGGGAGCAAAAGATGCCTTTTTGTAATGCCTTCATGCCATGTCTAGCAAGAAGCATAATCTATCATCAGGCTGCTAAGCTTGTCTGCAGCACGAATTCCCTTGTACCTTGTGAGTTTCCCCTCACAATACCTGTATGAAGTACCAGCAGTTTAGTTGTTTACAGGAGAAACGACGAGAGAAACATAAATAACTTATACAGGGTCCCAGACGGTGCCAGTGACAGAAGTGGGTGCTCAGTCCAGAATCAACCCCATTCCTCAGACAAACACGGTTAGGAAAAATAGCCTAACTAGGCCCATAGTTTTGAGTCTACTTGGGGCGGTTTAGAAGACTACCACCTTCAGCAGTTCAGCACCAGCTTTCAGCATGAGGCTTCTGCCTCATAAGGGATACCAGTCCCTTGACCTCCTCTAGCACCAGGTCAGCGCCTTAGCACCTCCAACACAGAGTCAGCCAAAATGGCTGGCTTGAGGTTGAGGCAGGTAAGGAGGACTCGCATCGTTCCCTGTTGTGACTTTTGCCAGGTGTCCCAGAGCTAAAAGCAGGCCTGCACTTAGAACATTCTGCCTGTTTCAGAAGTGAATTCTGCATTGGTTTGGGTGGATTTGCTTCTTTTAATGTGGGGTAGCTGTTTCCACAAAAGCAGCTTTAACAGACACCAAGAGCAGACTGTTAAGAATTTAACTGCTTACATCAGGTACCTGGAAAACATAATAGGTAAAGAAATTACAAAAATATTCACTAATTATAAGCAAAGACATTGCAAAATGTTGATGAAAAGCCAGTGCTTATGGTTTTTAGGATGCAAAAGTGCAGGCCGCAGCAAAGTCAGCAGCAAATTTGTGCTGAGAACCAAAGATCATGCTTCCGTACACCCTTTCGTTTGGAAATGTTTGGGTTTGCAAGTTAGTGAACAACAAAATCTTCACACTTTTACCACTGCATGCTTTTAAACATGTCCAGACTGAGTTTATAAAATTATCTATTTATAAATATGTAAACTGTGTCTTTTAGTCTGCCTTCAGAGAACAGTATTTCAAGTAGAGGAAATGCATTTGTGAATGCTGTGGTTCTCCTCTGAGAAATACCTAATGGAGAGCAAGGGTGAGGAATATATTAAAGGAACAAGGAGGAAGCAAAGACAGCATGAAATACCTTCACTTCATAAAGAAACAAATTCTTTAATCCCAGTTCTCTCAGTATAAACAGTGTATAATCTGAAATGCTTCCTCAGTAATTTGTACCGAAATGATCACCTAACTGATCTGGGAACAGAAGAATACACTGAGGAGACACGCGTTTAGTGTGGAAAAAAGACAGTGGGAAAAACTGGAACACAACATCCCCTACTTGGTATGAAAAGCACATAGTTATGAGCACTTTTACAAGATATTTCTTCCAACATTTCAAGTTACATCTCAGATATATATTTAATTTAAGTCTAATCTGAACGTGATTAAATAGTAAACCACATCAAGTTATGAAAAAAAGTATTCATAGGATTAAAAACAAAGCAAGACAAAGATCTTTACCATAAGCTGTAAAACCTCAGACTATGTTTAGGAATAATCAGCCTCAGCTGAAATCATACTACATCTAAATTAAATTAATACTATGCACCTGAAATGTTTCTGGTTTGAACTGACTTAGAGACAGTCCCTATGTGGTCAATTACTTCTTTAGATTGCCACCTATTTTCCTACCCGCCATCCCATCTGTTAGTTACGATGTCTTTTGTAGTTCTGAAAGGAATTCCTTTCCTTTTTAATGGTGGTGTATACCAAATAGTTACCTTTAAAGCAGACTAAGAGTTGGATTTCTTCATAAGATTGTTAAAAGTTATTGTTATCAATCAAAATTACAACAGCTTTCAACAGGTCCCATGACTACTCTAGTAGTTTCAAAAGAAATTTGAAAGAAATCTATGTGGAAGGTAGCCACTACAAAAAAAAATTATCTTCTTCAGTAAAATATAAAATATGCGGCAACAAAAACACTTTCTGCAAATTTCCATGATGATTACTTCTTACTTGGTGCATGGAAACAAACATTCAGTTAAATAAATGTGTTAATTTTAATCTATTTTTCCCCCTAATTCCACCAGTTTTAGAGTTAACAAAAGAAGCTACTGAGCAGATGGGTTATTTCCAGTTTTAGGCACAGGTCTTAGAAAGGACAGTTAAACCATCAGGTACACTGTAATTGAGATAAAGTAAAGTTCCTCTTTCAGATCAATAGAAATGAGAAGTAGCTACATCGGATTCTGCGTTCCCTCAGTATTGTATTATTTTAAATTCCGACTCTCCTGGAGATTTACAGCCCTGTGAACCCCATACTATTTCCAGCTCCTGCCATAACCTCAGTTATATTACTTCCCCCTGCTTGTGCAATCTTGCAGTCTTCAGCTAAGATTTAGAGCTGTGTTTTTTCATTTAAAGCAACTGGGTCGGGGAGAGCACTGAGACCCTCAGCACGGGTGTTGGAGGGAAAGCAGGAGCGTGACTGTGACAGTGACAACCCCCCTGCAAGTTCTACACAGGGGCAGTACCCCTCGGGTGCTGCTAGGGGGTTCCTTGTGCCAGGCTCGCCCTGTGAACCTTCTCCTGGCACAGCCTTGAATACTGTGACCTACCGGAAACAATGCCAGGGAAGGACCTTACTTTGCACTGAGAGGAACTGGGTTTGGATTCAGAGCTGCGAAAGAGCTCACACAACCCTGGAGCATCTGCGCATGGCAGACAGGGCAAAGGGGAAACATCCCCTAAAGAACAGCAATTATCTTAATATGCATTGCCATTGCCCCTTGCTGTTTTGTGCCTGTATGCACATGTGTGTACATGGGTGCACACTCACATTTCATCTGACCCCGAACACAGAGCTATTGCTTTATATTCCAAGATATTTTTTCTTGCAAAAACAGGCATGTGTGCAGACATGCACATGCAGGAGTTGCCTTATACCTGAGGTCACAATGCAAGCTGGGGCTCAGGCTTCTGCAGTGGGAGCCCACCGTTACAAGCTCCCACCATGTATCAAGGAAGAGCAGTGGCTATAGAGTCCAGTCCACTGCAACTCTTCAACTTCAAACATAGGGCAAGACAGGAATATTACATGCAGAATGTTTTTACAGCATTTTTCTGGAAAAGAAACCCTGCCAAATCAACTATGCTACATTTTATCACAGTAGATACAGTACGCTTTGCTCTGGAGAAAGGTCTGCCTGACCAGGATATCATGGACTCAATTTGTCTTGCCAGCTGAGCATATTTAGTACTGCTGTTTGGTCCCTAGGTTTCTCAGACCTCATATAGCTGACTGAAGAAGCCAACAACTTGTCGTATCTGCAAGATGGGCAAAGCTGAAATATTACACAAGGTCACTTTTGAAAAAATGAGAATAAAATTCAGTTTTCTAATAAGATGGAACAAAACTTTTTTCACTGAGCCATGTCATTGTTCATGCTGCATGCCACTCCTCTTTTAATCTTCTAATACCCCTTTCCCAGTGTCTGCGAAAAATCCCCAAAACTTGATTCCTGCCATTCCACTAACATTTCATAGATTTATTTATAGGAGAGTAACATATATTGTTCTTTACAATATGAATTTAGTCCCTTTCCTTAAACAGAGGATGGCTTTGCCAGTAGATTTTTTCTTCATATTTTGGGTAACTGAAATGCTGTTTTTGCGAACAGTTTGTGGTAGAGTTTGCCTGTCTAGAAACAGAGAGTTACTGTCTATACAGGGTCAAACTATTACTTAAAAACAGTGAAGTGTAGTTCTGTTCGAAGATACAACTGTGCTTGTAGCTGGGTGTTTCAGCTTTACATTTGTTTTGGTGAACACTCAAGGTCTGACATCTTGAGAGTACTCCAACCCAAGAAGTGTCCCTGAGCTATCTCCTGGAAAGCACCAGACCTCTTCCCCACATGGCTGAACACAGAAGCAAGTGACATTTAATGAACTCCTTAGACAATAAGTGAGGAACAAATTCAAATTTGTATCTCTAATAAAAACTTGAGGTACTGTTACTGTGAAGTAATTTCCCTTTGACTTACTATGATGTTTGTAGCCATAGCAGATGGATCAAGCAAAGGATTCATATGTCCACAGGGAGCATGTCCTTCTAGATCAGCCTTTAGGGAAATCATTAGATGAAACTGAGACTTGTGACATTTGGATTAAGGTCAAGGAATAAAGATGCTTATCAAAGCTTATAATAAGGCCTATTTGTACTTATCAGTTTACACTGTGGGTGAATCCTCTGTTCTTACACAGCTGTTCATGTTACGCTGTTTATTGTTTTGTCTTCCCTGTAGCCCCAATGGGTAAAACAGAAGAAAACACCCTAAAATAACCCATACCTCGGACAATATCAGAACAGGATTCAGATTGGTGTTCTTGTCAACTGCATTAGCATGGTAGAGGAGCTGTGCACATCTACAGTCACTTAGTTTCCCTGTTCATGTTACGAACCACCCCTGATCTTCCCTGCCCTGTGATTGAAAATCCATTCCCCATCTACCCCATATGCTCTTGCAAATAAGGACACACACTTTTTTTCAGGCACAGAAAGATGCCTGGTTGACCAAAGCCCTGCTGGATCCTATAGGCCTTTGGTTCTTTATCTTCTGGGACACATGAACCCTAAGAATGTCCTGTCATGGGTCAAGACTTTACCTTGGCAGTTGTGACTCTGGGACACCCAAAGCCCTCCTGCCTCGTGTTTCAGCTTCTCCCTCCTCAGCTCTTCCTCACCAGGACTCATGAATATGGGCAGTGCAGACCTTCAGGCTTGCTGACTCTGGGCTGATATCCAGCCCTGACAGTGACCTGTTCAGCACAGGGATGCTTTGCCCTGCCCTGAGGTGAATCCCAGAAGCATTTTTGTGCTCTTCAGGCATAGGATGCGCATAAGAGAAGGAGCTGATGCCAACAGGGATTCTTCCACCTCCAGCAGCTCTTTCCTCATAACAGTCTAAGCCAAGATCAGATACCTGCACCATATCAGAGAGCTGGGCTTCAGTGAGGACTGCTAAAACATTTGGGATGGGCAGGGGGAGGGCATGCACCAAGTCCAGTGTCAAATACCACTGGAGGTGGGGAAGAGGCAGTCTCTGTCAGCCACAGCCTCCTACCTCATCAATGGGCTGCTATGGACGCTATCAATGCCCCTATCCCCTTCTCCCAAGGTCAGACCCTGTTTTCTTAGGAAGATCATGTTGACCAAAGCAGAGCAGGGAACTAGCAAGAGGCAAGAGAAAACTTTTGAAACGTCCCATAGTCTTCTCAAAAACACCTTGCTCTCTCCTGGACATCCAGACATATCTGTTGCCTTGAAAAGTTGCTCTGCCACCAGGACAAACTCCAGCTTTCCTAGTCCTGGCAGGAAGAAGTAACTCTGCATGACCTAGTGAGCAGCACTGTGCTGGTTTTGCTGGGCCCAGCCCAAGCCCTTCCCTCCCCTGTGCCCACCTTACCACCTTGTCCCATCCACTTACCACCACATTCCTTCCCTGCTTTTCCTTGGGCATGCTCCCAAAACTTGAGGAAGAAGGGCAGTTCCTAACTCTGGCTGGGTCTTTGCAGCAGATGTCATGCAGCAGTAGCCTGGGGGGTTGCAGAACAACAAGTTACAGGCAATCCAAGGGACTTACAGTAGCCACTGATTGTTGGTAGGGGTAACCACTTGTGCAGAGGTGCTCACCTGAGCTGCAGACAAGGTGTTTGCATGCCATCATGGGTCTGATCATGGCAGCTCAGGGAGTTGTGTCCACATCAACAGAGGTGAGAAAAACCCTCTGTAGTACTGTGTATATCACCAAGGCTGGCCTACAGAACTGTACACTGCTCCTCTACAGTCATGTTGAGAGTGCATCTACATCTTAGTGGGGATGGGTCAGTGTAGGAGGCCTAATTTTTCTGACTATAGTGATTTATAGGCTTGAATTTATGAGGCTTGAGAAAGGGAATTAAGTTTCACAAACTACACCCAAAGCACCCGAAATTCTAATGCTCTTTGAGAAATGGGCTGAACTTCAGATGGTGCTGTACAGAAGCTTCCATTGACTGCCATTCATTCATGTATTATCTCTCTTCTCTCACTGACGCATCTGTGGTGTAACTGGACCACTTACTCTTTATTTTTCAGGCAGTAAGTAAAAAGCAGAAAAACCAAAGTAAGTAAGCAAAGAAAGCCAATGTAGCTGATTAATGAAGGGCATTAATCTGAGAACATGAAACCTAGAAGAAACAAAAAACTTAAAGTAAATAAACTTCACATTTATTTATTTATTTTCCTTTATTTAGTAATAGCACCCAAAGCTGCATTATATTAACACAAGTAATAAAGCTTTCGTATTTTATTCCTACCAGTGCATTTCCAAATCCAGGTGAAATGCTGCAAATGAGTAATGCCGCCATACCATGAACACAGGGTGTAGATCACAATGATACAGGACTTACAAGTGAATCCCAATGCAATAAAATAAAAGGTTGTAGTTTAGGTATGAAACCTGTAACCTAAGGAACTGTGGACATTTCTATTTCCACAAAGTACCATAACAAAACAGCGGCTGTAGGAACTATAAAGATAACATACTTAATCATACTTTTTGCATCACTTTATTGAATACTCCATGTTGGATGTACAACTTACAGCTATAGTGTGTGTTGGCTACAATGCTACGAGAATGTGTATTGCTCATATGACAGAAAGGGTCATGAAATGTACGGACCTGTCTGCATGTTTAAAAAAATGAAACAGCAATACAATAAAACTGCACCACATGTGAATATTGTAAATGGTTAAGTTATAAAATAATTCATTCAAAAATCCAAATATTTCAATGAAAAAAAGTATATAAAATGTAGTAAAACATAAATTACATTTAAAGGTCTGTACATGATTCATCCTGCAAATAGAAGCACAAAACCAGCACATTATACAGTATTGTTTATTTTGGTCTTCTAAAGTTCAAAGATTCATTTTCACTGAAGAGGCAGGAAAAAACATGGTTTCACATGCAATCCAGCAGTAATTGCGGTAAATCAAGTCAGTCTATACCCCGCACAAAACCCAATACATTTACAATGTAGGAACATACATGTGGAGCCCTTTTCTATACTTGATACCAATATGCAATTAAAGTTGGATTGTTAAGTTAGTGCACACCTACAATATCCCCTACAATATCCCCATTTTTGGTTAACAGTGTATTAAGGCTGCTTGCTGCTGAAAATACACAGCAGAGAAGGAATACTTTCATCCACAAAGGCAGTCAGACGATCTCATTTGGAAGCTTCTGTCACAGTCATTCATTGGGAATGATGAAAGAAAGCCATCCTCTCTCCTCTCATGTTATTCCACAGGATGTTGTGGATGCTTTAAGTTTATGTGGGTTCAAAATCGTTTGGATAAATTCATGGTAGAAAATTCCATCGAGGGCTATTAAACAGAAAAAAATTCCACTTCAGGCTTGGGAATTCCCTAAGCCACAAATTGCTGGAGGCTGGGGAAATACCCTGGGGAAATTCTACAAGGGAAATTGCCCTTGCAGTCTTCCCTGGGCAGACATTATCAATGGCCTTTCGAGACATGCTGCTGGGCTGGGTAGACCCATGGTCTGACTCAGCACAGCCCTTTTTATGTTCAGTTTCCCTATTTTTCTGATTATCATAATACAAACACGGACCAGTATTCTCAACTTGTTATTTTTTCAGACTCAAAAACCAAACAACAATCTTGTGTCCATTATATCAAAGAGATAAATACTATAAACTAAGCTAGCTGTCCATCACATCCGGGGCACTTCTTTATGCTCAGAGCAATTCTGCAACCATAGTTGGATTCCTTTTTGTGTTATTGGTTTAAGCATAATTCACTAACATTACACTCACATATCATGATATACATGATGTGCAATGCTACTCTGCAATATGTTGCACAGCAACAGTACATAACTGAAAAGCAGCTTCCCTCAAGAACTGTAGGACAGTAAAAAAAGATTAAACCCAGCAATTCTATACCATCATATTTGCAAAATCTGATTGCGGCAATGGTCAATAAACCTGGTATATCATTACTGCTGCACTTTACATGGGTGTGGGTTTATTAGTTTTCCTTCTTTTAGTCAGATCAAAATCACTGCTATTAAGCCTAAGGATCTACAGTCTCCATGCATGGAAGTGATGTGAAATTCTTAGTAACGAGGCCAAATTCCTTAGGCTTCTGACTGGATTTCTGCTTCGTCCATCTGAAGTGTGTCATTATCACCCAGCAATTCTGTTTCAGGTACAGAGCCCTCCTCTTCCTCCTCCTCCTGGACGGGATTCTGGGCGATGTCTTCTGTTCCATTGTGTGTGTCATCCGTGCCCTCAGAGAGCAGAGCAGCTCTGTCAGCCACTGATGCATTGGAAGGCGCTGTTGTTACATAGCCTGTGCTAGTGGATCCGCTCCCGCTGTGATGGGAGCCTGGTTTGGGAATGATCTGAGGAGGCATTTGCTGAGGAGCCATTTGCATTGGAATTTGGACGGGGTAAAAATTTGGCAAGTAAGCACCATAAGCAGGCATTGGCTGGTAACCATTGACTGGAATGTAAAGCTGAGGAGGTGGGACCATTGGTCTCATCTGCCCTTTCATTTGTATAAACTGCGGTTGAGGAAAAGCTGGAGTTTTCTGCTTTGGTCCAATGTACCTAGCATTGCTGACATTGCTAACAGGGCTTGTGCTGAGAGAACTTGTTTGTGTGGTGTTGCTTGCCCCAGAGGTTTGCGCTGAGCTGTTGTAATTAGAAAGGTTTCCCCATGTTCTTAGTCTGTTGTGTATATCTTTAAATCTTGGTCTTCTGTTGGGAAATTCATTCCAACACTCCAACATCAAAGTGTATATCCATGTGGGGCAGTCGTCGGGACATGGCAAAACCTGTCGGTTCCTGATCATCTCGATGACATCCTGGTTAGAATAACCACAGTAAGGCTGCAGGCCATAGCTGAAAACTTCCCACAACACAACTCCGTATGACCAGATATCGGAATCGATAGAAAATTTGCCATACATAATAGCCTCAGGGGACATCCAACGGATAGGAAGAAGGGAATTTCCCATCAGTTTGTAGTAATCAGCAGCGTAAACTTCCCTGAAAAGGCCTAAATCGGATATTTTAACATTCAGTTTATCAAACACCAGTATATTTCTAGTGGCCAAGTCCTTGTGGACAACGTGGTGACTCGAAAGATATTCCATTCCTGCAGCTATCTGAGTCACAATGTGGAAAAAGTCTGCTGGCTCCAGAGTGGATTTTACTGTCTTGTCATCATCAGTGCTGCCAACATCCGAATGGGGAGATCTCATCACTAAGAACTCATGGAGGTCACTGTGGGAACAATAACTAAAAATCATGCTTATGGGTTGTTCCTTCGTCACTATCCCCAGCAAACAAACAATGTTTGGGTGCTGTAATCGTGATCTCATCATTGCCTCATGTTTGAATTCTTCACGAAGAGCCAGTTCTGCTTTGTCTTTAAGTGTCTTGATAGCAACAGCTTGTGTCTGTTCACCTGGTGCAGTACCAAAAAGATGTCCCTTGTAGACTTTTCCAAATCTCTCCTCTCCTAGTTCCTCCATAAACCGCACAGTGGACAGATTGATTTCTTTAAGTTTAGCCTGAAACGAAGTAAAGAAAATAAGTCAGTAAAAAAATCAGAATCTTTTCTAAGCTACAGAATCTCTTATTAAAGAAAAGTTCTCAGTGGATAGATGCTTCTAATGGAAGATAAATTTGGCCAAAATGGCTTTACAGCTTTTTGTATATTCACATCAGTATATTGATTTTACAGTTAACCTTGAAATGAGTTATGCCATTATCAGAAGTGTAAATTGAATTGTGCATGATGAGTATAATTATTTTTACAAAGGAGCAGCCATGTTTCCTGCAAGCTGAATGAATAACTGGTTCTGAGTAAATCTGGCAGATGATGATGTCTAGTAGCTGCAGCTGCATTTGCCCTACAGATCCACCCAGAGTCGTCCACTGGAGATCTGTCAGAAAAGCTGTGGGCACTCACTGAGGAGGTGGCAGGCTCGGGGTGAACTGAAACATCCCTTCCAACAGAAGGAGGAACAAAACCTTTCTTTTAGTTCTGCAGTAGCTGATATACCCTTTCTCCTCTGTGGCACTACAGGAACGGCCCCTGCCTGTGGGTAGCAGCGCATGGTACCCCTACTGAGAAATCTCTTTCTAGCTTTGATGAAGAGTGGGGTGTAAGAGAAGCAGAAGGAAGGAGGAATTTCTCTCTGGTACATGAAGGAAAAGATGGCAAAGTCAAATGTGAGAAATTCCCAGCGACCCCTCCTGCAGCTGGCAGGGAAATCAGGGAAGTTCCTTAGATCATAGACAGTGATCCAATGAGTCCATCCTGACCAGCATGGGCAGGGGAAGTCCCCCACTGAGCCAGGGGCAGCTGGCACAGCTTCACACACAAGGCACCACAGCAGGATGGAGGAGGGCAGGCTGGAAAGAGGCTTTAACAGGTGATTTGGGAACAAGGTCTGATTTTAGTGGCCAACAGACTGTGGACTGGACCAGACAGTTTCTAGCACAGCCCAGACTCAGCCATTAAACCTCCCCCTATCACAGAAAATCAATGCAATTTGTTACAATTGGTAATATCCCACAAATATTCTATAGTTTCCTGAACAGATGTTGCCAACTGTTCCAAACTGAGCACTGTTTTTTAGAGCTTGCATCTTGTAAATGCTGTGATTAAAAATTCAACATTAGCTCCAAACAAGAGTTTAGCACAAAGATCAGTTAGTTGACCCAGAAAATTGTATGCAGGAGCTGAGATCTGTAGACAGAAGTTCAAAGCCATTTTCATTTCATCGTCCCCTGTGATACACAGTCATGGAAATGTGTTGCACCCCAGGTCAGCTCCCCACTTGGTGGTGGTTCAGAATACCAGCAGACTGAGCTGATAGGTTAGACAAGAAACTCCACCATGCATCCTGCTTTAAACATGCAAATCGGCTGCTTTGTTACCAGGAGAGAAAATGAGTGGCAGGCTGAAGACTGGATCAGAAATAACAACACTTCCAGTCACTGAGACAACAGGCAGAATGAGGATTGACAGGTAAGGGCAAATGTCATAAAATACTTTGCCCTGAAAGCTGTTGCCCAAGGCCAGGATTTCTAGGTAGAGCTAGCAAGTGCAAGACCTAGTTTTCACTGAAGTAGGTGGCCAGCGCAGTATGAAAATTAGGTCCCTTGTAATGCATCTCAGTTTGAACATCAACAACCTGAGTCTCTGGAAATCACAACACTTAGGAAATATGTGGCCTAAGCAAATTCTGGAAAAAATACCTGTTTGTGTTGATTAATAAGTGGCATTTCCATGTCCTGGCTAGGAGATGCCATCAGCTGGCGCCGCTGTGGGGTAGCAGCAGATGCCTTCTGCTTATTTCTGCACATACAGACCAGGAAGAAAAGGCAGGCAATAACCAGAGGGATGGCTATGCTGGGAACAAGGATGTAGAGGATTCCCATTTTACTGTTGTCACGTGGACCTGTCAGGCACAGGAATGTTCGTTGTTTACAATGAGTATTTTTAATGCATTCGACAGTAAAGCAAAAAAACCACAACCCCCCCAACTATAGTATGATCACTAATATTGTAATTAAACAAAAAGTAAACTCCTATAGCTTGAAAAGAGGTTACATTACCCTCTCCCCCTTCTCCATAATTTTCCATTAAATATTTCAAAGAAGTTTGAAGGGATATAACAACTAGCAGTATGAAGATAATCTAGGAGCCCCACATTTTATGTGTTGACTGTAGTAGTATGTAGTTTATTTCACTCTGTTATTGAGGCTTCTGGGTGTGGAAACTGCAGAACATAGACCAGAGTATCATTTCATTATCTTATTCAGGGGATAAGAAACAAGTGAGTATTCTTTATCACAGTGTATAAAGCAGTGAACTCAATGTGATAAACCACAGCACAACATTGCAGTCCGGCCTTCTGACCCAACTTCAGCCATTTCATCAGCACTTTGCCCACTTTTTACCTCCACTGGTATTAATTCTGCACAGAATAAAATAAAATAAAATCTCACTTGTCACTGGCAGAGATATTATTTGTTCTGTACTTAATAAAATTAAAATGCTTTTATGTTACAGTGAGACAGACATGAAAAAGCCATCAATACACTTAATAAGACCTTCCTAAAATGCATTTTTCTTGATACTTAGAGGGTCTAGGAAAGCATAGTGATGTCCAGAAAGTTCATTGGAACATGGGATGTTTTCTGCAATCTGTGGTTTTGCTATTTGTGGCTACTGCTTTCACCACAACCACATCCCAGTGTTATCTTTATACTATGTTACATGCAACATAGAAATTTATTATGAATGTCAGACCATGTTACTGTAAAAAAGTGAAGTAACTAAGAAATTTCATGTCAGTTTTGAGCACTTTTAAAAATCCAGGCAATCTGTAACAAAACCACTTTTATGGCTTCCATGATACATCTGTTGCTACAGGAAACATGCTTTTCTCCCTGATGAAGTACAGTATTAAGTTGTTTTGTCATGTCCAAAGACTCTTACCACTGTAACAGCTCTGCAGTAAAGGCTGTACCAATACAGGGAAGTGAGTGGGACAGTATTAAGCTGTGAGAGCTGTGCTTTTTATTTTTGCTATCAGTTCTACAATACAGAGCCACTAGCAGATAGCGTAGGACTTTTCTGATAAGATCGTCTGTTTTATGACATCTCTGCTTCTGTCTGCACTTCAGGCAGTTTTCTTCCAACCAGGCATGGTGCTGTATCTCCCTCTATAGGATCTGAAAATCCTTGCTGCCTGCAAGATGCCATACAGACCGAAAGCAATATACTATTGAGTAGTGTGGGTAAACCCAAACACATACAGGTGCTAAGTAAACCAAGTCTGGCATTTGACAAGTTAGAATACAAACTGTAGCAGTATTGTTAATTATTATCTCAGCTTAAGCATCCAATGCGTACTAAAAATTGTCACAATAACTCAATTACAAGCTCTGTTCTCCAGAAAATACTAAACACCTACAATACAAAACAAGGGTGCCACATTACAGCAAGTGAAACATTTGAAAGCATAATGCTCTTAAGTGAACTGTACTTGTAAAAATAGGGATCATTCAAAATTACACAGGGTTCAGGACAGTAGTAAGGGAAAAAAGAAAGAGAATACATACTACAAGAAGGTATGTCACACAGTTCCATGCGTACGTTTTTATTCTTTGTAAAACACCAGGGCCCATCCATCTGACCTCCAGGATTTCGGCAATACGCATGCCCTCCACCTAGCTCTGGAAATTGTGTGCTTGTCAGATCATGGCTGTGGGGACTCTGGGAGTCCCAGAGCTGGCAACTGTGGCCAGACTTGGTAACGCTGACCGTCCCTCTGTAATCTGCTCCAGAACCATTGTAGCACTGGTGATCTGCAACACAGGGTTTGACAAAAAGTTGCAAATGACAAAATGGTACAAATAACAAAACAATCAAGGGCCAGCAAGACCAAAAGAATTTAAGTGCATACACCACGTATGCAAAAAGTACTTTAATAAGGTACTTCAGGATTTAAATGAAAGCAGTGGGTTTTGAAATTTCAGTTCTGAGAGTATCTGTACTCCTATCCTCAGTTATTCCTGGATTCTGCCCTGGAGGGTCTAAGCTGTGTGACTATACACACCAATACTGGGTAACTCTGAATACAAGTTGATACTAAGGAGCATGTATGGACCTTTAGACAGAGGACAATATAAGTTAAACTATATATGAGATATGAGTTTCACTTCAGAGTCTTCAGATGCCAACAGTGTAAACTCCCTGCCACTTTTATTTCTCATAATCTTCCTGTCTTCCTCACATTGCTCACTTTCTAGAGAAATTAGTGCTGCACTTTCTAATGCCTCTTGCCAATTTTTCCTTCTTTTCTTCTTTAGAAAGAAGGGATTCAGGCTTTTCTTCTGTTTAGATACATCACTTTCATATCCACTGAATCTTTATTCTCTCTCTGTTTTGCTCTTATCCTCTCTTCATAATTTTTGACTGCTTGTCTCCCATATGTATCCCCTGAACTGAATCATGCATTTTTCTGTATGTTTGCAACACTTCCTTTTCCATTTTTCTGAGTACCCCTCCCCAGCCCACAAGCCCTTCCTCCAAACCCCCAGGGTACTCACGCGGCAGTTGTTTCACCAGAGGAACACCACCAGCTCTGAGGATCATAGATGACTTTTGCCAGACTTTTTGTTGTGTTTATTCTCGTTCCTTTTGCTTCATACCTCTTCCCTGGCTGATTTGTCTCTGTCATAATTTTCTCAGTTATTTCTACTTCGCAGCTACACTAGATTGTTGCCTTACTAACACACAGCTGGTCTTCCATGCCCACTGTTATGCCATGACCCCTGCTGCTAACTCTGGGTTCCGACAATGGATATTCAGAATGACCTTATCACACTTTCAATTTTAAACATCTTTAGACTCTTGGAGCTTCCTTGTTGAACATTGTAGGGGGTGGTGATTAACTGCTAGGAAACCAAGTAGGCAGAAAAATTGTCAGCCCATAATTACCGACAATGAAACAGCCCTTCTACTCCTGGATGCAAATATAAATTCATGGAAGTGAGATCAATGTTTTCACCCATCCTGTGTGGGTGAAGAAAGACAATTACCCTCCATGCTCAATTTACGGGTTAATAATCTTGTGGATTTCTGTATAGAAAGAATGATCTTTAAATATTTAATTTCTTAATAGATCTTTCCCATGAAGATTCCACAGCCTATTTGAGGTTTATTGGTAGGTAAACAGAACTCTCAAATGGCTGTATGGAGGGACTCATCCAAAAAGGCAAGGACTGAACCAGAGATGGGGGCAGGCACGTGGGATGGGAGGCCTACAACACACTGCTGCCTCTCACAAATCTGAGTCAAATTGGTTGTGGGAACACAGAGTTTTATACCCCAGGGAAGTTGACATAACCCTTTTCAGTAGTAAGCAGCATTCTTTAAACTTCCTCACCATCCTAACTATACCTTACAACAGTGCAAGATTATGGTTGGTATTACCATGATAAAAAGTAGCAGCATCCAGTATAGCAGTACTTTGTTTACAAAAAGAATGACTGATAAAATATTGTTTCTCAGACCCATCTTGAGGAAGCAACAAACCCTACTTTTTCCCAGTGATGAAACACCCAGACTTACATCGGCTGAGTCTCTCCACAGGGATCCCAATCCTTATGCAGTTGGCAGCTTCCAAGGTGTCAGGTCGTGGGAGATCCTCACACTTAGGCAACTGTAGCTGCATCAAGATGAGGGGGTTTGACCTAGCGATATTGTACTCCTGCCTACAGAGATCATTCTCCAGAACTTCACATTCATCCCGGCACAGCTCCCTTGGCTTAGGGGTCCGAGAGCGCTCATCACAGAGAGGAAACACAAAGTGGCAGAAGGATGGTATAGCGAACTGTGAGCACTGATCAGACAAATGCGTGGAAGTGCCAATCATGGTAAATGCAGCTGAAAAGGACAAAAATACTCTTTAAGTATTAATTCATGAAAAGCATGAAAGACAACAAAATTTTCATGTCATTTGTCTTTTACAACTTTCATTTTTTCTTGAGGGTCTGAAAGCCTACTGAGCAGTGGGGAAATGAGGTCATTTCTGTTGTAAAGGAGAGCTAACGAATGAGAAAGCAAACCCAGCACCCCAGTGTCCCTCTGACATCTGTACAGAGCTTGTAGGACCTCAGTTCTTAGGGAATTACCTGAGTGACTAGCATTGAGAAAACTAATTTTAACCTGAAAAGATAAAGAGCAAAGTAAATGTACATGTGCCAGGATGCTAACATGTATTTCCAAAGTTCCTCATTAGGTAAAATCTGAATGAGGATCACCTAGCTTCTCCCTTCTGTAGACATTTTGATCAATAAACAAGAGAAGTGTTTTTCAAGTCTTGACAGGCAAAAGGAAGTTTGCCATTGGTATTTGCGGAGATACTGCTATTAATAGACATGAGAAGCCTAACAAGCAGCAGTTTTAGGAAAAATTAATGTAATCAATCTCAGCATACTGATCACATTAAGATGAATGTCATAATGAATTAGGAACTTAATCCTCCCCTTCAGCTCTCAGCATCTACAGACTAACATTTATCTGGGGATGAATCAAGTTTTAAATGTAGAAATGTTCATTCCCACACTGGGAAGTATCATTTGTGAGTGAGGCTTGCTAGGCTGCACGTTCCGCCAACATGCACTGTAAAAAGAGAGGAAATGAGCAGTTCAAGTCATTCAGCAGTCTATTTACAACCTACAAATTAATTCCTTCCCTCTTGTCCAGCTCTCTCCTTTCAAACATCCACTTCCTGCTGCCACCTGCTATCAGAGAGTCTCCCATCTCTCCCTAAACACTGCACATGCAGCAAACAGCCCCAACTCAAGCCGTTTGTACAGTTTACACCTTTGCTTATTTTAATACAGGGATATTAACACAGGAATATAACTGTTTATCAGTCATGTATGGAACACTGCATGCAAGCACAATATCAGGCTTCAAGTGGCAGCTGTGACATGAGCTTGTCCCGAAGACTAACAGGGAAAAAATAAATCTGGAGGAGTGAAGCAGTCACTTTTGGCTTTCTGAAACACCACCACACTAATTTTTGTGAAGGTGTACGCAATCTAGATTCACATGAGTGAAGAGTGCACAATTCACTTTCATGTCCTTATTTTGGTAGGAGGCACAAAAGTCAGCAGGACTGTGTGGTGGCATCTGAGGGCTTTATATTTTCAGTTATTAAATAGATATTAAACAGCACAGCAAAGATTTTGCTAGCCACACATATCCACAGGTCAGGGGTCAGGTCCATGCACCCTTTATTGTTGGCCTTCCAGTCTTTCAAGTCATGTATCAAGTTTTTCTCCAGAAATGTCATTATCTTTTTAACTGAAGGCTGCAATTCTCACCTAACCATATAGTCAGGACAGAACAGCACCAGAGGCTGTATAGACAAAGGGAATATATTTCACACATCAGCACAGCAAGGAAATGAAAACGCAGAATGAAAATTCCCCAGAGATGTCCCCTGTAACCTTATTACATATTCTGTGTCGGCCAGTAGGTGTCACCATTTCCCATGCACAGCCTCCTCTGAATGCTCTATGGCTCTGAGCACAAAGACCCTCCACCAAAAACTGTGCTTAGTAACTATAGGCAAATGCAAGCAAAATCTCAGCAGCAGTTGTACAGCAGAATTTTTTTTTTAATCTAAGAAGTTACCACAATTTCAAAAATACCATGCGTTTGGACAGAGAACACCCAGTCTTACAATACTTGTTTTACATATAAGAAGAATCATAAGAACCAAGTATGTGTCCTTCAGATGTATATAGTTTGAAAATGCCATATTATTAACGGATTGTTATTACTGCCTAGCAAGGCACTGGACAGCTCTACATGGTCGTTTACAGAGTTTGCCTAAAAAAGAATCGTTCCGTCAGAAATATTGCTCAACTCCATGACAGAGTCCCAGCCCCCAGCCTCCAACATCCAATCAATAATCAGTGGTATTAGGGATCCAGCAGCCAGGTCATGAATGTCCATGTCATATATTCCAGAAACAAGTATAACTTGATCAATAAACATTTTATGGAAGATATCACATTTTTTTGTTTGGGTTTTTTTTAACAGGACATTATGAACCTAATTCACAGAGTTAAAAATTTAATCATTTCAGATAGATGAACATTTCAATATTGCTGAAAGACATCCAAACAGGATAGAGATTATTTCATAGGAAAAAAAGGTACCAATAGTACGTATTAATTAATGACATATTGGTAAAAGAGCCTGGAATTACAACAGAGTACAGGAGAAAGGAGGGAGGTGAATGAGTCATAACACCACAAGGAAAGGTCAGCACCTGTATTTTGTCAGTCCCAGAATCTGATCACCTTCTCAAGAACAGGAAAAAACCCGACCTGGATTTCTGGCTTGACAATGAGCCTTTAAGGTAATATCTTCAAGGAGACAGAGCTGATGAGTAAAGTCAAACTCTTTTTGGCAACTAGTTATGTTAAAATTGTAGATTAGATTACTTAGCCATATCTGGCCAGATGCAAATAAGCTCCTCTTGGACTGAGTTAGTTGGTCATATATTATGATAAACAGTTTGCTCTATTCCACAGATTTGTTTGCTTGCTTTACCTGTGACATCAGTCACAGCTGCTAACATCAGCTACCTGAGGCCCAGTGAAGAAAACCCATGTTGATGTACAGTCCATTAAAAGTTATTAAACTTTTGATGCATGTTTGTGACTCTGTACCAAAACAATGATTAGAGAAAGAATCAGCAGGGAAGGCTGACTCTTTTTTTTTTTATAAATCAATGTGAAATCCAGACTCTGGGAGGAAACCTAAGGGAAAAGCCACCACATATTTTTCAAGAAAATCAAAAACCATTAACTTTTTATTGCAACATAAATCTTTTGGTTTTTTTGTTTGTTTTTTTTTTTTTTAATCTTCTATTTGAATCCTTCATGCAAAAAGATCCAGTATAAACTACAAACTGTTAAAAAGTCAAAAACTGTTAAAATGTCAAAATGCTCTGACATTTTACTTAAGGACATGGAAAAAGCTTCTACACGTGACAGCAGATATTAATCTTCCTTGCTCCAAATTTTGCTAACTGCACAAGTGAGAGACTGGCTCACCTCCTCTAAATCTTAATATAAGGATATCTTAGTCATTGACTGATAAAACTGAAAATTATGATAACACTATTTATACCTGAATTGGATATTTTAATGAACGTTTTTTGCCCTGCTACAGAGATGTGTTAGCTTACCAGTAATTCGATTTTCAATTTCTCCTTGCATCTGGAGGGAGTCCACATAAATGGTCCTGTTTCCAATGATTCGTGCACACGCAATTCCCCTGTATGGCTGACAGAACCCATCTTCATGGTAATCTTCTCTGCAAAAGACAGGTTAGGGTTTTATAAACAGAAGTCTAGCTGTCCCCAATGAATTTTTGCAAAATACATTCTTATAAAAGGAGAAAACCCCAAAAGACTGTAAATCTGAAGTTGTTCCATTCCCCAGGTAGAGCTTTTTCCTCCAATTCTCTCTCTACTACCTTAGAAGTATTAACAAGGCACCCTATAAATTGCTCTTCAGAGAAAGAAGTAAACCAAAACTGGAAATTAATTTTAAAATCATATGCTAATAGTAGTGGGATTTGACAGATGAATCTATTAAAAAGCTGTTAGACTGAGACAGCAACAAAGATTTTGTTGCATATCCCCATGCATTTTTGGCATCTAGTTGCACCCAGTACAATTAGGCAAACAGTTGGTTCTCTTCTCCCACCTCTCTCTCCCTTTTTTCATTTCCTGTAGTGAACAGCAGAAGAGACCTTGCCAAGCTTTAATTAAAACATGGAATAATTTTGAACTCTGAATTAGGTAAACAGAATAAAAAGCAATCAATGTTTTAAACTCTTTTCTCTATAGTCAGAGTCAATGCCAGATCCCTCTTCCAACATATATATTAATACATTTTTCAATCCAATGAGGCTTTGGGCCAAATTTTGCTCCCTTACATCAACATAAATATTTGGCATAAAAGCACTAGCCTGAAGGCTCAGTGGTTCAACACATCATCTCCAAAGCCCAGTAAATAATACAGAGCTGATCTGTAGATCATAACTGCCTAAGCACTGAAAAGGGGCTTCAGGCTGAGAGCACTCTCAGAGTTAATGCTGTTCTGAACTTTGTACTTTTTAATCTTTGGATACCAATACCTGTTTTGGTCACCCATGTTTGCACTTCTCTTACACATACCTTCACCCCTCCTTAGTGTCCCACATAAGCATGACAAAACTGTCAGAGAATACATGTAAAACCACATAACTCCAGCTGGGCCAAATCAGCATGAATACCTGTGGCCTGACAACAGCTAGTCATGATGAGGTCATCATCCAATGCCTACGCAGTGACGAGTGCAGCCCATTATTTCTGATATCTTATTCTGTCTTAGGAACTTCTTTTCTGCTGTGTCTCCGTGAGAAAACTTATCTCTTTAGGGATATGTTACCACTATTTCTTAAAGTATAAACTCTATGGCAGTGGAAGGTTGGGCAGGACTGTCCATACAGTGAGGGAAAAGCAGGAACCATGGATCACCACTTGAGCAGCATCTCTCCCTTCCCTCCCAGAAAGACAGTGACTTAACAGGACCCTATCCATCACACAACTGCTAGATAAATCATGGTGATGTGAAGAGTCTCATGCAGCTGTTGTCCGGAGCTGGCCTTTATTTCCTATCACAGTAAGATTGTTAAATATTCATAAAGCAACAATTTGTCTACAAACTCTGAAACAAGTTCTGCTTCCACAAAGATATGTAAGTTTTTTATTATGGTGGATGAAGTAAATGGTGGATGGAGGAGTCTTTCAGGATCAATTAATCCCTGCAGTGAAATTCTTTCATTCTCATAACAAAACCTCTAATTTTGCAGCAATTGCATCATGCCTAAGGGACAAAAATATCAAAGCATTTTGTCTGTGCCTGTTTTATGATCCTTGACCATCTCAGTAGGAAGTCAGCAATTCCCATAAGGAGTTGAATGAATATGAAACCCCTATTTGACCTCCTTCTCAAGAGAAAATTCATACCCCCTATCCTGCAAAATAAAGTCTGCAATGTATCTAAATGAAACTGTACCTCACACTTCAACTCTCAGTGCAGGGCTTTCTTGACAGCAGAAAAAAAAACCAAACACACCGAAAAAAAACTCCCAACAAACCAAAAAACTATAAAAAAGCACTCCAAACAGCATGGATTTGGAGACAAAAGCAGTGTGAACTCTTACTTAGCTCAGTTTATTTTTTTCTGTCAAGAACTTCTAAATACTGCTTAGATACTATATATACACACATATGCTCCCCTCTCCCATGTTATAGGCAACTGCTGATTAAACTAAACTGGATATGACCATTACCATGGATGCAAGCAAAAGTAAACAGTAACTTGATGTCAGATGCTCTGATAGAAGCTGGGGTGTTATTCTACATGCATCTTTCTTTGTCAGGTCAGGCAACTCAGTGGATACAACTTGACTAGTTCTAGTGATCGAGGAGACAAAATTACATTAGTCTTCTTATGAAAATTGTTGATTTCAACAAAGCTGCAGAAGTGGCAGCACTTAGAGTCTTCTTACAGATAACTCTTTCTCTCAGCTACACGTACACTTAGCACATGGCGAAACATCCACAGCAAAATCAAGCTGGGTGGAGTCTGATAAAACAGCACAGGAGCAACGTCATGGTCAGTTCAAACAGGAGTCTTTGGAACCACATGCCGCTTTGATTCATGCTCCAAACCATATGCCAGCAATTTAGCTGCTGATCAGAGCAAGAGTTAAAAGCTGCTGAAAATAGGCAGAAATACTGACTCTTCAATTTCCTGCTGCTTGAACTGTAAATTCTGCTCTGATCAAGAACCCCAGTAAAAGCAGAAATCTAACTCCACAAAAGGAATCCAGAAGAGTTCAATTTGTTCCAATTGCAGAAATCTTACAAACTAACCGCCACATGTACCTGTGTTCTTTGTTGTTTCTTTCTGAATGTTTCAAGATGGCATTAGCTTTTCTCACTAGTGAATTCCTTCTATTTTTATATAACTTTTTTTTTTTTTTTTTTGTTTAGGAAACAGAGTCAGGAACATCCTAAGTGTTGACATTCTTTCTTCACCTTTGCTGGAGGACAGTCTCAAAGACAGTGTACCTGGAACATGAATTTTCTGAGCACTCAATTAGAGTGGAGATAAGTTACATTCTCCTACTGAGAGAACTCTCCTCCCAACTACTTGTCAGATGTTTGACCAATTTGGATTTAAAAATAAAATAGTAAAGAACCTGACTAAACACACCCTCTATTCCTAAGTATCTAACTTCCATTTGTTAGGTAGAATGCCATTAATTTTCCAGGCCCATAAGGTGATCTTCTGTCAGAAAAATAAACTTAGGAACTAGCACTTCCAATATAAAGCTAAAGCAGGAGAACCTTTTATTTCAGGTACAGACAAATAAAACCAAAACACTGATACTACTTTTATGTACAACATGGGGTGTCTCTAAGATTGACCAGGCTTACCAGGGCTGGAAACATATTGAAGAAGCAAGCACTGATAAGGCGTTTACAGGTTTCTTATCACACATGCACTGCACCACCTGATTAGACACAGTCTGCCTTCAGGCTTGTGGGCAGAAGAATTCTGTATGAAATGGAGAATTAACCAAACAAGCAACATAGAAGAAGGATGAAGGTGCAGTGGTACAGTGCCAGTGGAATCCCCTCTCACTGATAGAATCCATAACTTCCAGGGCATCTGGGTCTATAAAAGAAGAACCAGGTGCCTCTGAACACCAATGAAAACCAGCATGCATGAATAGGCGTCTCCTTAGATGGAGGTCATGCAAGACTTCCATGAGGTAGATATCTCCTCTAGAAGTATATAGAGACATTTCTAGGCATACTGCATGCGCTGCAAAAACATTCTAGACATTGCCACCCCCACCCTCACATCAAGCATTACTTTAATTTCACGTGTGACACAGAAAGAACACTGAACAAAGGACTGCAAAATAAAATACCTAGGAAACAAAGAGGCTTTTCTTAATGGAAAATCTGAAATGCTGAAAGAATACATCTGAACACAATACACTGTACAATATCTGTGTAACACAATCTATTGTATGCAACTGTCACAGCTGAACAGTCCAGAGGGCATATGCAACAAAAAAGTCCCAGTAAATAAAAGGCAACTGTGGAAATGCCGTTCAATAGTAAAATCACCTTGTGAAGCATATAAGTCTGGTAAGAGTTTTCAGTGTGTATTTGGTGCCCCTGAAAACACAGTGAGTACAGACTTAGTAGTTTTGCTGAAAAATAGAGAAAACACACGAAGGCATAAAGCAATCTTTAAGAAGAGTTCATGAAGGAAATTCTGAAAACAGAGTTGAGAGGTACTAGATATTTATTTGTTAGTAAGATACCTTTTTTTATTTCTGATTGCATCCCACAAACTTAACTTGTAAGTTCAATCTATTTTCCTGAAAATAGAAGTGACACAGCATTGTGCCTCAGCCATGAAAAGAAACTCAGAAATCCACCAGAAAACTCAGATAGAAAAGCTTATTTAATTGAATACATTAAAAAACCAAATAATTTAATAATATCCTACCAAGCTACCTGTGTAACAAAATGAACAAAAATGTTATTTAGAATTATAACTTGAGTACAATTTATTTTCATATATTCAAGTAATAAATTCTGAAGTTATTTGGAGGGATACATCCTCAGCTTACACTTTGCCAAAGTAAACAATACTAAGCCAATTCATAGACTATAACAGGATATTCCAGAGGTTAGTTTTTAAAAAGGTAGTAGTAACTTTGTTAGAGCAGTTTGCCACAAGCAAACTAAGTGCAGTTAAAATTTCCTATGAATTTTGTCACAACAAATAGCAAACCTGATGTTTTGGCCCTCTTTCATAGTGTCCAGGGATTAAACAGCTTTTAATTAAAAATTGTTAAATACTGAGAGAGAGTATTAGGACTCCCTCTCATATTCCATTACAAGTAGAGTGGCAAAGCAAGGGAAAATGCACAGAAAACCACAGCTAGTTTATGACAGATGAAGGAAAGGACAAATTATGTCATCCTATTTTCTAAGGGTAGAGAAATACAACATTTGGTATATGGTCACTTGTCTTGTGGGAAAGTCTCAGAGTCTTTGATAACTACAGCTTGAAAACTGATGGCAGAAGCCATGTAAAGAGGACAGTTATAACCAACAGAGGGAAAAGGACAGGCATCATATTTCAAATTATGAGGTTACTTATCCTGATGTGTGGCTACTTCATAAACAGAAAGCACACAAGTTAAATGACCCGCAATGCAGAGAATTAAAGGAATAAAGGGTTTATGTTTAATCAAAGAGAGGCAAGTCACTCTGACTTGTGAAAAGGGCATTATAAAGGGCTGCAGTAAAAAAATCAGGAATTTCTGTTTTTAATATACAAAGTATTAATAATTTGTTTATACTGCACCTCAAAATCAGGACCTTTTATAATCTGGCACTACAGCCCTTGTAATTTGTTACCCTTACTCTTGACATGTATCGTATCATAGTACCAGGGAGTGAACTCAACTCAGAAGAGGATCACTTTTCAATAGCTAAAATGAGATCATGTCTCCAAATATTCATTCCCTCCCACTGAAACAGGTCACAGAGAAGAACCAAGAGAAGAAAAACCTACTACTCTTGTCATATGCCATATCACATCTATAAAATTTTCTTCCTGTCGAAAAGATAGTGAATTTATATTAATGTTACTATAGAAAAACATTTAGTACTTTCCAGTCAGGTTTGTAGGTTTACCTTTCAGAGAAAATGTCAAATAAAACACTCAATTTCTTGTTTCACCATGAACTAAAATTTGTCAAGAGTGTTGCCTTTTAAAGTAATAGTTACAATAGGCTATAAAATTGCTCCATCTCATAGGCCTGCTGTTGTGCATATGAGATCAATGGAAGTTTTACTACTGACATTCAAGGCAACAGGACTGGGGTATAAATATTTGATGGAGGAAAAGAATGGGATTTTTCAAAACCAGTATTGCCTGAACTATTACTGTTCATCCACTGAGAAGGGCTGGGCTATGCCAG
Organism: Phalacrocorax aristotelis; assembly: GCF_949628215.1. Lineage (NCBI taxonomy): Eukaryota > Metazoa > Chordata > Aves > Suliformes > Phalacrocoracidae > Phalacrocorax > Phalacrocorax aristotelis. The sequence continues at coordinate 32,968,180 of NC_134311.1, read as the reverse complement.
GTGCTTCTGACATCACCCATAATTTCTGCCCATACAGGGCAGAAATTCAGTAACATGCACAAATAGGTTAGAGGTTTTCACAAAGTTTCCAAAACCCAGGTGTACAGGAAAACCTCAAAAAAAACCCCAGACCAAACCAAACCAAAACACAAACAAACAAAACCCCTCCACAAACCATAAAAAACAAAAAGACCCACACCTGCACATCTGTGTTCTGCCTGCTGAAGCCAAGATGTGAAATGATGGCGGGGACAACTTCACTGCTGCATCAGGCCCCTGTCTGGGTAGAGGCACCCTGCACGCATGTCACAGGAGAAGGGTGCAGGCTTCCTGCCCTACCTGTTTCCATGCTCTGAACAAACAGTTTCATTCTCTGACCAAAGGTTTATCTGCCAATAATGCACCTTTCCAACACATAAAATCATTTGTTTGCACATCTTCACCTGTGTCTAAAGATCAGCACTCATGGGATATCAGAAAAGACCTATCAAAGTAGTTAACACCTCAAAGAGACACTTCACTAAAATACAAGAGGGATGTAAAAACTTTTCTCATACACTAAAGCAATGTAATAAATAGTATCAGAAAAGAAGGGGAGTCTAGTGTTAAAAAGTCAAAAACTAACAGGCAGGGGAATTTGTATAAATAGTCATAGCTCAGTTGAAGTCAATGGACCTACAACAATTTACACTCACCGGGGATATGGCCCGTGAATTTTTCTACCAGATGCTCAATGAGTGTACCAACAGACTCCAAAAGCAAGATTGCTTTACATCTAATACACAAGTCAAATAAAAATTAACAAATAGCATTTATTTTTGTGTGTGGTGGGTTTTTTTTGTCTGAAAAGTAACATATAATAGAAACCCTTAAAAAAAACCACACTTAAACTCATATTTACTGAATGGAGCAATTGTGCTGCATTTGATTTGATGGTTTATCTGCTAATTCCTAAAAAAAGTACATTGTGAACTGAAACTTCAGATTCAATGTCTAAGATCAGTATAAAATTACAGTTGGACTTTGTTCTACTGATTCTACTAAATGATGAATTTGTTAATATTAATTATAGGATTTGAGATACCATTTTAAGACAGGTAACATGAAACTCAGCTCCAAAGTCTGTCTCTAAAACACAGTCCAAATAACGTTTTAAGCATATATTCCAATGTTCCTATGTAAAGAGGATGCCTTTAATGCAAGGTGTTTTAAAAACTTTTAAATGCAAGAAAGAGGGAGGATGTCAACAGGGTTTAAGTGTATGTCTTCATTGAATCATGAACCAAATTGTTCTCCTCACTAGGAAATGCCTTAAGTGGGTGTCAGCACTCCCAGCTGAACAGTGTCCTTGCTAAAATATACCATGTTCAATTATTTAAGTGGATAAAATCATTGGAAAATGGTATTGCCCTCCTTTCTTTCACAGAATCATCCTCCATCACTCCTATAACAAGAAAAACACACAGCCCTCACTAGCAAAGATATAGAAAATAACGAAATGTATAAAACCGTAGCAGGATGCTCATTTGATAACACTACATGTTGCTGTAGTTTGATGGTATCACAGGCATTCACATATCTATTTTTGTTTTACATATTTAGAAAAGGTTTCAGTGTACCAAAAACTGTTGCTGTTCCCAAGCATAGTAATCACATACAGAAGTATAGACATGGGTGGCAGGATGGCTCTTTCTACTGTAACCTGGGTAAAACAGTCAAAGAAACAAAGCCAAACAATAACATCTATGGCCTGAATTTCTGCAAGGAGCAGAGAGGATTGTCCCTGGAGGTATAACCAGCCATAACCCTCTGACTATCACAAGTGACTTCAAACAGATGATCTAATATTACTTTTACCTAGAAACTCTCTCTTTCAATTTACTCAACATTTTTGTAAATTCTCCCTCTGCTTTCATAGGTGTTGGCATGATGGGATGAAAGCTTGAAATCAGGTGAGTCAGCTGGCAATCCAAGGAAGGCCGCAGGTCTGTTTTGCTGAGTGTTAGATATTTTTAACAGAAACACCTCTGTTGCAACCAGGGTTACTGGAGAATTGGGAAAAAAATAAAAACCTTCAGAAAACTAATTCCAAAATATAGGAAGACAGACCTGGCTATGCAGCATTCCAGTTTCTCATTCACCAAAGAAATCATTATGAGTCTACCTCGCCACGCCTTTTTTTTTAAGGCAAGTTATCCCTCTCAGTGTATTATGACTGTCTAATAAATTGTGTCCCTCCAACATCCCCAAGGAAAAACAGCAGGGCCAACGAACCCTCTGAAAAACCTCTAACAAGCAGTTCCCTATTCTGCCTACTGCCAGAGGAAAGCAAAATTCTTTTTTGCTTTTATCCTTCCTCTTCCTGCCATGCCACCCTGAGTAAGTACACACAGGCCAGCTCCAAAAAGGTCTTGGAAGAGTCCACCAGCTGAAAATGTCATTAGAAGTGCTGCTGTATCCAGGTAGCAATAAAACTGGTAGGGGCCATCCCAGGCAGCCGAGGGAGGACTTCAGCAATGGGGCTGCCTGTGCCCTGGTGTCAGTGCAGGGGATGGAGGGCTCCACCTGGGCTGCTGTGCCATGCGAAGGAGGGATGTGACTGAGAGGTCAGAGCTAAGAGGCCATGTTGGCTCCCTGGGGGTGAGAGAGCCATCGAGGGGAGGAAGAGGAGGGAAGGGCAGATTTGATGGCTGTGGTGCCATAGAAGGAAGGGAGGGAGGGAGGGAGGGAGCGAGGGAGGGAGGGAGGGAGGAAGGAAGGGATATTGGGCCTCATCAAGGCCGCTGGTCTGGGGATAGGGGTCCCTTCTCATGCCTGGGAGTGCGTGAGAGAGGCACAGTCCACCTCCCACTGGACTGCTCTTACCTAGTGCAACCCTCACCCCACTCCATAAAAGCCACGAGGTATAAGCATGACATAATAAATTATTCGTATTCTTGTTCAGTTCATTAAAATCCATTGATGTAATTTTATACATATGCCAGGAAGATGCGCAGGAGGTAGGAAATCTTGAGAGAAAAGAAGACTATAAAAGCATGGTCAAAAATTGCCGGCTATAAATATCCAAATAGAAGGGGGGGTAACAAGAAAGACCAAGGATAGTTTAAAACAACAAAAAAAAACCCAAAATCTCATGGAAGTGCCTCAAGCTTTCTTTTTTTTTTTTTACCCTTGAATGATGGGAAATACAAGAATACAAGTTTTCTGCAAACCGCTTCCTAGCTTTTCAGCAGAGGTTAAAAAATTAAGATATTTTCATTAAAAAATGCTTTAAAAACATTATTAATTAAAAATTGTTTCAGAATTAAAAATGTTTTAACGGACCATGCCATTAAAAATGTGATCACTTACGAATGTATCTGAGCAAATGAAAAAATGAAAGTAACTGTACTGGTATAATTTTTTCTTTCTTCTTTTTTTTTTTTTAAACATAACAAAGGTGGCCTTCCTATTTCAGCTAACACAGAGCTTATACATCTGATAGAGAGCTTTGTAAAACAGCCAGAAATCATCATAGCATGAGCTATAAATTGGTTACATAATTATATGTACATGCAAGTGTTCATATTCAAAGTCTTTCACAGAACATTTTATTAAAACTACAGAAACAACAAGTATTTATAACCCTATAATACTGAAGTGTTAGTTTCACAGTAATTTTTCCAGTCTCTAGGAAAAAATAGCATATTCCTTTTATCAGAAAACCCCAGCATCAACTAAATTACTTCTTTAAAAACTTCCATGCAGCAGTGTGAGATACTTGTTAGCTTCCCTGTTACCTTTATAGATATAATATTAACTACTTACTCTAGGCAATGTTGCAGGAAGTTAGTCTGCGAATACTTCGCATTGTTAGAGGATGTTTTCATGGCTGCTTTTAACTTTGTAGAACTTATTTGAGCTGAAATTTTCCATGGTCTGAAGCTATTTTTTTTTAAATTATTATTAATTTTTACCTCAGAAGAAATGGTTCAGGTGTTTCAGAAAACAAGGCCAGAGAAAAATACCATTTTTTCTCTTTAGAAAAACAAAGAAATTAGAACCCAAACAAAAACCACTTCCAGGAAAAGAGCAGCCATTTGGTTGTGATGCCATCATGTTCCCTTGCCATTGAGCAGACACCTGAGACTTGCTGGAACATACCTTTTGCTATTCCCATGGAACACTCCCCAGATTTGCCCAGCATTTGTGTCATTTCCATCTTCATGGTCTCAGCCCAGCTTGCAAGAATGTAGCTGATACATTCTCCAACTATCCCGTCTACAGCAAGCTTTCCAGACATGTGTGAGAAAATAAAACTTCTTGGCACCCTTGTCAGGGCTAGCTCATAAGGTTAATTGAGGCAATGGTATGAGGAGTTTGCTGAGGGCCCAGGAGGACAGGGGCTATGGAAGTGGGAGGAAGAGGCAGATCAGGGATGCATAAATGGGCTTCCATCAGGAGAGCACATGGTCCTCCAAAATCTGGAGGAAAACTCAGTATTTTTTGTGTCTCAACATTTCTTTCTGTGAATAGATAAGTATGTGTGTCCTCTTCTGGGCTACTCTGTACTGAAGAGAGCAGTCTATTATTAGTGCTATCCACTTCTCAGCTGGCTCTATTGACCGAGGGCTGGGTGGTGTGGCTAAGGAATCCAGAACATATGAAATAGTTCTGGTGTGTCATCGTAATTCCACATAACAGGATTGTTGATTTTTTCCAAATTAGGAAAATTAGATTTTTCTGCAACGGAAATTCTATGCCAGTTTCAATCAAAGCCTCTGGAGTTCTCAGGAATTAAAAATAAACAGTCACTCTTCTACTTCAGCCACTGGAAGAAATGAACAGCCTTTGGCTCTGCAGCTATACTTTGTCAGGGCTGGGGTCATAGCACCCTGAATGACCCAAAACTGCTGGGAGGCCTGGGTATCCATCTAGTTCTCACGTAATTCCAAATGATCATTTCCCCTTACTTTTCTTCCTAGACTTACTGAATGTTTATCAGACCTCATTTCTAAAGACTCTTCTCTTCTTTATTTTTTCCCTATGTATAACCAATTAATACCTGAATGTCACATCTCTTCATTTAAGTCTTCCCACAATATCATAGTGGATTCTGCATTGTATCTCACCGAAAGCAAAATACCTCACATTCCAAAGTCAGAGTTATAATTTATTTTCATATGCTACACACATGATGCTACACAAACATTATTAGCTTGACAGGCTGTGAGTAGCAATTGTACCAGCACCACAGCTCCTTAAATGAATCTAAGCAAGCTTAACATTAATGAACTCTTCATGAAACAAAACATGTAGAAAACTCAAGTAGGAAATCAAATGATTCTCCAAGTTTAGCATTTCAGCATTTAGTTCTTCATGCTTGAAAACTGAGATCCTGTACATACTGATATATCTGTCAGCCTGAATGACAGAGAATATAAAAGTACAGTGATCACCCATTGGACATTCTTGCTGGAGTGCCTGAGTCTGGAACTACTGATTTTGAAATATGTTTTTACTTTTCTCTTTTCTCCTCAGTCTAATGCTGAAATAAAAATATACAGCTAAACTTCATTACCCACTGAGGTTGTCTTTTCCACATTCATTACCAAACACAGTATGAACACACACTACCGTGCAGCTACCAGTAATAAATGGGGACTATCACCACAGCAGCCTAGAGTCAAAAAGCAGCTACAGTTTTAGCTTTGTTAACACAGCGCACTTGCAAGCATGCCTTTGTCCTAAGTTTCAGAGTCCTGTGTAATTTAGCAGATCTTACAATTAATATGATTTTATGTAACATGTAATATTTTACAGTTGGACTTAATAATCTTAAGGGTCTTTTCCTACCTAAATGATTCCATGATTTTAAGTCATAAACTGTAATCTATTACAGAAGCAAGTAAAAAGACAGTCTGAACTCCTCCTGTTGAAAGCATAGATTTGTTCCCGTGTGAAACAATATTTTCTATACTGCTTGCTGCTGCGACAGTCTCTTCTTACTTTGGAAGAAAGACAGACTCTTTCTATTTTGGGCATTGAGGTAACATTGCAAGTGTTCGTTGGGGAGGTAGTCGGTGTGCTGGGCAAAGAATTGGCTGAATGGCATGGTTCAGGGGCTTGTAGGTGGCCAGTCACCAGTGGTGTTCCTCAGAGCTCCATTCCAGGGCCAGTTCTGTTCAATATTTTTATCAATGATCTGGAAGCTGGAGTTGAATGCAGAGTTGATAAGTGTGCTCATGATACTAAACTGGGAGGTGCTATTAACCCTCTCAAGGAACAAAAGGCCTTGCAGAGGAATGTAGAAAGATTGGAGCATTGGGCAATTATCAATAGCATGGAATTTAACAAAAATGTCTGCTTCTGCACCTGGAGAGGAAGAATGCCAAACACAAGTATAAATTGGGAGATGAGTGCCTGGAGAACAGCCCTGCAGAAAGGGCTCTGCAGTAGTGGTTGACGCTAAGCTCAATATGAGTCATCAGTGTGCCCTGGCAGCCAAGAGGGCAAACTGCATCCTGGGGTGCATCAAACACAGCATAACCAGCCGGTCAAAAGAGGTGATTATCCTGCTGCATTTAGCATTTGTGTGGCCTCACTGTGAGTACTGTGTGCACTTCTGTGCCCCGAAATTTAAAAAGGATATTAAGCCACTTGAATGCATGCAGAGGAAGGCAAGAAAGCTGATAGAAGGGCTGGAAGGCATGTCCTGTAAGGAGCAGCTGAGGAAATTGGGTTTGTCTACTTTGGAAAGAAGGATGCTGAGGGGTGCCATCCACAGCATCCTGAGGAGGGGAAGTGGAGAGGGAGGCGTTCATCTCTTCTCCCTGTGATCCGTTAACCGGACGCATAGGAATGGTTCAAAGCTGCATCAGTGGAGGGTCAGATTAGCTATTAGGAACCACTTCTTTACCAAAAGGGTGGTCAGACACTGCAATAGGCTCCTAGAGAGATGGTCAATGCCCCATGCCTGTCAATGCATTAAAAAGAGGCATTTGGACTATGCCCTTCATAATAGGCTTTAATTCTTGGTCAGCCATGGAGTGAACAGGAACTTGAACTAGATGATTGTTGTAGGTCCCTTCTAGCTGGAACTATTGTATCCTATCCTACCCTACCCCACCCAAAACAAATGTATGTGAAAGCTGCTGAACGCAATGAAACAAGAAAGTCAAAACCTTCTGGAAGCTGTTGTGCCTTTGCTGTATTTCCCACTGGCCATTCTTTCTCTTGCAGGACTTCAGCAAGCATCCCTTTCACTTGTAACAGATGTGCTCTGGGTTGTGGCCACACAGATCTTGAAGACCTCCATGCTCAGGGATCCCACAAACTCTCTGGGCAACCCACTCCAGTGCTTTATGATCCTCACAGGGATTTTTTTTCTTCTTGCTTTTCTCCAGCCTGAACCCCTCTAGTTTCAGGAGATGCCACCATCTCTCACGCAGGTGGTGCTGGGAAGAGCCTGTCCCCATCCCCTTGATGCCTTCTCCATAGGCACCGGGGTGTGCTATGAGATGCTGTGACACCTTCTTTGCTCCATGCTGAACTATCTCACATCCCACAGACCCTACTTCCCTCCCCTGAGCCCCTCTGCTTTGTCAGCCTGTCTCTGGGACCCCAAAGAGGACGTAGTGCGTGGATGAGGCCTGGTGGGTGCTGAGCAGAGGGGATTGTCTGTGCCCCTCAGGCTAGGGGAGAAAGAGAGGACAAAACCCACCAAAGCAAGGCAAGTGCTGCCTCTGACCCACCGTGGGAGGAAGCAGGGGAGCCCAGAGGGCTGGCCAGCAGTGCTGGGGTCTGGGGAGAGCATGTGGGACTTTGTCCTGCAGCCTCCAATGGAGGCACGAGGTGTTACTGAGTGAAGCTTCTTGCCACATGTGCCTGGAGATGTCTGCAATGGCCAGAGCCACCTGACAGGGCACTGGGGAGACAGAGCCGAGGCCTTGGTGACTGGCGTGAAACACTGATTCCGAGCACAAGGCAAAATATGGGGGTATGGAGGGCTGTGGCATTGTGGTAACCCAAGACATGTGCTGAGGCCACAGCACTGCTGGGGCAAGTGCAATGGACAGTGATATCACCAGGGCAAGGGTTCTGATGTCACCGAGTCTCTGAGTGATGGGTTCTCTTGTCACCAAGGGATGGACTAAGACTTCCTGAGCAATGGACTGTGGACGTCAGCTAGAAATGGATTGTGAAGAGGCACCCCTCGTTGCTTATATTCAGGCGCCGACTCTCACCCAGCCGGCTCGTGCCCGCACTCTGGCTGAGCGAGTTCGTGAGGTTTGGAGTGTCGAGCGAGGCCTTTGGTGCTGGTGTCGCGCTTGGGGAGTTGTTCGCTGCAGCTCTCTGTGGCCGATCCCAGAGCCCTCGAAGGACCTTCCCTGGCCCTGCCAGCTTCAGGCAGCCGGGGCACCCAGGAGGCGCGCTCACAGCAGCAGAGGTGAGCTGGGAGGGACGGGACACCTCACCCTGGGGAGCTGGGAGGGTTTCCTTCTGCAGGGACCTGGGCATTGCTGCCACCCCTCCACGGCCCAGCCAATGACCCTGGCCTCTCCTCCTTTTCTAGCACAACACCCACTGCTGCAGCGCCAGAGAGAGGGAGCAGCTCGACATGCCCGGCTCCCCCAGCCCACCGCAGCACGTGCAGAGCATGGTCACAGAGCTGGAGGAGCGCTGCCCCATCTGCCTGGGCAGCTGCGAGGAGCCCAGCTCTGTCATGCCGTGCTTCCACCGGTTCTGTTACCCCTGCATCCTATGGTGGGCTGAGATCAAGCCCGAGTGCCCCCTCTGCAAGGGGACAGTGACCTCCATCTTGCACTCGGTGCAGGCGGGTGATGATTACGTGGAGCATGTCCTCACACCACCCATGACACCATCAGTTGCCGTCTGCCAGCGGGAAGAGTTCCCAGACCACCAGCTGCCCAGAACCTCCATCACCCTGGAGCACCCCAACGGTGGGCTGCAGGAGGGGTGCCCAGGCGTCCCGTGGGCGGCCTCCAGCCCCCAAACTGGATGAACTCTTTCCACAACCAGCCAACGCTCCTCAACATCCTGCAGCGCTGGGTCCATCAGGAGCAAGAGGAGATCTTTGGCATCCTAACCAACCACGGCATGGATACAGAGGGGCCGGGCCACATGCAGGGGGTCTCCCTGCAAAACCGCAGGGCGACACGTGTGCAACAGCCTGCACGTGTCGCTGGGCAAGGGCGCAGCGGAGACACCCACCCTCTGCGGAGCTGGCAGGACGCCCGTGCTGCCGGGGAGCGGGAGGGCAGCCCCACGGGTGCCCCTGGCCCTGCTGCCTCCCAAGGAGGGTCTCTCACTCCCAGCCCAGCCCCCACCAGCAGCCCTGCAAGAACCAGCGCAGACGAGCTCCCCGGCACCTCGTCCTTTGCCAGTGGTGAGGACCCCAGCAGCCACCCCTCTGCTCCCGTTGCCATCCCTGTGGAGCAAGAAGAGCCCCAGGAGGAGCCAGGGGAGGCTGTGCCCGGGCCCTCCACCTCCAGCCAGGGCCCTGAACGCTCCCGTGGGGGGACACGGCAACCCCCAAAGAGGAAGACTGGCAGCTCCGAGGCCTCTCCTGCTAACTAGAGGCCAGCACCACGTCGGTGACCCTGGAGGCTGCCCTGTGGGATGGCCAAACCAGGACTGGGCCATCAGCTGGTCCCGGGGCAGATGTTTCCAGCCAGGGGTCCAGGGCCAGCCCACACCCCACTGCCCATCACCCCAGGCTTGGCCTCCTCCTCACCGCACCCTCTGCCCCCACCTCCCGGGACCCTGCTCTCCTGCCAGCCTGCACGGATGGCTGCAGCCTCACTATGGCAGCACCCAGACCCCTCCTCCTGCACTGAGTCGCAGCTTGGTGCTTCTCTCTGCATCACCCCAGGGTCGGACCCTGCCAAGGCAGGAGCCACAGGAACTGCAGCAAGGGGAAGCAATAAGTCCTGCGCCTTCAGAAGGACAACCCCAGGCACCAGCACAGGCGGCAAGCTGCCCCGCTGGGAAGCAGCCAGGGAAAGGTGACCACGCTGCTGGCCTCGAGCACAGGCTTTCCTCCTGTTCTTCTAGATCCAGCCTTGGCACTGCCATTTCTTCTCCTCTGCTGGGAAAGGACCTGTCTCGGCAGATGCTCGCCAGAGGGATGCCCAGCGGCTGAGGAGACTATGTTTGTTCAAAGTTGCATCAGTGGAGGGTCAGATTAGCTATTAGGAAGCACTTCTTTACTAAGAGGTTGGTCAGACACTGCAACAGGCTCCCTAGAGGGGTGGTCAATGCCAAGTGCCTGTCAATGCATTAAAAAGAGGCATTTGGACAATGCCCTTCATAATAAGCTTTAATTCTTGGCCAGCTCTGGACTGCTCAGGCAGTTGGACTAGATGATCATTGGAGGTCCCTGCCAGCTGGAATTGTTCTATTCTATTCTATTCTATTCTATTCTATTCTATTCTATTCTATTCTATTCTATTCTATTCTATTCTATTCCATTCCTTTGCCTCTCTACTCTTTGGTTTGCAATCTGGAACGACTTCATTGGCATTAGGCAGGTGAAAAATGGAGTTTTTTCAAGGTAATTTTGCAAAACGGGGTCAGATGAAAGTATCAGGATTTCTATATGCAGGTCAGCCGGCTGAGAGTGTCCCACTGAACTAAAGAGACTGATTTTCCAACTTGAAGGAAAGCATGATTAGGCAGGGGTAAACATGCTTTCCAGCCTCCAGATTGAACTGTTAGAAAAACTGGGGGTGGAGAAGTATGTGTGTGTGTGTGTATAAAATTAACATTTCTGTGATATACCAAATACTATTTATGTCCCACCTAAAGTAGTCGTCTGTCTTTTCTGTGTTATTATCAGATTGAAAAAAAATTGAAAATGGGACACTTGTGATTGACCTTTTAGAGGAGCATGAGGGAGACTGCTGATGAGACATGCTTCTTGCAACTTTATTTTTAGAGTTTTATTGCCTCAAATACTTCAGATTTTAGACTTAACAGAGCAGTACCAATTTAAAAGAGCAGATATCCTTAGTACATTTTCTTTCTCCTTTTTTGAAACAATGGCTCTTATGAGTCTTGATGTTAACTAGTTTTGAATGGGAATGTTCAAATTTCATCAGTTTGTAACATCTGTTTCACCTTTTCTCAAGTACACTAAATTAATTACATCTATAGTATGTTTGGCTCTTTTAAACTGATACAGAGAGCAAAATAATACAAAAGTAGGGAAAAATTAACAGGAAAGCCATAAAAATTGGAAGGATGATTTATGGTGCGGTGTTACAGCATTATCTCATTTTGTTAAACTCCCTACTTTTCATTAGAATAGTGTTCCTTTATCTTTGTGCCTAACTACAACATTCACCCTTTCCTTGTGTGCACTTAGAGGCTATTCAGCACCCTAAGGAACTCTAATTAAACTCAATGTGGCATCAAATGTTGACAGGAAGTCTCAGGGACATATAACTGTCCTTTTGTAGGACATACAATAAATACTTTGAAAGTCATTTAAGCTACTAAACAAAGGAGAGAAGGGTAGAGAGAGAGGGAGGAAGTAAAATAAAAACAAATTAAGGATGGCTGGTTATATCAAGGATGTCCAACAGCTGCAGTAGCTACTTGCCAAAAGCCCAAGGGCCATTACTACTTTGAATATCAATTTACATAAATCCTTAAATGGATCAACAAATGTCCTATTTCACTTGCAACTTCTTTGGTAGTTTAATACAAATTATTTATCTGAGCTGCCCAAACATAAGCACCTGCTGCTGATCTGGAATTTGCTGGAAAAGGACATGCTGAGGTCACATATTTACAAAGTCAGGGCTCTATATGGCTCTTCGCCATACATTGCACATCTAAGAGTTGCACCTTATAGCTTGACTGATATGATAGCCAGCTAAATATAAAAAACTGAACCACCACTCTACAGAGTAGGAAGCAGTCTTTCCCAGAACAGAGACTGTGGGTAAATCCTTCTCTACAGAAACCAGCAGCTTCCTCTAATATCCACCCACAAGCTTAATTTCTAAATTTTGGAAAGCAGAACTCTTAGGAAATAAAATGTTTATGTGCTTTGGTGTACTGCATGTTGTAGTCCCATATATAAATGCAAGGTGGTAAGCGTTACATTCATTACGCTACTTGGTCCACCACATTTAAAAGTATCTTGACAATACTGCTAATCACAAGTGGGAAGGTGCTTCTTCACATTTAACCCTAATTTGGCTTAACTGTAAGTGTAAACAGAAGTGTAACTAATCGCTTCTTCCTAACGTAGTCAGAAACCTAGCCCAACAGCAGGCAAGCCCTGTAAGGCTGCTTTCTTGTCTTTGTAACCAGATTCTCTCAGTAAAGCAGTGCAAAGTAGCTGCATTATACCCTAAGTCTCAGGGGCATCTGATTTATACAGTAGCACAAAGAATGTAAAGCTTTCCTGGAGATCCATTTTTAATCACCTTTGCATATGCTTGGCCTCCCTTTGGTTTTGGGCGGTTTCTGAACAATATGGATTAGTGAGCATAACAGACTGAAACAAACTATTATCTATTTTTCTATATCCTCTGTCAGCTTCTTTCCTTTGTTCTTCCCTTCCTTTGAAGGAAAGGAAAAAACTACCACTTGCAATAGTTTTCCCAGATAACAAGTTGCAGGAATAAAAACACTTCTGTCTACTCCAAGGTGCTACGCATATTAGTTTAAATATACATCTGGCTTTTAAAATTAGCCAATTTTTGTAAGTACATATTGAATTTCTATGTCTATCACCAAATAATATAAAATGTTTTAGATTGTTAATAATTTATTTACTAGTAATTACAAAAGTGGGATATTAAAGCTGAAGAAATAACACAGTGTGGGAAGAAGCTGGGATCTGGTGTGGCGTGGTGAAAAGCAACGCAAACCAGTACTTCCACTGCTCTTTAACTATGACTTGGATTACACATATTATGGGTTTTTAATGAGAAAAACTGGGTTTTTTGAAACACAAAATTAGTATTAAGATAACAATTTCACAATTTCCATTATAAGACAGAGGGTCATCTTGTTCTGAGTGTGCTCTATAGCTCTGGACAGACCAGAGTATAATTTTTAGTTACATATTATTTGTGACACCATACACTTCTGAGCCCCACTAGGCTGTGTCCTACATATCTAGAGTAAAAACATTGTTTCTACTGAAAACAATGAACTGAAAATTGAAAGCAATCACTGAAAAATCACACTGTAAAACAGATAAGAGAGAAAAGAGTATGTAAAATGGTTTAGTGCAGCCTTGGTTTCAGCTCCCTCTTTCCTCTACAAATTTCCTGTCTCTGCCTGAACAACTGTCAAAGGACATTTAAACCAATGGACCCAGAAGCAGATCTGAGATTGTGGATCAAAATTCCCTGAAAGGAGCCCCAACTCCACACCAGAGTGAAATACAGCTCTCCTCCCTCAACCTTGAAAGAAAAAGGAAACTGACACACAGAGACTAGGAGAGAATTGCAGCATGTTCCAGCCAGATCCCCAAACTGGATTGTCAGGGAGCCAGGAAATCTGCCAAGGCAAACACATGTTGTTTAATGTAGACCAGCCCAAGATAATCTGTGCCTCAGCTCCTCATTCATAATATAGGAATAATATTCTATGCTTTATGGAGAGAGAATGTACCCTAAACATTTTGAAGTGATCTGATCCCTTAATAGAGGAAGGCAAAAATATTCCCAAGATTGACCACCTCCATTTGATGTACAAAACATGAAGAGGCAAAGGTTAAACAACTTGCTGCCATCACACATGGAGACAGGGGCACAGCCAGAAATTGAATCCAGACCTCTAAAATTACAGCCCAGTGTTTTAATCACAAAATCCGTCTTCTTCCTTGATTAAAACAGGAAACCAGAACACAAAGTATGCTCTTATTCTGTAACTTCAACATGTTACCACAAATATCTTAGAAAAATATATATACTTCAAATATCATCATCTCAGCCAAGTGTATGTTTTGATAAAACAAAAGGCGTGCATGTCATTCTGGAGGAGGCCCATCATTGAACACCTGGTTCTCATGGGCCTGAATAAATACTGTAACTTCTGAGTTGAGACAACCTTGTATTGGTTATTAAAACACCTGTTAAGGTGAATTTTAGGATAATCTTGTGTAATTTACAAGATTAAAAATGTTGTTACCTGTGGCTGAACTGCACTGGGACTGAAAAGTATTTGACACGCTAGCCAAGGAAAGGAGGAAGATACAGGTGGTGCTGCTGTGTAAGGAAAGTGTTCTTCCTTTTTAACATGATGTTGGGTACCTTTGGTTTGCCAGACAGACCCAGTTTACAAAACTATTTTTTTCCACACCTACTGTCTTTTACCTGGAAGACCCCAGCCATGGGCAAGGAGGTGGCCTCAGGGTGAAGTGTTCTGATGAGCCCCTCCTTTCCGTTCCCTTTCCCAAGGCCCCATATTCCCTTTTCCACCTTATAATTAAGTGGAGTTTTGTCACATGATGAAAACATCCTTGCCCCCATCATACATCTGTATGAGTGCCCATCACATTATGCAGAAGGTCGCCTTTGGTGTCACAGAAGATATGTGCTTTGGCTATACAATAAAAGCCATGGGACATGCAGACCCATAGAGAATAAATTGCCCAACCCAGCCTTAGGGTTCCTGACCAGAGTTTTAACTACTGTTAAAGATGAGTTAGTAGTTTTTGAAGACATTTTTTTTCCATTGTTTGAAAAACCTTTCTTCTCAACTACAATTGCTTCGTCACTTTTCTTCAGTGGACTGAATCTTAAAACTTTTACAGTTGTCCCAAACTACCTGAAGAAAATAAGGCCTGAAAGTATGCAAATTTATTCTGAATTATCAATACCTCAAAAATTTCTCCCAAAAGTAATGAAAATTTCTACCTGATGATGGTATTTCTTCCCACTTATTTCTCATTCTAAGGGTCCAGCATACAGGTATCAGTGACTGCAAACTCAGAAATGATCTTAGTCAGAGTTCAATAAAACAGGGACTTCTCAAAGCTTCTTAGAAAGTCTGCTTCCCCTGCACAGGGCTCTGGAAGGACACATTCACCTCCTGACATCCTGAGCAGACTGCAGAAAGGTCATGTGGGGAAAAGTGCAGCACTGGCAACAGAGACAGTTCTGTTCACCTACACTTGGTGCGGGCTGAGTTTATAGCTACTTCTTTCTGTCTGTACTCTGTTGTGCCTTCCTCACTTCTGCTAAAGCCTCATCAGATTTTCCAGAAGCCCTCAGAGCCAACTAACTGCCAGATATCTTCCATCCCAAGTTCCCTTCAAGGTGGCACCACGGCAGTCACTGCCTTAATGAGAAACCTAGACAGCTTCAAAATAGGAATTTGCCCAAAGGTTAAAATTCAATTTAACTATTCAATTCAAGGGAAAAATACGTTAGGCTAGAGAACATGCCTTTTAGTCTTTTAGAATGACGTTTTCTTGTAAGAGCACCTCTAGAAGGGAAGGCCAACGGTTTCTGCCCTCCTACTCTTAGACTCCAAGAGATTAACATCTGTTGCTTAATTTTAAATCATGCTAAAAAACCATATTCTTTAGTATTTGTTACCTATTTATTTTATTTCCACACACTTCTACCTCTCTGAATGAACAGTATGTCTCACTTTAGAAGGACAAAAGCTAATGACGTTAATGATACATGAGGTAATAGCATTATGCAGTGAGAGAAAGAATTCAACCCCGTGGCTTGTCCTCTAGTAGAACAGTCCTCTAGCAGCACAGTCCTTTGGACAGCAAAGGCAGGTCAGAGACTAGTTTTCTGATTGTGATTTGATTATTTTTTTTTTGTTAAATTAATTTGTACTAGCTATTAAAACTTTCAATAATTTTAATACTTTTGATAAATAATATGGATAGATTGTAGTTTTCTCTTTCTACAGAAAAATCCCTAGAAATTTTTACAGATATGGACCTTCAGAGAACTCCTCCACCCTCTCCAAAAATCCACACAAGTTTAAGACTATGTATTTGGTTGAAAATTTTTACTTTTAGGTTTTGTGGAAATGTCTCAATTTCACTGCCTGAAAGTCAAGGTCCTTTTTTGCACTGGCAAGTCTGGATGCATAATGCACATTTGATCTCTGGCAATCTTTAATTGTAGATAATTTCTAGAAATCCACAGCAGAACACATGGACTACATAAAAATATCTTGCTAGATGGTATCTACATAAGTAATGGTTTTTATCCCTTAATAATTCATTAGGTATAGTTTTAAATGAAGTTACAATGGTTTTAGGTTTCAGCGCTTGCACTGAAGCATGTCTTTGGAAGCGTTAATGCCAGCAGAAACAGCTCTCAGGTGGCTCAACACGAGACTGCCAGCAAACAGAAAGAGTCCTTTGTTCCATGCGGGCTCCTTCCAAGCAGTTAGGTATTTCTTTCACCTTTTTCCCCTTTCCTCTTTTCTGGGTTACAAATTGATCTGCATGATTTTATCAAAAATATTCAGTAAAAAAAAATCATAATCAGTTCCTGAAAAGAAAAAATAATACTGCCAAATTATGGCGTTTCATTTGAAAGACTAGGTAGAAGGTACGGTGCAGAGGAATATGGGAAAAAATGTGAGGCATAAGAGATAAAAAAAGAAAGACTATCAAAAAGAAGGATAGGAACTTTGGAAAGGTGGGCAAAACCTGGTTAAGTAGGAAAGAGAAAAAAAACTGAAACAGGAGCAGGCATACAATGAGGCAAAGGTCTATAATCCCTGAAAAACCCTGGACCTCATATGATAAATCCCTCACGACTTCTCACTAGACCTTTGATCTGAGATCGTTTTTCTCAAGTTTCAGCTTTCTCCTCAATCTAGTTGATATTAAAAAAAAAAAATCTACCAGCAGCATACTCTTCATTTCACCGTTTAATGGCAGGTCCAAAACAACGATGGCACAATACTGCTTCCAGGTCCACCACTGATACCATTGGTACAAAACCAATTTAGAGGTGTCATAATCCAAATTACAGTATTTTTTTTAATGTTGTTATTTCTTTCTTTGTTTTAACTTAGAGTTCAAAACCAGCAAAGGTTGAATAGTCAACCATTCAAAACCTAGCCAAAAAGAGTGATGGCTTGGGAATCTTACTTCACTTCCACTTTTTGGGGGCATGTAATTAAGAAATATATGTCACCCACTATTTTTTTTTCCCCTTCATCAGTTGGATTTTTTAAATTTATGTTGATATTTGTAAAATATTAATAAGTTAATACTCTGTACAGGAGAAGAGTTTGGGAAATTCTAGGGGAACCAAAAGATACAAGATTAATTATCTGGTCAATAACAAAAAGCGAATCAATGTAAAACTTGGTTCCCAGCTTTTCACCTTGTGTTGAGAGTTGCGTTTGTGAAGTGTGCTTTGAACTTCAGTTCAGTGCTCAGTGACAGGAAAAGTGGCAACAGGCACATGCTGGAAAACAGGAAGTTCCACTTAAATATGAGAAGAAACTTCTTTCCTGTGCGGGTGCCAGAGCACTGGAACAGGCTGCCCAGAGAGGTTGTGGAGTCTCCTTCCCCGGAGACATTCAAACCCCACCTGGATGCATTCCTGTGCCCCCTGCTCTGGGTGTCCCTGCTCAAGAAGGGGGGTTGGACGAGATGATCTCCAGAGGTCCCTTCCAACCCCTACTGGTCTGTGATTCTGCAAGATCTGAAGTAGGATTTCTGTGGTTACAAAAATTATTATATTTTTTTGTACTCTGTCATGAACAGCTGTTTTTAATCTTCAAATAGTTAGCAATCAATTTTAAGAAAAATATGAAAACTTGTTAAATCCCTATAACATTGAAATCCTTTAAATTAATTTACATTTCTGTGCATATAAAATACAAGAATGTGTACCATGTGGTATTATTTTTATATATATAAGACGACTGAGTGAGGTACATGTAAGATGGATGGATTAGTGGTCAGTCCACTGCAGTTATTTAAAGTATTTCCATTCAAGCCATTGAGAGTTCAGAGATTACAAACAGTGATCAATAATATACTCTGAAAAGCATCCATATGTCCTTACAGATTTACTTTTCTTAATTTTTAATTAGTCCATCAACAACACTAATTTTATGCCATTAACACATAGAAAGGCCTCAGACTGCATCCACCACTCCATTAATTGATAAACTTAAAGAAATTCTACAATATGTAGTATTTAAATTAAAACCAACACATGAAGCAAAAATGGTGAAACAGACTGATCTATTTTCACCCTTATGACTGGGTCAGAAAGTGAGCCCAGGCAGCTAACAAAATTCACCAAATCACCACCAAGCATCAAAATGACACTAACAAACAGAAGGTTTAAGTAGCTACTCAAAGACAGGATTCTAGTCTTATCTGACTTTTCAAGTTATAATATAACATGGGTAGATTTACAACCGCAGCAACCTAAGCATTTTACCCATTCATTTTTAACCACTCTTCCAGCCCATACTTGCCCTCTAAACAATTCCTGTTCAAACATCATGACTTAGTGGTATTTTCCTTGTGCAAAATATGAAATAAGCAAGCAGAAGTTGCTCAAGAAAATTTGATCAAACCAAAACCAACTGTAACACAATGCTATTTCTCTCTGAAAAACTTTATCCATTCTGTGAGTTTTTGATCAAATTAGGTATTTTTAGCAAGGACACTGTGGTTACAGGCAGTGTTTACTGAGTTTATGAAATAAATTCTTATAGAACAAAATTGGTTAGAGTGCATTAAGTAATCTTCCAAAAAGTACTTACTGAAGGTTGTGATTTGGGCTGTTTGTTGGACCTGTAAACATAAAACAAACAAACATTGCTGGCAAGTTTGAATCAAGGACAACAACATATAAAAAGTCAATAGTAATCTGAAGGAAACTGTCTCTTTAAGGAAGGTTTGTTTCAAGATTCAAACAAAGCCCTCTGCGTTCCTGCACATAATTATATATTGCTATTTTTAAAGCCACAAATAAAAATCACATGAATTTTCTGTCTGCTCAGGCAGCAACTTGAGTGGACTTAATTTTTGTTAGAAAATATCTCCCACCGTAAAAACACAGGCTGTTCGAAAAAAAATGTGTTATCTTGACACATCACTTACCTCTTAATAAGCCCCACCTGAGCCTTATTATCAGAGTTTATGGTATGACAAGGGCATGCTCTTAACCTTTGTCACAGCGGGAACAAGGTCCAACATCCAGCACTTAATGAATCACCACAAACTAAACTGCGGAGTTAGCTATTTCCATTACACAATTTGAAGAAATTTTAGGAAAATGTCTCTGGAATTTTTTCCCCATTGCTTCAGAAGCAATGGAAATATAAGCTTGTCTTCCAGGCTGGATGATTAAGTCTATCTTGTGCAATATAAGTACTTTTTGAAAGGTGTGGTGTACCTTCAGCTGTCAAAGGGCAAAATTTGAGGCCAGGATTCACATAGCAGTACAGACGTGATATTTCACAAGCATGAACATCACATAGAAAACTGCTTCTCATTCTTCCCTTCAGATTTTTTCTACAAACTGAGTTCAGCAGTAGAGTGAAAACTCCAGGCAATGAAATGTTACCTTTTTGTGCTTCATACTGGCGCTTTAAAATTTTTTCTTCACTACGTATTTACAGACCTTTCCATCTGCATTTACTTTCTTTTATTACCAGTAAATGGGTATCGAGTTCAACTGAGAAGTTATGCACTGGAGGAGAGGCCCCAGGCAATGGCTTTATTTATTTTCTTTTGTGTTGACAATTCTTCTTAAAACATCAAATTCATTTCTCATTATGCTGTTGTGAAAACTAATACCTAGTGTATAAAGCAGTCTGAGTAATTACAAAAGCCAGGAACTCACCGAGCCTTACAAACAACACTCCTGTTGCAGTTATCGTCTTCATCCCATTTGAAGCCACGCACTGGTAGTATCCCGTGTCTGTAGTATCCAGATCCTGGATTCTCAGACGGGAACCGTAATCTGTTTTTCTGATGATGATCCGTCTTGGCTCTTGAACCACTGGAGCATCGTTTTTTAGCCATCTGACATTCGGAGATGGATTTCCTGCTACCTTGCAGTGGAGGATCGCTGTCTGCCCCTGGACTACAGTGATATTGTTTACTGGTTCCAAAAAGGTCAGGAAGTAACCTAAGAGGGTAAAAGGTCAGAAGAGATCAAACTTCACTTGGCTTGTGATAAAAGACTGCCCAAAGGCACATCTTTAAGAGAGGTTTTGGTATTGGTTTCAGGTTTTTTTCAAGCTTATACTCCAAAAAAATGCAGTTAACTGTCCTGGGGACACCACAACATCACGCTCCAATTTGTCCCTCATGACTGACTTCATGTTTCTCTGCAGGTAAGGATGCCAATCAGAATGTCAAGCACGAATTAATACCATTGCAATCTAACTCCCTTTGTGGACACCTATTCTGAAGCAATAATGACTTTTTCTGTTAAGTTTCTACATCTCTTGGGAAACAGTTAATGTTATAACAGGAAAATACACCCTTATTCCATAAAAAAAGCAATCCAGTTGCAACCCTTTAGAATGTAATTATAGTTTTACCACCTAATCTCCTTACATGGTTATATATTTGTCTTAAAAATAACTAAAATGGCAAAAGTTACTTTTAGATATTAATTTTAATTGCCAGATACTCATCTGACAAGAAAATCTTAAGATGAGCCCGATTTGGATAGGTTTATCTTACAACTGAATTTTAAAGATGAGAAGTCTCACATTCAATTTAAAGAAAGGATGTCTCAATTTCAGAAGTAACCTGTGATACAGAGGGCACTTTTAAATTGATTATAGCTGCCATTTTTTTACACCAAGACCTAAAATAGTGATAAATTGGTTAAAGAAAGGTCTGTATGGGTACTGAGTAATCAGGTTTCATGGGTTTAGTTTTATAAATGGAAACTAAAAGCACTAAGTGGTTTGTTGAAAGGAAAGGGCTTATCAAGAAGCATGTATGCTGTATTGGGGAACTCAAGTGATAAAAAAAAGAAATAATTGATGGAACAACACTGTAAAGACAATCAAAACTTCTGTAGGTTATTATTTTTAAATTTAATTCGGTGTTAGGACTCTTGCAACTGACACATTTCACAAGTTGAAAGCTTGAAAGCATGTAGTTCTACTGAAATAATAATGTGACAAGTACAAGTCACATTGTCAAAACAAGTAAGAAAAGTATCTAGCTGTCATGCTCATATGTTTGTTTTGATGAATTTATACCATCTAGACTTAGAGCATCAGCAATACTTCATATTACATTACATTTTTATGTCAACTGAATCCAAACATCAAATAACTTTGATGGATGTCCACATGTGTCATTTCCTATCAGTTAAATTATTTTGCAGTTGTTTAATTAGGAAATAGCATATTACTGTGCAGGAATCTATCACCAGTAATGCAATGGTCAACATTCACAGTCTAATTGCTGAAATACCTTAAGAAAATTGATGCTTTGCTTTGATTTATGTTTGACATGACAATGAAAATCAGTTCCTCTGTAATGGCTAGGTATAGCACTGGAGAGGGGAGCAGTAGAAACATCAGCCTATAATGAACTTGCAAAGCCAGACTTTGTTGGAAAACTGGATTTTCCCAAGTATTATCAGTGCTCTCTACCACTGGCCTTTCAAAAGCAGTCCCGCTTTAAAGAATAATATGAAAATACGTCACTAAATAGAAAATGAAGGAAACCCAAATATATATAATCTCCACATGACATCGCAAACTCACTAGAAAATTAATTTGTCATCCTTTTTCCTCATAAAATATTAGTCTATATATACTTTTACATTAGTTTTCCCTGTTGTTAGTCTACAAATCTTCAGTAGATTTTAAAACATTTTGACAGAACACAAGAAAGTACTTCTTTTCAGACACCTGATAAAACAGGGAGAAAAAGTACACGAATGCTTTCCACAATGTTATGCCACACCAATGTAATTTGTTGGGGTTTCCAGTTACGTTTCATAGCTGCAGAATTAAAAAGACTAGAATGACATTGTGACAGGGAACAGAAAACCAGCAAATTACCTTGTTGATATAAGGAATAGAAGCAATTGATTAGAGCTATTAAGTAAGCCAACATTTCATGTATACAAGCATTTCTACCAGTAAGAAAGAAAGCATGATCAATCCTACCACAAGTTAGAAAAGGAATTTCCATGGCTATTTCATTCTTAGCTCATTATTTAGGGAGCACCACAACTTATTTTGCCACCTTTTCATAATCTCTGTGTAGTCTATTCTCATCAGCACCATCAAGGCAGAGTATACAGTCAGGAAAAGAAGTAAGTTAGTTTGCATTTATTTGAAATATGTTCAAAGAACGAATTGTCATGCTCAATAATACTGATTGAGTCAGAAGAGTCAATTTATGAAATGAAGTGGGAAAGTGGAAAAGCTGAAAAAATTTTCTACTTCTAGCAAAACAACAGGGGCATTGAGGAAGTGCAAGGACATCTGGTCATAGTAATGGTGTTGAGCTGTTGGGTGGAAGAGGAGTGGAGCCACAATGCGGCACCAACTCAAGGAACAGTTCTGGCAAGATACAGATTGGATGTGTGGTCTGAAAGATGGGTAGGAATTTGGCTCACAGGCCACACACAGTGGGCGTTGATCAATGTTTTTTACTCAGGCTGGCAGCCTGTCACAAGTGGGGTCCCCAGGGATCAATACCAGGCCCCACACTGTTCAACATCCTCACAAATATCTTGGAAGATGAGACTGAAAGCACCCTCACCAAGTTCGCTGATGAGACTAAACTGGGGGGTGATGTGGGCAGAGGGCAGAGCCATTTTAGAGAGATACATGGACAGACTGAAAAGGGGGACAAGCAAGAACCTTATGGAGTTTAATACGGTCACATCCAAAGTCCTGCACCTGGGTCAGAATAATGGAATAGCCCAGTAAGCGCTAGGACCTGTGTGGCTAGGAGCAGCCCTACTGAAAGGGAGCTGGGGGTCCTCGTGAACAATGAGCTGAACATGAGTCATCAGAGTGCTGCTGTGGCAACAAAAGGAAATTGGATCCTGGGCTGCAATCGCAATTGCATCTGCAATTACTAGGAGAGACAGAGGCGTGATCATCCCAATCTACTCAGTGTTTGTCAGTCCACACCCAGAGTATTGTGGCCAGTTCTGGACCCCAAAATTCAAAAATTACACAGAAAGACCGGAGAGTGTCCAAAGGAGGGCTACAAAGATGACCAAAAGGCTGGAGAACATGGCCTGTGAGGAAAGACTTGGAGGAGTTAGGTCTCTTCTACCTGGAGAAAAGAAGGGTCAGGGGGATCTCATCACAATTCTTCCAATACTTAGTAGGCATCTACAAAGAGTACAGAAACTCTCTCTTCACAAGGAGCCACATGGAGAAGACAATGGGTGATGGGTGCAAGTTTCATCTCAATAGGAGAAATAGATTTTTTGCAGTGAGAACAATCATTCAATGGAAAATGACCTCCCCGAAGATGTGGTAGAGTCCCCATCACTGGAGGTTTTCAAGATGTGATTGGACAGGGTACTAGATGATCTTGTCTAGGCTCCCTTTCCCAAAAAATGTTGGACCAGATGATCCTTTGTAGTGCCTCCCAACCTGGGCTGTTCTGTGGTTTTATGGGTCTATGATTCAGCAATCTTGGGGACAGCCTGAAGGTGCTCACACAAAGGAGGCAAAGGAGATGGGTTTAAGGTGTTTTTTCAGAAGCTGGTCACTTCCAGCATGGAGCCAGCACAAAGGTACAGTCATCTGGCTCAGAGGTGCTCCTGATTCCTAGGAAGTGAAAAAGGTGGAAAAGATGCTTTTTATAAAGGTGGGGCCAATTTAAGCGCTGTAAGTTGACAGACAGAGATTGTGGTTCTTCTACCTCTTCGATATACTCTTTGTTCTTAACACAGAGGTCTACATTGTTCTTGTGCCATTGGTCAGTTTTTGTGTCATTCGTCAGCTTATAGCTTGTTCAAACACTTACCGCTGTTTCACTTTTCTTGATTTAAAATGAGCCACATTGAGTCTTCACTTTGTTAGTCATTTAAAAAAATTTGGATGAAAACAGATACTGAATTTACTTATTAGGACCAACAGATGTTATTAAGTCAAGATTAAATTCATGTTAGACCTTCCTGTTTTACCAACTAAACCAGAGTTACTGTAGGAAGTAATTTGGTCCATAGCTTTTAGGGAATCCAAAATATTTCGTATGAATTTATGAATCAGGTCCTATTAATAACCAGAACAAAACTATTACCACCTAAAGCAATACCAAAGATTTATGGATTAATTCAGATGCAGTGTGATTAGATACACTTCCCCTGCAGTCAGTGTAACTGAATCCATTTCCTGGAGGTCAGAATTTGGCTTTAGTTCATTATTTCTCCTGCCAATTTTACAGGCATTTTCTGCAGTGTTCTCTATCACCCTGTTATTACAAATCAAGTAATAAATATTGTAACCTACTGAACTCTGAAGCACTTGTGTTTTCTTCAAAGTTCTGCAGAGCAGCTTAGGAGCAGTAGGGCAACTCCCTGACTATCCACTGTCTCTGTCTGTACCCTGAAGTACACAATTTCTATTTGCTATATTCATTTCCTATTTGAGAAATGATGCTAAAGTCTGGTGTTTATATACTTACTGAAACTGAAGTAATTGTATGACAGAGTGGGCAGCCATTTGTTGTGCTCCTCTGTTATTTGGTGTCCACTTTAGATAACCCATAACTGCGAATCTTTCAAAGTGGAAAATTTAACCAACCGTGTTCTTAAGAATGTTTTCCTTATTTAATTTCTGCAGTTACTTTTTGTGATGTACTTCTCATGACAAACACTGTGTGGCTGCCAGTTTGATGCAATGATTTGGGAAAAAACAAACTTTTCCAGGATAAATTGGGACCTCAAAAGGTATAAAGCAATTTTTTTCCCAGTGTAGTTCTCTTTCTCTCTTAATAAATATTCATTTGGACACGTATGGAGGAAAATGAAATGTGAAGGCGCTAGAACTTGTATTTAACTTGTGTCCTATATTTTGTGTTATGTATCAGTCAACTAGAATTTCTTAAAACTTGAACAGATTTGTTAATCTGTTTTAATACTGGCATACCTTTGAAACAAAGAATAAATGCTCTCTATAAAAGAATTTGGGCTTGCTATGTCTAAACAGCAGTACTAAACTGTAAATGACATATTATAAACAATTATATTTCATTTGGGATATGGATACCAAATAGAATTTTTTTTTAAATCTGAGCATAATGTCCAGCTATTTTCTGTGTTACACAAATACTACTGTTATATACTGTTTTCTATACTCTGGCTTAGTTCCAAGGGTCATTGAAATGAAGGAAAATGCTTCCTTTGCCTTCATTGGGTTTTGGCTTAGCTTAAAGTACTTCAAAGGGAAAAGCTATCTAGTGGAGATTTCTGCACTTGCTGTAGGCAGAGATGTTCTAAATTAAATTTCTCTTTTATTATGGTTTTTAACATAATGTACAACCAATACTAATATTTATTTTGCTTGAACAGAGTAAAAACTGTTCTGTCAAGACGCTATGAAAGGATAACACAACTTAATTGATATATTATACTATCATAATCTATGTACCCTATGAGTAAAGTAGCTTGGGGAAATGACTGACATGAATTCTGGCAAAACTCTTTCATATTTTGAAATGCCTTTGTTAGGTTGCCAGTACTTTATATTTTTAAAAGGAATACATTTGATGAAAATATATAAAACAGAATCTCACAGCAAATCAAAATTAAGATGACAGGTCTATTTTACATGTTTTGGCAAGAATATAAAAATAAACTTTTCCTGTATATGTCAAATCATTGTCAAGATACACACAAGAACAGATACTAAGCTAAAAACTTAAAGGGTGCGACTATCTCTGAGACCTCTCATGCATGGTTTTTTTCTTAGTTTTATTTATATTATTCTGGCATTTAGATGTCCAAGTTATTGGCTGAAACCATATGTGCTATGCTTGGCATAAACACAATGCAAAATGATTGCTCTGCATCTGTTGTTTTAAGATCTTAGCTCTGAATTTTAAGATCGTTCTAAAAAAAAATATTTAATCTTCTTTAGTTACTTTAGATCAAGGTAATTATGCCTTAGCTGCTTTCAAGTCGAGTTTTGGTTTCTATTCATTTTGTTGTTGTTGTTGTTGTTCCTTTTTCCCTATAAGATTTTAAAAATAATTGTGCATTCATAATTTGCAAACCAGCTTCGTGATGGCCTCCATCAATAGCAATTATTAAAAGTTTGCAGCTCTTTTTATCTCAGGACTCTAAATCATTATGAATATAGAAATCTTATGAAATGGGAAGATATCATAAACCTTATTTTCCAAATGCACAAACTAAAGCAAGGAGGGTTTAAGTGACTTCCCAAATTCACACACGGGCTAAGTGGTAATATGTATACTATACTGAGTTTCACATCTTTCTGTGTTCCTGAGATAATGAGGATATGAGACAATGAGATAATAATCCATTTTTGTGGAACAGTTGATTCCCTTTTCTTTCTGCAGTGCACAAGGGAAACAAATACTGAATGTCCAATTTCTGATAAAAAGAAAGGAAATTTTGAGTCATACATTGCTAGATACCTGAAGATACAACAATCTTTTCAGAGCAAGTAGTAATAATTACATAAATGTTTTATCTTTTTAGAATACACAGTTCTCGATAAGACATATATATGTATTTAAATAACTTTAGATCCAGCAGTCAAAAATCCCATAAACCCCTCTGTTTGGTATTACAGAACACATCACATCTTCCAGCAGTGTTGCTTTTAGATACTCAAAATTTAAAATCAGCTGTTTAAAAAAAAAACCAAACACTTTTTGTCTGCATAACTGCATACAATTTAGAGGATTTTCAGACTCATACCATAAAACTTTCTAATGTTCAAACCCACTAAAAATATGTGTGTTATGATTTATTTTAAAAACAATGTAGGATTTCTTTTCCCTTGGCTGCTTGCTTTTTCTTTTTTTTCTCCCCTCCTGTTTTCACTTTTGTCTTCAAATAACTCTTCATTTTGTTAGACATAAATAAAGGACATGGTGCCTCTCACCACAACCCTTTCAAATCATAGCCTTCTGTGATGTCATTTTAAGACTAATATAATCTTATATCCAATACAAAAGATCTTTTGGGAAAATACTTTGAGTAATTAATCTAATGATGTTTCCACCAGAAGTGAATTCATAATCCTCTATAGTAAGACAAAATTTTCCACCTAGGAAACATACATCAGCTTATGGAATGACTGATTATTAACACGAAATTATTTGAGGAAGACAACACTGTTGCCAAATTGCCAAATTACAGTGATAAGTATAAAGTGTTCACAGAATTGACAGGTAATCTATAAAGAATATCAAAGAGTTGCAGAGTGTTCTGGGCTTATCAAAGAACTGAGCACTATTGTAAGAGAAAACAAACACGAAAGTTGCTGAAATTCAAAGCATTTCTTTCTAGAGCTGCGTATAGCAACACTGCTGTAAGTACAAGAGTTTAGGGCACATGGAGCACACCACCACACCTTAGCAGGTGGTGGGAGACCAGTAAAGTGACTCTTTCCACAAGTAAATCAGGACTAGAATTACACTGAGAAACACCAACCTAGTAAAGGGAGAGCAAAGTCTAAGACTCATGACTTCTTACACAGACCATTTTCCTTACTACAAAACAGTCTTCCCAATTCTTCACTGCGTTGTTTTGTTTAACCACAATATGAAGATGAGCAATCTACAACATATTGGAGCCAGGTTAGGAAATGCAAAGGATGTTGGCAGCTCTCCCAAAATACATGAGCAATTAAGGAAACTACATTGTTATATAGCATCACATAACGTTTCCAGATGAACTGATACCTTTACAGTCTAATTTAATCCCCTTATTTGCACCCCACCTTCCATACTATTTGTGATCTCAATTTACAAAAATGCATCCAGAAGCATGTAAAATAAAGTGATTTGGATCACATGCACTTCAAATATACTCTGGAACAAATTATAGCCAATTCAGGATGAAGTGGAATTAGCTTTGAAATACTGCCACAATGTGCACGTTTTCCCCCACACTGAAATCGGTGGGCTTAGGCTCTCTTATTAGCAGAAGGAAACCTATTTTTGAGCAGTATTTTCTCATACATGAAGGGCTGAAGATCTTACCTAGCCCAGATATTCAATTCTAAGGGGTAGAATGGTTTTGTGTTCTTGTTTTCTGAATCCCCAGGTGAGACTGTGAAGAGGCAGGTACCACCTGTCCTAGGCTACTGCGCATTTAGGACCAGATCTTAATATCTGGAGCACAACGGTAAAGTTAGGAGGTGGACTGTTCTTTGGGTCACCAGTCACATGGATAAAAAGCTACCACTTTTAGAATATATATTAATGATTCCTGACAGTTTACCTTATGTCAAGTCAAAGCAACCAGGATAGTCCAGTCATAACTTGGATTTATCATATAGGTACCTCTTGAACCAGAATAAGGTCCCAGACTTGTGCAGAAACCACAGTTACAGTCAGAGGCTTGGGGCATCACATCTCCTGGAGCAATCCAGCTCACTCAATGTCTCAGCTATTGCAGGTCGCACTTACTCATGCACTTCTTTAAATATCAGAGTGTATTTTTCTAACATTCCCATCACCAGACATTATTTATGATGCAAGATTTTACTGGCAGCTCATTTGAGCATGAAAAGTTCATATTTTACCCTTCAATACCTTCCCCAGACTTGTTTTAAGAGATTGCAAGCAGTGAGACCCTCTGTGATGATGTACCAAGAGTGCTCATCACCAAAGAAAAACTTGGTTTTGGCTTGTGCCACAAATCTTGTATTTATCTGTGAATAATGGATATGTTCTTTTTTTCTTCTGGGCTTCAGAAAGGAAAGCTTCCTTTTTGGCCTTGTCCTGGCCAACCCTCTGGTGCAGTGAGAAAGAGGACTTTGCTCCTTTCCCAGCATCACCAGCAGGAAAAGCTAGCTGACTGTGGGAAGGTGGGCAGAAAGCAGCACAAGGCCCAGCTGGCAGCAAGCCTGGGTGTTTCCGGAAAGGACCATGGAGCTGACATGGTTCTGCCTCTTGAGCAAGGGAAAAAGGCTTTTTAGGAACCAGGGTGAGTTTGTTAGAGTGTTTGTTGCGAAACAGAAAGCCACCGAGAGACACTTGATTGAAATCAAGATTGGGGAAAGGATCATCTTTGCAAAGACGCAGTGGACTGGGAGGAGATTTGTGTTCAGATCGTTTTATTTTTATTCCAAAGCAGACCTAAGTTCTTCTATGGCAAATACTCACTGTTCTGCTCTGGTTTTCAGTGAAACGTTACTCAGAGGCAGTGTTCTTTTGGTGGTTCAGGTGCTCACTTAAGGCAAACGGGAAGATAAATTCTCCTCAAAGCCCTAGCCAAGTCATGGTCCTCTCCCATCAATTATCAGAAGGCTAGCTTCACTTTTAGGAAGAGAATCCTAACTCTTTTTAAGTGCACATTATTAATAATACCTCGCTTAACCTGGTTACTTCTTTGGAGGCAGAACCTTTTTTCAGGGCTTCTGGAGGATTTAGAGAATAGAGTGATCTATACTCTTAGTACTTCTAAAGCAGCTTTAACTCTGGGCATTATTAAAGCCTATTTACTATTCTTTTCATGCTTGTTTTGGGCCTATTCTACAATCAGAAAAAAAAAAGACATCATAAATCCGAATAACTAAACATTTCTCAAGGAGAGCAAGAAGATTGGTGTGATGGAAGAAATAGCAGGACTCTCTAATGGTCTCAATGGTATGCACAAACTCTGAAGTAGAACAGTCCAATGATATTTTGAAACAAAAATTGATACCTCATTTTGATACGGAAAAACATGGGTTAACATTCTAACCAAAGAAACAAAAAAGTCAGCCAAGGGATTTTTGCTTATTTGGAGAATTTTGTAGACATAAAAACAAAAGGGAAGCAAAATGAGGCCATTTCCAGACCAGGCATGCTGGAAACTAACAACTGATCCTATACCAATGAGTTATATAAGAACAAGGGTCTCTTTTTTTCTGAAGGAAATACAAAATCCTTATGATGTAGAAATGTTTGAGATTTGATTAATTACTTCCTCAGACAGGTATTGCCTGTGGCCCTGCAAAAAAGGGAAATAACTGCAACTCCTTCCTCAGCAAGAATTTAACCAAGTAATGTCACATGAGAAAATATTTTCTTTCATGTCTCTACCCTTAAAAGCTCAGACATAACAAAAGAGTAAAGCGGGACCAACTTGCCAAGTAAACAAGCCTGTCAGAGGCAGTTAAAGATTAAACATGGACCTTTCCCATCAAAAGTATTGGGTACATGAGTGTGGAGTGGATAAAACAACTCTAGTATACAGTGCTGCTGACAGGAATGGCTGTTACTGAAAGTTATTCCCATAATGGAGGACAAAGTTTAATCCTGTAAAATAATTTTGGAGCTTCAGGGAGTGGAAAAGGGTTGAGAAGAGGAGTATATCAAGCCTTCCTCCCAAATGGGGGAGACGCAGCCCCACACTGATGATCAGTAGGAACATGGTTAGAGATATGCAAACATAAAAACATTTTCTTTTATCCAATTAAGGATAGAAATTAACAGAAGATTCTGAAAAAAGCTTCTTATAAGCATAGTGAAGGTAAGAAATCTAACCAGCATTTGGGTGAAGCACAATAAGGATTACATGACATTGGATATCTATGAGAACAGAGACTATGTTCCAAGGCACCCTAGGAATTTATGTTTCTCTGAGAGAAAAGCTCCAAGAAGAAGAGCTGACCAGCATCTCAGAGCTTTGTAGCTTTCAACATGTGCTCATCTTCCTGAGAATGTTAATGATAAGGCAGAAAGCAGACTGAGCTCTTCAAATGAAGATTATCTGTCATTTTTTCTAAGCATAGGAGTTGACTTCGCTACAGCAGTACATCCATACAAAAACAAAGTCTCTACTACAAGTCAGAAAACATGTTTCTTCAGGTTAAGCATCAAAAATGTCCTGCTTTAGGAAGTTGCACCAAACTGTAATTGGAATCAAAATTTGCAGTAAATACGTGCATCTTCATATCCAGGAATAACATTTGGATCTACAGTTTAAGTCATAAAGTATCATAAAAATTTGTGCTAACACATTACTAGAAATTCTGCCATTACAGTCTGTTTAAAAAAAAACAAAATCACTAACGCTCAGAGCTACTTAAAACACAAGTATGCTTGTGTTGCCATGGGCTAGATTTAATTATCTCAAAACCAGAGATATTTAGAGATACTAACACTTAAGATTTACCTATAGATGCCAAGTGTGGCACTGTACAAAATTAAATCATTTTCATGGCACCAACATGACAGAAAATATGCTAGGAAGGTAATAATAGCTCTCTGTGTTTGGGGGATGTTTGAAAACATCTAATCCCTCAGTGTGGGGGGACTGAACATGCTTAAAAATTATTTTTTATAGCCTCTTGTAACCTTGCTACCCCTGCTTAGAATCAGAATTATTAGGTCACACAAGGCTGCCTTTCTTACAGACTTGTATTCACAGGTAAATCAAGTGAACATATAATAACAGGATCTTGCTGATCCTTTCTAAAGTATGTATATGTTTCGGTGGGGGAAGAAAAAGTAACTGCAATTAATTTTACCTTTAGGTGTTGGAATCGGTCTCTCAAGTCCATCTGCATGACCTAAGGGGTCATTTGAATCTGGAATTTCCATTTCACCTAGGGACAAAAAAAGATTTTGCTGAATTGAGGTTCTGAGTTAATCTTTCTCTGAAACATCATTACGACAGTGAGTTCAGCAAACTCATTCAGTCAAGATCCTGGTACCAGGGTAGCACACAGGAAACACCTACCAACAAGGTCAGGTTTTATCCATCACAGATTAGAAAACTTTACCATAATTTATGTTGTGGAGTTACTATGTGCTTGGCAAATATGGTCAGCATTAAAAACTTTCCAGTTCTTTCTGGAATAGAATTCACACAATTTTACAAAGAACACAAACAAAAGCAGTGCTGGCCCAGCAAATTAAGCAGTACCTCAACTTTCTCGACAATCTCAGTTACGAAATGGCATAAAACTGCTTTGGAAGTTACATTACAGTAGTTTGGATTCGATTCCCTGAGGTCAGACTCTGCTGACTTTCTTATCCTATTCTCAGCCACATCCCCAAAAGACATCTCCCAGAAATTAAAATATAATAACCATTAGCCAAGTATTCCAACGGGTGATGAAATGTACAGATACCTTTTTGTGTGCCCTCCTTGTTTATGTCTAACATACATCAGAACAAGCTAAAAACAATGTTTGGCCAGCAGTTGCTGCAGACAGCAAAAAATAATTCCATGTTCCTTTGGTTTTGCAGGTCTTACAAAACCCTGATCATTATAAAATGGGGGTTCGCCTGTCTGCTCCCCCTTTTGAAAATATGGTGTTGTGAGGAACAGAGCTGAACTTACAAATCAGATAAAGCTATTGGTGTGCTTTTACTAAAACAACATCTCAAATGACATCCCCTATATTTTTGTATTTCCTAATTTGCATTCAGTTATCCAAGTTCCTTATCACCTCAGCATATCACCAGAAAGCATGCAAAACTAGGGTCATAAGGATCCAAAGTGAAAGGTCTGGTTTTTCTGTAGATTTGTTAGGGGTGTACATGGTAATATTTTGGGTAAAATGAAACTAGAGAAAAGGCTCTCCTTCTTCCTTTTGTCCCCATTCCCTTTCCTTCAGACTAAACCAAACACCACTACTCTGACTGCAAGTCACAAATACAGGTAAACCCATCCCTATCTTTCACCACATTATGAAAGAAGAAAAGAATCAAGACTAGTTTTTTATTTGTCCTTTACATTTTTACCCATTATTTGAGAACAGGAGATCTAAATTTTAACTTGCCTTTAAGTTTACCAGGTGAAACACAGAAATCAGAGACATCCTCTACTGCAGGCTGGGTCTGAAAGTATTTATTTTGTCACAGTACTGCCATTTAGTCACTACTTCATCTCATCCTTCATCTCCCACTGCTTGAGGTTCCTAGCCTGACAGTAACAGTGATTCCACTTCAGTTGTGTGCTCATTCCCAGACACCCCAACTACAGTGATGGTGAAGATGGTGCTGTACCCTTGGTAAGACACTATCTTTCAAATTGGAACAGCTAAGGCTTGGGCAGACATCGTCTTCTGCCACTCCTAGCACTGGCCAAAGGAAATTATAGTCTTCATCTGCAAAGTGGAGAGAGAAATGGAAATGGGTGGCCAAGGTGGTGGCATCTTAAACTGTCATTGTAAATCCTGCCCCAGTGCGTCTTCACACCCCTGAGGCCATGGTGCAGACTCAGTGCTTGACTTTTCACTGAACAGAAATTTTGTTGATTTGTGTGATTCAGTGTGAACTGATGAATGCATGATAGGGATATTTCTGTCAAATTTCAGCAGAGATAAGTCACATCTCATTTTTACCAAGGGGCAGCAAGGCAAGTTCACCTCTATTCCCTTGCTTCTGTTTGACCTCCTCTGCATTGCACATGTTTAGAACAGGACAGCAACATTTACTGGCCATGAGGAAGATAAATCCAAGATGAGACACTGGAGTGAAAAGGAAAGTAGAAAAAGCAACTGGTCTGTTAGTCCACAAGCACTTGCACTTGGCTTTTCTGGTGATCATAACCCACCAGTATTCACAGGATGAAACATTATTGTAGAAGCCCATTCTTAGGGACACTTGGGAGCTTAACACTCAGACCTCCAGACTCCAAACTGCCCAAGGTCTGAGTGGCACTTTTGGTTTAACACCACATGTTCAACTTTAAAATAGTTGTTTCCATTTCTTCAGTCATTTAGTGGGATTCACAACAGAAAAAAAACTATTGGAAGCTCAGTTAAATTAGCACAGAAATGTCTTCCTTTCTCTTCCCTCCTTCCCAGACCTGTATCTCTTAATTTTTTAAAGATTTTCAAAACAAAGATGGAAAGAAACAAAAGCATTTGCTGATTTGAAAATGTTTCAGTAATAGTATTGTGTGATTCACTCTTGTGCTTAATATGTTTGTCTGGAAAAAACATTAATCGCCAGGTGTGCTTTACCAGAGAACAATTACAAACCACAGACACCACCTACCCACAGAGTCTCCATAAATAAGCAAATTTAAAATTGAAAATTCTTTGTGTACTTTGTAAATTATAAATACAAAATAGAACTGTCACTTAAACTTGCTTTGATTAAAGAAACATCTATATTTTCTGTAATCTGCAAAATTCCACTTTAGCCACATTTATTATGAATTCCAAGCTTTAACACAAAAGTTTCTGTACCACAACTTGAAACACCAAAAAGTTATTATCAATATGAAATATTAAGTTTTTTACACCATAAATGCTTCTGGATCAGAAGACCAACAAGTCACTACAACATAATAAAACCTTTTCCTCTTGAGTTCAACAATTAAAAAATCCTGCAGTCAAGAAGTGCAAGGAAAAAACTGTGTACTCTTGTTGAATATTGTTCTCAGGTCTTTCTGGTCTTGCATTAATAACTTAGTACATTTTTCCTGCTAGGAGTAAATTCATTATTTCATCCACAGATAATAATTCTTGTTGTCATTTTTTCTTTAATTCCCTTTACTGTAGTGCAGACACAAGCCTGATCATGTGCCATCACCAACTCTCTGCAGTCTTATTCTTGTTTGAAGACCCCTACACAACTGTCCTCCTGTCCACATCTGATTCTTAACTTACGTCCCTTTTCCCTCTTTGTTCATTCAATATCTCAGCAAGGATATCCTGTTTTGCTTTTCTTCTTACTGCTTTCTGTATGTTTTCCTGGCAGCATTTTAATGTGTTTTTCCACTGCCTGAAGGAGAATAAAATCCACAAGGTAATTTTAGGTGTCCAACTTCCACTGTCAGTCTTGATCAGTAACCAGCTACTGCTAGAAACAATATACGTGCTCATTATACTGATTTTAGGTGCAACAAAGATATTAGATAGTCACATCTTTTTTCATATCTATTACAAATATAGCACTGTCATACACCACTACGGAAAAACGTAGACTTGCAAAACTGGCAAAACAACAGCAACCCACAAAGCAGTTAGTATCAAAAACTGATAAGAAGATAAATGCTCAGTATTTGAACCTTACATGTGATATTATCAACTCACACTGGGAAGAAGTATGCCAATTAGCATGCTACTTCCTAAACATGCAGCTAACTGAAGACAAATTGATCACCATGGTGTCTGGAAAGTGTCTCAGTGAACATATCCACATTGGTGTACAAGGAATCGCCACAGCAGGCTGGACAACTGTGCAGGTATGTCCAGAAAACAACCGTACAGTCTCGTACACTGCAAGCCTGAAAAAGTTCCTGGCAGAGGGCTTTGGGCTTTGGGTGGCCCAGATGTTTCTGGAATGGAGAAGACAAAAAAGAGATGGCTAAAGGGTATACATTAAACTCTCATATTCAAGGCTACTAAAGAAAGTGAAGCAGAGAGGGAATGGGAGTAAAGACAGCCCTCATTAAGAATAATGGAGACATATGGAAATAGGTGCACATGGGAAAAGCTTATTCTTAGTGCAAGATTTGTTCAGAACTGACTGGGAGTACTGAGGACTAAGATCATGGATTCAGAACAGTTAGTTCCATCAAAATTGAGCTCAGTTCTCAGAATCAGTAAGAAAAGCAAATCCAGCCAGTATTGGGTATTTCTAGGAAAGGAGTAAAAACTAAAAATGAAAGCATCATTGTGCTGCTGTGTAAATCTATGGCTTGCTCTCATACTTTGATCATTGTGTGCTGTTGAGGTCCACTCATCTCAAAAAGTGCATAGAAGAGTTGGAAAAGTTTCAGAAAAGAGCAGTGAGGATAATTAAAGTTATAAACTAAGTTTTGTACAGTGCTAATATTTGTCACTCAGAGAAGGAGATGGCTGAGGTCAACGACAGTAAAGGTATATGGACTCATGAAAGCTGTAGAGAGGATGGACAAATTTTGGTAAAAGAAATGGCAGTATGAGGGTAAAACAGCAGAAAGCAATTTCAAAACAAAGCTAAAACAAGGTGAAGTTTTCTCAGACAAGATGTTGCTAGGCTGTGGGCAGACTTTACATAGACTACAGGTGAGACTGGGCAAGTTCATGGAGAAAAATCTATCCAGATCAAACTAACTCATAGAAATCCTATGCAGGCAAGGAAGTCCCTGAGAGCAAAATGGATGGAGGCTAGGTAAATAACCAGCATAAAGTAGTGCTACGTACACCAGACCTCTTCTTACACTTTTACTTCAGCATCTCCCTTTTGCTACCATCATAGCCAAGGCTCAGGGTTGCATAGTTCTCTTGTTTGCTCCAGTATGGTTACTGTCACATTTTTCACTTGCATATGTTCTCTACTCAGACGTTAAATGTATCACAGCTTATTTCTGAACACCCACTTCTTCAATTTACATTTGCAGTGATAGTGTCGGGTAGAAAAGATCACCAGTGTCTGTCCTCCTTGCATACTGCATGACCAGACAAGACCACATAACAAGAATTCAGCCTGAATGCCAGTATGGGACAATGTATGTGCCAGATGTGCCACATGTCAGATCCCCAGGAATACCCCTCTCTTCAGGGACCACACAGTCAAGTAAAATGCAGGTCCTGTAAACAGCACTTCTTTTAAACTGCTTGCCCACTCAAAAAGGATTTCTTAGCATTTGAAGGCAATAAGGAAAGCTATTTCAATTTAAGAAAAATCCCAACTCCAAAAGAGAAACCATATTTAAAGTCAGTGTTCCATATTTCTAATGTACAAAATACATTCTGTTCCTTTGGCTTACTATAGCAAACTGCAGCCAGAAAACAAGTAGTATAGAAAATCCTTTACAAGCTGAATATAAATAACAAATGCTTCCTTTTGTCAATTCCCTCCTTCTGAAAATATGAGGAATATTTGCTTACTGACAGGGTCCAGCACATGTAGCCCACTGCTCTGTTTTAGGCACCAATGACCAACAAAATATATAAGCAAACATCCTATATTCTTGAGACAGGAATGCCCTTTCATACTTCAAAAACTGAATTGCCCACTGATCACAATGCCAACTCACAGGGCATACACCATTCATCATAAAATAGCTAAATTTTTCCCTCTGAAATTGTTATGACTTCACAGATCATTCATTACTTGAAAGGTAATTGCAATAAGCAGATTTCAAAATGCTCATGGCCATAAGCAGACATCAAAACAATACATTAATCTTCATCAAAAAGGCAGTCACAAGGAGGCAGTTATCATAATTGATACCAGGGACAAACAAAGGCCTCAGCCTCACACAGGAAGAGAATAACGAAGTCAGGTATTTTCAACCAGAGTGGGCCTGATTAATTTAGAGCAGTTTAAGGGCTGGCTGATGCAATGCCATGCAAAGTTAATAAATGTCTTTCAGTTCTTGCAGAGCACAGATGATATCTTAAAAGATGGGAAATTGCAAATAGTTCCTAGTATTTATTAAAAAGGATAAAAAGGAGTGACAGAGAATTATAAACCCATCAGCTTAACTTCAATTCCTGGAAAAACACCGGAACAAAGAGGTTATTTTTAAGCATTTACAACAAAGCAGAGAAATGAGTAATAACCACTGTAGAAGACAACATTGAATCAGCTTACATGGATTAGAACTGAACATAAGTCAGTATCTCAAGCTATTGTAAACAAGACTAGCATCATACTGGGACACATAAACAGTAGTAATCCTTCCAGTTTACTCAGTACTAGTAAGGCCCTGGAGTGCTTTCTCCAGTTCTTTGTATTCCATTTCAGGATGAATGTGGGTCAAACTGAAATATTACACCTAGTTCCATGAGGATGGTCTACAAAACAGGACTAACAAAAAGAAAAAATGAATGGCTACTAAGTCTGCTTAGTCTGAAGCTGATTAGGCATGGACTGAGAGCTACCATTCTTCAAACACACAGGTCTCATTGAACAAGGTTTTCCAGGGTGGCAGATTAGGCAAGCATCTATTGCATATGATACTGCACAGGTACAGCTAATGCTTCTTCTCCCAGAGTGAAACAGGACCACTGAGGATCTTTTCCAGTCTCATGGTTCTATGAGGAAAACAGCCATCCTTCTACCATTGTATGTTAAATCCCAAAGCTTACAAATAAATCCTTCAACACTAAAAATTGCACATAGCTACAATTAGGGAAACTGCGGATTTCTGTTCAGCCATTCCTTCCACTCATCAATAATCCTGTTTCTGGAGCTGAAACTATTTTCAGATTTAAACAGCAATATGCAACCTTTGCTTCCTGCGGCTGTAACCTTTGACTCAGGTTCTAACTTTCTTCCAATAACATAAAACTCCCAAACTCCCTCTCTTCAGCCTAATACCCTCTAATATTCTGTTCTTTTCTTCATAAAACTTTGTTGACCTTCTGTCAATTACTAACCTCTGGAGCTCCCAAACAAAGGGCCCACTGTACCCTTTGATTCAGCTGCCAATCTGATTACTTTGGCTGGGGGAGGCAGGCTGCTTGGGTTGCTGAATCAGGGCCTTTCATTGAAATTTCTCTTTTCCAACATCTGCAGCCCCTGGCAACCAATTGCAGAGTGGGCTTGGCAGACCTGTAAAGGTTGGTGAATAGTCTACAAAAGATGCAGTTTGTAGCATAAAATCAGTGCGCCCCTTTCATAGTGATGGCAGATTAGAACTTCCACAGCACATGTTGCTTGACTGCTGCAGCCTCACATAAAAATAGCTGAAGGTGGGGGAAACAA
This sequence comes from Phalacrocorax aristotelis, assembly GCF_949628215.1. Lineage (NCBI taxonomy): Eukaryota > Metazoa > Chordata > Aves > Suliformes > Phalacrocoracidae > Phalacrocorax > Phalacrocorax aristotelis. Next base: position 32,929,401 of record NC_134311.1, on the reverse strand, counting down.
CCTGCACTATTTGTTGCAGTTGCTCTATTCCTACAACTGTGAAGTCTGAAAAACAGGCATTTCTTAGCTTGCTATCAGCTCTCTAAGCATACTATTCACAAGATAGTATGTTAACTAGTTAATTTAAATGCATTCTTTAGACATCCAAAACTCTCTAAAATTACTTTCAGCTAAATTCATAGTAATAAAATGCTCTCACTATGAGACCATTAGAAAGGGAGTAAGCTTTTCTAAGCCTGCTCTGTTATAACATCAAAATAACATTAAATAAGTGTATTTAAAGTAAAACCAACACCAGCCTGCAAGTCACAGAACCTTCAGAAAGCTGGTAGAAAACACAGACAAGAAACCTTTCACAAGAGCCAGGGTTGAGTTATACAGAATAAATTCCCACAATTTATAAGCATTCCTTATTGAGGCAAATCTCTTGTTCCATTAGTGGGAATTTTCCCCTCTTTACAGTTTTTTTTTCTGTTTTTCCTAATAGCTATATTGAAATGGTTTCATTTCAGTATCAGGAAAAACACTCTGCTGCAAAATGTGGGAACTACACTGGGGGACAAAGGTAGATTTGAGGTTTATGACCTGTAGCAATGAAAAGGGCTTCATCATTTGGTTTGGACAGAAAATTTACCATTGATTTAAAATAAAATTACAAACAAACACAAATGCTAAACCGCCTTCATTCTGCACAGTGAGACCTCATTTCTCAAATACATCTTAACAGAGATTTGGTATCCTATACTTTAACATCCTTTTGTCAGTTAAATACATAAAGAGGGAATCTGTGTATTGCAATCATTTATGTTACTGTGTTTGTTTTCACAGACTGATCCAAGATAGACTAGTAGTCTGTTTTGTAAAACAGCAGTCAGTGCATAACGAAAAAGCTGCTTTACAAATTTCACAAGGTTCCTGCAGGAACTTCCTCATTTAATAAAAAAATCCTGATTAACCTACCATCAAACCACTCTAAAACACAGAAAAAGCAATCAGCTGGCCATCAGCATAAAACTCCAGAGAAGGAATGATTTCCACACAGAGCTGCAATAAACCCTGCAAAACATAAAAAACGTACACTGAAGGTGTAGTTTATCTTCTTAGCCATCAGCCAGGCGCCTCACCAGGTACTATGAAGTCAGTGTGAAAAGAACAAAATCAGATAAGTCATTCAAAATACTATTAGCAGGGATTCAAACACAGGCTTCAATGAATACTTTGATTTATTTTAATGTCTCACACTCTTAAAGCATATTTTACATTAACCACACAGCTGCATTTTCAATTGCACTGTCAATCTTTACCACTTTGTTATGCAACCCTCACCACTGAGCTTAGCTATTAAATAACTTAGATTATTCCTTCCTGCAACTCTCATTTGCCTCTTAAAATAAGAGTTCAGAAATGTTAATGAGACAAGCCAAAGATACAGTTTTATTCAGATTTCATTCACAGAGAAACCCTCATCAACAGCTGTCGCAACATTACAGTAAAACAACCAGCACCCATGGAGAAGAAGATACTCATTTTTAGTCACCATTTTCAGACAGAACAACCAGGTTCTGAAGATTAAAAAATTTGGATTACAAATTATTCTATTAGTTCACAGCCGAAACGCTCTTCAGATAAAGTTACAATGAAGTCCAGCTCCTCTGATTTTACAACACAGAGTGGAGATCATTAAACAAGAACCTAGCCTGCATGAAGGAATACCCAAATCCTACTTTCAATTCTCAGGACTTCCTGCAAAATCCTGGCAAAGTCACCTTAGGCCAGATTGCTAAAATCATTTGACGCCAAAAGATGCAGACAGATGTCTACCAGGATTTTCAAAAGCATGTGGGCACCCAATCTCATGTCTGCAGTAAATATCCCTTAATCTTTTGTACCTCGGTTGCCCAGGGGCTGAGAGGGGGGAAAGGTTAGCTCCCTGATGTGGTTCCCCGTGCAGCTGCATGACTGTTTGAGTCAGCCCAAGGAATGGAGCAGCATGGAAGCAAAAAGCTGGAGCAGAGAAAAAGGCGAGGGGGGTGGGGGGGTGGGGGAAAAGTTTTTGGATGACTGTGGTGATTTATGCCACTTTCAGTTGATCACGGAATTCCAGACTTAAAACTTATTCCTGCACACTGTGGAGGGAAACGTTGCAGTCACTGCAGAGCGCTAGCTTTGCTCCCTGTAAAGAAAGGTAAAAATTAAAACACTATTTGGAAGCAAATTAAGATGTAATAATGCCAATAAAACTGTTCTGAATGTTTAATGAGTAAGAATGAACTCCACAGTATTTACAGTGTAAAATATTTGAGGATTTTTAAACCACAGATGAATTCCAATGTCATTTCTAACTCAGCAACAATGGAACTAAGTCCCACTAGCTATCACAAATACAGCTTGTCTGTACAACTATATGTCAAGCAGTCCAAATCACTATACTGAGGAGTATATAAAAGCCTTAAACCATGGAAAAAACACAAGTTATTCTGGATTTCATAACAAACGGTCACTGTTGGTAATGCTTTATGCTTACCAAAAAAAAAAAAAAGTAAAAAAAAATGTAAAGCAGTTGTGGGTACATTCCAAAGTTCTTCACCACCTCAGCTGTAAAATCACAGTTTAAACACAACCAATAGAGGCTCTGAACACACCTGCAGTAGCTCAAAGAACACCAAGCAACATGATAATTATCCGTGGCATTATTACATGATTGATTATTTTACTGCTTCTGGCTGTGAAAACAAAATAGTCTCAACCAAGAGGCTGAAAATAATCATGATTTATGAGTATAACACTCCATCAACTGGGATAAACAATGATTTTCACAGCGCTCTTTTTTTCTGAAAAATAATTTAGAATCCAAAAATGCCAGTCCTGTTTGCAGCCTTAGGCTGAAAATCTTTAAGGCTTCAATTCAGAAAAACACTGCCAGTCAGACAGACTTGAAAATGAGCATATTTCTAAGCACATTCTTAAATACTTTTCTGTATTTGAAACAAAAACCAACATTAATCTCCCTCAGTCTAGGTGGTAATATAAAAACAGCGCAGATCACAACTGAGTGTAAGAGAATATAGTACAAGCTGCTGTGACCTACTCTAATCGTTATTCTGACTGGGTTGACAGCTACAGGCAGTGGAACTACTCTAAGTGTAAAAAAACCTTCCCACAGTTTGGTTAGTTTTCACTCTCTAATTGTATTTCAAAAGCAGGAATTGCAGCACGTCTTGGAAGGTAAGGCAGTTACTCTGCTCTCCAGCAAGTAGTGAGAGTAGATAGCACATTCTTATTAATCAGAGCATTTTTTGAATGATAAATGTACTTATGGTTATTATAATCATCTTCCTGACAGAAAGGATACAGTAGACACCAATGAATAACTCTCAAACCCCAGTGCTTGATACTAAGCACTAATTTGAGAAACCTAGGCACCCAGGCAGGAGGCCTGAATTATCAATATTCTAAGAAACCAAGGCTGGCAAATGAGCCAATGATAGGGCAATATTAATCCTTAAATAAAACCGTTAATTAGATGCTTATGTTCTTTCCTATCACCAAGCATCATAATTTTTTAAAAGACCCAAGTAGACAGAAGAGTGTGCTTCTGGCTATCTGGAGCTCTAACCACCCGGTCAGGATTTGTCTCCACTAAATCATATTAGAACATGATTTTACAAAGTTATGCTGACAATATATAACACCAAATACTATGTTCAAAGAGAAGCAGCGCCTTATTAGTCAAAATTATTTCTTACTATAGGTTTCGCTCGCGACCAGCTGCCATAAAGTTAAATACATCAGATTCAGTTCTTAGAACAAATTTCTTTTTAACGCAAAGTATCTCGGTTTCTAGATCAAATGCTTAAAATTCTTAATTTTCTACTGAAAATCCTCTTTATAATGAGTAATTAGGTATGGTCTATACATACACACGCGCGCACACAAAAGAGTAATTCCTCTCTCCCACTAACAATTCACCTTCTACTGATGGCCGTGGAGCAAGTATGGAGGGGGCAAGTCGGTGTGCATGTGGTGTGACCAGTGAGCCACAGGTGAGCACTCCCAGCACTCATGACCAGATCAAATAATGTTGGTGGCTAAACACCACTGTGTAAGCATGTGTGTGTGTGTATATGTGCACATTTTTCTGTGTGTGTAGGAAATGGAGGACAAAGACAAGAAAGGATGCCAGTATGTAAGGGAAACTAACACCTGATCTGTACATTAGCCATTGAAAAATGCAAACCAGTTATTCTAACTGAAAGTTTAAAAGATACGTTATTGACTTGTTTTAGTAGGTTTTGCTACATTTTCACAGTTATTTATATGGAGTTATTTATTTAAATAACATTCCTGATAAAGTTTGAATACTATTTATATTTCTTCATTTGAGAGTAAATATCTAAACCACACTATTTCTGCTAATGCGCTGCTTATTCAGTCTAGATAGGAAAAATCTTTTTCTTCCTACTGCAGAAACTGTTTGACTGCTTAGATTACAACTGAATGCTTACAGTTAAGTCATAATAGTTTTCTGCTCTGAAAAAAACCTCCCATTTCTGTTTCTCCTGTTGTTTAAACTACCTTTGCTGCTATAGGGGAAAAAAAAGAGCTCAGATGCAGTAGTGGGCTTTGATACAGTTGCGCTTTGTTATTTGTCTTTAATTAACAGAGCAACACTTTTCTGCATGAAAAGAGATGGGATATTATTTGCTTATACTCTTCTAGAAAACAATAATAAAAAAAAGAGGAGACCCCTGAGGTGGAAAACAGAGCGAGCAGAGTACTTCCAGATGTGGACACATGCATTTTTCAGTAGGGAGACAGTGAAAGAACTAAATGAAAACCTGGCCACAGCCCCGCTGACACTAGCCAACGCAGCCATTTCCAAACAACATATTGATGTGTAGGAGACCCTTTCTGCCATATCTGCCTGCACACAAAGCAAGGAGCAGCTTCCCTAACCCAGTGGTGCAGAGGACAGCTGGGCATACACTCAGTAGCAGGCAGACTCCAGTACTTGGCAGTTTCCACTGACTGCTACATACTGCCCCAACCCAGGCAGGGATTTCCTGAGCTCCCACTATTATCCACATTATCCAGTTCCATTATTGTAACCGATGTTAATCACAAGATCAGCCTTAACCATTTTATTACAACTTTGTTTCTGCAGCAACATTGAAGGCTGCCACACTGCCCTTTCAATGAGTCCTGAAAGCAACATTCATGTAAAGTGCAGTGCGCTTTCAAAGTTGCACCTTCCCACCAAAGAGCACTGAATCTTGCATATATGTATAAACTCTTACTTTTTGCAAACTACAAAATCCCCACCTTTTTGTTACTGTGATGGCAGGACTGACATAGTTTTTTACTCATCACATGGGTAAGTTTTGCTTCTACATTATCAAAAATACTGTGGCTGTAAAACACCTGTTTTCACGACATGTAAGCGAGAAACGACACGCACATCTAATTTTAGATTGCAAGGTTAACTCACAGCACTGACCCATGACCTCTAATTCTTACTTATATATTGAGCAAATCTTGTCTGAAAGTCACATACAACCACAGCTGAGATTTCATAGATATGTTTTCAGAAAAGCACTCACTTGTAGTGATAGCCCCTTATTTTTAACAAGTGCAACAAAAGGCTCACACCAGTGAGTAAACTATTGCAGCCATAATCATAGATGGGAGTGGAACAAGCTGTGTGGAACCAGCAGCATTTACTGCTGGAAAATTGGTTGGTTCCACCCCTGACGTGTGAAGCACCCAGAAGACGACAACTACTCCAAACCACTGCCAAACATGCTGGTCTTCATTCCTAACACTTCTGAGCCATAATGCAGATCCTTCGGCTTTGGGATTGAAAAAGGTTGTGTTTTAAGGAAGAATAATGTTCTTCAGAGTGAGAATTAAAATTGGGACATACTTGCATGCTGTTTTCAAGCATTTTATTATGTTTCAACATTTCAAAATATACATAGCAGGTATTCTGCTCAGATCCAAATGTTACTTTTATATTTGATACATTCCCTTGCAACCACTGTTTACTTAATCAAAGTGGACAGCTGTGGTTTTCATTATCCTAAAGCAAATATTTGCACAGGTATTACTTACTTGTGTTATACATTACCATAAAGTTTTGCAAGCAAAAGCCAACCATTCCAATCTAAATGTCCTCACTCATGAACTTTTTGTAATTGTTTCAAGTGTATAAGCAGTTGCCTTCCTTCATGTCAGTTATGGACAGCTTTAAAACTGCATCAGCTCCAAAGTACAGAAAAAGACAGCTAACTCTAACAAGCAGGAGAGGATGCTAGAACCAGAATACATCTGTATACATCGCAACAAAAGCAGCCATTAAAACAGAGAATAACATTAAGAAATAACATTATTAGGTCCTTGTAGGTACTAAGACTTTTGTTGATAATGAAGCTTCAGTGGAAGCATCCCATGTTGTGTGATCTACATGGAAGCAACATATGCATAGTTGGCACTTGCTGTGCAATGGAAAGACAGAAAACTGCTGAGCTGCCCATTAAGGGCAACTTTTTAACTGCAAATGCTCTTGTTTATTCTCAGTACTAGGTATATTCTAAAATACTACCTGGCTTTCCTCTGGTATTAAAATAGAAGTCAAATCACATCTTTCCATCCTTGCTTGCACATGTAGTCAAACCACTTTTCCTGCATTATGTGAATTTCCCATGTCTGGTTGGTACAGAGTCCGTCAGATAATTACCAGCTTATTCTGTGCTACTGCACTGGCTGTGATCTGTGGTATTTGGTACAGCAGCTGATTTAGAGAGGGAACTGCCAGAAATGAAGACGGCAGTTCGAGCTCAGCATGCAGAGACCAGCAGCTCAGTCAAGATTGAAAGGAGCCAAGTTGCAGGAGTGACAGCTGCATGCCCAGTCAAAGAGGGTGGAAGAGGAAAACTGACAACAGTACAAGGCAGTTGGCTGGCAAGATGACTTAAAAGCAGAGTGCATTTTTTTCTCACTCATTTCTTATTTTGTTGCACATGCTAGTCAACATTAATACAAGGGCAACAGTTTGTTTCCTATAAAAATCCATAGATTTCCTGTGATGAAATAAGCCCAGGTGCTTGAGTTTAACCTGACAAAGCTCCACAGCAATAGAAATAGTTATCTGATGGTTGCCTGGGGGCTCAGCCTCGTTTGTAGTAAATAACATTTACATGACAAAAGATTGCCATAAAAATTAGCAACCACTAGCTATCTATGTTAGCACTTACACAGATGCCATCATTAAAGTGGTCAGAGCTTATCTATGATGGTTCCAAAGACCAGGAAAGTTTATTACATCTGCCACCAGTTTCATGAAAACAGAGCTTTTTCTTCTCTACTACTACCAGGCATTAATTTCTCAGTACTTGCCTTTTAAAAATGTTTGTTATTTACAACTTTTTTTTTTTTTTTTAATGAGCATCCAGCTGTTTCCTCCTCACTCTTTGGGGCTATGCGAGAATCTACATTGCCCTGAAACAAAATTCAACTACAGCTAAATTTTTAAATTGTGGCAGAGTATCTGCATTAGGTAGCAGTTACTGTGTTACCAAAGGCATGAGAGGTTATTTTTCCTGGTACTTGTGCATGTTCTCATGCTTTAGGAAAATACTTAGGGAATTCCATTCAAAGCATAAAGTGAGATGCTAACCACAACCTAATCATTAGCTGTCTGTTGTGGCACTGAAGAAATGCATCTTTGAAAAGGCTGGAGTGGTTATTTGCATGCACTGCACTTTCTATCACTAGATACGAAATTAAGGATACACTGGGACAAAGCTTCTGTGGATTTTCCACCATGTCTACTGCTTACTACATCTTAGGTTTTCTACAAAGCAGCCAACATGAAAGAGATTCGGTGATTTACAGTCCAGCTCTATGAATGTAGATAAGATCTGGTCAAAGATCTAAAACAAAACAAAGAACTCTGTTTTACTCCTGGAATGGCTTCTCAAATATTTAAAACTACTATGACCCAGAAAGCCAACCAGCTGATATATTGCCCTCGACCTTGTCATTCTTGGCTAGTTTGTTTTTCTCTGCTTTGTCTCTGTGTTCTGTCTTGTATACATTAATCTGAAACAGCTAACATCACTTGTTTGGTAAAGTAAGCACTGTGCAGATAGTAGCTTATTAAGTGCTCTGCTCAGTTACGTGGCTGTCCATGAGTATCTCCTGACTATGCAATACGGCGTAGTCATAATTTTTGCTAATATGACTTTTCAGAAGAAAAATATCAGTAGAAAAGCCTATTAAGATACCTCCTAAGATAATGAAAGTCATACCTTAAAAATATTCTAAGAATATTTATTTTCATTTTGTTTATTTATTAGATGAAATTATATATTATTTGCACTTTCCCCTACTTGGAAAAAAATGAACAGTAAATTATTCCTTGAAAACGAAATTTCTCTGTATGTTTATAAACATCTCTATCTCCAATAAAACTAAAAACCAGTCAAACTACTAACGCAGGAAATCTTAGTTATAACACAAGGTAAATGAACGCCATTTTTTCCTTATATTTCTGTCACTAAAACAACATATACTAGTCTTTGTACCAGGGACAAGCAGTGGTAAACTTGAACACGCAAACATAGCATATCAATCTAAATGTTATAAATGAACAGAAAAAAAATTATTTTACCTATAGAGGAAACAAAACAGACTGTACTACATATACATATTTCTCCCACCTATTTTTCTCCTCTTCTGCACAAAAATAAGTATACAAAAAATCCAAACCCTCCCTCCAAAATTTGTAAAAGAATTTAAATTTCACAGCTCATGCAGAAATTTAAAGATAAGTCAGAATTGAGTATCTGGTACTGCAATTCTTGCATGCTTACAACTGCTAATAGGATTTTGAGAAAACAACAAAAATGTTTGAATGAAATAACTAATTTTGGCATAAATCCCTTTCCAGGAAATGTTCTACAAAATAGCAAAAGTAAAAATAAATGATAATGACAAAGAAGGAGATTCATAGACTGCAAAAGTCAGCTTTGAGGAACAGCAACTCAACTTTTAGTAGTCACAGAAGGACTGAATTCCCTTACCATAATTCACCCTTCTACCCATCACTTTCCACGAGACAAAAGCTACTGCAAACTTTCTGTCACTTCGTTCGGCAGGACTTTGTGAAACTACTTCATAAACAAAAAAGGTAACATATATACTGTATTATGTTACTGTAAGAAGGCTTTTAAGCAGATTTGAAATCACCTTATTGGTTAATCATAAAACAGCAATTCTTAGTGGACTTAAAATCTATGGTAAAATTTGACTTGAGCAAAAGCCCCGCGCTTCTTTAGTTAGTACAAAAGGTTACATCACATTCTGATTTATTGCATTCTGATGGCTACACTTTTAATTTATTTTTTAAAAGATATTATAACAATGCTATTAATACAGCTCCAGCACAGTGACAACAAGCAAGTCAATAACCTAACACTTTCATACACATTTTGCTTTTCAAATAATCTAACATTCAACACCAGCCTCAAAGTGGTAGCATATGAACTACAACTATTTTATCAGCTGTGTTAGTATAAGATCCAGTTATGTCAGTTCACTGCAAAAGTGTGCCCAATGAGGTATATTGAGCAAAATAATTTATTACAGGATACAAAGATTCAAAAGAAGCTGCTTAGGTGCAGTAATGCTTAACACAGAATAATGAAATAAGGTGAAGCCTTTTTGTTTTCCTCCACAGACTTTCTAGCTAAGGTTTGCAGGAGAAAGGGCTCAGGGAGACAGCACAGGTTAGTAAACAGCAGTGGGAATAAAGGCTGTAATTACTATCCATCCCACTTCAGTCAACTAGAATATAAAAAAGGCTGATCAGAATTTAGACTTGCTTGGAGCATGTCTGGAGACTAAATTATAATTCAGTACCAGTAGGAATTAGATTATTTAATTCAACATTACCTCAGCCTTTTTCGTAGTATTACACACTGCAATTTTCTGGGAGTTTCTGCTATTTCAGTTGTGGGAATCTTTTCAAGAGTAAAAGTTATGCACAACCAATTTGAAGATGATTACAGGACTCAAGGATAGAAACAAATAGGCTTGTGTCAAAAATACATGTGTTAATTCTTTGCTCTACCCTGTATAATGGGTCTACAGAAGCAAGCCTTTAGGATGGGAGAATAAAGTGTTGAGTTAGCTCTACAAGTGAGAAGCCTTCTGAAATTCAAGTAGTTAAAAAAATTCATATCCACATAGAAGATATGTTAGGAGGGAAAAAAAAGGTTTATTTCAGATTTCAAAGCTTTCAAAAATAAGACAATTTAAGAAAAGCACCGGTATTTATAGTGTCTTTCAAATAGGGTAGGCCAGAACTGATTAAAACATAAATGTTTACAAATCATAAGCGTTTGAAAATGTGCGGGTTTTTTTTAGAATAGCAGAAAGCGGTTGCTACACATAAGAGCGTGTTCAGGGATTGTTAGTAACTATTTTTTTCTTTCTTCATGGGGAGAATAGGAGCATTAATCAGAGTCCATCAATTCATCTCAAGCTGCAGCCTGAAATAAATCTGCTGTAGTAATTCTCGTCTGTGCCATTCTTCCACCTCTAAGTCTTGATTTCCGTCCAGATAAACAGAGACAAAAATGTTTTACCTCCTGTTGTACCTATGAACCCCTAGCTATGGTTGAGGTCATTAGACATTATTTTTATTATGCATAGAAATAATTAAGACATTCTGACAGTGAAAATAATTCCCCAGATCAGCTCCTTAGAAAGTGCCATACAAACACACATGTTGGGCAACATTTTTGAGTAAGCGGGGGGTTGTATGAGCCACAATGTCAATGCAAAAAACCCACAGTCTTTGCAACCTGGGCTGTAAATGTAGCCTGAATCCCAAAGGCAGAGGGAAGAAAGCCTGAAGAGACAGAGCCACTGCTCTTTCCTGCGTGAACTGCAGCAGGGCAACAACACTGTGGACATACCTCTTGGTGCCTTCCACCCCTGCTGCCTGGACCTGCAATTCCCCCACATCACCTGCAGAAAGCCTCCCAATGGTAGAGATAAGGGAGATAAATTTTACCAGTGAGTTCTGCCTCTTCTGTGTGTACCGTAAGGCTTGCTGCTGTTGGACATGAATCAAAGGGGGTATCACCACCACATTGACCTCTGCTTATGCAAAGGACCTCTGAAGCTGCTACTTACCATTCAGAAGCACTTTAAAAATCCCTGATACCACTAGAATTAATGGAGCCATTAATAAACATTGTTTTCTTCCCACTTGCATTTTACCACTGTCAGGGTGGCAGTCCTCCCCCTGACAAACATGGGTAGAGTGTCTATTCAAAACCAGCAGAGCTGCTTGCTGTGAGAGACATACCACTGTTGCCTTGCAATAAATAAAGTGACAGTTCAGCAGTCTAATCAAAGTTGGTAGTTATATTAAAAAAAACAAAAAGCACATTTATGAAAAAAAAAAAACCAACTTGTGAACTAACAGAGATTCTTACTATGAGTATTTCAAAACAGACAGCTAAGAGCGCCCTGCTTTAGTTCTGTACCTTCACTCAGTAACGTAGCACAGCACCTGGGTAGTTTATGATTGCTTGTGTAGTTATATTCTCAGACTAACAGACAGTATAGACTACAGTGCTTCTGTAAATGTTCTGGACAAGAGCCATAAAATATGAAACATTCTCTGTTTATTTAAAAAATTCCCTGGACCAAGGATAAATTTCACTTTGGTGTGCTCATGGTCAGTCTGCCCTCTCTCTCTTTTCCTTGCTCCTTCTCTCTCCCCTTCTCCCCCACCCCAAGGAAAGCCCTTAATTTTCCTCATGTTTTCACTTTACCAATTTAATTCAAAGGACTTGTACTAGCCTTAGTGAAAATATTTAAATTTAGTGGCTTAAAGTTAGGTCTTAAAAAGTTATGTTCTCACCAAAATTGACCGAATTTCTGAGGTGTCGGTTAAGCCATTTTCCACTGTGGCTCACTGAAGTTGCAGGTGTGTGGTAGAGGGGAGAAGTGAGCTGCTTCCATTTATGTCCTTAGACATGGGGACTTAAAGGCTCAGATCCAAAGATCTTGCATCTCTTCAACTAGCTAAGCATAAGAAAGAACAAACTTTTTATAATCTAATTAGAAGCACACTTCTGACTCAACTAGCTTTTAGTATTAAATTTACTTTAAATCTTGACGTGTGAAGAAATAAATTTCAATTAATATATTTTGCTCTCCTGTTCTTCATCTTTCTTAGTTTTATCCAGGGAAAAGATATTTATGACCAGACTTCTCTAAAATGTTGACTCATCAGTCATTATGCAGTAGAGCACTGTGCTCTGTTTACTGCACTGCAAAGCTTAATGCCTTTTGTGACTTTTTTTCTGCCAGATGTTGTCCTATTCAAAATTTGTACACAGCAAAAGAAACATAACCGTGAAGTCCTGCCTTTTGGCAAAATGACAAAATAGACATACATTAAATGTCGGCTTTCCAGAGTTTACATCACTCACACCCCTCAGTCTACAAGGACCTACAAATTACAGCTGTCGAAGTTTTTGCATAACCTAAACTTTCAGCTCTAGAGAACCCTTACTTGTCTACATTTATTTATATTCTTGGTAATGGAGTGGTTCATTATTTATACTAGCTGTTTAAACAGTAACTGGGTTGTTTTAGGAATTGTGCATTTGTGCAGAGATGAGCTGTGCATTTTATGTATCTGAAGAAAATCAAGATTCAACCACCAAAGTAAGTTGACTTAAAGTTGTACAATCCTAAGAGCAAAATATTTTTCACTAAAATCTTTTGCAATAGTTTTAGCAAGCAAACAATATAGATTAAGTTACTTCTCACATCTACTAGCCACGTTGCTTGACTGTTAGGATTTAACATTGTTAAATCTATAAACAGACATTGCTACATTTTCAAGTCTCCTTTCATTTTTAAAAACATGTAACTTTGCTCATGTGTAAACAACAGCTCAGGAGACATGTGTTGTGGAAGAGTTATTACCTACATACTAAACAATGTCCTAACTGAACTTAAAACCGAGTCTGGTGCTCTGTAGACCCTCAAAAATAGAAATGGGTGAACCTTTTCAAATAGGGAGCCTTTTGATCTTGGAGATTCACGGTGTTCACAGAAATAGGAGAAGCTATTGCATCTCTTATCTCCAGCACTTTGAACACATGTTTCCTTTCCAAATTGACTGCATCAATAGAATTGATCATTATTTGCAGGCAATTGGAAACCCGGACTGTGTATGAATGACAGGCTGTATTATACTGCAAAGAGAGTGTTACCATAAGTAGGAGCATGCTGTATGTGCGTAAATATGTCCACTGTAAATATTAATTTGGATTTTTTCTCTCTCCAGCCCCATTCCTCCAGTATCTTTTAAGCATGTGCCTTTTAAGAGATATTCAACAATGTAGAAATTCAAGTACTTTTCTGAAAACTGCTTCCAAAAGTTAATAAGACAGCGTTCCAGATCCCACATTTCAGACCTTAAAAGCCACTTAAGAAAGAAGTTAAGAGGTTCATGCTGAAACACTGGTAGGGACCGTGTACCCAGCACAAAGGTGAGTGTTTATGACTTCAGTGAGATGGGATTTCCATTTCCTTTAATGAGCCAAGACATCAGACCTGCACTCTTAACTAACGCTTACACAGAAGCCACCCCTGGGACAATACATCTGTTTCTGCGGAAGCAAAGCAAAGTAGGTGTGGAGAAGGGGTGGGGGGAGATGGGGACGGGGACTTGGAGAAAGACCTGTGTAACTACACCAAGACAATGATGGTAACTGTGGTGTGGCTGATCTTTGGGCCAGAAAGGAGAGGAAGAAAGCACGACTGTGAAGTTTTGCATTAGGGTTCACTGGTGACTCCCGTATTCCCCAGCTCTGGGTAGTACTGCAGGCATTTTTGTTCCAAAGACTGAGCCCATCAACAGCTCTGGTCACCGCAGAACAGATTGTCGGCTTGCTGTCTCTGGAACAATGGCTCTTATTCACAGAGCACAGTGGTTATTTCAGAGCCCTTTGGATTTTGAGTTTGAAGGGATAACATGTGTTACGCTGGCTTCCCTGTCATAACATTTAATACCAGCAAAGACAGTAAAACTAAGGTGCCAGCTAGACCAGAAATTATACACAGTATTTAGAGGCATCTCATTTACTCCTATCGTCACTGCTTCTTCATTAAGTAAACAGACACATCTCAGACCTACAACATGTGTGGGCCCTGAAGTTTAACTCTGCCTTAACACAACTGAGAGGCAGGCTGCGATGTTCAGTTCAAGGCTCTCAAACTTTGCAAGTTTCCTGACTGTAGAGTGGGGATAATCTGGTGAGTGAGGAAGGGCGTATCTGTCAGCTGTAAGGCCCGCATCTGCCTGATCAGCAGTGCCCCTTGCCATGCAGCACATGCTGCAACTTCACTCTGGCAAACTAAACAACAAAGGGGAGAACTTCCATATCGAGATCAATAAGAAGAAAAGCAGAAAGGCAAAGGAGAGGCAGGGGACCTGAGGAAGTCTGGAGAAGTCTTCAGAGGGAAATGGGAGCTTGGATATGAAAGGACTGCAGGACTCTAAGAGAAAATCTTAGATGTAGTGGTATATGTGTTGAGGGGAAAGAGATCCTAGTGGGCAAAAACAGGAAGCCAGCTGGTAAATTAAGTTCTCAGCAGAACGCCTACCCACTTGTCTAGTATAACCATAACCTCTTTTAACCATATCACCTAAGCAGCCAATTTGGCCTTCGTAGCCTCAACTACTCTGACCTCATGCTCACAGGCCAGTGAAGTGAAAGCTGAAAGTAAGCCAAGTCTTTAGAAGATCTATGAAAGAAGAAATGAAAAGGAAAATAATCCATGGTATTTGAAATATAATTTTGTGGTTCCAATTAGAAAGTCCTTGATAGATATGATATACAACATCAAGTGCACAACTACTTTGCTCAAGGGTATTAATAATTTGAAGTGCTACATTGTTTTACTCTTAATCCCAGGCTGAAAAGATTGAGTCTGCGTGAGCACTACCATTGAGTTTATTTTTGGAAGACACACTAATAGCTTAATTTACAGGCAAGAATGAGAGATGTTTAACTACTCTTTAACTACAAGAATGATTAAGTGTTGGATGGCTAATCATGTTCCTGGAGCTTTCAATTTCTTAATTAATATCTGGGAAAAAGCTATTAGCTGCACCTCATTTGCTGCAGCTGTAAAGTGCTGTAAAGTGCCAGACTGAGCCATTTCATTAACTACTGTTTTTGAAAGAACAGCTTGCTATCTAATTCTATAAAGTCATTCAACCTCCTCATAGCACATATGAGCAAATAAGACAACCCAAAGCTTCCCCAGTCACTGTTTCTGAGAGCAGACTGACAGCAATAGAACCAAGAACAGGGAAGGGGAAAAGTGCACATGGTTTATATCTATCTCTTAGCCTTTGTAATAAGGAGATGTAATCTGCACATACTACAAATTGAACTCTAGTCAAAATGCTTGTGTAAGTATCTGCCTCAGCTTCAAGCAGGGTTTTAGCTGTAATCTACAGTTCGTAAGACCTGCACAACCCAGTTGTTCCACAGTCAGAATAATGGAGCTTCTGCTGTTACAGAAAATGAAAGCATCACTTTGGATAAACAACCATACAGGTAGCCATGATTTTTTATCATCTTGCTTATACCACACGACCAAAGTGGAAGCAAAGAGCAAGGAGAGCCAAAAGGAATTTTAAGGAAGCAGAAATTTTAAACATCTTTGATTCTTAGCAGCCTGTACTTACCACTTACCCTGCTGAGGTATCAGGTAGATGCAGTAGTTGTGACTGGTATCGGAAACAGGATGTTAAAAACAGGTATTTACTCTTCTTAAATCAATCAGCCCAGACTTCTAATGCTACACATGCTAGCTGATGTGTGAAAAAGTGCTACAGACCCTCATCATTCATTATAAAAATGACACAGTCCAAACAGTTTTTTTCTTTTGAAAAACAGCTTTATAATAAGTAAGCACTACATTTTAACCTTGTAGCAACATGCCTCAAAGCATCTTCTTTCATTAATATGGTTTGTCATTTTACAAAAATATATACTAACACTATTTGTATTCTACACAAAGTTAGAATGTAGGACTTGAAACAGAGCACTCAGCATTTAAGGTAAAATACATACATTTCAATTCCGAATTAGGAACTATATCAGCCAAAACATTCTTCTGACAGACTAGTGATGAATTATAGAATTTTCAGTAATCCTCCAATAAACAAAGTGAACACTGTTCATGCAGAAACTGCTGGTTAAATCACACACGACATAGATCTGGTATTCTTGCTGGAAAACATGACATTACCTTGATTGTCAGGCAGTCTTCTAGAAACACTCAATTTTCCAGCTTGCCTCTACGTAAGCACACAGTTTAAAAGAAAAATTATGTGATAGAAGTCATAAACATACAAAATCCTACCTAGCAATGTAGATCTTGAAAGAGTTTTCTATGTTACAGATCAAGGGAGAAAAATACTTCCAAAAATATACTGTGAAGGAAGGAAGAAGGATTACATGAAGCTGGAATTATTTTGCAAAAGAAAATGAAGCCTGTCATCCCTCTCCAACAGGCTGTAAAGATGCCTAACATTAAAATTGGTTTGTCACCTGTAAGAGGTAGAGTCCTGCGTGGTATTTGGAACAAGACCTGCCTTGCGATGGTAAGCTCCTTATATGTTTGGCAGGGAAACAGTACCACCTGCACTACAGAGAAAAACTTTTTCATTTGTGTACGAGGCCGAGATCACATATTTTTGATGAAACATGTCTGTTTCAAACAAACTTGTGGGGCAAAAATGTGGTCTGTGTACCACTCTGTGCTTTAAAGTGAAACTTTGTCATGGCAGAAATAAATCATAGAATAATTTCAACAGAAAGATTTATTCTAACCCTTGGACAAAACAATTAACTTGTAAAAATGGCAGCCTAACAGAATGAAACTACATCAGCTTTTGAAGTGATGAGCAAAACTATGTTTAGGGAATTGGGAAAACACATCAACCATTTCTATCAAATTTCCTTTCTTCAGAGAGCCAGCTTCTCAGATGTCCATAGGGATCTAAGCAGGGTGGATAAAAATGCAAGATTTTTTAAAAATAATTGGCTTTTGGGTCTTGCTTTATTTAAAGACATTTTTCTTTTCGAATTCTCCATTCATATTAAAATATGAGATTATTATATCCTGTGCAAAGTAGTAAATTAGTAAAAATTAATTTAAGCTACAAAAATATTCAGTAGTATTTAAAGTGTTTAAGAAAAATCAGATCTCTAAAGAAGTAGAAGCCAAAGACAAAGCAACCGGAGCTAGAATAAGCTGAAATGTTAAACTGCTTTTGACAAAAGCAGACTATTCTGCAGGTGCATAGTGACTATTTGCTTCAGTCCAAATTTCAACTACTTTATTCAAGGCTGAAAAACCAACTGGGATTTTAAAATCCAGGAAACCTTATTTTCCTCTTACGATCCATGAATAAAAATGAGGTGAGAGGCTGAGATCCAGTTTTAAAGTCTTGAAGCCCATGGTAACAAGAAACAATCAGTTCAATTCACTACTACAGATAAAATTGTATTTACTAAATCAATATGTTTCAAATTAAAAACATATTTTTTTAAAAGTTATTTTCTCTTCTATACACGTTAAAGATATTTTATTTTACTGGGTTTTTCCAAGGCTTATTTCATGCACAAACAACAGAAATACGAGTAATAAATGCTTACACTAACATTGTTTAAATTTTGTGAAAATGAGAAAACATAATAAATATATATTAAACTACACTACTGCTACAGTGCATTGCCTTGTTTGAAAAAAGGGATACCAGTAACATACTTATGAACCTCTAAACTGTTTTAATTATCAAAGACAACCAATATTTCCCTAACAAAACAAAAAAAAAAGAAAGAAAAAGAAAAAAAGAAGATTGAAAGCCAAGGTTTTCCAATTCAAATAATAGTTAAAAGTATGTAAGTTACTCTAAATTTTTCTACCCTGCTCTTCTTTGCCTAGAACTTTGAGGAAAACAGAGATCAGTTACAGTCCTTGGAAACAACTTAGCCCTCCTGCTAAATGCATTTCAGGTTCCTTTCATAGCAGCAGGAGAGAGTCCTGATATAGAGCAAATATTAGTTTTGTTGACAAAGTACACAAAATTTCATTTTCTTCTTTTGATAAAATTAAAACACTTAAAATATAAGCTCTAAAAATACGGTGGCATGGAGCTGGCAGTGGCATTTGCTGGTTGGCACCACTCCTCCCCATTATCTAAACCTTAAAAGATACTAAAAAGAGCTCATTTTTGTTTTAAGACAAATTTCTTCCTTTTCTCATGGCATAGAAGCAGTATTTTCCCTTTGCTTCTAAACAAAAAGGCATGGTCTCTGTGGGGGAAGATACATGGAACTCCCCCAGAATTAAAATACATCAGTGAAAAGGACAAGGGAGGCACTAGCTTAACCCATCTGAAGCCACAAAATGCCATTGCTTTAAAGTTTCAGGGTGGGAGCATAATAACCACTTTGATATATAACAACACCTCCATAATTACTAAGCTTGTACAGTGGAAAGACTTCATCAGGTTACTTTCAATTAAGTCATTTGATGTTATAAATTTACCTTCAGTTTCCTGTCAGACAGAAATGAGCAGGGAGTTAAAAGGGCTCGTTTAGGCTACTGGGAAGTGTTTTCTGCAGCAGTTGAGTTGCAAAGATGAAGTCAGACCCTTCAAATCCCTATATGGGCTAGGTGCCTAGTGCAGCTGGCACTGGGATCCAGAGAGTTTGATATTAAACAATGTTAATAAACACACTGAGGACAATTTCATGCAAAATAAAGACAAACTAATGGGGTTTTGTTTCCATTTGAACACCTAGCAAACTGCCGCAGCTGTTTCACAACAGAAGTAGAACTATCTTAGCCAGCTTCGTAATTGCCTAAAAACTCATACCACTGGCTCAGCCAATCTAATGCATCCCTGATCCCAGTCTGAACGTCTGTATTTTAAGCAGACTATTCCATAACTTAAGCAAAATATAAATTGTTTAAGAATGGAAAAGGCAGGTTGTGATACAACTTAGGCATTCTGGAACAAAACCACAGTAAAGGCACTCTTTTTTTTATCCCAGTTACTTTGCCAGTTTAATTAAGCTTTCCTTCCCAAAGACTGATGTCCTTGTTAATATTGCTTGGCATTAAATTTGAACGTATTTTTCTGTTGTACTGTTTGTTGGCATGTATTTAACCAGACGTTTTCCTCACACTTTTGATTTTAGCACTGCAAATAGAATGTGATATTACATAGTTTATTTAAAGTCTCACCAGTTCCACTGAATCTCTTCAGTATCTTTTTAAGATAAAGTTCTTGCTAGTCAAACAAAGAAAATCCATTCAGGCAGCTACCTGGTAATGCAGAAGAGCAAGCATTGTAGAATATTGCAGATGTACAATACAGGTATATTGTCGAGCCACACATATAGTTATATATCATATATAATTGCTTATGATAATCATATATACATATGTTTTTACAATGCTTTGATTTATCAGAAAAAACCCAAACAACTTATCTTATAAAACTTAATTTGCTCACAAACCAGAATGAGTTACCTGAAAGGTATGAAGCTGATCCAGGTTAGCTATGCTGATATAACTCTTAAGTTGCCTGAGCTCTGACACCAGTTTAATGTTACAAAATGGATAAAACTATACTGTTATGAAGATGTTTGTATCCATGACCTCCTCAGGTACGGGTGCCCCACAGACATTCTGGTTTTCAGTAGGCGGTCATCCTTGTCCTCCAGATGCTTGCTCACAGGAGCAGCAAAAGAAGAAACTGAGGACGTAGGAGGCTGTATTGAAGATGAATGCAGACTGCCAGCAGTAAAAATTCATTCTTTTGAGCAGTATTTTAGCTTCCAAGCCATTTCCTCCCAGCACTACCATGAAGGCCAGATTCAAACATTCAAAACAGCACTGACTGCTCCCAGCATGAGGCATTTTGCAGGCACTGCACAACATCACGCATCAACCTCCACTATGAGAGAAGATGGATCAGTGGTAGAACTTGCACTTGGGGCATAGGATAAAGGAACAGAAGAACAGAGCAAAGACCTGAGTGATGCTCTCTGTGGACTCTGCTCACCTGCTCCCTCTTAACTGTCTTTACACTGAGAACCATCTTTCTCTTCATCTTCCTCTACAGAGACCCGATGGTCTGCATTAGCCCTCCATAGGCTCAAAGCTGAGCAGATGGAACATCTAAGTCAGAAAACTCTGGTTCATACAGCAAGAACTTTTGGCAATGTAAGAGCCTTGCTCTCCCATTCACCCTCAGTACCATCCAAGCTGGCTACCTGGACCACGGGCTTACGGAATTTGGCAGGAATATGTTAGAGTTGGAAACCTAGTAGGCATGCTGACGAAATAGTTTGTCCAGTCTTTCCTGGGAACACCTCAATGGTCACAGCACTGAGAAGTCAGTGGTAGGTGAAATAACATCTGACCTAAAATCATATGACCAGACATGGCTACAACTGGTTGGAGTACTGGCACATGCAAATGAACAAACAACAGAAGTTTTCTTTCCTAGTACCCAGAGACAGATTAATTTTCTCCAGTATCCAGCAGAGAATAACAGAAATGATTTTCAGTTAGACCATGAAAAGAAGACAAGGAGCAGAAATTCCTAGGAACATGGATTCTGTAACATCTGAAAGCAGATGGGAAGGGCAAGTCACCTCCAGCTGGGTACAAATAAAATGACGGCTACATACTCTTCAGAAATACACCTAAACATTTGTTAAACACAAACCAGAAGTAATGGCAATATGGCTTGATCCCAGAACTCATGTAGCTGAGCTTTAGCAGCTAAAGTCAGTTTATGCTTGTTTTGAGGCCTGCATCTGAGGCAATAAGCATTCTTCCACCATCCCCAGATAAAACAGATCAGATAAGTCTTCAGCTGAAATAAAAATGTCTGTGACATTTTGTACCAATTAATGTTTTAGTCATATGGGTTTTTTTAAATGTGTTACTTTCTTGCAGTCATCACTACACACGGCTTAAAGTGACAGTTGTGAACAGTGTCCACAACTGATGTCGCACTGGTCTAAAAGTCAGTGAACTATCTCACTTCAGTTCTCAATGTTTTCCCAAGCACGTAAGTACTAAGCATATAAACCCTGCAGCACTGTAATTATGCAGTAGCAACAATATAATTATAATTGTATTGACCAAACAGGGACGGTTCTGGGAAAGAAAAGGAATGGCAAAGAAACATCAGTAAGTAATAAAATAGTAAATACAGGTTTCAGCAACTTAAGTGCAACACACAGTATCTATTTTCTTCTGTCATTCAAGCAGAACATGCAGTAGCAATCCAGAAGAGCTCACTAAAACTGGTTTTAAATACCCTGTGTTCACCATATTTAATATGTATTTCAGCATATCCTGTTAAGCAGAAATATCTTATCTTCCTCTGTATAAAAAAGAATAAACCTAAGAGACAAAAATGAAAACTTGACCCTTGGTAAATACTGCAAAACCTAAAGGTTGGATTTTCAAAAGAAGTCAGCACCCCTAAACTCTTTCACAGAACATTCTTTCCACGGGTGCTGAGCATTGGATATATGGCAATTTTACCTTAAACCTTTATTTTTAATTGTAAAATTGTGTTTGTGTGTGTGTGTGTGTGTGTGTGTGTGTGTGTGTACAATGTAACAATTATAAAAGTAAAGTGAAAAACTTCAGGGAATTTGTTCAATCAAACTCTTACAAAAGACTATTTACCAAGGCTGCAATTCAAGTTCATAGTGCCTACATGTAATAAACTTACTGTGAATTAATTAATTTTCTAAGACAAATACAAATTTTATACTGCCTATGTCTGAGATCCACTGCAGAGGAGTGAGTTAGATAGCCCAAGTTAAGAAGTCATGCACTGCCTCTGCATCTGCATTCATAGATGAGGGCTGGAGAATCTAATGATGTTGTGTAATATGGATTTATTGGCTCAGATTCATGCTAGACCAAGCTTCTTATAATATTTATAGTCAGCAGTGCCACTGGTGTCTCTCTCGTTTCTACTTTTGATTTATGTTTCTATAATTTGAACAAAGCATTGTCCGAATTATTGAACCCTCTCTCTTTAGCATAGATATCTGGTATTTATGACCTTTGTAACATTAGCACTTACTACCTCAAGAAATCTCCATCAACAGAAAATGTGGTGGTTAAAATATATTTTTACTGATATTCAACAATTTTAGAAGATATATTGGAGACTTTTGAAAAAAATATCATGGTTTAATAGATAAATATATTCTAAAAAGTATCAATCTAGCTAAACAAGAACATTATTATTAAATGTTTTTGCTGTTATTTTATATTTTTAATGAGAGTTTTCAGCACATTTCTGCTCATCTGTTTTCTAAGGACCTACCAAAACATTATGAATCTTGCGCTACACTACCTCTGTGAGCTGAAGGCAAACAAATCAGCTAACTCTTATGCTCCTAAGCAAACATTTCCAGAGAACCCCTCTCAAACATACATTAGAAACGTTCTTCAGAAGCCAAAGGCAGGTCCCTAGAGTCACATGAGGAAAGACAGACTTGTCGTGTCATTAATCCAGCTCTTTCTCATTACCTCATTAGTTATGTCTCAGAAACAGTAATTTAATTAAATTTGCAGTGACCATCAATAGTTATGTACTTGGGTGGAAAAGGGACCTTGAATTAAAGAAAAATGAATCAAAAGCTTGTATCTTTATATTGAGGACTTTTGGTTCTGTTCTATCACCCTGTTAGCAGAATTACCTGAAACAAACAAAATCTGGGACAATGCACAATGCGTAGGTGAGAACTTTAGCTGAGTCAAGTGACTAAAGAGACAGTGAATAAAGGCTTTTTAAGAAAAGCCTTCTGGGAAAGAGTTTTTAGCGTAGCTGGTGACTCAGGCACCCCAGAGACACCTACTGTTCCCCTGCATTCGGATGGGAGATATTTGATAAGAGGAGCCCAGTTGCTGGAGTGAAGAGAAAAACAGCATTCAGTTGCCCCCATTTGTAGGGATCAAAAAGAAAACCTTCCAGATGAACCAGGTGAAGCCATGTCCAGCTCAGGCTTCCCTCCTTCTTAGCAGCAGCGTAGTCCATAGTATGGACTCATGGCAAAAAGTAGCCAGGTCCCAGGCATCAGAAATGAAAGATAATGGAGCCAGCTTTTGGACAAAGAACCATGGCTAAAGACTGTCATGCAGCTGGAAATACTTGTGCAAGAGCTGGAAAACAGAGGTAGAGGCTGTGGATGCAGAAGATTACCCCTCTTATTTGTAGGTTACAGGGATGCCTCATGCTTATCCACTGGATATGCTCCACACAAAATATGTCTGTATACAAAGTTGCAGCCTCATTTCTCAGTCCCCTGTCAAGTGTCTCTGCCCTTACAGAGTTACTGGAATCCAGAACATGTTTGTAATGCAGGCACGAGGCACCTCTTCACAAAATGTCACTCAGAGATGCAGAAAAGTTCTTTCAGATTTTTACACCCCAAATGAAGACAGTGAGGGAGAGGATACCTATCTAATGCATCTGTTACTCACTAGCTTTATGGTCTGTTCTGTCTTCCCTCAAGCAGTGACAAACTGTGCAATAAGTGCTTTTCTCCTCCCGTGCCTCTTGTTTCCCATATTAAATAAAAATAAAAAATAAATAATGGTGGTGAGATAAAGACAGGAAAAGGTAAAAGTAGTAAAAGGTACCCAAAACACAGTAGCCCCCTAAGAAAACAACCATCTCACAATAAACCTGGACAACTACCAGGTTTACAGGGTTAACAAATGTGTTTCTAGCCTTATTTTTCTTAAACAGATGTTCCACACAACATTAAATAGGGGCTAGAAAGAGAGGGGGAGGCAGAGAATGAACTTTGGTGCAATATGGAATTTTTAAAGGCATTTCCTTCTCCCTAAGAGCCAAAAGCTGTGATCACTTAAGTCTTTGCTTTTTTAAATACATATTCATTTTGTAGCTTTTGCCAAACTAAATGAATCCAGTCTTTGAAACCCCTTTTTTTTTTAAAAAATCATAACTTTCCCAGTCATACTTGAAGTCTGACTTTTTTCCAAGAATGTCAACAAAAATGTACATGAATTTCTCCCTTTACAATGAATTCTTCTTAACTGTTCAGATGTGTGCGACAACAGTAAGTTAGTGTTACAGTGCTACAGAACTTAAACTTTCATATCTAAATAAATGCATTCTACTCAATAATGAGGAAAACAAGCACTAATTTCTTCTAGAATAATGTTTCTGTATTCTTTATTCTGTGTTTTGGTTGGGTTCTTTTTTTTGTTGGGTTGTTTTTTGGTTTTGGGCATTATTTTTTAATTTGCCGAAGATAATATCAAGTAATTATAATACATCTGTTGACCCTGAAATTCAAATATTGCTTAACAGTATAGAATAATATTATCCAACTTGATAAAATACTTTCTAAAACTGCATTTGGGGATGTTTTTCTTAATGAAAAATTTAAAGTCAATAGTGTTTCCAAAGAATTTTGCAGTTTTCTGACTCTGCAGGTGTCTGATATACCTTATTCTTCATTTATGTGAAGTCCTGAATGGAAGTATAAATGATTTGGGAACATGGACTCACAAACAAAATATTTCTTTCACTCCTGAAGAGGTATAAAATATTTTAAAAAACAGAACGTGTTAAAAATATTTTTAAAAAACCAAATATATTAAAAATGTTAAAAAATCAGAATGTTCTTACTTCACAAATGACAGTGTAGCTCAGAAAGCCTTGCTGTAAGAAAGGGAGATATTTCTCATCCATTGCAATAGTTATACATCTGCTGAACTGTATGAAATACAAAAGTTAGAAGGCAATAAACCATTAATTTCACAAAAATTGTGAAAGCTGTTTTTGTTTCTAAAGGTCCAGACTAATCTATATTTGATTTTTCTGTTTTCTACATATTTATATTACACATTGATAACACTTTTCCTCCTCTGCTTTCTCATCTCCAATTTCATGTTTTTTCCTTTTAAGAAAAACAATCTTGAAAAATATTAGCCAGTTTTAACAGGCATAAAGGAAGACAGGTGAAAAAGAGAATGACAGAAGAATACTAATAAATAATGGATGATATGATAAAAAACTTTTGCTGGGTAGGGCCCCATGTTTATGCGTGTGTTGACAGTGTTCACTGTAGAAACGACCTTTAGTAAACCACCAATAGTAGTCAACTGGACTTCAATGTGGAAAAAAAAAAGCTAAATCACTTAAATACTCTGAAGAAAAAGACATGTTCAAAGCAACCAAAATTAAAGTAGTGTTAGATGATTCCCATTCAGTATTAGCGAGGATCCTCGAGTAGGTGAGGATTCCTGATGCACATGCCACTTATGCGAAGAGGAGGAAACCGGTATGTAGCTTTGTGGTTCTAATATAGGCAAGGTACCCATCCTGGAGGACAAATGAGAATTTCTTTTGCAGTACATAATACAATGCCCAATCTTTTTCAGACCCTTTTTTTTTCATTCACTTCAATTCCAAAACATTAATGGAAAGAAAATTATTGTTAATTATTTTCTCTTGTTCATTTGCCTAGAAATTACACTTTAATCTCCTTTAACCCGTGTTTGTTGTGTGTTGAGAAATTCAGTTGTGTCTCAAACTTCTGTTCCAACAAATGCAGTATTTTGTCTCTTTTACAAGCTCAAATAATAAAGATCATTTATTTCTCTTTCTCTGCTATATGCCTGATTTATTTAGTCACTGTATATCCAATAGCAAAAGCCAATAAACAGAAAGAAAATTTATCAGATTCTCAGTAAATTAAGAGTAAATCATGTCTTTTTGCAGGCTACATAGTCCAGCACACCAATAAAAGCTCTGAAGGTCTGTTACGCTCCAGCAACTTCCAGCATTCTTCTGATGTGAACTTTTATCAGAAACAAAGCCATTGAAGTCAGTGAGGAACTTCCTGGTAATAAATAGTAAATAATTATAATAATAAATAAGATTAATAATTAACAACAACAATAATAAAATAAAATAACCATTACTGACTTGGCAATATATGGGACACTAGAGTTCATGATACTATACTGCTACTTCAAGTGCTACAAGAAAAATAAGTACAACACACAGATTAGGCATATAGTGTATAAATTAAGTTCTAATCTCAGATATTTATACGCATTAAATGTATGTACTTTCCAGAGCTTTTGAAACATAAGCAGTAATTCAGAGTATACTCTGCAAACATGCCATTTGACTACAGTATAAGTATGAAGCCTGAAGTCATGACAGAACTTGACCCATACACACAACAGGGAAACTAATGTCCAGTTCTTAGGAAAGATGACAGTACAAAGCCAGAACTTCTGGGAGTTATCGTAAATCCTACAGAGACAATTGTGTTCTCTTCTTCTCAAGCTTTTGCATGGCATTTTTCTTTCAGTACCTCAGACCTGCAGAAAATGTGGCCTCTGCTGCGTCATGTGCATCACACACAATGAAAAATAGCAGCAAGAAGGGAAGAAAGGGGCAAAACACAAGCTGTTTCATAGACAGCTCATATTTCTGACTGAAACATACACTCACATCTTCAGCAAAACAGGAGACACACTACTTGCCTTTTAACTAGAAGGAAATTCAGTGATAGCCCAAATAGTCCAGATTTTTCAGCAGGGATAAAATAAAATGGCCCTCACTAAAAACAACAGCTTGAATCTCTCTCTCAAAACCCTTCTTGCTGTTAAGCATGTGAAAGTAACTTTGTACTGTCTGGTGATGACAGAGGTAGCTGAACAAATGCCAAATACCATTAAAAGTTGTTTTAAAATCTCCAATCTTCCTGAGTTTTCAGAAGTAGTTCTGTAGACACCAAAAGACTTTATGAAGCTGCAATCCTATTCAGGACAGCACCCCAAATTCTGGGCACTTGATTGAAAAAGACTCATTGGTAAGAATCTGTGGTATTTTCCCCAAAATTAATTAAAACAGTCCTCAGAACATGTTGAACACTACTAAAAATGGAAGTTGCGTTTACTTTTCAAGAGTGATTTGCAAAGGAATGGTAGTTATACATCTTCATTTTACTCTCCATTTTACATTAAAAAAAAAATGCAGCCCTTGCACAGTGAATAAAATATTATTTACATGAAAATAACTAGGAACTTGACAGTCTTTTTTTAATTATTCTGCTGCTTCTTCTTTCCGTGGTCTGTTTATACTAAACATGGCCCTTCTGGAGGAGAACAGTTCACAGGGGAAGAGAAAATGAACTGTCTGTTCAATGCTTTAAGGCTATGATGTCAGGGCCCTGCTGTGCAGAGGCCAATGTTTGTATTACAACCATTGCTTATTCTCGCTAAGCATCAAGTAACCCTAGAAAGATAACAGAAATAGAGGAGATTTTCAAATTCTCCTCATGTTTCCAAATGCTGACAGTGCACTGATAGATGATAGGATCTAAAAGTAAATTGTCCTCTATAATTCTTAGCAAGGTAACCGTTTTTTCAAAATCTGTTCCCCTTAGCATAAGCTATTTTCACTGAAATATTTTGCGGTGCCTCGCTGCCTGTAGAGCAGCTGTACTTTGTCACAGTTTGATGAAGCAGACCTGCTTTGACAGGCAACAGGGTTACTAAGGGCTGTCATTCATACACGCTGAACCAGAGCAGGAGATCAGTCACTTTCTGAGCCCATGCTTTGCTCTTTATAAATATTCCCATGTGCTTGCAATTAGTTAGTGGACTAACTATTCTGGCAGCAAAGGTTATTGAAGGCTGTTTTCCAGACGGGGTTTTTTTTTCTTTCCCTCTGCACAACTAAGACTCAATCTTAGCATGTTTAATAACAACACAGCCAAACAGTGAGCTCCCATACATATATATCAAAAAACACCTTAGATAGACGAGTTTGTCTGCCTTCCTTTGGAAAAACTGGATATGCTTTAGATCTAGAGGGCCACAGAATGCAATTGTATAGCTTTTAGCAACTTAGGACAAGTAATAGAAGCCTTGCAAAGCACGGAATATTTCTGAAATCTGGTTTTAGCTGCTGTAGTATTTAGAGTGCACTGAATACGGGGAAGGAATCGACCCTTGCTGATCTGAAATTTCATTGCACTAATTGTTCAGTTAAGAAATTACGTTAGTTAAGTATTCTTCTCCAAGGTCTGTATTTGCCCTAATGTACTGTCAGTTGCATCTCAAGAAACACATTCATTTGTGCATGATAGATGTGCAACCTACACCTTACTGAAGTAAATCATGACAGCCTTCAGAAACATGTGGCGTGACATACCACAATTACATCAAAACACCACGCTTCTGTTTGTTCTTTTACATCAGATGGTAACAGGTATCAACCTAACTGCCTATATCTCATAACTACAAGAAGCTAGTTTTATGAACAATAGTGGAATATTCATACATAGCAAATACCCTCAGCCAGATACAGGACTATTCATAATATACTGCTACAGCTCTAGGGAATATGCTGAATTCAAGACTAGAACTGAATAAAGAAATATAACATGATTAAGGAACTTTGTAAACAATGTTGTTTGCATTTCAGTACGTTGTCTCTACTGTTCAGTGAAATTAAAATTGTAGTGCTTACTTTAAAATCCTTGGACACAAAAGGTAAAAATAAACAAAGTGCAGAGCAAAGTGCTAGAGTCTAAGAGGAAGGTGTTATGGGATTACAAATTCACTGACCAAGTCAACCTTTATGGTTTATGTGGCTCATGAACTTAAAGTAAGGGTTGAAGTTGTAGAATAAAACGTAGGTTCTGCAATCTAATCTGACCAGGTGATTCTGATATCCTCATAGTACTGTCCTGAAATGTCCAAGAGCATCTGAAGAGAACAAAAATAAACCTAACTTTTACTGCTAACATAAGCCACCGTTTCTCGTTCAAGTCATCTTATTGCTACAGTCTGCCTGTTCACAACATTACAGAGAAAGGCAACTGAATACATACTAAGCATTAGATGCACAGTCAATAATAGCAGCAGTTAATTCATGCAATTTTCTTTGTTACAAGAACAATTTAAATACACAATAAAACCTGTCTTTTTCATTTGTGATGGAAATTGTAGTGAATTTAAAATACATCAGCCTAGGAAAACCTGTGCTTGTGGAGCTATTGAAGTCAGGGCAAGTCCAACACCTTTCACCTTTCATGCTTCTACATAGAAGCTAGATCAACAACATGTAATCATAAAGAGGATAAAATGGGTTGTTCTTGTACAACACCATTGATTGATACATATATATTTTAAAGAAGAAGATCAGGAGAGAATACAGTCAAAAGAGATGACTCTGCAAATGGCTTTCACATTGAGTTACAATCAGTAGAATTATTCACGTGACTGAATGAAAATTCATGTTACAAATTAGGCTTTAAATTAAGAAAATGTCAGGATTAGCTAACACAAAAGAAGGATGAGAAAAAGGCTGGATTAAAGTGAGGAATCTAAAAGTATGTAGTCTTCAAGAAAGGCAGCATAGTATGTTGGTACTTAAAAAAGCCTGTGTAAAGGGAAAATTATTAGATGATTCTCAGATTGCATAGCTACACATAAACCATAACCAATTACATTCAAACCATATCTCCATATTATATATTTAATACAGATGTGTTAAAAGCAAGCCTAACATCCAGCCCTCTTCAGGGCCTGGAAAGAAATAAGAGTCTTATCCAAAAAACAAATGCAATCTAATTTTTCCAGTACTGAGTCAAATACAGACATAACCTTACAAGGTAATTTGATTTCATGATACTTTTACCATTTGGGAGTGAAACAGTTTGATAGCAGCTTTCAGGAATTGAGCATAATTAAAGCCAGGCACAATCAGGATCAGCACTTGGGCATCAGCCCAAGTTGTAGGTAAAATTTCATCTAGATTTGCCCTTCAAGTTCATCTCTAATATTTATACTATTAAATACATGAGAGGAACAAACCTGTATAGAAACATGAAGCCTTTAAATGAAATTGTACTTTTTAACAGTATTTACTGTTGCAAATGAAAATCACAATAAATTCTTTGATTATGTATTGAAGGCAAACAAAATAGAACTAAAATGAGTCCTCATGCACACTGCTTGAAAAGACCCGTCAAAGTCTATCAGTTACTTACAGTCCCAGAGTACCAAGACTGAAAATTGTCTCTGCAGCCGGGTGAAAATCTGTATTGCTGGTTCAATACAGGATCATACTTTCCTGTGTCCATTCTATTATGACAACAGAAAGGCTACAAATCATTTCACCATTGTCCAGGAAACTAGTTGAAAATTCCTGTCTCAAAATTCTCTGATCACAGGCTTAACATGGTTATAACACACTGACCTCTGATATCAGTTGCTTTCCAGAGTTTACAAGCCTCAAGCCTCACTGGAATCCAGCACAGTATCGCATTCACAGTTGACCATAGTGAAGGAATAAGCAAGCAGATAAAAAGTAGGCATGGCCAATAATATGATTGCATAGTATACTCTGCATTTATTTTGATTTTCCCACCTGAAATTCAGTTGTGGTCTTCAACAGCATTTGCCACCTATGATTCACAGTTGCTAAGAGATGTAAATATGTAACAGATCAGTCATTCATCTCTCTGCCAATGGAGAATTACTGCATACAGTATGTTTTCTAGTGTTTATCCAGCTCAGTTTTATGATTTCCAAGAAATGGAACCTCCCTTGAGAAGCTATTCCTGACAGTGACAGAAACCTTCTGATGGTACAATGTACTGCACTGATAGTATAAAGAAAAAAAAAAAAAATAGAAGTGCTTGCTTAAATTTACTGTTGTTCTTCATTATTTTACTATGCTCCTTACTGTCAGTGATGCTGCACCACATAAGTGTTTCTGTGCTTGCACCTTCCTATGCCACCATCATTTCCTCAAAATGCTTACATCTACCCAATCTTCTTCATGCATTTGTACACATATACACAGGGTCTGATCATTTTTGTTGCTTTTCCCCAAGCTCCTTTCAATTCATTAATATCTCCCTATTAATGGTAAATTCACATCCACAACAACCTAGCAAGATATACTTTCCCACCTCACAGAAAAGATTGTTTTACACAAAATTGTTTCTACGCAGACTGCTTGCCAGCCTGGCCCTTCTCAAGCATGTCCAGAAGAGATCTTTCCTTCAGAAGCCACACTGCCTTCAACAGTCTTTACCTCCCTTGTCCTGATCCCTTTTTCTCAATGTATCTGTGGTAGCAGTGTATTTGTTTATCCAGCCATGCTGTGGTTGGTTCAAGCAGCTAACCAGGCTAAAAATAACGCAGCAGAAGAGGAAAAGAAAAGCCTATTTTTAACGCAAAACATTTTTTCAATCCAGTTCACTACACAGGTGCACACCCAGTTGTACCTGTTCATAGATGGGGTCTCTGGAGATCAGAATAAGCAGCAGAAAGCAATGGCTGCAGTGCAGAATAACAATTCCAGAAAAGGGTTTGGCCATGAAACTATATGGTTTTCCTGTGGAGAACATCTTGCCAGAGAGTGCCTGGAACTGCACTTCACCTCCTGCCCAGAGAGCCCTGCACTGTGATGAAGTGTAAAGAAACACTCATTGGTGTAAGTGAGATACAGGCGAAATCAGGTGAGAGAGTCTATTTTTATTCTGAATTCCAAATAAAGAAATGTATATCTTTAAAAGTAGAACAAGGCGGTGTATTTTTGCCAGCAGTGAAGTTAGCATAAGGATTTCTACCCTTCCTCTCCACAGAGCATTTCTCTGTCACTTCAGCTATGCTCATGCAAGCAGGATCACTGACACAACGGCTTAGAAACTTCCCAGCCTTTACAAAAGAGGTTCTTAATTTAAAATCTCATCTTTTAATAACTATGTTGTTCAAAATGAAACAAAAACCTTGAGGGAAAAAAAAAGAAAACATTTCCCATGGATTTATTAATGTAGGTATATATTTATGTTAATTGGGATCCAGTTGTCTATGGACTGTGTTGGATGCAGCAAACCTCTGACAGAGATTATCTTTTCCAGTGACAAGACACCAAAACTGTAACAAACTGTAACACTGTTTTTATTAACTTTTTGTAAATAAAATAGAACCTGGACTGAGAAAGGCCTGAGAACCTACAGTTGTTCACTTTTCTCTCAGCACTGTAAGGTTAAAAATGTAACCTGAGGAAACAGAAAATGCAAATGTACTGCCAGAAGGAAAAGTCACCTACATATGTTCTCCTTTGGGACATGACCAGTTGCCATTACCCTCTCTACCTCAGCCCTCCTCTGATGGGAAGGCAGATACACCATTCACACCACCCGCCCCAGCCTCTCGTTCCTTATGCTGGGCTTCTCTCTTCCCTTTCACAGCTCTCTTAGCCACTATGTTACACTTTTTTTGGTCTCTGTCTGCTTTGCTATTACTCTTTGCAATACATTGTTTTGGATTCTCATACGCTTTCAGCTACGGTGCCCCAGTGTGAGTTCCTTCTCACCATCTGTGGCCCTTTCTCCACAGCCTTCCAAAGGAAGATCAATGCTCAGAGGCTACTTAATCATCCTAACTCACATGGTAATTGAACACAGACTGTCCTTCACACTTCTTCTCCCCAGAAAACAGAACCAAAATATTAAGTATCATCTTTATGTAGAAAGCTGACTATTTTTTTACCCTATCATATGCAAGTTAGAAATCTTAATGGTAAGAGAATTTTTTTGGTGAGCATTCTTTCACTTAGACAGTGACAATTTCCTCTCTCCACTTCAGATCCTCAAAAGGTAGTGACTGAGTCTTACTTTTGCTAAGGTAAGCATTCATGGCATTCATGTCACTGCTGTGACACCTCATTTTACTTTCCACAGATGAGAATAGGACCAATATTCCACTATAATTCAGAGAACGCTATTACGTGCTCACATCAGAAGACCTAACTTCCTTAACAGGATCTTTGAAAATATATACTACCCAAGGAAAGAATTTCAAGCAATTCCGAAGCAGATGATTAAAAGTAAATTTGAAAAAATACTGATTTTAAATCTTGCAGTGGGATCAAAAGCCATGCTTTGGTCAGACACCCAATACAGTGATGTCCAAAGCAGAGGTACAAATGTTCAAAGATAAACGACAACATTACATGAACTGGTAGCCTGCAGAAAAGAATAGGTTATCAACTTGATGAAATACATCCAAAAGATTGATGAAAAGTCCACAAACTAAAGAACTGCATTTTGCACCAACTGAAACAATCTTCTGTTTTGATCCAAGCACAGCACACAATACCTTATCCTCCAGGTAATAAAGGCATGAAATATATCCTTACCCACCCAAAAATGAATGAATATTATGGAAAGAGCTTTGTGAATATTCAGTACAACATAGACTATGTCATAACAATATGCCTGTGCTTGTTGCAAAACCTTTTCTGTATTAATTGAAAGGCAAACACCATGAACCTGATGCTGTGCAGACGAATCATCCGGTAAAGATCTAGCATATCATCCTGTCAACAATTCTGGATAAAAAAGGCTGCAAAGGCTTCATTGCTGGTTCTGCAGAGGTAGCTCCACCACTTTCTTGTGTGCTTCTTGTTCCATGTTTTTACAGTGCTCTTAAGAAAACCTTGAAGATCTCATTGTATGTGGCTCCTTACCCATGCATTATATTTCTGCCTCCTCTATGATAGTATTTACCTTAAGACAGTAAGTGAAAATTTTTTTTTCTGTTCCGGCAGGGTCACCTACACTCCAGGCACCTTCCTTCCTTTCTCTGAAGGACAGGGGGAAAGGAAAAACAGCAATTCAAGAAGTAACAGACTGAGTCATCAAAGCACTATCTCAAAGACAAAACAAAGGCAGTGCCACAGAAGGACAAAGCCCTTACTATGATCCAATTTATTTTGACAATCATTACTGCTGCCTTTCCTTTTCTGAATGGAGGAACGACAGCGAGGCCTTGCAATTACCCTTACTATATAGACTTGGATAGTATAGGAAGGGAAGTTGAATTTCTTCTATGATTTGGATTTACCTCTGTGTTTACAGGAAGCCAGCCCTGGAAAATCTAGGTCCAATGTAAAGATAACCAGAACAAGAGGCTCAGCTCCACTTGAAAATCTGGGGAAACAGTCTTCTCTGAGTAAGACCGGTGTGACTGATAAGAGGAGTCTTACACTGAGCAGCGGGGAAAACGTTGAGATACATCTATAATTTCTATATGTAATACACAAGAGAAGGTAAATCAATTAGATAAGAGTACAGCAATAGGTAAATAAAAATCAGTAAGTTGAGGATTGAAAGCAAGGGGAAGGTCCTAATATGAATGAGAAAACTAACTAGGTATGCAAAAGCAGTAATAGATGAGACCATGCTTTATACAGCTAGGATTTTGAGTGTAAACAATCAGAGTAACCAAAATGCGACCCAGGCATTTCCAGGCCAGGGCATCATTAAAAGGCAAGTCTTCAGAACAGATTTTTAAGGAAAGAATAATTAATATACTGATAAATTGCAAACAAAACAAATTATAACATAGGAACGATAATACTTCTACCAGTTTTACCCAATATCCTTCTGTAATAAAAGCACTGGTTTTATAGACAGCATCTTCTAGCTTAGCTTAAGTAATGCATTTGATACATGGAAACTTATACATAGTGTCAGATGAATGATGAACTACTACAAGAACAAGCTGAAAAAGAGATGGGGAGATCATGAAGGAGGTACCACACAGACCGGTTCTTGGACCAATCTTGCTTAATATTTTTACTGATAATGCTGGAAAAAATATCAGGAGTTTGATGCTGAAATCACTTAATCACAATGCACAGTGATGGCACTGTAAAAGAGGAATGACCTTGATGTCCAGATCAGAAAAATGGAAGGAATCAATACCAAAATCATGAGATCATGGGATTAGGGAATAATATAAGATTCTATAGTATACTGGGAGTTCATAATTTAATTGAGGTGAAGATGGGTCTGAACGCACTAGTAAAACACTCATCTGAAACAGGAAAATAAAATCTCAGGTGAGATTTAAACATATTTATATTTATTTTAAAATATTAGGTGAGACACTGCAACACTGCAGAACAGCTAGTGCTGTTGTGTATCTTATATAGAACCTTGAATTAATATCACATACATTAAAGAATGAAACAGAAAATAGAATAGATGTGAAAAAAAGGAATAGAGAGACAGTACTTACAGAATACATAGAAACAAAATTTGCTTGTTTCCCATAGCAAAATGAATTCAACGAGAATTCACGTCTGCTCCCTATGGAAAGTTCAAGGAAAGTGAGCCCAGGATGAAAAATAACTGCTTGCACAAAAAAAAAAAAAATATATATATATATATAAATGAGCAGTGGATAAACTTATGTTAAAAACTGAGGATTCCTACCTGTTAAAGCAATCAAGTCCTGAAACAGCCTTTCCAATGGAAGTAGCAGAAGCAAGAAAACATTAGCTGTTTTTCATATAGACTCTGATAAGTTAAAGGGCTATATGGCACAATGCCTTCAACAGCAGAAAACTGCAAAGTGATGAGGAGGTTCCTTATAGTCCTAGGAAACCTGCTTTTTGCCCCTTGGGTTCAACAGCTCATAAAGAATTTGGACTTCCACTCTTTCCCTTCCAGCTGATCCCTGTTACAACTTATTGGCTGTGAAAAAGGAGTCCCTGAGACAGTACAGAATATGACCACCAAGAGCCACAGTGATTAACGCCAGAATGAGGAGGAAATAAGAAGCCAGCTACGTGCTTCACACTTCATCCTGCAGATGTGGACTGACCCAAGCAGGATATACCCCAGGTGGATCTTGCCTGACTGAGAAGGTGACAGGCATGTCACTCTAGCCACAGGGTTCTGGTTTGATGTTTCACATGAGATTCTAGAAAAAATGCTGGTCCAAAAGCAGAACCAGAGGAAAACAACTGGGGACAGAGGGGAATGTGATTGCTCCTTTTAGCAGCAGCAATGTTACATCAGCTTAATGGTAATATCAAATCTAAACATGTGCTGAATGAAGACTAATTCAGTGCAAGACCATCTTGGGTGGCTCTGCTCGGTGCTTATAGCACTGGAGCTCTGGGGAGTGTTACCTGGAGACATCCAAACACTGCTCCGAAAAGTCACAGCTCAGTCCAGCTAAGTTATTAACTTAGCCCAGCACTCCTGATGCAGATCCAACTTCAGTGAAGACACACTTGAAGATTAAAATCCTTGGCTGGATGTGATGACTTCTGGGCATGGAGGTGAAAAGGTTAAAGATGAAGAATCTGTCAATCTCAAACACCGCACCTTTTTCTCAGATAGGCCACAGCAAAATTAAACCACCTTTCTAGAGCACATAGACCATAGCTTTTAATGTTGTAATAAAAGCTATATACAGCCCCTTTTGTTTTCTAAAAGCATGCAGCTTACCTTTCAGATACATACATCACGTAATTCTTAAGCCCATCTACCAAAGCAGCAATGGGCTTCTGAAATGGAATTACTCTTCTTTTTTTCTACTTTTTAACATATTGTTTTGACAAGAGGCTATTTCTGAATTGGAAAGTGATTTCAAAATTAAATAAAACATTTCTCCCCAGTCCCATACTTCATGAAGGCACAAACCTTTAGATACAGCACAAAGGTTTACCTAAAATTTCCATTTCTCTTTACTCCCACAAGGCCCAAGATAAACAGTACCCTAATAAAAGTTGATAGCATGGGCTCTGTTCAAGTGAAACCACTTTATAACTTGACCAAGTGTGTTCTCTGCCAGGAAATGATTGCTTTTCCAGTTCAACTCAAGAATGTTGCTCTGCCTTATGTCTGCTGGCAGCAACTTTTCTGTTTATGGTTGGGCTAAAAAAGGAGGATTCAAAGGCTAACTTTAGACCTCAGATAATGGTGCTAGGATTAAGATTTGGTCCTAGATTTTACCATACCTATCGTGGTAGTTTGTGAGGATGAGCAGAAAAACAAGAAAGGTACTGTAACATATTACATAGTTTACTAAGCTTCTGTTTTAATTCCTCTTATATTAATTCACTACATCTCCATTCAAAACAAAATCAGGTCTACAATAATGAAACCACAAGCAGGTATGATTTATTTAATGTCCTATAACATGTTAACACTATCACATACTCTCCCGTCAAAGTCATTGTATTTTCAGAGATTTTTTTTGTAAGAAAAATCCTTCTACTACACTGCAGAAGATCTTTCCTGATCAATGCAATGCAAAACCAGCACTGTAATTGGTAAACATCTCGCAATGTACCACAGCACTACCTTGTCTTGAAAAGAAGGAAATTGGTTCCTTCCGAAAGAGAAAGACATTCAGGTGACTTAAGAGGTACTACTGCAGGACACTATGCAGTGCTCTTGCCAGGGAGATTTGCGGTAGAATGTGCTACCAGTATCCCCTGTATCTCTAAAACAGAGAGTGTAAACTAAAATTAATCTATCCCCTTATCCTGCACCCAAAAGAAAAGCACCTCAATATTAAGCTACTTACTGTAAAAGTATTAATGGGAATTTCCCAGGCTTGAGGAATTGTGAAGAAAAACTAGTATAAATCAGAGTGTTAAAGATCAAAAGTTACACTTCACTGTCTGAAACTTTCTGTAATCATCAAACAACCTACAATATAAAGTGAATTGTGCTATACAGTCACACTCCATTTATTGTTCTATCCATATATTGATTTCTTCACTTGGAGAAAAAAAAATCAGAATAAAATTCTCTTGCAGGCAAAACTGTCTAGATTTGGGGTCAAACCTCTGATCACTGATTGGGTCATTGAGAAAAAGGGCATAAATGATTAAGAAAACACGTAAAGAAATATCCTTTTCATTCCCCAGTCTCAGCTTACATAATTTTCACCACAGATTAAACTCAATCCATTCGCATGGCTCTGGCAGGTGTTCCTGCCCTGGCCTGGGTTGCCCATGTTCTGGGGTCTTTTAGGGGTGTCCTGCTCTGGTGTGTCAACCCATGGGCCCCCAGGAATGGTCCTGCACCACTGCTGCCCCTCCTACTTACAGCCTATTACATATGTGTGTTCGACCTATTACCCTACCTGTGCAAAGCACAGCTTTAACACTAGGTTACAGGAGTTAACTCTATAACAGTTTGGACATATTTTCATTAGAGACCTTTGGGAGCAGAATCATTTCAGGAGGAAATGCCAGACCAGTTGCAAGAACAGTGATGGATGAAAGAAATAATTATCAGCAATGCAGCAATGGAAAATTTAGATGGATATGTGAAAGCAAGAGGGGCTTAGAAAAAGACAGAAAAGACAAAGAAAAGCAAGATATGAACATCTAAGTTGAAATGCCCCTACTACTAGGCTATCAGAAAAACAATTTTATCACTGAGCCTCTTACATATGAGGCTCAGTTATTACAAGGCTTACATTCACAGCCTGAGCAAAAAGGACAAACGTAATTACAGACCTTCCAACAGTTTCCAGTAGCTTCAGCCGGGAAAGCAAAAAAGAGTACAATTTCCACCTCCACAGCTCTTCGGGTCACACTTTTGACTGCTCACAGATTAAGCCAATGTGCAAGTCTATCCCTGGAAAGAAACACTTCCTACAATTTTGCTTGGTAAAAAAACTGCTGGGTGGCCAAACCCAGAGTGTCGTGGTGAACAGAGCTAAATCCAGTTGGCAGCAGGTCACAAGCAGCATTCCCCAGGGCTCAGTTTTTGGGCCAGTCTTGTTTAAAATCTTTATCAATGATCTGGATGAGGGGATCAAGTGCACCCTCAGTAAGTTTGCAGATGACACCAAATTGGGTGGGAGGCTTGATCTGCTCAAGGGTAGGAAGGCTCTGCAGAGGGACCTGACAGGCTGGATCAATGGGCTGAGGTCAACTGTATGAGGTTTAACAAGGCCAAGTGCCTGGTCCTGCACTTGGGCCACAACAACCCCATGCCACGCTACAGGCCTGAGGAAGAGTGGCTGGAGAGCTGCCCAGCAGAAAAGTACATGGGGGCGCTGGCTGACAGCCAGCTGACCGTGAGCTGGCAATGTGCTCAAGTGGCCAGGAAGGCCAATGGCATCCTGGCTTGTATCAGGAATAGTGTGGCCAGCAGGAGCAGTGAGGTGATCGTGCCCCTGTACTCGGCACTGGTGAGGCTGCACGTTGAGTTCTGTGTTCAGTGTTGGGCCCCTCACTACAAGAAAGACATGGAGGTACTGGAGCGTGTCCAGAGAAAAGCAACAAAGCTGGTGAAGGGTCTAGAGCACAAGTCTTATGAGGAGCAGCTGAGGGAACTGGGGTTGTTTAGCCTGGAGAAGAGGAGACTGAGGGGAGATCTTGTCGCTCTCTACAACTACCTGAAAGGAGGTTGTAGCAAGGTACATGTTGGTCTCTTCTTCCAAGTAGCTAGCAATAAGACAAGAGGAAATGGCCTCAAGCTGCATCAGGGGAAGTTTAGATTGGATATTAGGAAAAATGTCTTTACAGAAAGAGTGGTCAGGCATTCGAACAGGCTACCCAGAGAGATGGTAGTGTCACCATCCCTGAAGGTGTTAAAAACACATGTAGACGTGGCACTTCAGGACATGGTTTTGGGCAGCCTGTGTGTGTTGGGTTGATGGTGGACTTGATGATCCTAGAGGTCTTTTCGAACCTTAATAACAGTATGATTCTTTGAATTTAATATAGCTGCAGAAAGACAGGTGAAACCATGCCTCATTAACAATTTATGCAGAACTGAGAACACTATTAGAAGTAGTCAAGGCTTGTATTAAACCAAAAAGGACCAGAATACCATTATGCCAAATCTGTATCAAGTTATAGAACTGACCCAATTTATTTACAATGGTGTTTGCAATGACATAGCCCCCGGGGGGGTGGGGTGGGAGGCTGACAGAACCCCACAACCCTAGATTCTTGAAGTATTAACACAAAGAACATAAGAGATATTTGGGGGATGAATGTCTAACACACAAATCAAACAAACACCAGGCTTCTTAAATTGGTACTTGGAGACCTTTGTTTAGCTTAAACAGTTTACTTCCAAGTCCTGCATTACTCAACTTGGAAATGCAGACTACCCCTGAAGCCACCCTCCTACAGGCTTAGGAGAAGAGCATTTTTCAAGAGTTCTTCTTGGTCACACTTCTACCAGTATCTTGTCTCACTTGTCATTAGAAATTTTTCATTATTTGCAACATAAAGTTTTTATTGCAAATTAAGAATGCAGAAATATTAAGCTGGCATTAAAAAAATATTTGTAGAATGAAGAAATTCTACATTCTTAAGCTAAGGAGCTCAGGATTTAATATCAGGCAATAGGCAGACTACAGAAATATCTTCACAGAAAAGAAGATGTAGAGACCTAAAGGAAGCACAACTGTCAGAGGAATTAATCATCAACTGTGTTTTTCTAGAAGGATTTACATACAGAATAACTGGGCAAAATGAAATGAGACTCTCTCAAGCACAGGGATGAAAATACAGCAAAAAGGATTTTTGCAGGGGAAAGAAAAACAGCAGAGTAGTAACACAATACTGACATTTTAGAGACATGAAAATAAAGAGAACCTCTGGTGTATGAAGGTCTTCTAAGATAAAGAGAATATTCAATCTAATTTTTTTAAAAAGGATGCTAATGGATTCAGGAAAAGGTGGAAACTATATAATCTTAAAATTCAACATCTTTTAAAGAGAGAATGTAGCAATACCTCTGGAATGTGATGCAGAGGAGGACCAGGAAAGATTTAAAGCCAAACTGAAGAATGGGGAAAGAGATGGGAGAAGAGAAAGAGGGTTGTGAAGAAAATTACAAGGATTTAAGAAGGTAAAATGAAGCTTTATTTCGAGCATTTGAAAAGGGCAGCAGGTTAGCTGTAAGGGATGTCAGAAACTCTGTTCTGGAAACAGAAGCGATCTGATCTGATGACCACAATAACAATACTAGTAAATAGAAATATTTAGAAAACAGGTAGATTTCTTAACCAGAAAAATAAGTGACAGTTTCAAGAGTATTTAAACAGAGCCTTGGGAGACATGAGGATTTTTATTTTAGTTTTTTTAAAAAAGCTATTGACATTAATGCAGCTAGGTTAGTTGTTGAAAAAGCAGAGATTATTGCTCCAGATCTACTCATACTTGAGTCACAGACAACTTCAGTAAACTCTGAGTCAGTACAAAAAAGCTGTGGTTATAGACTTTCTACTTTTTTAATCTCAACTTCTTACTCATATATTGTTAGAGCCTGCTGGTTGTTGCAGTAAAGCACTGTGTGCCCAGCTATACAGCTCTGATTTCTGCAGCTAGCAACCATATAAGGATTTTGCCTGCTGAACACCTAAAGAACTTCTCAAAATTGGATGCAACAATTATTTCTGTAAGAAAATGAACTCCTGTAACAGCGTATATATACTGGTTTATATGTTTATATAGCACATGGGAGTCATCACATTCACATATTCCTCCCAGTTGAAGGATGCTCAGATTCCTCAGGTGTATCATTCTATGAAAGCAGATTATTATTTCTCTGATTAATGGGTATAGAAATATTCCCAAGGTAAGAATTTGTGCTTGCTAGGAGCAATATCCTGATGATGCTTGGGTCTATATTTCAGCCACAAACATATTATCTGTTATAAACAGTCTATGTCACAGAGACCATAAACATTAATCTGAGAGTAGCTACTCAAAGCCCAGGAAAGCAAGCAGAATAAAACTGCTCAGAAGAAGAAAGCATCCAATAAATTTGCTCAAGTATTGCTTGTGCATTTTAGAGGTGCTGGAGCGTGTCCAGAGAAAAGCAACAAAGCTGGTGAAGGGTCTAGAGCACAAGTCTTATGAGGAGCAGCTGAGGGAACTGGGGTTGTTTAGCCTGGAGAAGAGGAGACTGAGGGGAGATCTTGTCGCTCTCTACAACTACCTGAAAGGAGGTTGTAGCAAGGTACATGTTGGTCTCTTCTTCCAAGTAGCTAGCAATAAGACAAGAGGAAATGGC
This sequence comes from Phalacrocorax aristotelis, assembly GCF_949628215.1. NCBI lineage: Eukaryota > Metazoa > Chordata > Aves > Suliformes > Phalacrocoracidae > Phalacrocorax > Phalacrocorax aristotelis. The sequence continues at coordinate 32,887,366 of NC_134311.1, read as the reverse complement.
CTCAAGCTGCATCAGGGGAAGTTTAGATTAGCTATTAGTAAAAATTTCTTCACCAAAAGGGTTATCAAGCATTGGACCAGGCTGCCCAGGGAAGTATTAGAGTCATGGAGGTATTTAAAAGACATGTAGATGTGATGCTTAGGAATATAGTTTAGTGGTGGACTTGGCAGTGTTAGGTTAACAGTTGGACTTCATAGTCTTAAAGGTCTTTTCGAACCTAAACAATTCTATAATTCTATAATTCAGCTCTTGTTAAGTCTTGCTATACAACACATATGGACTTCAGAAAGGACAAATATACATTTTCTATTCCTTTTCTGCTAGAAAATAAAAAATATCCTTTGATCTGAAATGAAGAAACTGCCCCTGAAATAAATGTATCTTTGATTTCTAGAATGGATTATTTAATTCTGCATATCTGAGGATAAATACCAGTTCCACCAGGGATCTGAAACTCATGAGCCACATTCACGAACCAGCAAAGGTGGTTATGAATACGTAAGACCAATATTCCTTGAGCTTCATTTGCTGCTTATTCATTTCAGGATGAATTTAAATCTCTGACGTACATTGCTCTCAATAGTTGAGTAAGAGTTTAATGCAAAGAAAAATCATAAGCCATTTATCAAATATTTAATACTACTTCACAGAAAATAACAGAGTTACATCATGTTCAGATCTAAATACAAGGACCAGCTCTTTGATAAAAACTTCCCTTATAATGGCATCTTACCATAAGCAAGAAAAGTCAAGTGAAAACAGTAAGGAGGAAGGAGACAGCAAAGAAATATGAAGGCAGGATCATACACACTACTTGACATGATTCATAGTAACTTCACCTGTGTGACTACAGTTAGGTACAAAGATGCTGGGCACCTTTTGGGCATGTAACACCTTAACGATGCCAGTTGGCTCTTTTGTACAGTGAAGTGCATTTGTATTAGTGAACTCCTTTGGGAAGCATAAGATACAGAGATTCATTCCATGTTTTCCAGTTACTGTATATTGATACATGCCTATTGACTTCACCAAAGCTTTATGCCAAGCTCATACAACCTCAGTATCTCTTCAGGATACAGATCTGACCCAATAATTTCTCCAGTTTTAGAGTCTCACTGTTAAGCTGCAACACTCAGAGATGTCCAAGACAAGTTCACAGCAGAAAGAATCACAAATGAAGCTTCTGAACACACACCATAAAGCAGCACTGAAGGAAAAGATGACCTTTGCTTTTCTTACAGAACCGGATTTCTTAAATCCTGGGTAACATAACAGAGGAACAACTTCTTCATGTAAAAAAAGCACAGGACAAAACCAGACAAGGATTGCCATCCCACCAATCCCTCTGCAGTTTATCTTCTTCCACAAGAGTATTGTTTGTACAACAGTAGCTGAGTTCTTTCTGCAGAGGTTTGTGGTAATGCTAACTCTTTGCATGCTGATGCCTAGAAAAGGAAACTTAAAATGCTCCATGGGACAGATGTTTGTATGGGATACCATTTCACAAATTTAAAATAAGAACCAGTGCAAGACTAGTTCATAACAATATTAAATCATTTGAACAACAGTGAATTTATGTGTCTTTAAACAGAATTTTAACTATTTCAAGATCCACGATCTCATAGGGAGAATATAAGTCAGCAGTATGGTTTTTTTTAAATTTAAATTATTTGTCTTTCCCCCAATGTCTGCTCTCCTGTATTTCCTGGTCCCTGAGACAGATATTAATATATCAGGTCTCCAAAAAGCAAACCCCAAAATTTAAGAAGTAGTTGCTGTAAATTTATATTCTTAGCTTCAAACAAACTAGAGTGGAAAAGAATAGAATACAACTACTCTTTCCTGTTCTCACTTCTTTTTTTATCTTTCTTTGAAAGAAACATCAAAACCATCATAATTTGGAACCAAGAAAATTATTTTTTGAAAGAAAAGCATAGCACTTGGATAAAAATTTCAGTCACACTATAGCTTCAGAAAAACTCTCATATTCATAAGACTTTTTATTGAGGTGACATGACAGGAACTGAAAGTGAAAATAATTTTTAAAACTTGACTTACTATAAATAGCTTATAACTTCTGTGCATCTTCCATAATAAGGCCTTTCTCCTGCAGTATCTGTTCACTATGCAAAACCAATTGTTTGCAGGATTGGAACCTAAATTCTTCCAATAATTTTTGTACAGTTATTTACATCCATGTTTACATCCTTATATCAGAAAGGCATTCAGAACCTAGTAGTAAGAAAAAAAGAACAGCAAAGAGAAAGAACTAACACAAATTGGGCATTTATGCATACCATAACAATAGCTGCTAAGTTTAACTATATATTGATAACTGCCATCTGCAACAGTGAAAATTAAAGACACAGTCAATCCAGAAAAAAGTAATTATGTGTCTGGCAAAAGTGTTCAAGCTACCCATATCAAAGCAGAAAGTATTCAAGGAGGGTTGCCTTTTGAATTAAATCTATTTTTTAAAAAACAGCTTTTTGCTTGAAGAAAAATGTAGAATTCTTAATAGAAAATCCCCTTCATCCTCCCCCTGCGGTTACTTGGTTGTGAGCACACCTTTGATATTTATAAAATGCCTCTTCATTCTATTCATTCTACCTCTTCTCACTTACTAAAGCAGGAAAACACAATACCTAAAACTAAGATGCTACCTTATTTCTGTCATCTTCATGTCATCAGTATGTGACTTCCAGGTTCGGCACAGGTTCAGCAATGGTGCACAGATGTACAGTATGAGCAAGAGACTCTCCAGGTATTGTGCCAATCCTGCTATGATAGTAGACCATGCTTGACATGCAGCCTGCAGTGAGCTATGGGCTTCCTCTCTCTGAGAGGCAGTTATCCTCTGTAAATCACTACAGAGAACTGAAGAAATATTTTAATTCCTCTCTCTCATCTAAAATTAATTGCTGCCCTACACAGAACAGGTAGAACAAAGAAACAGCATTCAGGATCTTCAGGATAGAGGGACTTATTCTTCTGCTTAGCTGGCAAAGAAAGCAAGCAAAGGTAAAGCTTACTGCTCACCACTCTTCCTTTGCACCTGTGAAGGAGCAGGAAACATTTTTGCACTTCCATCCAAGATACAAATATTTAACTTTTAAATTGCACAGTACTCTGGAAAGGTAAAATATATTTTCCTGTAGCACAAGAAAAATTAAGTTATTTAATTATAACTGTTAATATTTTACAGTGGAATCCCTAGGTTGGCATAGCTAATTTCACTCAACTCCATTCTTTCATTTTTAACATATATTGTAAAACTGCTGTCTGAATCCTTCTATATGGTGATGAACTCTCTTGATTACAGTCTGCCATTCAGCAAGGATTTAAGTATGGCTCTATTCAAAACTTTAATAGAAAACTGCCTGTGATTTTTCCCGCAGCTCAGGGGCCATTTTAATTGAATGATTTCGTTCTCAGGGTGATCAAAGACATGCCTGTGAAACAACACAGCACAGTGACCAGTATAAAAGTCACACAAGCCAGCACAGCATCACTCACATTGATGGTGGGGGAGAGCATCTGGAAGACCTCCACTGCCCATGGCCGTCAGGGCTGCCTGGGGTGTTTCTGTATGGCCCTGCATGAGGTTGTGCTTTGCAGGCATGTAACACGGCTTTGTCCCCTCACACTGGTAAAAAACAGAAAAACTCTTGTTCTGAGCTCAGGCTATCCCTGAAAGGCAAGCCAGAAGATGGATTTTGTTCCTTAATGCCCACCAAACATTTATTGACTACCTGGTAATAAGTAAAAGCTGGACCAAACATTACAGGTAGTGGGATTATACAGATGTAGTTGTAGCATGATACACTATTCTCAATAGCAAGTTAAATGTAAAGCTTATACTTCAGTCTAAATCCAGGTCTAACTTACATAGTTGGTAGATGCTTGTGTGTGTGTGTGTGTGCATGCGCGTGTGCATGCACGTGCATGTATGGTGGGGTGCACACGTGTTTTGGGGGGTTTGTTTCTGAATGGATGTAGGTGTGCATGTAGGGTGGTATGTGGGAAGGGGTATAGATGGGTGGGTATTTGCATATATGTGTGTGCAAGTATGCGTAGGTATAGGGGCACATGTGTCTGTATGCAGGTGTGGGTGCATGTGGAGGGATGTATAGGTGCATGTGCATAGGCATATATGTGTGAAAGTGTGTGTGGGTTTATAAGAGTATGTCATGGGGTTTGTCTACAGTTGTGCAAGAGAGCATAGGAGTACATGCAGCTGCATGTGTGTGCAGAGATCTGTGCTCCTCTGTCTGACTAGGGTTGTGTACTGCAGTATGTAAGAAATACGTCTGTGTATATAGGTGTGGGGTGTCATAGAGGGGTGTAATGATGTGTGTGCAGGTGAGAAAGTATAGGGTTGTTTGTGCAGGGTTCTGTTTGTGCTGATGGATGTCCATAGGTAAGAGTGCAGGGGTGTGTGGGTGGGTGGGTGTAGAAGTGTGTGTGCGCACACAGGTGCACAACTAACCAAAGCATATGTAAAGTAGTATTTAAAAGAATATAGATTTTCAATATAGAAATCAATTTTCAAATATGCACTTTAGACATAATGTAATACTGACTTATACTTAAAGCTAATTTAGAGTTTGCTGTGATTTCTGACATTTACCACCATCTGAAGAATTAAATATATATTTGGAGAAGCAGTGAGTATACAGGTTGAGCAGTCACAGATTAGCGACTGACATTGATTCATTTAATTTCACAAGGAAACTGTGAGCAGCCAATTTCTTTGAGACTCCATAGTCCTGGTATCCCTAGTTTAGTATCTTGCATTAGCCTTGGATTTATCCAGAAAGAGGATCTTCCACATTTTCCAGCACTGATGTCATATTATAATTCAGCATTTTATAATATATTACCATGTTCAAGGGAGAACTGTCTTCTGAGAAGCTACTATGCTGCATCTTCTAGTTCAGTTTATTAGACTGCCATCTATCATGTAACTGAGACTCTACTATAGCATGCATTAAACTAAGCCAAAATTTGTGTAAGTATTTTCTTTAATATATGGTAAAAGAAATATCTGGATTTGAATTCACTTGATGCTACAATTAAACCTCATTTCTAGGCTTTAAACATATAATATTTTTTAAAAAATCATCCATCCAAAGCCTTCTTTGCTCAGGAAGAAGCTACAATATTTCAGTACAGAAAGTACTGAAAGAGTATGGAAGCAGGACTTTTAGCAAAAGAGGTTATCTGTTTACTCAAGAAAAAGAGACAGAGAAAGAAAGGCAACACTGCTCCCAAGGCCAATATTTTTCAAGGGGAAGAAAATCAGAGCATCTGAAACTGGATACCAATTTCTAAAAATAGGGCTATAAGACCTTAAGCATGGTACAAGAGGTGAGCATAGGAACTATGCTGTAACTCGCAGTAGCTGGTTCTATTTGCATCACTTTGGGTGCTATCAAAACATATAAACATATAAACCAAATAGCACAAGGAATTATTGACCTGAATGACAAGGCAGAAAATTTACCCTACCTTGCTAAATATTGTCAGTTGTCAGGCAGTTCCTGTTAAGTAATAAGGACAAGGACAGGATGTTTACCACAGAGCACCTGTAGCCACTTCAGCTAGGGTTACTTCCTAGCATTACCTCAAGGAGCTCCAGTTGCAGAAAGATCTACTCTGCCAGAACTATGATACTGTGAAACCTCCACATATACAAGCTACAACAGCTCTCTAATATAGACACAGGAATGGAATACTTCTTTATATGTGTCCTGTCTAGACCGAAAAGATACTAACTAGCCAGCCTTCTCTTCCCATATTGCTGATTTTCTCACTACTGAGCAGTGACAAGTATTGCAAAGTAAATAGTGCACACTTATTATATTTTGCTATATATCAGAGGATCATGGATCTGATATCCTGACTTTGAGCAAATGCCTATTATTTTTCTTAACTGACACCCAACATTTATAAGGGTTTCTTTGGTGATCAATAAGGAAACGAAGCAATGAAATAGCCATAATGCAATTTTGGTGAAAATAAAGGAGGCAGGTGGATAAGAACATAAGAACATTCCAGACCTTCTTAAACAATAATAAAGAAGGAAAGAAGAGATAAGGATCACTTCTCCCTTTCACAAATGTTGGTTTTCCCTAGACAAGCATTGTCTGTGAGATGGATTCCCAAGTTTGAGGGGAAAAAAAGTGGTAACTTAAACAGGAATACAAAGAACCACTTTTTCTTCTTGCTGGAATGCTCTTCTCCCTCAGCCCATGAATGAGCAGTTATGATCAGTGTTAATAGATGAATTATTTACAGTGAAGAGCCACAGATAATGCTGCAGCTTCTTTCACATGGAAGGCAGGTAGTAATTGCATATCCACAGATTTTTTTTCATCAGAAAGTGAAATTAAGGGTCAAGAGTGACATGGAAGACATAAATTTTTAAATAACAATATAAAATACTATCTTTCTGAAAGCACTTATTCAATCAAATTTTACATACAGACATTGTTGAAAATAATTCTTTTTCTCATCACTCTGGTATACACCATGCAGCTCCTGACACACTATGTTTGTTGTGGAAGAACCCAAAACATGTTAGATGCTTTTCAGTCACAAAGAAAAACTACAAACTATTGTGCTGAGGACTATAACTAAACGCTTATTGCTGAATCCACATGAAAACATTGCAATACTTTGGACATGTTGGATCAATGGGCCATGGCCATTTGTAGCAGGTTGAACAAGGTCTTGTTGGTCTCTTCTTCCAAGTAGCTAGCGATAAGACAAGAGGAAATGGCCTCAAGCTGCATCAGGGGAAGTTTAGATTGGATATTAGGAAAAATGTCTTTACAGAAAGAGTGGTCAGGCATTCGAACAGGCTACCCAGAGAGATGGTAGTGTCACCATCCCTGAAGGTGTTAAAAACACATGTAGACGTGGCACTTCAGGACATGGTTTTGGGCAGCCTGTGTGTGTTGGGTTGATGGTGGACTTGATGATCCTAGAGGTCTTTTCCAACCTTAATGTGTCTGTGATTCATTTATCACCAGTGAGGCACTGCTCAGGTACAGTCTAACAGGAAAGGCCAGGCTGTGTCAAACCAAGGATCCACCTCCTCAAGTACCCAGTCTCTCATAGAACACTGGTCTATGGCAGTTATCTTGAAAAGAGTACTACAAAACAAAGGGGAGTTTATCCTGGTTTCTCCAGTACATTCTTACACCTTTTAGCTTCCTGCAGCTGAAGGGCTTCCTGAACTAAAGTGATTTCTTGGTATTTAATAGCTTATAGAATGAATACTTAATGTGCAGGTCTGGAACAAGGTGTACAACTTATTCCATTTAACATCTTTGAGAGAAATTTGGTAACAAAGACATGACAACATATAACTTGGCCACATTGCATCAGACCAAAGGACCATTCATCCCAGTGACCTGTCTCTAAGAATAGCCAAAACCAGATTCATATATGACACTGCCCTTTAAGAGTCTTCCAGCTTCAAACTGCCTTCAGGCTCAGGAAGTTCCTGAAGTGGATGTATGCTCAATAACCGCCAATAGACTTTCCTTCCATGACCTTGACCAAAGCTTCCCTTGAAACTACATTTTGGCAACCAACATCCTCAACACCCTTTGACATCTAGTTCCACACCTCCATTGCCAGATGCATGAAGACTTACCTCCTGCTTGGTAGAAGCTGGTTTCTAGCAGCTTTATTTGATGCCTCTTAGATATTCTGAGCCTGGAACAAACCATACTACTTCATGTGTTTCTTTAAAAAGTGAAAAGTGGACACAAAGCCTATCTTCCAGGCAGAAAAATCATAATTAATGAAGTGGATAGGTGGTCAATGCCATTTTGATACTATAATTACAGAAACCATACCTGTAAGTTGTTTTCACAAGTTAAATATTTACAAATACCGTATTCTTAAACAAAAGAGGTGCATAAAATAACAAGATCACACGACTTTTGCCACTTGCTCTACAACAGCACTTGACTAAAACTAGAGAGGAATTGAGGTGTCTGTGTGCTCTGAAATGAAAACTAGATTAACTTCTGTTTCAGCAGAGAGGAAAACCTAATAACTAAATCCTGGGCAGAGAGTCAAAAAATACATTAAAATACAGATACAGAAAACACACACTGTACAGGATCCTGAGGATATCCATACTTCTCAAGAGCAAGGCATACCTCAAAGCCCATAACGATACAAATATGGAACAATAGCACTTAAAACTCTAATGTAATAAAATATCAAGTAATTTTTAGGGAAGAAAAAAAAAGAAACAAAACTCCCCCCCGCCCACTTTGGACTGATTCCTGGCGCCACTGGTTGAGCAAGGAACCACAAGCATAGCATATTTACAGCAAGCTTTCCAGATTGTGCTGCAAGAGCCAAGAACCTTTTCTGTAAACTGAGGCCTCAATCCACCCCACACACTTCACATTGCAGCTATGTGCATTTAATAAAGCTTCACATTCACATTTTTATTTTCTCGTTACATTGTTTATATTACTCTGCATTAATTTCCTCTTTGTAAAATCCCTTAAACTGCTCATAAAACTGCCTTAAAAGAAGTAAAATGATCCAGCCTGGAGATCAAGGAAGAGAAATGGGGCCATTTTTCACTAGAGATGTAAAGAACAGAAAAGAAAAATAATGTATCATTGATTGCTGTACAATGCTTGCCAGCAGATACAATTTTGGACTCTTGCATTCCAGGATTTGTCTCAAAAGAGTACAGGACGGTGTTTGAGAGAAAACACCTATAGTATTTTTTAAAAGTATTTCTGAGCATAGAAATACAGGCACGCATGATCCCTGTTAAAGTTTAGCAGAAACAGGGAAACCATATATGTAACCAAATTTCAATAAACCTTACAGGTTTGAAAATCAAGCCAGACATCCTGAGTTGCCTTGATAGATGTGAAGAAGTATCCCTGTGCAACCTGACAAGAATACAGAATCATTCACATGAAAAATGAGGTAAGGTGTAAGTAAGTAACATGTTGAAAGATAACTGCCACAATCTGAAAATCAAGGGGAAAAATCTTAAAACTTACATTTATCATAAAGGAATATACCAGCAACAGAGATGACTGTGTTCAAACAGCTATTCCATATAGAGATTTTTCCTTAAATCTCTGTTTTCATAAATCTTCCCTAGTTTTAAAAAAAAAAAAAAAAGCTTAGGCTGATGACAAACCCATTTGGCATGAGCTACTATAAATATTGCAAAGTTTCCATTTCTTTCTCTTTAAAACAAAGCACAAATATAGTCCTTTCATGTTCCTATTTAAGTAATCACTTCCAGGTTCCATACAGACCCATCCCCATGAGTAAGACTTAAAATCTGCTATTATGAGCAGAAAGGATAAAACTACCCTTTGGCAGAAGTATTATTTTTGTGTAGTTAGACTTTTGGATTTGTACCACTTCCTTTGTTGGCTTCCATTTTTCCACCCATCCCTGCATACATACCGGACCTTCAATGTGTGCTGCCAAAAACCCTCCCTCCAAAGAGTATGTCAGGGGAGAGAAAAAAGAGAGGTAAAAAAAATCAATTTTGCTTTCCAATGTTGTGTAACAAACAAGCCACAAAAGGATTTTGAGTCAGCAGAAAACAGTAGGCAAATTACTGTTTATCCGTTAGAAATGTTCTATCTTCAACCCAGAGGGGAAGCTAGGACACCCACTGGAGTTCTACCTACGCTGCTCTGGCTTTGCTGATTCTCCTTGGTTGGCAAGTCACCATATGCGTTGGACAGGAACATTTAAAATCATACCCCAGAAAGCTGTTAATCAGAATATGGTTATTGAAAACCTGTCATAGAACACAAATCATTCAAGCTGAACCACAGCAGATATTCAAAAGCCAATAATCACCAAAATAAATTACTGTTAAAACTCTAGCTTTTGCCTCCATGCTGACTCACACTAAACTATGCCGTTGGATTCCTAAACCATAATTGTTTTGCAGGAAACTAAGATAATATTAAAAAAATTGACTGGCGTTCACTCTAGATTTATAGCTTATAATTTCAAAACTAATGATGTTGCACACCTCCACTTCTGAATAATCAATGGCCACAATCTATGGAGGCCTGAGTTTTGGCAGAAAGCACTCAGCAACTTCGTGAAACTTGGTTCCTTGAAGTGCCCCTGGTTGAGTATCAAAAATAACTAGATTTTTCAGTCAAAAATTTTTCTGAGGGTTGTAGGAGAAACAATGAGAAGAATATTAGGGCAACATGCCAAACATCTGAGATGTCTATACAGAAATTTCAGAAGTAAGGAGAATAAATAGGAAGAACTTTCCTGTCTTTAGAATCTACCAAAATTACCACTGAATCTGCATCACAAAGTCTGGGGATAAATCGTGGGGCTGGAACTGGTGTGAAGGGGTGCAAATAACTTGCTGATGAAATAGAACAGGATGAAAAAAAGGGAGGTCTTACATTGTTAGTCAAAAACGCATACACTTGCTCTGAAGATTTGAGACTTCTAAGTATCTCTGAGCAAATATAAATGTGAAAAAAAGTGAGGACAAACCTGCTATAAATCATTTAATCAGAGGGAGAAATGCATGATGTTTTTTCCTTGAGTAATTAGTAGGGGCATCCAGAATAAGAGAATTGGTAGTAATGGGGACTTTCCTGAGAAATCCATGGGTAAGGAGGAGAAAAGACAAAAAGAAATACACAGACAGTCCAAGAATATTTTTGAGAAGATTTCTTAGGTGAGGTTGATTTGTATTTAACTCTAAGTAAAGGAGAGATGAGTCAAGAAACAGAAGCCAGATTAGTGGTCACAAAATGAAAAATTCTTTATTCTGTGAAAAAAAAAGAAAAAAGATTGTCATAAAAGAAAAAAAAGATTGGCATAAAAAACCCTGATACGATAAGAAATGTTGTATTCAGAAAGGGACACAATAACATGCTAAGGATGCTAGTACGCAGAGTGCCTGGGAATGAAAAATCTTGAGTAAAAAGAAGGGAAGAGAGGATTTGTCCCAACACAGAGGAAACAAGAACAGCAAGGGACTAATGCAGCTGTGTAAGGGCCTCTTCATAATCAGAAAATACAAAAGGAATTTTTTTTTAAGTATGGACATAAAGACCTGTGACAAATGATTAGTCATAGTATAGAGGAATTACAGGAACACATATGGGTAAAATCAGAAAGGCCAAAGCATGTAATGAGTTATAGGCTGCATGGATACAAAAGACAGTAAAAACATGTTCTCTATAAACCATATGTTTAAATAAAATATCAAAAGTAAAGCCTGTACTTAACTAGGAGAGAAAACAAACAAAAGAAGAAAGAGGCAGAAGTTGTTTTCTCAGACTTGTTTTTAAGTACTGATTGATTGTGACTTGTGGTTTTAACAAAGGAATATGATCATAAGCTTGAGTAGAGGTAGAACAAGCAAATGTTATATGAATTGGAGTTATTATTCAGGTCATCATCAGTGTCTGATCTGTCATTGTCTGTCCCACCAAGTTCCTCCCACCAGACTTCCTGAAGGGCGCATCAGACACGGGCAATGTCCCCAAGTTCCCACCTCATACAATGGATATGTCATCTCAAGCCAAGATCACGTGTGTGCATGCAAGGTTAGATGACCAGCATCTGTGTGTCTGCAGGGTTGTGCAACTGTCAGAATTGACATATTCATCAGAATGACATGAGGAGTCTTGTCTGAATGACAGTCGTGCAATATATCTTGACTAGCTACAGCTACATTCTCTTCAAAATAAGGAACTGGAACATAGGCAAAAAGATCACTTGGTGGACTCACAACTAACGGAAAAACTGTCTGCCTGCAGAGTAATTCTCCACTGTCAAACCAGAAGAAAAGCTCTTGTAGGATTTCACAGGTCTACTGTCTTGCATTTTATTCTATAAAATATTTTAATTAGTAACCTGAATGGTAGGCTAAAGTCTGAGTATCAAACCTGTGAGTAACTCCCATACAGGAGGTATCATAACCACCCTGAGGAACGGGCCGAGTCCAAAATTATATTCAAACAGGAAGAAGGACCTAATATAAAAAATATTAACTTTAAAAATGTCTGACATATATGAAATTTAGTAACATTTAAAAAGTACAGCAGTACAAAATGAGGAAAAACTACTCAGGTTGCAATACTGCAAAAAAACTCTGGCTGCTGTAGACAATAAAAAACAAGACCATGAATGCTTAAAACTTAAAACACAAGGAAATCTCACTGGAACTATCATACTGAGATACCAGAGAGGATTATTTTGCTCTACTAGGTGTTGATGAGGACTGGAAGTAATTATTCTGCTGATTAAGTGCCAAGGTCCTTATCCGACTTTGGGCACCGCTGAAAAAGCTATGATCAACAGATAGCTCCAAAAGCAACAGGAAACATGAGTCGTAAAGAAAAATTGCTCAACCAGGTTTAAGCATAAAAAGACATTGGTAAGCCTTTGTCCAGTGTGTAAAAGTTTGTTATAAAGAGGACAGAGAGGATCTGTTTTATTTTCTACTATGTGAAGAAGAAAGAGAAATCAGCTTAATTTGCAACCCAGAGGATTTGGATTAGAAACCAGGAGAGCATATATTCTTTTGAGGATAGGTAAGAAAAGGAATACACAATATATTCACTGGAGATTTTAAGGACTGGGAGATAAACATCTAGTTTGAAGTATACATAGCCTGCTTTAGAGGACCAGCTTGAACAGAATCACCACTTGTTTATTTTAAACTTTTTTTTTCCCCAGAACTTTAATTATGTCATTGTGGTTTTTATCCTACAACTGAAATATCTGCAAGAAACTGACACTTCTTTTCATTTTAAAAAAAGGTGTTTAAGCTCCCAATATTTTAAAAGTTCCTTCCTAGAAAATTCCTAGATAATTATTATACCAACCTCCTCTTCCCAGGTAGAAGCTTCAAGCTTGATGGAAATGAAATAGCTACCAACATTTGCCTTGAAATTGGTGTTAAAGGATTGAGAAAAGACATAGGTAAAACTTGCTAAACACAAAGTAGCCATCTCATGGGCAAAAGAAAAGGCAAAACAAAGATAACAAAGGGTGAGCTATGGCTAATTCAAGGGACCCAAGGTATTGGCAGGTCTGAGATACCATTTCCCGGGTCATGGAGGAAAGCACTCACAGAGTTTAAGCTCTCATTCGAAGGACACAAGCAAAGCATTGCATAAAAGCTTCTTTGTGCAGCCAAAGCAGACATGAAGCGCTTTAAAACAACAGAACAAGTAAGAAGAACCTGGAATTCATCCTTTTCATGTTTGAAGCCAATACCTTCTTCTAAAGCCCTTCCTGATTTAACATGCTTCAATTTGGCTTTAATAGCTGTTAAAGAGGTGCTGTCAAGAGGTGTCTTTTCCAATAAGCGATACTCTGCTGTCTCTTCCACTCCCTCTCCCTACCTAAAAGAGCAAAATTAATATGCAATTGTCGCCTCTAGACACCCACTGAGCCTAGATTAGGCCTGAAGTCATACTGGCAGGAGATGAAAGTAAATTCTGATCACAGTCCAGAGACTGATTTAATCTGGGAGAAGGGAAAGGAGATAAGTGGGCGTGTTAATTCCTGAACTTATTTTTTTCCGTTCATCTTTGCACTGGAAAAGAGGTGAAGCTGGAAATCTTTTAAAGATGGGTGAATATACTGAAAAACAGGTTTAAGCACATGAGCCAACTTTCAGAAAAATTATTCAGTCTTAAACTGCAGGCTTGCATACAATTGAGAAAAGTGAAAACACTACTCTTCTTAGCAGGAAAAGTAGGAGGGGAATATTAGTGTCTGTAATATTTTGCAGAAGAATTTTTCCACTAACAAACAACTACAATTACCAAGATAATACAGCTAACAGTAGTAAAACATAAATATGATAAACATGTTTTTCTTCTATATAAGTGGCTATAAATTTGCAACATTAAATGAGTTATATAATTAAACAGCCAGATATTAACATCTAAAGATACTTAACTTGCACTTACATTAATTATAGTCACACTGGTGTTTTGGTTCCCTCCAAAAAAAATGTTAAATAACTTAAATAAACTAACTTATGGCATATAGCAAAAATTCTGTGGTCATTACTCAGGCTTTATCCTCAAAAAATGTTAGGCCTGAGTCTGTTTAATTCTGTCCTATCATCCTGTTAACAGAAGTGCTCTTTTGCCAGTCCTATTTTATCAGAAGTATCTGTTTTGTAGACCAGATTCATCCACAATCTAGTTTAATACTTTGATATTTTCCATACTAACAACAAAATACGTCACCAACAGCCAACAAAAGAAAAAAAAAAAAAAAGGAAGCCCCAGAAGGTAAACCACTTCAGTGTTTCTGACCTGAAATTAGCTTTAGGTGATTTTCAGCTAAAATTATTAATCTCATCTAAACCTCCACTAAAAATTCACTATGCTGTTACTTAACCTTAGGAAGCTTCTTCTTAAGTGATCCAAACATAAAGAAATCCATACACTCTTTGTGCTCCCACAGCACGCTTTCTGCACATCTAATTGATCGTTGGGTGGTCCAGCTACATGATAGCATATTCCACAACTGTCTGGAAGGTGGACAGCCAGAACAGGGAAGACATGACCTGATGTCTACTATTCACTATTTTTTATACAATTCATTTCTCTCGGTTGCTGACATACTTTTTGTAATGTTTTCCAATAGTTTTCTTCGGAAACAATTGAGATTCCTAAAGAGGGCACAGATCTCAACCTAAAAACACTTCATAGAAGCATACCTATTTCTAAGGTATGCAGATTGAAACACAAACCTTGCATTAATCTGAGGATAGGAAACTTTTTATTATTCTCATATGATGATCTACCCACCCTTCATCCTCTTTAATGCCAGTAGGAGAATTTCAGGACAGATATCATCTATCATGACAAAAAAATCACTAGGAAAATTATACTATTCACCACCAGCGCAAGGGGCGGGGGGGAGGAGGTGTGTGCATATATGTGTGTGTGTGTGTGTTACATTGAAATAATAATTATGTTTTGCTTTGTTTCAAGTTACTGGCTTTTAGCCCAAATTTACTCCCCGCCTAATTTGTCAAAGTGGGTAACTATCTCACTGCCATAAGCACTTAATAAACATTAGAATAATTACTTTCTGCATTGTGGGTAACCCTGAAATGGTGATGCTCTTTTCCCTTCCCCAAGATGAATCCATTACTTATCTGATCATTTTGTCTGTTTACCAACAATAGCATCGTGTAGTTCCACTTCCAAACCACAGAGTCCGTACTAGTGTGTAAGTATAATCCCCTTCTTAATAAAGAAGTAAATCTGCAGAGTGACTATGTTTTGCAAAAAAAGTAGAATAAGTTGGGTTTTTTTAAAGTTGCCTTTACAATTACTACCTGCACAGTTTTAGCTTTCTCATCTTCTAATGTTGTGAAGATGAAAAAGGTTACTAAGCATTTCCACTACAGTAGTTATGCTATAAGAGAATGAGGCCAATATAAGAACATAAAAAAAGCAATCCAACATTAAAAATCTACATTCTTCAGCCAAACTCTGCCTAATCCTAAAACTATGTACAGTCACATTACTGCTGTTGTTAGGCAGCAATGCTGCCATCAGTGATAAAGTTGCACCTCACCTCTACCACGCAGGCTTGTCTTGCTTTGTATTCTGTAGCCCCTCCAAAATGGGTAGGGGCTGAAGCCACCTATTTCTCACCAGAATTGACCCCCGTCTCTGCAGGAAAGAGCCAGAGAAGTGAAGATGATGTTGTACAGGTTTTCAACTCCTGGCAGTGAACAGGTGAAACACAGGGATTTATGTTGAACTGTGGAATCGCACAGCCCACGGGACAGAAAGCACATCCTAAAGACACTAGCAGAACATCTGGGTGAAGATGACAACTCTTTCCCCTTCATTCACAAGGGAATCAGTCTACTTGGGAATGGGAGCCAGTTAACAAAGGAGATGGATGGAGGGAAAGAGGGAATAAAACTTAATTTTCCTATCCACCTCCTTCCAGACACTCATTCACCTCTGGCAAAAGATTTAATAGGATAACAAATTTTTTCATGCATATTATGAAAAGTCCAAACAGTATTTCCAGTTACTAATTTTGCCCTCATTTCCATGTCAAATAATCCTGAACTGTAGGGGAAAGAAGGCAGTTATCTTCCTACCCATGCCAAAACAAAACCAAGCTCCCTCTTTCTTTTTACTTTTTGGGTTTTATTCCCTTTTCGTTTTAAAAGAGATTTCTGTGTTTGCACAGATATCTAAACCAAAGATAAGCCAGAATACATTTTTTTTCTCCCCAAACTGACTTATTTTATTGCATCTGATCATGACAGTGACTGAGAAAAACACATTCAAAAGAAACCCAGAACCCTTAATTCAAACATGTAAAGATAAACACCACCAGCAGGATATTATCTTTCATTGTTGAGGAACTACTACCAGTTACATCCCAATATGACCAGAGTAGCCCTCTGTGGGTCAGAGTTCCTTTGATGTTGATGGAAAGCTGCTTTTCAATTAATTCATAAGAAGGGAAGTGCACATATGTGCATTGCAACATCCAACCTAAAATCTCACGATAGTATATAAACTCTCTGCTAAATGCAGAACAGATGAGCTTTAAAGGAAAGTTACTTATGGAATCTTTCAGTCAAACTCAGAACTAATGTTGACTTATCACCTGTCATTCTCCATTAATGACATGAGTATGGATATTAAAATTGTGCATATAGGGAAAAAAAAGAAAATAAACTATTCTTTAATGATAGAACTCTTATAAAAATCTAATTACACCTCTGTAATAACCTGTAAATTTTGAAAGAGCAAGACAACAAGAACAACAACAAATCAATGGATCACCTTTAATAAAAAGAGTTGGCGCTTAAGAATGTTTGCTTAAGTCTCTCGGTTTAATACTAATTACGGTTCCACTCTGAGCAGCTTCATAAGAGGCTTCACTGCATTCCAGGGTTATTGCCTCAATGATTTCCAAAGCCGTGTACTCAGTTTACATTCCAGCCCTCCAAATTTGACCTGGAACCCAATCATCAAGATGAGATACTTCCTCTTTATATGAAAATCAAGAATTGAGAAGAGCAAAATTCTGCCTGAACTGACACTTCAGAAGATCTATCATCTTCATCAGCTTAGCAGAGATTGCATTGCTGCCTTGTCAGTGAACAAAGTGAAAGATGAACCATAAGGAAGGAAGGTAAAATCAGCTCAGACGGATGACAGAATTAAAATTTTAACATCTTATCACTATAACTGTGTGTCATTTAGTGTGGTATATGTCTTCTAGCTTTCGGTGAAACATCACCATCTCCATCCAGCTCTTCATTGAAGCTCACTGGTGTAAGTCTCGTAATTTCATAGCTCAACTGGAGCCACTGACATGATTACAGATTGCTTGTAGGACACTGTGCAAAGCTCAGTGAGGTTTGCTCAAACTGATTTCACTAGCAATATATGCTAAACTGGCTGATTTCAGACAAAACAGGTAGGCCATGTTAACATCTTCAGTTCCCTGAATTTCCCTGGCAGAAGGTAGTTGCAGATAGAGTATAAGGTGCAGATATAGTATGTGGTACAGATACATAAATTCTTTCTCAATGTGAAATATATAACAAACATTGTTCTTAATAAAGAAAATTTTTATCTCCTTTGCTGCCATATACAATTTTTAAAAAATAGGTCTTGAAACTTGTAAAGTTGCTGGATTTTATACTATTCCAGGCTGATGTCTTGGAAACTGATGTGCAACGTCTGCTTGGCAATCAACACTTGTATCAAATAAACTGGGCCAACGGGTCGGGGGAAGGGGGAAAGCTGTTTTCCAATTGCCATTTTCCTGCACTGATAATATTTCTATATTAGTGAGAACAAGAAGCAATGCTAAATAAAATATCATCTTTTTTATTATTAATAGCCAGCATATTTTTCCCAATCTAAAACCAGTATGCTAGCACTGGATGTTAGATTTCTGAGATATGAAATAGTAGCTGAGCAACAGCAGTTAAAACCAGATTAGTCCATCTTACCTCCAAAGAAGACTCAGCCATGTATATTCTCAGGAACAATTTGAATTTAAAATAGTAGTAATTTGCTACTATTGTTACATGAAGAAAAGGCAAGATGTATCAAGAGTCTTTCCTCTGAAGCTTCAAAAATACTGAGAAAATACTATATAAATGTGTTTCACCCATGTTTTTTCGACAAACTTTTCTGATTTGTTCATGAATTATGAACCGGAATGTCCATTATATGTGTACCAAACACCTATGACACGGTACAAAAGGGAACAACCAAGAGAAAAATATCAACAGTGGTCCTCACAACTGGCCTTGTACAACTTTTACTTCAAACGTTTAAAAATGAAAGCCCACATCACAATGAAACTGGCATAATCATGACTAGAAACATAGCTTATTATTTCTTAAATTAATTTTAAGGTAATGTTTGCAATATGCTCTCAGACTCAGTCTGCAATTTCTGATGATAAATTAGTTCATGTTATGTTGAGAAACATTGTGTAATCGTCATCACAGCATTAGGAGTTGATAAAGCCCTGATAGAGACTAACAATCTTCTGTGGCCTGGGCCAGAATGCTTCTCTCTCTAACCCTGGATAAAAATATATATGCAGAAAGAAAATATTAGATGTATTTATTTGTCTTTTTATTTCCATGTACTGTAAGTACAAAGAATGTAGCAAAAGCTGCATACAAAAATACTTTAGAATCTCTAATTTATTCAGATCTTTTCCGATTTTGTAGTTGGAAAAGTTTTTCTTGGGTAAAACTAGAAACTTATTTCAAACTTTAAAGAACAGCAGGACACAAGATATTTTTAAGTTACCGTAACAAATTATGATCAACCACAAAAGTTCTATTACAGTTTGCCTGATTCAAAGTGAATATATTATTTTGCCAGGAAGACTGAATAATCCAGCAGTGATTGGCTTTTCTTTTCACTTTTTAATGTTCTTTTATAAATTTCTATCCAGTGTGTTACTGCGTGAAAGCAACTTCAAATAGGTGAAAGCTGACAGCAACAGTGGAGTTTTCTCTGCCAGAATTATACATTAAAAAAAAATTTGCAAGCACACTATGCTATTTAAAATGAGACTCTAAGGCACCACAAGAAGAAACCCTTTATAAATCAAGGGCATACTGTATACAGTAATTCACTTACAGTACTGAAGAGAGATGTTGTTAAAATCTACTAATCCATTTTTGGCATGAACTGCAAACAGGCAAGATAGTTTACAAATACAGGTTATAAGCACTGTTGCTAGAGCTGCCATTCCTGTGATCTCAGGCAAGCTTTAAAGCATGTTGCTTCCTTTCTGAAAAGCTTAAATATGTGGCCTCCCCCCACACACCCTTAGCTCTGGACAGTTGAATCATTCTCACAGCAGATAAATCTTTCTGACTGCTGATTATTCTGACCGGGGCGGGGGGGAGGCACTGTGTGTGACAGGGTCCCTTTTGTTTCATTACAGACACAACAATCTGTTTTCCATTGAACTGAGTTTTTAGTTCTCCCTCCACAACATTTTTCTTTAATTATGATAAAAGACAGTAACTTAATCAGGCATAAATCCTGTTCAAGCGAACATAAGAAAATAAAGGGGTTAACTTTGGAGGCAAAAAGTTAGACATGTGACCTCTCAATTACAACTCTAGATAATATACCACTAAAGCACTGACAAGTGAAAAATTGTTCATTCCTCAGATTTGCACTAGTATCACTAGAAAACTTAATTAAACAAACCCACAGTCATGTTTGTTTTGATTAACATGCTTTGCCTAGAATGTAACTATTCAGTTATAAAATGATTCTTGACTTTTACTCCAATAGCATACCAATATGCACAGCTGCTTGCACAGAAAAACATTTTCTTTGTAATATGCTAGTTATTTCAGAAACTCTGGAGACCAGGACCTGAAATTGTCAAATAAGCTAGGAAAAAATTAAGTGTTTGGGACTGATACCAGGAGGGAAAGATAGTACCTTCACAGTTGGGCTAGCTGACACAGGTACTACAGGCAAGTCTTCGTAAGACTAGGATCAGCATCCTCAGAGGAGAATCACTATTGTCACTCATTGCCAAGTCCAAGAACTGGCATTGCAAACTACAGTTTTTTAACTCAGTTTAGTTGTTGGAACCAAAACTCACCTTGACCAGCTAAACTGCAGCAGAACTCATCGCCATTCACACATTAAAAAAACATCATTTACTTCTAAAGCTGTGAATAGGCTGCCTGTATTTTAACCCACTCCAGTGAAGCACGTTCAAGCAGGACACCACCTCCACCCAACCTCTCAAGGAGCTGAATATGCCACTATGCCAAATGACTCGCCCTTTAGAATGCTGGAAATGGTGGGAGAAGAGGGAGAACACGGTCTCAGCAGACCAAAGTGAGAGGATGCAACAGCAGACTTGCATTCAAGGGAGCCTGGAAGCAGGGACAAGTGAGCAGGAGTTATGAGAAAGACAGGGAGAGATCCCAGCATGACAGACCAGGGAGCTAAAGTATCTTTGGGATGGAAGCATGAGGTGTTTTCAGACATGGCAGGGAGTCAGCGATCGTAAGAAATTTGGGGGCTGAAATTTGGGAGTCACTGGAAACGTGGATAGGGTATGAAGGATGTATTCTAACTGAGCAGGCATTGAATCTTACCGAGCAGAAAAGGCCAGAGGCTGTTCATTGGCCCTGAGAACAAATGAAACAGTATGGATCATGCCCACATACCTGCAATCTCTCCTTTTACCCCCAAAGAGGATGGCCATATCAAAGGTAAACCTGGGAACATGCTCCCCTCCACATTATACTCCCGCACTGCCAGAGTTAGACCTACAGGTTAAAACAATGGCAGAAAGCATGCTCCTCAATAAACCAGAGCCAACTGCAGGCTGGCATCCAAGCTTCAACTTAGAGCCTATTCTGTTTACGGTGCAAATATAGCCCAAACTGCTGGAGTGAAAAGATGATGGACATTGGGGAAAGACAGCAGAGACAAAAATTCACCATTGAAGACAACCTAAGGGGAGTCATAGGGAGTCCTCTGAATATGGAGAAATGGGAGGATCACGAAAAGACCTTGGTGGGCAGAACAGGTGGGTTGCATAGGTTTATGCAACAAGGATAGTGTGCAGGTCTTGCGGACTATGTAAGTGCTCCACTCCTCCCATAAGTAGCTGCCACTACCAATGACAAGGTCCATCAGTCATCACACTGAGCTTCCCCATTGAGTCTCCCTGGTCACGTCTGGTTTGTAGTTTTCTTTGGGTTTTTTTTTTTTCTTTGTTGTTGTTTTTTTTTTTTGCATAACTAGAACCAAGATAGCAGCTTTTAAGACTACTATGTCACTACATGGAGAAGATGGGCTTGGTTAATTGGTTAAAGACATATCTTTGGTTGCTTAAGTGAAAGACACTTCTTAAAGCTGAATAAAATGTTGGATGTTCAAACTACAGATGTCAAAAGGAAGAGGAATCCCTTGGGTTTGTTGGTTTGGTTGGACTGTTTTTTTTTTTCTGGCCAGTCTGGAGTGCATTATTTCAGGCAGTGTGGAACTGCCTCTGGCTATAGTTACAGAGTAGACTTTAAATAAAAACTGGTGTTGGTCTGCATAATATTTTGTGCACCTGGGGAAAATATTTATCGAAGCAACAGCCAGATATGTGGCCACCAAACTTGTTGAGAACTCACATGCATTATGTTAAATGGAATCTTTGAAAGTACCAGCAGACACTTATTGAATTTAAGCTAGCTTCTTCTCTTTAAAATTTATGAACAAACTTAGCAAAAGAAATATATTGAATTAGCATAGGATATCGACATGACATGGTCAAATTTGCTACACGGTTACTCTCATAGGGTGAATTTTCAATACAGTTTTTTCAATTACAGTTTAGGATTGTATGCATCACTCTTCTAATTAGTTTTCCGCCATTAGGTATTTAACAACTTTAAAATGTAAACATATCTTAAGATTTAAATATCTTTAATATTAATCTACCCTTTGAAAAAGTCATACACAGACTTACTCATGCATGCCAGTGTTTTTTCCAGAACAAGAATTCATTATATGCCATACCAGGTTTGCAGTAATTCGACATCCAAATGCTGGACTTTTAGGGGGTGTGATGCTGTACAGAATCAAAAGTGGAACCAGCAATTCTTCCTTATCAGGAAAGCAGACATTTTAAAGTACCAATATTCTTCATTTATATGGAAAGCTTAATATATAAACAAGGACGCATTCCTATGCTGTCATCCAGTCCCAACATCTCATTGTTCGTATTAGCATGTGCCTGCATCTAACTACTAGATTATTTGAGAGACTGGGGAAGTTTTAGTTAATGCAAATGAAATCTGAACCATTTAAGTATAGATCACTGTCTATTTTTCTTTCCTGGAATAAAATATAACAGGCACTTCCAATACATCCAGAGGTAACTTACAGTTTACGCTCTCCCTCCCCCAACAGGTTGAAAGAGCTTTCTTTGTAAAAGAATGTTACTAAATAACACCTCTGTTACAGAATTGCATTTAGGTACCTTCCTAATCCTGAGATAATTAAAATCTGCTAAGGTAGTAAGGTACTAAATCTGTAAAGAGTTTATTAAAGAAATCCTCTCTGCATTCTGAATGGCATCTACAAAGTTTCCACTGACATACACAGGGATTTTTCCTAACCAAGTAAAAGTATTACTTCTCAACAAGAGTTAAAGAGGAATTGTTGATGAAACCACAGTTTACGCACTGGAACACAGCTGCCTCTAACCATGTTGAAAAGCATCCTCAGCACATCATCAGCGCTGCCCTGCTCTTTAGCCACATGCTTCTTGGACTAACTGCTTTTTTAAAGAGCTCAGACTATAAATTTCTTCTGGCAAATTGACTTTCATTTTGTCTTCTAATGTAAGAAGACCAGAGATGCCACTTAAAATTACATTAAAGAAGTTATTTCTTGTCCTCTAGTGACGACATTGCCTAGACTATGCCAAATCCAGTATACAAGCCATCCTTTACTACTTCTGAACTGCAATTTATTTTACATCCATGGGTAACGCAAGCTGAGGCAGAGGAAAGTTATAATGGCCACCTGGAAGGTGGGCTAACAATGACTCTGCTGCAAAAATCATCACCAAAGCGCATGAAAAACATGCTAGAGTTGCAGGGAACAAATTTTAAAATAAAAATCCTAATTATTTCTGAGGAAACTTGATGCAGAAGCAAGTCTACTCTTACATCACCTTAATGGGAATATAATTTTCCAGAACATGTAATGTTAGGAATGAAAAAACTTTATAACATTACTACTTAAAATCTTTTTACAACCTTACGCACTGTTAACTGAAATACACCTTTAGTCCCAGAAATTACACTGCATAATAAGCATATAAAATTCTAAGCAAGCACATTGAAATTTTTTGTTCTAATTTACAAAAAAAAAAAAGTAAGCAACATTAAATTTATAAACCTTTCAGATCAGTGCATGTCAAAGTATTTTATCCATTTATATATAGCCACAGATATTTTAGAGGCCCAAAGTAAGCCAACCAAGGAACACTAGTTATTGGTTTGGGTTTTTAAGGTGGCTTTCTTTAACAATTAGTATTTTCACCAATTAGTATTTTTCAGGATGAGGGAGGTACAGGGCTAAACATCACAGCTGGAAATAAAACTGGTTTTTACACCTCCGTTCACTGAATTTGCATTACTGGATGTGTGGATCAGTAAAATCTGACAGACAAAAGAAATATTAGTGGTTGTCTCCACACTTGATTTTCCAAATAACAGGATTACTCCTAAACAGGATTCCTTGGGTCTTTTTCTTCATTTATTATGTGATAGAACACACTCTATTCAGTCCAAAATAGAAAGCACCAACTAAAAGAGATAACTCCTGGTCTTTAATCTCTCTTTTATTTCAGGGTGTGTCAGCAGAAAAAAAAAAAAGTGTTGGCAACTTACATAAAAGTGGTATTACACAATCGAAAAGTGCAAAGTTAGAAGAAGCGTGAAGGAGATGTCAGTGAACAACCTTTGATAACTCACTAGGCTAAAAAACTGTTAGCAGATGAAAACAGCAGAGACATGGAAAACTCAGGCTCCACCCTCTCTTACCACCATCCATGCAACAGAAGCTATTGCATCCATACAATACGATTATGCCTTTTATCGGAAGGCTATGGAAAATATTTAGCAGAAACTCTGCAGAAAGAATGAGAGCAGCAAAGTGGGAGTGACCAGGATCTTTACTTCTTCACCACCTTACCTTACCTCTCAATTTTCCTGAAAAGCTGGAGACCAGATTGACATCTAAGTCAATGTCATAACAGCCAAGCAGTTTATTTAACCACTTTCTGAGACTTACCAGCAACCAGACTTATCAGGTATCCTTGTTTGTACCTGAAAATTCACTACACCAGAGCCAGATGAATAAAAATTATTGTTTACAATAGACACATTAAATACTGGACGTAAAGCAAAAAGGATCAACAGCTAAAACTGACAAGTCTGAACCAATAGTTGCTGAGGATTCATTCTCAAGAACAGTCAGGAAGGAAATCCTCTTGGACATCCCTAATGTTTTTAATTATCCCAACCTACTTCATACATATATTATTGTAACTGTGAAAGATCAGCTAAGAACCATCCAATATTAACAGACGGTTTCATTATTTCTTAATATAAATTCCTATCTGCCACCTTTTCAATTCCTTGCTTAATTGGGGAAGAAATAATAAAGATTATAATAACATTTAAATCTGGTACTACCCTTGCTTGTTGAGAAATTGTTGGATTAGAAGCAAGCAAAGCTTTATTTTCTCTTTTTTTCTTCTTCTTTTTTTTTTCTTTTACTGCTTTAACAATCCATTTGGCAGAAGAAAGAAGCCTTGATTGTTGGCAGTGAGGAACACACTCAGAAATCTGTGGCTGGACCAAAAAAGTCACTTTTAGTGCAATAATGGAAAACATAAACCTATCATTCAAAAAAACAACCAAAAAAGAAAAACAGTCACCGCTTTCTTAAAACAGTGAATCACATGTATCTTCTGTCCTGGAAATTCTTTACATCAATTAAAAAATGAAGGCTGACCAATATCCTATCCAAGCCTGGAAAATGTGGTGGGTTTGGGTTTTGGGTTTTGTTTTTTTTTTTCTTAAAGTGATATGCTTTCATTTTAAAGTGCATTGCCTCTTCCTCCTCCCTCCATATTCTGCTTGAAAAATAACACCCTTATAGTTGCAGAGATAATATTCCAAAAAACATATGCAATGTTTCATCCCAAATTCACAACTGGGATAACACAGTATTAGGACTCTGCGTAAGTTTACAACTGCTGTCTCCAACCCCACGGGCGGTAAAAGTACCATGGATCAAGTAAATTTCTCATAGTTTGTAAAAGCTACAAAGTAGTGTGAAATTAGGAGCTGTGAGTTATTACCTAAGGAGAAACACCCAAAAGATACAGGCGGGGAGTAGTAAGTTTTTTTTCTGTACAATCTCATCAATATCCTACATGAGCCAGCTACATGAGGGGAGCCATACTTCCTGCTCACCCAGATGGCTGCACACTTTCTCCCCCAAAACCTGCAGCCAGAAGTAGCGTTTACAATCTTGCTAGGAAACCACCATCCAACAGAATCACCCACACGCACAGAATATAAAGTGATGAGGCAGATAGCGGAGAGAAAGAGGCAGGCAGCATCCCTCACAATCAGCCTCCAGAAATTATTTCTATACCTTCAGACACATGGGCAATTCCTGATCAAACTCAACCCATTCAGTTTTTCACAACTGCAATTCAGTGTTTCTCTAGAACTGCATACAAAGAAAATGGGTTTGAGGTATATGCTGTATGTTCCAGCTCTTTGGAGTCCTTTGCACTTCAGGATGGAGCTGCTCTTCTGTGGGGAGGGGGAAGCCAACACCCACAAACCACACAACACAAACAAACAAACCAACCAACCTTTACATGATTCCCACTAGAAGCAGGAATGATCAGCTCTGTGGTCATCAAATCAGATAAACCATCTTTCGTTATTTACAGTTCATAGTGCACAGATTTTCAGAAAGAAATGTTTATTCAAAAGAAGGGGGGAGTGGCAGAGGGGTGGGGAATGAAAAAGACACCCCAGTATAAGAACTGGAAGCCAACTAATCTGATCTAGTGCAACTTTTGAAGTCAATAATTCATATTGGAGTGCAAATTTATTAATTATTTAATAAGATAAGCATCACATACACATCTCCACACATGAATATACTCCCAGTTTCACCTTCTGCTATGAAAGCAGACCCCATGTACCATAAATCCAGCAGGCTTAAACAAAATGTACATCATGTGAACAAAACAAAAAACTGAAGAGGAGGTAAAAGAAAGGTTTGAAAGAATGTTTTATACTGAACCTATGTTCAAGGTGTTGTCTGAAAGTGACAGAATCACAAGGGCATCACTGTTCCTTCAACTGACTTCATGCAACCATTTCTAAACCATTATTCTGTTGATTTCTTCTGTGCTGTTTCTGCTCGGCTTCTCACCTTCAGCTGTCTTCCCAACTTAGGCAGCCAGTATGACTATATGCATATGCAGAGTTAAGGCTAGTGCTAGAACCTTCTGGGTCTAAGTGTGTCAGTAAGTACGTTTACCTTTTTTTTTTTTTTTTTTTTTTTGAATGGCATTGTATTTTTCTACCATATCTGTGATGGCTATTTTTTTCTCACTTGCCTGTTTATTTTCTTTACCCTGAAGTACTGTAGTACCTGTCTTTATCATGTGATGTTTTGGTCTTGTAACTTTTTAAAATATTTTTTTACCTTCCTATCAATTTTTTTATGGCCAGTTCAATATGATTAGAAGTATTTTATTATATACTAAACTAAATTTGTATCATAGTGGCATGTCTTCCTAAATATGAACACTGTGGAGGTGAAAAAGTGCTTGTGATCTTCCATGCGTACATGGAAAAATGTGGTAGGCAATGGTACACATGGTTAGAAGAAAGCAGTTTGATATTTTTAAAATTATAATCTGCAAAATAAAGGAAACTATAAAAATTCCCAAACTGCAAATACTTTCTCTGTGCAAATTTTATTGAAGTTCTTACAATGACAGAATTTCTACTTTAAAAACAGAAAGAAAATAAGCAATTTTTGTCAAGTACTTAAAACCAACACATCTAACCAGTCTCACACCACAGAAAATAAAATTATTTTGCAAGCAAAGACTATATGAAAAAAACAACATGCATTATTTTCCTAAAATGTGTTCAAAAACAGGTTGGTAGTTTTACTTTAGAAAAGATCTTAATATAACCTTTTTATATCATTTTTTTTGTGAGTTCATAGATCTCAGTTTAAAGAGATGTTTCCAACACCTTTTAAAAATATTGTACACGTGTAAGATCATAAGTACCTTTTTACCTCCAACTCACACAGCGTTTAAAGCAAAGACAAAACATTACACTTGTATGCTATCAAGTCTCCAGAACAGACTTCAACTCCTACCCCCCAAGAATACTGAGTTGTTCACTTTTCACCTGAAACTGGTAATTGCATGCAAGCTGCAGGAGGTTTATAAATCCATTTTCCCAGGCCCAGTAACTTTCTGAAATAGCCTGCAAACTGTAATAGAGTTTTCCAGGAATGCACCTTCTAAGTCCATTTCCTGTTGTATTTAAAATCCTGCCAAAGGAGCATTTCAAAGCAGAGCACAGGATGTAAGCTTATGATGGAAAGTTCATTGAAGGCTTCCAAAATCACAGAAGTAGACATGCTAATTTAAAAATGAGATGTTAAATTGTTTATTGAAGAAATATGGACTCTGACGTTCAAGTGGGTCTAAGAAATAATGCTAACAGTGTTGCAGCCCCTGCAGACTTGCATTTAATTTTACATAAAAGATTACCATTGAAATAAAGCATGGCTGCTCCTGGAATTGTGTTTCTTCTCGTCGCTTTGCTCCTTCTAATATTTGGAGTAAAACAGGTTTTGAAGAAGACTCCTTTAAATGCTGCTCACCGCATGCTTCAAATACAGGGAGATTTTGAGCCCTCCCTGCCACACAGACCTGACCCACTCCTGAGTGGAACTAACAGGGAGCTCTGCCACTGACCTGAGCAGGAGCAGAGCCCAGAGCTGGCCTCCTCCACATCCAACACCCAGCATACAGTGACCCTAACAAGCTGCACTTTTTGGCTGGCCCCGTAACTCAGTGAGCTGTAGCGACACCACTGCAGTGTATCAGTCTGCCTTGTTCTTCTGGTTTGTTCAATAAGCAACTCATAGAACAACTGAAAACTCTGTATTTCAGTGACACCGCTTGACAACTAATCTGGAAAAGTTATCCGAGGAGCCTACAAGGTATTTGCGGGGAGAATGTGTTAGCAGTTCTCCTTCAACGGCAGTTGCCATTCTTGAAAACGCCATAATCGCTATACATGAAAAGAGAACAAAAGCTTTTGGCAGCATGGCACCAGTAAGCAGTAACTGTGCCTGGTGCACAGCTGTCAGCAACAGCTTCTGAAACTGACAGCATCTTCCTTCAACGTGGCAACATGGATGCAGAGCTCAAAATGATTGACACTGTGATCCTGTAACATGCTAGAGACTTCCTCCCTCATGTACGCAGCTAGGAAAATAAAATCCTGTCTTATCCTTTGCTTTATCACTACCATTCCCTTCTGAAACCTGCAAACTCTCAGGAAGAACCAACATACACTGGTTGTATTTGGAAAATGTTTTTTTCCAAGTGGTTGTGAGCAGAAAGTTGCACTTGGATCTTCAGATTCACTGAACAACTTCTGGAAGGAAAAACCAGTACGCAGCAAATGAGTAAATGCAAGAAGCTGCTCTGCTACAGAGGCACAGACACAGAGCAGGTAGTCTTCAAAGTATACAAAAACAGAAGGAAAAGATTACATGGGCTGAAGTGAACATATGACTAACTTCTGCAAGCACCAAACCTGACAGAACTGAGTGCTTTGGCTATCTTAGCTACCAAGATAACATTCAAAATGCATTTGAGAAGTACTGACTCTATTTTCTGCTTTGCTGTTTTCCATAGTATTCTTACTTACTCAGAAATACATGCTTTTCCTAGGACTTCTAACTATGCTTCCCTGTTTGTCAAAAAAAGGTCTGTAGAGACTTACAGATCTGATTCTGGACTTAGGGTAGGGTTTTGCTACAACCCTTCTGAATGACAGCCACCAAATGTGGCCTTCTTTGTAGTGAATAGAAATGCTTTAGTTTTTTGTGGGGGTTTTGTTTTGGTTTGGGATTTTTGTTGGGGTTTTTTGTTGTTTTGGGTGTGTTGTGTTTTTTTTAAGTTAGCCATTACCTGTATTAAGGAACAAATTTTAAAAGAAGGACAAATTTTCTGGAAAGAAATCTCCCGGATGGTTAAGGAATTGAACGCAGATGTCAAATCAGAGGTAACACCTCTATTGTAATTACAGGTCACTGCTAGTTCTCCTAATTTTCCTAGGAAAAGTATGTTTTGAATAATGCTACTCATGACTCCTTTTAAAGAGAGATTTATTTCTGACAGCTGCTTTCATTTTACATACAGAAATATTAAAGTCTGTGATTATTACTGAGAACGTATAATTACAAAAAATTCAACACTTACTTTCAGATGGTCTCCAGATTTCCTCACCCATCCCCATCATCTCCACTACCATGTTATTTTCATCTAAGAGGCAAAGAAATACTACACCATATTATTTTAAGATAGTTTGAGTTTAAATTATACTAGCTTGAAAGCATATATCTTCTTTAAAAAAGTTATTTTAATCCTTCTGCAATTCTATTTTTCTTTAGACTTAGAATTTATTAAAACAAAACAATGCTCTGTCCAAACCTGCATTCTTTTCACAATTTTCCCGTCCTTCCATTATCATCCTAAAATACTGTACTCTTACAATATGGAATTCTTTAATCAGTCCCGACATGCATCTACTCTTTACTTGGCCCAACCCCAGCACACACAGTCGTGCTCTACTACACATCATTTCTCTCCATAACCTCTCTTTTCCTTTGTGTAACATACTTCATTTCAAAACATACCTTCCACTGCAAAGCAAGACTCCAGACTTCTGTAAGGGTTAAATTAGAGGTTGAATAATTGATGCACAAGCAGAATTCTGGTTTAGTTCACAAATACTGCTCTCATTCAATCTGAATTTTGGCCAAACCAGCTACAAAACTAAGCTTTAGTCTGCCTAATCAATTGCCATAACCTGTTATTGAAATCTTCATTGTTTTTTAAAAGACCTAAACTTGAGATTATGTTCTATGATCAATGATTCCTCAGATTCATCAACTGTTATGTAGTATTTAACAAAAATCATTACAAAATAAATAGGTAAAACATCAAGTCTAAATATTACTTCTACTACAACTGTCACCATTTGGGAACTCAGAGAACACATGTGGTAGAGAACACATCAATAGTTTGCCAGTACCACACCATTGGCAAAGCAAAAGATACACATGTATTTTTCTAATAATGCTAATAATAATGTGCAGAAGGACATCCTTTCAGAAAACAAGCCTTCTGCCACAAAAAAAAATAAATAATCCCCATTTCAAAGAATAGGAATACTAAAAACTATATATAGCTTTCCTAGGCTGATGGGTTTGATCCAAAATCCATTTAAAAGTTACCCTGCCTCTTACTTCAGATGAAGTGCCAGTAGCCTTAGCGACATATTAAATTATGTGTAATTTTCAGGCTCTGCTTTTTATCCACCATGCTGAAACCCTGAAGATGAAACTTTAACTTCATGTTATAGCTCCCTCCTCTTGAGGAGAACACTGACTATACATCTGTTTTGTATACAGGTTCTCAAAAGTAACAGAAATGTCTCCTTCAGCCATCTCCTCCTCTCTTTCTAGAGAGCTGCTCCACTGCAGGAGAGACAGCACCCATTAGCTCTAATTTAATGACATTGTGCAGTTTCACATTCAGTTTAGACACAGTCACATTGGTATACATACATCACGGTAGCTAGAAGAATCAGAGGAAGACATGAAGGAAGATATTTTGAAAATGTCTGATCAAATTCAGAATAGACAGACAACTGTCTTGGTGGCAGGAGTAGCAGGGAAGGAAAAACAAAACAAACAAAACAACAAAAAACAACCACAAAGGATTTAAGCTTATAACTTTTTATGAACTTGTATAGGAACAGAACACAATGTGTTCCTGGGCATTACTCTACAAAAGCACTCCAGTATGGAGCACTTAAACAACCCATACCTTCAGCAGGTCACCTGCTGGCAGCTCAAGAAGAACCCCTTGCAGCATTGCTTGGGACTGAAGAGTTTTACATAGCATTGTAAAATGTAATAGATGTGCCCAGAGGTGAATACAAAAACTGTTATAAATCCTTTCTTGCTCTACACCAGAATGTCTTTATGGTTATGCTGGTCATCATATTTACACAGGAGTTCTGATTTCTACAAATATTGCATCCATAATTCTATTTCTGCATAACAAAAATACATATATATCTGAAATATTCATAAGACCTTAATCCACATGGGAAGCAATGCTCATGAAGCAGTTTTATGTTTACAAAAAAAAAAATTGGCACCAAAGAGTCTACTCATGCTAACACTCGTACACCTCTTTCCTCTTGTGATGCAGAGCCGGGGGAAGAAATTTAACAATTCCTTTAAGAATTTGTAGAAATCAGTAAATTAGAAGTCTCTTACAGAGTTATATTTTGTGTTCCATTTTTCCAGCAAAAACTGTGAATCACAAGAGAAAGCTAAATCCTTTTTCCAAGGCTCCATAGTGTCCAGTCCTTAAAGCATGTGGCTAATACGCTTAATGCTGACTGTTGTTGATACTGCAGCAAAAGATAATGCACATTAGCCACAGGAATAAGCATGAACATTTTATGAATAATGCAATAAAGACAGGTAAAACTGACACCACAAGCTGTTGACAGGTGAGGCAGAAACCCCCTCCAGGCAACAGGAACGAGGAACTTCTACTTCTGAGCTGCACGAACCCTTTCCGTAGGACCTCATTCTTCTCGAGGCAGGCTGGCAGCCATACACATCTTGTAAAGCTGGTACTTCATTTGCACATTAGACACAGTAGCTAGCTGAACAAACAAAGCAATGTTGAGTCAGCATGTCAGGCAGCCTGGTCAGACTAGGACACATCCATTACCTTGGGTCCGTTTTTTTAACCAAATAAGATTTGCACAAGAACAGAAGACAGGGCTCACTATTCTTACGAGGGCACTAGTTGTAACACTTTCCAAGATAAAGTAACTTCGATATTTGTCAAGCCGAACTTTAGTCTGCTGTCTAATGGAAATCTCTTTTGATCACAGCCTTTCCACCAGTAACTGACATATTATGGGTTCTTGCTAAGAAAATGAAAAGAATGATAAGTGCTTTTTTTGCCTTGAGAAGTCAATAAAAATAATCTTATCATCAATACTGTTAAACAACTGTAAATACCTAGGAACCTAACAAAAAAAGGGATTCCTTTTTTTTTTTTTTTTCTTCAATTATATAAACAGATCAAGGCACACTTCAATTCTTTTGTTTAGGAAAATCTTTAATACTTTGTTTGCTTTGTTGTCAGAGATAACATTTTTTCACTCAGGTTAAAGATAAACCTTATGGCTCTTGTTCAGATAAATTATCAAAATTCCAAGCCTGATGTTTGACCTGAATCAGTAGGACCAGCCCAAGGACTTAGATGTATAATTTTCTTGTGCCAATTTATGTTAACTTTTGCTACAGGGTTTATATGAAAGCAAATGTCAACAAAGACAAGAATAAAAGCTCCATTATATTTGCTCTGAACTCCATGAAACTCACTAAAAATTCTGATTAAAACACTCTCAAAGCAGAACCAGAAAACTTTTAATGCATCAAAGTGTAAAATATAACACAAACCTGTTTAGAATATAGCAGGTTGTTATCATGGATAAAAACACAGAAAAGCTACGTATATTAAGTAAAAAAAAGTTTTGCTGTTATGTTAAACACCATTTGTGCTACAGTCAGTAATGCGATACGCAGGTTATGCACCTAAGCAGGTCTTCCCTGTAACTTGCTTAAATCCCAGGAAGAGAGTCTGGCCTCTGGCAGTCAGTGTGAATCATCATGGACTCCAAACATCTCTCTTTAAGATAAAACATTGCTTCCATATTTTGCCAGCAAGCTTTTTCCTTGTTTTGTAGCCACCACAACTGAAGTAAAAAGAAGACTGAAACAAGCTTATATTGTGCTTAAATGAGTGTGCACCTGATAAATTAATGACAACGCCAGTTTACTTTAGGTGAAATAGTGCCACAAAGATTTTGCACAGTTCAAAACATTTTTCCTCTTAAGATGGGAAAAAAAACCCAAACACATTCGTATTGCAGTATTGTTTTCAAATGCTGCCAAGTAACACTGAGAGGACTGGGTTTTTTAGGAAAACATTTTGGAATTCTAAGTGAAAAATTTATCTTTAAAATGTTAGCAAAAGGTATTGGGCTATGTCTGAAAATGGAAATGGTTAACAAGATCACATACTGTTAGTAGTCCATCATTTACACAAATACACACACATTTATTACAATAAACATGTCAACTTTTCTATGTTTTGACCCTAAACCCATTTATACATCTATTGGAGAATGGTGAACACTGAATATACCTTTCAAATAGCTCCCATGGGCCATGCGCTGTCATAGACTTTAGTGTTACTGAGCAACACAGGAAATCTTCAGGTGGCTGTTGCCACACACACCCTTTGGGCAACAGATTTCCCTCCTAGTTGGGCACAGACATTGTGGTCAGAACCTCAGACATTGCAGTACATAATGCAGTACACAACTGCATCACAGTATGCAACTGCAGGGGCAAGCCGTGAGGTGTGAAGGTTTTGAAAGCGAGGTGGTGCTCATCATCTGAAGGTTTAGGTAGACCTTCAGAAGATCCCAGAGAAGTCCCATGACACATCCATGCATTAAGTTTACTTGACAAATGGCCACCTACACGCTTTTTTTTCCATTTCCATGTGATCCTCAGGAAAAAAAAAAAAAAAACACCAGACTTCATTTAGACCTAATCTTAGAGAAACACTAATCTATTTAATTCCTTCATGACAATACCAGCACAAGTGCTGCCTCATTAACATCATCAACAGTGTTCTAACCAAGAGATGATGGAGGTATCTCATGTATCAAAAGCTTAATATACTTACTACTCAAACCAAAATAATATTCATAGAAACAGTAAAAGAAAAATCCAATAAAATTCTAGTAGCTGAGCTCCTAGAAGGAAGGCAATGCTAAATGTTTTCCACTGAGGCTTTATTTAGAAAATAAGATACTGAACTGTCACATCTACACCTAAATACTCCCATGTTCACAGAACTTCCACAATAGAACTTATAACTGATCAGTAACAATTAGGGAAAAAAAAAAAAATCAGTCTTCAGATCACAGGTGATCTCTCAGCACAGCAAGCAATACCACTAGTTCAATCCAAGTAAAACTCAGCCTGAAAAACCAATCAGATTTTGCCACGGTAATATGAGAACCCCAGGAAATGCCAGAGTTGTCAGGCCACCACCTTCTCAATAACATTTCCCCCAAATTAGAAACTGGATACACTAGGTCACTAGTTGGCAAAACTCCCAGCCTCAAATGATGGCCTGTCAAACAAGGGAAAAGGGCACTCTTCCATCTCCTGCGCTACTAATGGGAGAGCCTGATGGTCTCTGGAGAGCAGAATCAGTGCTTCACCACAGAGAAATGACAGGGACATATTTTTATTTTCTGTAGAGTACTGTGTTCTCCATAAAACCAATTTATTCAGAATTCACAAAAATAATCTTCTTTTCAAAACGCTCCACTTTAAGGTGGCGGGTAATTTGATCTATTGCTATGTAATATATTTCACTGAATTATATATAAATTGCAACTGGGAGTTCATTAGGAGTGGAGCAATCTCATTATTGAGGTGATAAAATCTTCACAGTAACTCTCTTGCTAAGTATGTTTGAAGTGTTGATCCCTTCATAATAATTGGAATGGGGCAAGCTGGTGGAAGATGGAGCATTGATAAATGGTCAATAAAGATTTTTCTAATAGACTTCCATGAACAACAAAACCAGCTGTTTCTAAATAAGGTTACAGTGTCAAGAATTCTTTTGCTCACTTAATTCCCTTTCCTTCCCTACCTTGAAGATGGCCCACTGCTACAAGAACTCCATCCACATATATAAGGATAAACGTAGTGCCACAGCCAAACATGGACATTGTATTTTATTTTAACAGTCCTTTATCTTAGCCAGATCTTAAAATGTTAACGGGCTCCCAGTGGCAATGTAAATGCACAAACCCCTGTAAGAAAGCTGATTCACATCAGGGAAATGCGATGTCTCCTCTGCATTATGGGGAATGAACGCTCTGCAGAACACCTTGTGGCTGTGAGCAACCTGAGTCTCCAGAGCACAGAACTTGATGTACGTCTTCATTTCTTCCCTGCCTGAGAGCCTAGGTATCTTTCCAAAAGGAAACAAAGTATGTAGGACCAGTGCATAACCCAGTCTTACTCTGACATGGAATCAAAACACCCTGGGATGCACATCGGGAGACCAGAATGAGCAGGCACGTCTTGAAATGCATCCATCTGCAGTGTACAACAGGTCATCATTGAAGCCATCAATGCAAAAGAAAAAGGCATCAAAGTAATTGACAGTGATAAAAATTCAGATAACCTTAACTAGGCTACAGTTCATTTTTACTTACGGAAACTGGGTTGTCAAATTTAACTTAAGTTGACACTATAAAGCCTTTTGGAACAGGGATTCTCCTGAAACGTCATTTTACAGAGGCACACTGTGCCAGTATACTTCAAGTTAAACATTTACTAGACACTTGAGAGAAACAAAACACTAATATAGCTAGGGGAAAAGAATCCCTTAGATTCTCTACAAAAGTCACATATATGGAATGAAAGTCAATTAAACCATTGTTCTGAAAAGCAGAATTATAAAAATCACCAGAAGAAAAGAAGAGAGGAGAGAGAAAACTCACTTTTCGAAATGAAACAAAACAAAAACAAAAAAAACCCCACTCTTATTCTTAAAGTACTGGTTGTTGAAATCTACCAGGATGAATCAACTTGAAAACCTCTTTTTGGAAAGATTTACTGGGATTTTTTTTCCCAACCGAGCTGAAATTATCACCCTTGGTACAGCAGAAAATAGTAGGAAATAATGTGTAGTACAAATAGCATTTTAAAAATTCCATTAGCTGTGTAGGGGTTTTTTTTTTTTTTTTGCTTTTGGATAAAAGCATGGTAGATACCAGAGGCTACACATAAAAGAGAATCCAGAAAATTACAGGATAGAGCTAAGTGAAAGCATGCACGGTTGATTATTTTTAATATTACTAACGTGCCAAAAACTCATGACTTATACAAAAAGTAAAATTAAATACTTATTCAAATGGCAAACTAATTTGTACTAAGTCCCAGTGACATTTACAGGAGTGGTACATGCTCAGGTGTAGTTTTTGGCATGTATAGATCTTTGTTTTGGGATAAACTAACTTCACTGAAGCAGAACTGGAAGCCAAGCCTTTATCCTGCACAACCTGATTGAGTAGATTGGAGCACTAGCCTGGCAAACTTAAAAGTTGGCTTTTGATGAGGGGAACCAGTCTGATGGAGGAAGGGGGAGTGTATGTGGGGGGAATTATGTGGGACTACATCAAAATGTCACCAGACTGACCAATTCTGCTAGTCAAAATGAAGACTGTACACATACTTTGACTTTATGCCTTAAGATGACCTATTTGTCATCACAAGGACAGCAGTGGGACAAGGAAATACATCATCCTATCTAAACCTGCAACATGTGCAGCACCAAGAATTGCTATCAGGGAATATTAAGACACACTTGAGAATTTAGCTCATGAATATCAGCATATCTGACAAGGGGGTGGGGGCTCTCTTACTACAAAACAGCCAGCTCCTCCTCCAAGAAGAGGAGAGCAAGGCTGCAAGTACAAAATAAGATTTTGTGTCATGGTGTTGAAACACAGACCTGAAGGTGAGGTAAGGGGGTGCCCAGAAGGAATCTGCTAGGACAACCAGGCCAACAGGTTGGTAAAATCTCTGAAGCAGCAAGGAGCCAATGCCTCACAGGCCACCTGGACCCACCTAGGCTCACTTCGCCTACCAGGGGAATTAGCCACCCGTACAGGCATGGAGCAAGCAGGCATGATCAGCCATCGGGCTGTGTGCACCACCCACACCCAGCACCACACAGGAGCCAGACACCACCGTTACCTTTTCGAGGAAGTGTACAATTTGGACTGAAGGTTTTAGGGAATTGCTGTGAGGAGAGCAAACCCAACACAGCCATAATTGGGATGGACACCTTCAGCTCTCCCTTGTCTCTTCGCATGGCAGCTTGCTGGTGTTGCTGTAGAGCCACCTACTACCACAGTAGATGCAATTCACCTGCTTCTTCCTCTGCAGCTAATCCTAGGCAACACCCACAGCATGGGGCAGAACAAAATCTTCTCACAACCTCTTCAATCTCCCCAGTTTACGTAACACAGACATCAGTACAGCAAAAAACCAGGCA
The DNA here is from genome assembly GCF_949628215.1 of Phalacrocorax aristotelis. Lineage (NCBI taxonomy): Eukaryota > Metazoa > Chordata > Aves > Suliformes > Phalacrocoracidae > Phalacrocorax > Phalacrocorax aristotelis. The sequence continues at coordinate 32,849,725 of NC_134311.1, read as the reverse complement.
TAAATCATAAATAACCTAAACACCAGCTAATGCAATGTATTTAAAATATACAGGAAGCCTAAAGGACAGGTATCAGGTTACACAGGCAAACCACCCTTCCAAAATTTAAAACAATGTTGTCAAGAATTTGCTTCTTCACACAACATGAAAAAACTTTTCAACCAGTATTTTCCAGACATCACGACAAACAGAGCCAAACTTAAGCTGCATCACTTTAGGCTATGATCACTAAATCAAGTATAAATAAGGCCAGTTAGTAGACAACAAGCTTCATCACAGTACTTAACTTCCATCTCAGCAAAGGCTGAGGAACTTTGGATTTTGAAAATATCTCTTGCCACTGTCCAATAATTGAATGTGTTCTGGAGGCCAGCAGAGAAACACAGAGAAGCATCCAGGAGACCTCAGAGCCATGAAATAATTTTACTTTTGAAATGTGCTTAAATAGTATTTCAGTGTGAAGAAACAGACATCTTTACTGTGCACTACATTCCTGCCATTCCAACCCAACCAGGAACAGGTTCCTGTTCATGTTCTTTTTTTCCTCTGTATACAGAAAGCCTTCTTTCTCAAAAGACACATTGCACAGGGAAATTTCAGAGCAAGCTACATTTTCAGATGACATGCTTGAACGTTTAAATTATTGAAAAAAATACTATCCTTTAAGGGGGGGAAAAAAAAAGTCAGGAGAGAGACGTAGACCAGATGGTGTGGGAGGCAAATCAAAACAGCACAAGAGTTATTAAATTGCATCCACTTGGAACTCTTAACTGGCCAAGAATCAGCAAGACAGGTTTCCAAGTGAGTCTGAATATTCAGGGCTAAAATCCTGAGCCTAAAAGTAGCTGCAAAATCAATATCAAAAGAGTGCAACTGTAAACATACCAAAAAGAAAGAAAAAGAAAAAAAAAAAAGATAATTTATTTAGTGTTTCATTTATATGCTTGCTACAGTTACAACATTACATTATATTGGAACTGAGCCATCTTTGTGATGGGAGAATATGAATGCTGACTTCTATGCAGAGTAGACTTCTCTACCAAAAATATTCTTCTTGTACCTGATGTACATAGTGACGTGATGTGTCACAATGAGAGAAAAAGTAATAAAAAATACTTTAAAATTTCAAAAGCATATGCTTTTTCAAATGAAATCTGCAAATATTCTGTAATTGTGAATATGGAGGCACTTAAATTTAACAATGAATTTTAAACATCCAAAATAGAAAATATTGGCCAAACTGCACGCATACAAGCATAAATGCTTCCCAAATTTGCAAAATGCAACATGAATTACAACAGGTTATATTTACTGGAATGCAAAGAAACACTTTTTCTCTTTTGTTCTTACACACTGTACTGCATGACTTTAAACGCTGTCAGTTGATGACAGAAAAAGGGGAGAAAAAACCTGTTATGAAAGGTTGAGGGCTAGAGTAATACATCTGAAACCATTATCGAATTTCTCAGCCTTTCAAAGAAACAGATGGGCTAGGAGGACATTTGCCTAAATTATGTTAGGCAAATATAATGGCAGCTCAGATCCTGCAGGTCCAGGGCAATTAGGAAGAAGAGTGGTTTAAACAGAACAAGAGTTCTTGAGGCTAGACAACACTTTAACAACACTTTCTGAAATGCAGTTAAAGTATACAATCCAAATAAAAGAAATCACAAAAGGATACATTGCCTGTTAAAGGGAAAGGGCTTAGGTCAGGTATTGCCAGTAATTACAGCTGTATAACCTCATCTTCAAAGCATTAAACAATGAGAATGCTCAGCTCCCCACTGACTCAGAGTATCATTCCTATTTTGCATAGATAGAAATGAAAGTGTTGATAGCAACCTCAGGTTGTCAGGTCAGTCCACATGAAATCAAGAATTACAGGCAGAATTTGACTCACCCTTTTTGAATTCAAAATTATGATTCTTGAAAGGGCAGAAAAAAGGAAAGATTAAAGACAGTATAAAGCAGATCTGCTGAAAGAAACGAACAATGCCTTAGTGAAATCTGTTTTTTCTTTGGGTGTTTAACTTAAAAGGCAGAGTAGTCATAGGGGAAGATGTCCAAGGCTGAGAGGAAAGCTGTAATATCCCAGGGCGCTAAAACCAGAAGATGGGTGAGAAAAAATGTATGTTTTCAGTATTTTGGTTATTTTCTTCCAACAATCCAAGAAGCTGTGGAAAAAGTCAAGGTTAAGAGACTGCCTTAGAATTTAGGCTTTCTTCAAGCTTCCAGAAATGAGAAGTTATTTCTGCTGTCAGTAATTACTGTGGATGAGTACTTGGTAAGAAAGGGTGTCTAGAAAAGGGTACCTCTGAAATAAAGCTTAAAAGAATATTTAACATTTAATATTGTTAGCCTTGCTCTGAGTGGGGCCTGGACCCCAAGACAACCTGAGGACCCTTCCAACCCTAATTATCCCAGATTGCCTATATTTTCACTTCATTTGGCAGTTCAGTGTTTAGCCTAACTAATGCTCTATTGTTTAAACTTCTTGTCATCCCTTTCACCTCTAGATTTGGTCATCAGTTTGTCTCATAACTGAACACCTGCCTCTTCAGATTGACCACTGATGTAAATCTAGCCTGTCAAGAACCACCCCACACATGGCCATTGACCAGGCTCCGCATTTGAGTGCTCCAGCACTCTCAGAAAGACTTCACTCAGTAAAAATGCAGATAAACCTGAACATAAGCAAACTGCTGTAAATTAAAGCAGACTCAAGACAGAAATTTCCTGTGATACTTGCTCCAGTATGAAAAAAAGCAAACCCAAGATCTAGCTTTAAATTCTGTCTCCACAAGCCTCATACTGACGACCAAACCTGAGATCAATACATACAGACAATATACTTCTAAACTAAGCTAGAAAAATAGCCATTTAGGCAAATGAAAATGATCAAACTTCAAAGCAGCCTATGCTTCATTCTATGAATGTGGAAATCTACACATATCTACTAGGACAGCATGAATTAGAGGCACAAAGTCAAATTTTTAAATTATCTTTCATTTTAACCAATCTGCCTTTAGTGTTAAAAAGAACCTCTGACCTGTTAGCAATCTAAAATACCCCTCCTTTCTTTTTACACTTAGGAAAAAAAGCAAAGCAAATCAGGAATGGTTATAAACTGTAATCAAGTAATCCAAACAATAGCACTCAGGCATCTCTTAACTAAATGTTAATAAAAAACAAAAAAAACAGGTATTTTGAAATCCAATAATAAACAATCTCAAAGACATACTGTCCTGGTTTTGGCTGGGATAGAGTTAATTTTTTTCTTAGTACCTACTATGGGGCTACGTTTTGGATTTGTGCTGAAAACAGTGTTGATAACACAGGGGTGTTATAGTTATTGCTGAGCAGGGCTTACACAGAGTCAAGGCCTTTTCTGCCTCTCACACCACCCCACCAGCAAGGAGGCTGGGGGTGCACAAAAAGCTGGGAGGGGACACAGCCAGGACAACTGACCCAAACTGACCAAAGGGATATCCCACACCGTATGACGCCATGCTCAGCATATAAACCTGGGGGAAGAACAAGGAAGGGGGGGACATTCAGAGTTAAGATGTTTGTCTTCCCAAGTAACTGTTACATGTGATGGAGCCCTGCTTTCCTGGAGATGGCTGAGCACCTGCCTGCCCATGGGAAATGGTGAATGAATTCCTTGCTTTGCTTTGCTTGCGCATGCAGCTTTGCTTTACCTATTAATCTGTTTTTATCTCAATCCACGACTTTTCCCACTTTTACCCTTCTGACAGCTGTGTGGGGCTTAGTTGCTGGCTGGGTTTAAACCACAGCACACACATAAGTCCAACAAGTCCAAGATTAAATCAGTTTCTGTATCTTGATCCATGGCCAGAGGAATGTTGTTATTTACAACATCTATATTGCTTCAAGGGGAGGCCAGTTGGCTTGAACACCAACTTTCTAATCTAAAACATCTTCAGGAACTAGAAGCATCATCTGTCAAGTCTAAGAGACCTTAAATTTAATCTTGTTTGAATGTTTATTAACATCTTCAGTGTGAATTAATTGACGGTAGTAGAATCATGCCAACTTACAACAGCTGAAGATGGGCATTACACTTTTTGTAGTATTACCCCATAGCCAGCATCAGTCTCTACATTCTGCAATCATATAAACGGAATAAAGGATGAGAGGAAAACCAGAACTGCAGACAAGATGCCCTAGTAGTGTATGGCACTCCCTATGTAGTCAGCAGTATGCAAAATCGCACTTGGAGGAAAAGAACTGCCTTGCCACTTCCTTTAAAAGTGTGCATGTTTCTTGGTATGCACTTCCTCCTGTAAATTAAAAAAAAAAAAATTACATGCACTTTTTGTGAGCAAACTCTTTCTTCAAGGCAAGCCAATTTCTTCAAAGCCGCTCTACACACTTCTCTGAACTCCTCATGCAGGTGCTGCTTCCTTTTGACAGCAGCAGGATGAGTGCCTGGATGACATTTTACCTTTCTGGTCCCAACAAAGCTCTCCACCACTCAGTCTCCTCTTCCAGAACAAATCCCTCCTCCTACCCCCATAAAAATTTCAGCTTCTTCCCAAGCCTGAAAGTCTGTCCTCCACAGAAGAACTTTAAGAGCTAGCTATTTACTGAGTGAATGATGGCATATGAAAATAATGATCAATGGGAATCAAGGACGTCCAGTGCTTTAACTTCACCTTTGTGAGGATAGAAGCTGGAATTGCCTTTAAAAATAAATACCTTGCCAAACTTGCTTTATTCTGTTCCCCAAATTATTTCAAGCAACTATCTCAGGAACCTTCTAATCACTAGATACATCAATTTGAAAAATATTTATTTTGTCCAAACATATACTACAACTGTAAGTTACAATGGTTCCATGCTTCAATTTTTCTCCAACCGTACATGTACATTTTCCTATTTTCTAATAAATGCATTTTAACAACAGAAGATCTTAGGCTCAGCAATTTTTGAACAATTGTTAACTTTCCTTCCAGTTGTGACATGCCTGTTTTTCTCCTATGCTTTCTGTTTTAACCTGTAAACCAACTTTTATATGTCTCTTTACAGTTCTGGTTAGTATTAACTTGTTCACAGCACTGCTCTAGAAATGCTGTAAGCTTTTTGCCACTTACGCTGTGTTGTCTGTCCCCTTTTCTAACCAGTAATCATTAAGAATGAACCATGGCAGTAGCAGAAAGCTATTTAGATGTATGCCAAGACATTTAAATTAAGTAAGAAAAGCTTAAATTTCATATTTCCTTGGATAAAAATATAAGCAAGCTAATTGCTTTACTTCTACCTGAATCCAAATCAACAATAGGAATTTTTGATATAGGGTATTTATTTTAGCATTTTGATCTGCTGTTTTTTCTTCCTATAATTTTAAAGTGTTCTCCATTAAACATCATGTTATTTAATGCACAATCATACCTGGTGCCATGTGTTCATGGACGCACCATACAGAAACTCTTGCTCACACAAAAACCTCTCTGCTCTCAGCACACTTCACATACCTTTCTTCTGCCTCAGTTTCCTAATTTATAAGACAAACAAGACCATCTCAATTCCTCGTGCAATTTGAAAATTAATCAGCTTTTATAAAGTTCTTTCACTTTGCAACAGAGTTTCAGGAGGTGTTACTGGCTGCACAAAACGAGATATCACTAACACCTACAGCTGTCAGTGAACTGCAACCCCCTGCTCTGTTTTAGATGTTGAACACTAATTGTTGCAGAAGTAACACAGAAATTAATATCCAGCAGGTACAATGTTTTTCAGTTCCAATGTTTAAAGTTATACATTTTTTTATACCTCTTCTATTCAGGTAAAAAAAACCTGTACATTCAATGAGAGAATCTGTTTTCTTACAAAGATAGACACTCATTATTACCTTCATCAAAGAGGTATAAATGCTAACTTCCACTGTCTGTCTTATACAAGAGGTAGAGACTCCCTCCGGAGCAGCACTGCTCACACAGTGAGCACAATTCAGAATGCCGTTACGTAAGAGACACACAAAGGTCTGTCCCCACCTATTCCAGTCTTGCACAGCATTGCTTTATTAATTGCTAGTCTCCTATACAGACAGAGGCCTCTAATTTGTCATACAGCCTGCATGTGTGCACGGACTTTGCAAGCCACTGGCAAAACTGTTTAATTTGTGGCACTAATTATGAGAGGTGCATTTAGAAGAGTGTTAACTATGTAAGATAACCGGTTTACAAGCAAAATAAAATGCAAAATGTCTTTATGAAACAAGGTCTTTTAAAGTTCATCTCAGCAGATGGCTGCTGGCGGGAAAAAGGCAGAACGGTCTATAGATTTGTACTTAAAACAGTTTTGTAGGTGCTTAGTTCTAAACAACTTGTGGTTCACATACCTCCTTCACTGTCCAGTCTCATGGAGACACAGGCAAGCTTGGCTTTAGATGGTTAGGGTTCACTCATATTGTTTGCCAGATCAATAGAACTGTACAATCAACTAGAAACCATCTTAATGCAAAACCACATGTTACAGTCAGGAAAACAAATCTTCCTGAAGATTTCTTTTCCATCAGAGCTACAATCATACAAGTGAAACTATAAAATAAGAATGGAGACCAAAGCAACTATTCTACACTACACAAAGGTCACCTGCCTGACCAAGAGACAAAAACAAGGACTCCACAGACATGGATGTTCCCGTAACTGAAGTTCAAGTAAAATGAAGCCTCTGAAAATCCAGTAAAAATTATTTCTGCAAAGCTGGGTTGGCGCTTGAGCTAATTAAACATGGCAAATGAATTAGTGATGTAGTTCACTAATTACTTATCAAGGTAGTATTAGTCTATTACTTCTTGCAAAATTCAATACATCACAAATCATGCCTGATAAAGTCTGCTGATGCAGCTGGGGAGGGAAAGGGCTCACATACAAATTTTTTAGTACATGTAAGAGACAAGGAGACAAACCACTGCTGGTTCATAGATGCAACTGAAACCCCAAACAATGCTGTTTTCAAAACTTTTGATTGTGAAACAGTGGTTACTGAAGAATTCCTTTAAAAATAACTGCATTTGCATTGCATGTCTGGGGAGCACCTGGAACATGAAGGTTTCTGCTGCTTGGGTCTTAACTACTGCAGCTGTAATCATGTTAAACACCAATAAAAACTATGCAAAAATGAGGGAAACATCTGCTGACAACACTGTCATTACATGACAACGTGCTCCCAAGCAAATATCACAAATATCACAAATGCCAGCTTCAAATACTTACAAGGATTCAACACAGTATTTGGTAAGTTAGTCGAATGAGTGTTGAGCACTGAAAAAATGAGGTCAGGAATAGGTTTTTAGTCTTCACTTATAATTTACAGTTTGCACATAGAAAAAAGGAATTAATTTAACTTGGTTTCTATATAAAAAATTTTCCTCCCTTGGATAGCTACTGCTTTTCCTATAGTAGAGGTCAAATTACGTAAGTTTTGAGCAGTTACAGGTACTCTATCTATTTAGGGGTTTACTAAAAGATTAAAATCGTTGCATTTAACTTCAGCATATAATTTGAAGCTGAACTACTTCATTTGCTAGTTAAATAGCATTTTGCCCGACTCTAGAGACTAAATTCACCACAGAGCAGAGAACTCTTACCACTTCATAAAGATCTTGTTAACGGCTAAACTATGACCTAGGTAAGACACTCCATCACAAAACAGAACATTAAATGAACTAAACTCATTTTTGTTAAAGCAGCAAAACAAACTGTAGCCTTTTCAGAAGGGAGGAGAACACTGATAGTAGAGAGAATGATGACTAATAGTATAAATGAAAGTATTGGATTTTTTTCTCTTGGGACTCAGGAAGGATCCTTTCCAAATTATGGTTTTAAAATAAAGACGTTTGGAGGTCTCAAGTCTTGGTCCCTTTTGGACATTAATCAAAATCCCTAAACCACCACATATTTTAGAAAAACCTGGCAGTGTCTGCACAGAAAATCCCACGACTGACCTAACTGACTCAGAATTACCAGAAAGAGTGGTTTCATCAGTTCAAAGAAAAAAAAAAAAAAAGGAAGGGGGAACCAAACACACTAGGAAAAAAAGAGAAAAAAGGACAGAGAAAATAAATCCCACAAGGGGGTTGCATACATCGAGAGGCGCAAAGATAAAGGAGGTCATAACTGTCAGTATTTCATAACCATAGTTTTGACCTGAATTAAAAACAAGCATGTGTATTTTCCTAAATTAGCAGAGTCCATTATTACTTCCACACTATTATGGCTCTTAAAGTGACAGGACCTGTAGGTGGTAAAATTGGCAATGACTTCATTGGTGTCTCTATCCACTCTGAGTGCTTTAAATTGGGCAAGGTATTTGAAATATCCAACCATCACAGCAGACAGAACTTCACCTCCTTTTTTAAGTAAAACTTGCTATTCGCCATGGGTTGTAAGACATGACCATCGCTCATATTACATGTCCTTAATAAGAAAAAAGTAACCACAGTAAAAGGCGGGACTTTCCCAGGCACGGTGTGGTGCTATCTTCAGTACCAGTACCAGCAGCCATGTTGGCAGGACAGCAGTAGAAGTTTCTAATTCTCTGCCAGTCACGCTCATGAGCACTTCAGCCTTCCCTATTCTTGCTATGATATGTTCTCACAATCCCAATCCCATTTCCACACCCCACAGACATTTATTTCCCTCATAAACTGAATCACAGTCCAGCTCCTCTGTTCAGACAAGCCCATCCACCCCAGCCTGCTCCCACCTCATCGGAGGCGTGCTCCCCATCTCACTCTTTCCTGGCTTTACTTTTCCATCCTGTGCAAAAAAAGTACAGATGCTGATACCAGCAGTTTCTCAGGCAACATAATTTTCAAAGGAGCATGCTAATGGCTCAGTTAGTCACAGAAAACCATCTCTTTGGCGGTATTTCTTGTACCTGCCATCCAGGCATTTTTTTTCCAGACGGCTAGAAACAGCAACTGTAGATCACTTTGAAGTACTTCTCACCATTCATAGGCAACCGCAGCATATTTGTGAATTCCTAGGGTCTAAAGGGCAGAGAATTAGTCAGAAAGGGAGCATGGTAGAGGGGAGAGGAAGAAAAAAGCCAAGTGTCAGAACGAAATATGCTGTAGTGAAAAAAATAAAACCATAGGAATAGAAAAGTACAATGAAGGAAGAGGATGGGATGATGGGAGTTACAGGAGCTGAGGACAACCCTGAAGAGACACTGACAAGGGCACATATTTATTCTTAACATTATTTCTATAATTCTAAGCCCATAATTTATTTCAGATAAGCATTAATGCTTAAAATTGAAATTATATTATATGCTTCCAAATATACAGTAATTTTAGTTAATTGCCTTGGTCTTGCAACATACAACTACTCAACACAACATGGGATTTTAAAGAGCAAAGAAGCAGGAAAACATTAACCAGTATGAGATTAAAGGTTACTATTTTAATCCATTAAGTTGATGCACACATATCAGAGAGAAAGAGAATCTATCATTTGCAAGAAGTTTTCTGTGAACTCTGCCTGAACTCAGGAGGAAAAAAAAAAAAAAAAAAAGAATTTTTGAAAACAGTCAGGTCTGAACCCTGCCTTTCAAACTGATGAATCTTATTCTCTGGTACAGTATGACTTCATACCTTAGCAGAGTCACAGAAAGTTAAGTTAGAGAAAGGCAAGTTGTTTAAGAAGGAACCACAGAAGCATAGACTTCAACATGTCACAAGAGTTTCTGCAGAAGGAAGTTTAGTTCCTGAGGACCATAATATGACAGCTCCAACCCTGCATTGAATGATAGCATGAAGCTGAGGCACAAATGGAAAATGAAGGTGATAATTAGTTGGGGAGGGGGAACTGTCCCACATGACATTCCCGTAAGTGAAATATGAAAAAATTTTATAGACGTGAATGCCAGTTCATTGAAAAACCATAATGAGAATTAATTCTCAGTAGTTAACTGATACCATGGAGTCTCACAAGTTTCAGTGCTATGTATACCTCCCTTACTGAACTCCACAGGCAACACCAAGGCGTTAGGTGTTGCCAATATTCTGATCTTGGGAAACAAAATAAAATGTCAGCAAAAATGGTAAGGAGCGGATAGGAATAAAGATGCACAAAAGAGTGAAGACAGGCAGAAGGTTTTGTGCATAAACCATTGCACTGGTACCAAAATGGGGACTTGGCAACAATTCCTCATGAAAGATCTGGAGTAGATCAGAACTTGAGCAATGCCATCCTGCCACAAAACAGTCAGACATCACTCTGGGAAATAAAAACAACGTCATCTGGCAAATATAGGAAATAATCCTCTTCCTTTAGCCTGAGCTGGAATATACCAGTTTTAGTTAGCACACTTCAAAAAAGTTGTTTTGGAGCAAGTCCAGGGGGGAGGAATGAGCATGACCATGAGATTCAGAAAACATGATGTAAAAGGAAAGGTTGAAAAAAAAGAAGGGAGAAGAGGGTGTTCAAGAAGAGACATCTACAAGGAAACAAGATAATTTTTGAAAAGTGTTTGTTTCAGTTTGAGGAACTGTTTCAGAAGTCACCAAAAAAAAAAGTACAACTACAAGGGGTAGAGGAATAAACTGTAAAATGAAGCAATGCACTTAAATTACAACCAAGCTAAGTAAGCACTAAGCCTGTGTGCTTGCCTGAGGAAGTCACTGAACTTCTGTTCCTGTCACCTCTTAAGAATAGGTTATGCCAACTATAGGTGATTCTGCCTTGAAGAACAGATAATCTGGCCTCTCAGAGTCCTTCCTGATCCTTTTTTTCCCCAATCATACTGTGGTTACAGAAGATCTTGAGCTTCCTAGAAAATGTGACAGATGTAGAGACACTTGAAGAATTTCTATGGAGCCTAACACCACAGTACAGAGGTTTGATTTTTCTCTGTTTATTTCTAGAAACGATAAATCACGTGCCAATGGCCAGCACAAACAAAGATGACATTTCAAGTATTTCAGTGATCACTAAAGACTTGTCTGCAGGAAGAAGTTACTACATCTAGTTTACTCTGTGGTTTCACACTGAACTAGTACTTTCTAAAAACTACCTCTGCGGGCACAGTAAGTGTTCAGTAAATGTGAGGTAACATTTTCCACTTTTTGTAATTTTGAAAATGCGCTGTAAATTGACACCTTTGCTTTTTGCAGTCCTCTCCTGTGTAAACACATCCTCCCCAAGTTCCAGAATCAAAACTGCTCCTAGCTTTAAATTTGGTCTTTGGATTACAAACCAGGATAACTTCTGAAATCTGCCTTTCCTAACTCTACATGCTCTTGTCTTTGACTGGCGTGATCCTCTTCAAAGTATTTGCTACACTTGATATGTTCTTAAATAACACATTGACAAAAAATTGTGTATTTTTCTCAAGAGCAACATTATCCAAAAGCTCTCTAGATATAAAATTTGAAATAAATGTGTTTTTTTCTTTTTCTTTTTCCTTGAAAACCACAGTACCATGAACTTTGTAACAGATCCTCTGTTACCTCTGTTAGGGAACATGTTTCTGGATCCTATTTCTACATTGACACAGAGAGGACAAGATAAATGCGAGCTCAGCTTTAGAAAAACAGGTTGAATTACTATCTACAGTTTCAGATGTTAATATCCAAATTCACTGAGTTTGCAAAACCATGCCTAAAGAACAGACTCACCTTCTCAAGATATTTATTAACTAAGGCTTCTGGTCTGGCTGGAAATACTTTTTGAAAAAATCAATTTGTTGCATTAAATTGCTTCCAGGCACAGTTATGAAGCACAGTTATTTTTAAAATTAAAGCAACAGCAGATATTTTTTTCCTCATGTAGGTTTGGTTCAGATCCTGTTCAAGCTTGTAATTTTATCTACACAATACCACTTTCCCCTTTGTAAGGGATTCTGGTCTATCATGAAAGGAGTCATCATTAGCCACCACTATAACTACAATTTTTAAGATAATTTTTAATGTTTAAGCTCACCCTTCAGCTATTGAGTTCCTACGGTACCACAGAAGATTTTTATTTCCCATTCCCCAGTAAAGGAATTTCTGATACAAACATAATTCTCTGGTTTCTTTGTCATAAACTCCTCCCCTATTTTTCATTTCAACTTTATGAAAAAAACCATTTTTTTCATGTCTGTTCTAAAGAAGCATGATTTGTATTTCTCAACAGGCAGTTGTAAGATTCAAGAAAGTAATTGCAGCTAGATGGTATGAGATCCTTATTATTTTCAACTTAGAATATTCAAATAGCACACTGAAAGCTTCAACCTTCCCCAAATCTTCTTTTTGCTCATTTCATTGTTTATTGTAAAAAAAAGAAATAACCAAAAAAAAACCCTCCCTTGTTTTATCAACACATTTAATTTCAAAAGATCATTCATTCTTACCTAGTACGATGTGATACAAAACTCACTTGAATCCTAAAATCCAGCTTAAGCAACAGCTGCTGGAGTCAGCTGCTCAAACACAAAAAGAAATTACTAAGAGTATCTGTGGTGAGAACAACTACCTGACAACTAATTAAACACTTGTTTGCAGACTAGACTTTCGAGGCAGGTGAGATTTTTCTTACTTAAACAGCACATGTTCGAGACAGCTCTGTGGCATCCAAATCTCAGGCAGCCATCAGTTATAATGATATTGTCAAATGCCTCCAAAGTATCTGGCCCACACAATTATGTTAATATTTCTGCATATCGCATTTTCTATCTCTGAGAGTATAGTCCCATGGCAATTTAAGCTACTCTGTGCTAGGGCTGCCCTGTGCTCCCTCTCCAGCCATCCAATCCGGCCGCTTCCCCGTGCCAGCGTTGGTGCTCCTGGGGACAGGAGCTAAGCCAGTTCAGGCAGCCTAGCCAGCACTGGGGTGGATTTTGCAGGGTTAGTTTTTGTCCAGTCAGCTCATCAATATACAGTTTGGATAGTTTTGCATTACTTGGCAATTAGACCTCAGGGTAGGCGCACCTCAAGGCAACTTTTTATAAAGAAAAATTCTTCTCTAATATATGAGCAAAATGTGGAGTCAAACACACGTTTAGAGTCAGAACAGTGTTGTTACTGCCTGAAATAAAAGGGTATACAATATTATATTTGAGTTATCTATCTAAAATCTGTTGGCATAGCCTTCATTTGCCTTTTCATGCTTTCAGATTTTTAGGGAGAGATAAAGTTTACTATATACAGAAACATTGCTACCACGTTATTGGCTCTAGTATTGGTTTTTTTTTTCAATAACACAATTCTGCCACGCCACTTTTGTAAACTAGAAACAACCACAGTAAAACCATTTGTTAACTTACCTCCCAGAATACACACTCTCTCATTTTAAACACTATCAAATCTCAGTATTCTCTTTACATTGTATAACTTCTGGCTAAAACTTTACTCTGACCAAGTATACAGAAAATTTTATACATTGCTGGGGCCTGTTAAGCTTTCAAGCAGTCTTTTTTATTATTGGTTCATACAAGGGGTTCACACAACCTATTTTAAAGTAACTCAGCTGTTATATTCCTGCGTTGTCAAGTAATACCATTCTTTTTTTCCCCCACCTTTGTTCTCATTTTCTGACCTAGCTCTATTCAGCAAAACTTGTGATATACTCATAAGAGTAATTTCTCACTCAGATCCAGACAAAACCAGATGAATGTTTGTAGAACTGTCCTTCTTGGCTTTTTCCTTTCAGAGATGCAGTCGTCGTCTTCTAGTATCAGATCTTTGTTTGTTCAACATCCGAAAGAACAAACCAGGGAGGTCCCATAATACTTTAATCTCATCTAAGATGGCATTGCTGTGACTAGACCTCCTGTCCCTCAGTGTGCAGCCCCTGGTGAACCCACAGACAGCCAGTTTTATCGTAGCACTCTCACAGGGACTTACTGTGCCGGTAACAGATTATTTCTTTATATACCCACACCTTACTGGAAATCCAGGCATTGACCAAAGATTAGTCGATGATATATTTAACTGTATTAAACAGCTTGCAATGTGAGACAAAATTAAGACAGGGTATACAGAGAAATGGACAACTGTGACCAGCATGGTAGCCTCACCTTTAAATGAGGGATTTCTAGAGACATCAGAGCAAAGAAGGATAACAATTAGTTTTGTAGGTATTTATGGGAAGCTTCTATGAAGCATGAAGGAAGAAACTTGGAAAGTGCGTGACAGAGACCTAAACTGTGAGCTAAATGGAGATTTGTTAATTCTGCTGTTGGAAGATGCTACTGCTGTTACTATTCCCATCCTCCTCCCACGTGCTCAGCAAACTCCCCTGCCAAAGGCTACCAGTTCTAAGCGAGCTAGTGGAATAGGTGACCTCCCTGCTAAATCCCAGCTTGGTAACAGCACTGCAGAAGTTACAGCCTCCTCTGGCCTATTGGCAGAGCTGCTCATGTGAGAGACCTGTGATCCATCAGACTCAAAATCAGCTGGTTTAGCTTAGACCAAGTGAACTGCAGGATTTAGCAGATGTTGCCTGAAACAGGTTGCTGAATGTCCACCCACTGCTCTGACAGGACAGTTGGAAGGTGGTAACATCCTTCAGGAAGGAAATGAAGAAGAGGGGAGAGGAGGCAACTACTTTAACAGTACTTTTAGATGTGGATGATGCCTGGCCACGTGCAAGAAAAAAAGTACAATTACAACTTAAGAGGCTTTGAAGTGAAAGATCAATGTCTTAGAAATAGAAACATATATAAGGAGTAATTTGAAGATTTTGCTGTGAAACACGGCTCAACTGCCTAAGCTGTGCTCTCATTTAACCTGCTCCTAAGATTTTTCTGTGCTGGTAATCTCTGCCCCTGAACTTTGTTCTTCAAAAAAATCTTTTGTGTCTCCTTTACATCCAACTCAGAGGTATGAGAGCTATCTATTCTGTTGTAGACAGGGAGGAAAGCAAGCTCCTCCACTTGTGCAGAAGCCTGCCAGTCTCATTAGTTTGCATTGGATAGAGTACTGTGATTCCTTTTTTATACTTACATGAACTTATTTTTGTTTACAGTTCATATGACATAGAAAAGAGTGTTTCTGACTAGCAGAAATCAGATTTATTATTTACAACAACAGTTTTTATACTTTTTTTCCTAAATAGACAGGGATAAAATTTTTCCTGTCTTTTGCTGTATTCTATCTGTCCTCTGTCTACTCCATAACTGAATATGTGACTGCATTATTACTTTGATAAGGAATTAGTCCTTTGATAGTTTGATTCATGATTCATCTAGACAGTTGTGTATGTTGTTTTGAAAAATGAAACTTCACAATTTTAGAACTCTAACAATTTATTCTTTTGTTACACAAACAGTCAAATCATTCTACTTGCATACACAATACCACGGCAAAAATACTGTTAAAGCATTAAACCACCAAAAGTGAGGAAAATAACTTATAGAAGCTGATTAATCTTGAAATAATACTTACCAGGTGAACTGTTAAAGGAGCAGCCTACAGCAGCATTGACTAGGATAAGGGGCAATAACATGGAGTTACAGAACTAAGTATTTATGCTGCTCATGTAAAAGGAAGTGTCCAAACAGAGCAATTAGAAGACAGAAATCTAAGTTCAGTAGAGGTTTCATAGATATGACAATATACACATGAGGGTTTTTCTTTCAAGAAAGAATACCGAACCCGTGTTTGTTGTTTCTCTTTACAAGTTGACATCACCAAAGCGGAAGTATGAAATCTAAAAGGCGCTTAAGAAGCATGTCTCCCATGTGAAATCGATGTAGAACTGTGACAAAATACTTATGGGGACACAATCTAATCTCCTGGTTGGACCACTCACACTTCAAAACTAGCCACTGGCCAAACCAGGGTCTGGAACAGTTCCCCATTGATCTCACTTTGCTGTTCCTGCAAGCAGTACTCTCACAAAATACCTTCCTGTTCCTTCAGCAAAATCCATAGAGTGGAAAAGGTCTTATCTCTTTTCATCGTGCCAATTCTCTGTTCACCTCTGCCCACGTAGTCTTTCACTCCTGCAGAATCCTTTACCCTGTGATTACTTCCCAGCAGATTCAGCTTGCTGATTTAAGTAAATAAACAGAGCTTCAGGTGCCCCTGAAACTGCATCCTTACAAACACACAACCTTCAGGGGATGTCAGTCGTCACTACTCTGGACTCAGAAGAAACAGGTACATAAGACCACGCTCATTCTTCAAATACTTTCTACTGAACCAGTAATATCACAATATCCTGCCTCTTCCACAAGCTATTGTATAACACCCTTCTTCACCGCCACAGACTGACTCTCATTAGGCCAGTTTATAGAGCAAAACCAGAAAGTGTCAATATAAATTAAGACTAATTCAATCAGCAGACAGCAGTATAGCGCCTTTGTTTCATGAATGATACATGTTTCGATACAATACATGTGCTCAACAGCTCCTGCAGATACACACAAGCTAATTTTAAACCAGCTCAGAAGCATGGAACTGTCTGTAGGATACCCATGCTGCTTCTTCAACAGCCTTTGCAAACTGCTCAAGACCGGTGTTACCACCCTAAAGTAGGTGGGATCCATTTACTTACCCCATCACAGTAACAGTGTACCATTAGTGAAACGCATTTCTACTGTGATTTCTTGGTTTCACTGAAACCACAATGCAGATTTGTTTGTGTTTGTAAATGAAAGACTTTTTTTCCACTGTCAGTTAAAAGACAAAGTCATACTCTATAGCTAAGGGATCACCCTGACTTTTTGAAAGGTGTCTTTTACTGCCACCAGGAAAGCCACACACAGCCATTTTTAGTTTCAAAAAAAACCAGTGGCCGGCATCACTTGGAAAAGGAAGTAGAAATCCTTTCCCAAACTAGCTGAAGAGGACAAACAGATGTAAGGAGAAAAAGGTTGGTTTTAAGTCAAGTCTGTGGAGAACATCAGAAAAACTACCTAGCAGGATGTTTGCAAATGAATAGTGGTGCATGGCAAAGGCTTGGAAAAAGTAAATGCAAAAAGCTGGTGAGGGACATTTCACTTCAAACTACTTACACGTTTAGACAAAACTAAGAGGAAAGACAATCATTTAAGTTAAATTGTTGTTTGTCCCAAATGGTTACTAGAATGCTGCAGCAGTCTACAGTATGAGTAACAATTAAAAGCAGGATTAACAAACAATGCATCTTCTTTCAGTGCAGCAAAATCCTGTCATTCCTTTTCTTTGAAGCTTTAACTACTTTGTAGTCACTGGATTAGAAGAGTTGAGGACTTGCATACTTTCCAGACATGCTGAGCCTAATGACAACTTCCTTTACAAAGCAACAGCCCCACAATGAATAAACAAACTTAAATAGCAAGCCATCCTTTCCACAGAGAACATAGTGACAGATGCTATAAATTAGAAGGAAAACTGTAAGTAGCATTTCTTCCCTCTGAGCAACTGCACAACGCAACACAGAACATCTATAGAAAGATTTATGTATAAAAACCAAAGGAAGTTTGCTTAATATTTTTTCTTTGCTTACAATGTTCAAAATAATACATACGGGCTCTTTAAAATAAATTACCTCCTTCCAAAGCATGACTAAAAACTTAAGTTGCTGACTGCTTCTAGCTGACATTTTTATTGAATAAAAAACATTAATTTAAGACTCTGAAGATAAGCCATGAAGAGGACTCTACAAGTACTCTCTACAGAAGATCATCATAGTTATCAAACAAAACTCTATTACCATTCTTTCCTTTTACATTTCATTCTGATTGGCCAGTGGGCTAGGACTGTCAGCTTTCTAATTAGTGGTCAAATATATTTCCATGCCAATGACAGTTCTGAAGGCTATTCACACCTTACACAAAGTGCAGTGAGTTTAGAAAAAAGATCAGCTTCCTTGCAAACAACTGGAAGCTCACTAAACGGGATTAATTCGCCTCGTCTGTCAACTGGTCCTTTTCTTCCTGCATCTTGCATTTCTATGCTGTTTACAGCAGAAAAGAGATTAAGGAGAAAACTGCAACTCCATTACAAATGCTTAACATAATCAAGACACTCAAAGGAAAAAAAAAAAAATCAGTGCCAACCCTTGACCCAAGGACAAACTTTGCCACTAAACTACTTAACGATTTAATTAACGCTAGAAAAGTTTTGATTAAGGTTTGATCTAAAAATAGTTAATGTAGTCAATGTCATTTATTAAAAGCTCTATGAAGACTTCTTGTACTCAGAGCTGCATCGACTTTTACCAAGTGACCTATGTACAACTTCCAGAGCTGAATCACATTTATTAAAGTCAGAAGGGAGCTATAGCTAAATCTCATGCAAGTTTAAAGATCCAAGCACTTTACAACTTTTTGTAGTTAGGCATTTAAAGGCACTCAGAAGTATTCTGTACGTGTATTCATTTCTCCACCAACATTGCATTCTAATAAGTTAGGGCGTTTTCTTTGTAAAATTAGGTAGAAGTTTACAAACATTAGGGCTTGCAATATCATAGCACAGAGTTACATTATGTTTCATTCCCAGGCATTGACAGAACTTTTTTTTTAAACAGTGCTCTGTATGTTTCGCAAGTCACGCGAGTATTAACTCAGGTGGATTAAACGTCCTTTCCTATTTAATGGTGAGGGGACAAAAGTCTATAAGCCGAGTACGTTGTGCATCGCCGGTTTCAATTGCGTCTCACTTGGTCATATTGTAAAATGAACGCTGAAAGGGCTGAAGTAACATTTTGAAGTAACATTTTCAAAAATGAACGTTTAAGTGAAATGTAGATCGACAAAGACTCTGTTTGCCCTTAAGCAAATCTAATTAAACAGAAGAATACTGCTTAACAATAGAAGAACACAAGCATTTATTGCTGTGATTTTGGGCTCACCACCACTGTGCTGCGCATTCAGTGAAGAAAATGGAGTCTCAAACTTCATGCCTATCGAAGCATAGCGAATCCACGCTTTCCACAGGTGGCTGAGACGACTATCGGAAGCCCGTTTACGGGGCAGCAATAATAAAAATAAAAAACAGAAATCCCCAAAACCACTTTTAATGGGAGTTTGTGATTTTACGCTGCCTCCGAGAAGCTTGAGACACTCTCACCAAATCTGAAATGTCTCCTCATGACATGTGCAGGCAGAAGACCAGCACCATTGCCCACAGAAGCCACTCTCTGTGGGGGAGATGTGGGGGGTGCCACGCTCGCCAGCCAAGCTTCCCCGCCCCGCGCTCTTTAGGCCCCTTTGGCCCCGCTCCGGACGCGCTCCCGCCGCGGGCAGCCCGCGCTTGGTGCCCGGGAGCGCGCATCCCCCCCGGGAGGGCGCGAGGGGCGCAGAAAGAGGCTGGTAGTGGCAGATGCACAAGCGTCGGTGTTCACGGGTTGCGGTGGAAGGAAGGAGGGAGGGCGGGAGGATGGGAGGGAAGCAACCCCCCGGACAGCCCGCACGCCTCCCTCCCTCTGCGTCCAAAAAATAAAACCAGATTCAGCTGCTTGGGGAAGAAAGCGGGGACGGGGACAGAAAGCCCGGCATCTCCTTTTACATCCCGCAGAGGACGACCGCCATCGTCCCCGCGACCCCGGGAGGAGGTACTGCCTTCGACCACAGCCCCCTCTCCCCTCCAGACCCCCTCCGGCCGGCCGGGAGATCCCCGGGACCCCGCGGGAGGGGCAGGGCGGCGGAGCAGGCCCCGCAATTTGTTAGAGGGCCCCCCTTCAAAGGGAGCAATAAAGGCACTAGGAAAAACAAACGCGACGGGAACTGACCCCAAATCCGCGAGCTGTAACACGCTCGCCTCCCGCTCTCCCCCCGGAAAACCCCCAGACCTCCAGCTTTCTGCTGACCCCTCTCCCCTTCACGGTAATGCAACAAATGGCAAGACCCAGGACCCCGGAGCTGAATAACAGGAAATATAGGCATCTGTCACCTCCCGGAGAGAGGTAAATGGATTAGCGAAAGCAACAAAGGGAAGAAAAGCCCTTTCAAACATGCAATCGATTAACAAGTCCCCTCTAATCTGCAGCATCACTGTTTTTCCTTAAACACATCATCGGTCTCCTCCAGCACTTCGGTGCAATTAAGTTAAAGCCAGGAAAGGCGCGGGGGTGGGGGTGGTCGGGAAGGCGCTGCTTGCCCGCCGAGCTCCCGCACTGCCCGGCGGGGGCAGCATGGAAGGGTTACGACCCTGGCATGGAAACGGTGCCGCCTGCCATCTCCCCCCTCAATCCCTGGGCAAAGCGCGCCGGGAAGGAGTTTGTGAGCGAGGTTGGTCTGCTGCAAAGGGGGAGAGGGCAATTTTCCAGAGAATGGTTTCATGAAAGATCAAAGAGATGAATCCGGCAGCTCCTACCACCCCGGTGCATTTCACATCCCAGGGAAAACGAAAACGTTAAACCTCCCCTTTTCTCCTCTGAAAGAACGACACATCCTAGGCGTGCGGGGGGCGGGGGGGAAAGGGGGGGGGGGGGAAGAGGGGGGAAAAAAAAAGTTTATGCGGGTTCTTTTACAGGAACTGTAACTCTTACACCATCGCGGCTCTTCAACCCCGCACGCTCCCTAAGGTCCCTATAAATCACGGCGCTTGCCTCGGAGATGCCGGACAAACTGGCAGCTGTTCAGCAGCCGCACGGCCGCTGCCACGGCGCAAGGTCAGATGTTAATAAGGGCAGTTTATTCAACCCTAAAAACAATCGCGGAGCTCGCTGAACCGAGCCCTAGTGTTTCCTGAGTCCAAAGGCTGACCTCCTCGGTCCCCGAGGGTCGTCCAGGTACACAGAGGAATGGGACCCTCTATAGCTCAAAAACACACAGAAGGAGACCCCGCCGAGTCACCATCAGCTGCAGGCGCGGCGGCTGCCCCCTCGCCCACTCAACTTTAGTCCCCCCATCCGCCCTTCCTCCTCGTCCCCACTGGGATTCTGGCAACACTCAACGGCCCAAATAATAACAGATTATTATAACCACTCCGAGGGGAGGGATGGAGGGCGGGCGGAGTGAGGGAGGAGGCTCCACTCCTTGCTATCCACCCTCGGCAACAACAAAACCCCGAACTTTTCCTTTGTTTCTCCTTCTTTCTCCCTCCCCCCAGTCGCCACCAACCAGCCTCGGTGCGCTGAACCGGACCGAGGAGGGGCACGAAGCGCCCGCCGCCCCACCGGGGCAGGGGCGCCGGGATGCGCTCGGGGAAGAGCTTTAGTGAGCGCAAGGCACCGCTCCCCTCGCCTCCTGCCAATACCCGCCCCCTCAAAAAAACCGCAACATCAGGTTTCCATTTTGCCAAGAACCACCGAAAAAAAAAAAAAAAAAAAAAGAGAAAGAAAGAAAGGAAGGAAGGAAGGAGGGAAGACAGACAGAAAAAGTAATTGACTTCAAACAGCAGCCGGGGATGCTGGCGGCTCCGCCGGTCCCAAGTGGATACGCGCAACTCTCCTGGGAAGACGCGCGGTTTTCCCTGCCTTCCCCCTGTCCCGGTCCCGGGAAGCGGTAGCATCGTTCCCCCTTGGCCCCCGGGCGGGGGTCCCGCTCCTTACCTGCTGCGCGCAGGCGGAGGAGGCAGGCGGCCGCCAGCAGGGCCAGGAGGCGGCCCGCCGCCCCCCGCCGCCCCGCCGTCCCCCGCCGCCCCGCCGCCGGGACCATGCTGCCCGCCGCCGCCGCTGGGGCTCGGCGCTGCCGCTAACTTCTCCTCGCACCGCCGCCCCGGGCCCTGCGCTCCCGCTAACGGACTGTCCCCGACTGGGGGCGGAGGAAGCCGCGCTCCTTTCCCCTCCTCCTCCTTCTCCTCCTTCCCCAGCATCACAACGTCACCCGGGCCAAATCCGACGGAGGGGAGGGGAGAAGCGCGGGGGGGAGGACGGGACAAGGAGAGTCCCTGCGCTCCGGCACCCTCTGCCGGGGTCAGCCCCCGCCTTTCCCTCCGCACACGAGCGGGGCGTGTGGGGTGACGACGCCCAGGAGCCAGCAGGGCTTGGGCCCCCTCTGAGCGGGGAGTCCTGCCCCCAGAAGCCTCGGGAGCCTCTAAGTTTCCTCAGAAAAATCCCCAGTCAAACAAAAATAACGGGGGGGTCGGGGGGTGGTGGCATCGGCCAGAACCATTACTGCTTCTCTCTTTTGCCTTCTTCCTCCTCGCCGCACAAGTGACGCCTTTTCGCACCCACACAGCATCGAGCGACTGAAAATGGTTGCTCCTGCCCCCAAAACTTCCCGGGGCCTGAGCCCTGCAGCACGTACTCCCAGCCGCGACCCGGACCCTCCTTTACGCGCTCCACCGGTTCTCTCTTGCTAGGGTGTCAAAAGTAAATTTTACTTTCTACCTTTAACAGGCAGAAAATTATTCAGCTCCAAGTAAAGCTTCGAAACATTTTGAAGTTACTTACTACCAGAAATAAGGACATTCTGAGCACATTTTAAGTATGCTTTTCAAAACCCTTTTTAGTTTATATTTTTTTGCAGTTCCAAGAAAATCAGATAATGCAGAACTGTGAGCAGGCATCTGTTAACTATATCGTATAAGCTCCAAGAACCCAGTAACACCTGAATATTTGCCATGTTTTTAAAGCTAAAATTCAGCAGCAAATTTAAGCAGATTTGATGCTGAATAGTGCTGAATACATACAAATCCCTTTTTCTTCCCCAAATCAAGCTCTAAACTCACAACTGTTTCAGTGAAATTAATTTCCCATTACATTTACTTCTTACTGCAAACAAAGGCAAATGCTACAACATATTCTTCCTTCCTGCTTTTGCACCCCACTTCTTTCCTCTCAGGTCTCCAGTTCCATCTTGAACATTCTTCTGGCACCTAAGGACGACAAAGGGAGGTCCTGATCCCTCTTTGGCAGGAATGTAGGACTGCCTGAATTCAGTCTCTTGCCATCACAACAACACATTTTATAATCCCTTTCATAAACGTATGAAACCTAACGTAAAAGTAGTGAGGATCTTTTGTATAAGCTTCACCCTTTAGATTAAAGGCTGCTCCAGACCTTGCCTCTTTGATGATTAGAAACCTACTCCTAATTTCCAGCCTATATGTATTCACAACCAGTTTATACTCCTTATCTCTTGTGCCACTATTATCCTTCCACATAAACAGCTTCCCACTTCCCCTCTCTTTGGTACAAAATGACCAGAATCACACCTCAACCTTTATTTTGTTACACTAAAAAAGCCTAATTTTTAAAATTTCCTCTGAAATTATCAGTTCTGCATTCCCTGATCACCCTAAATCCTTTTTCCTGCTACTCTGCCTACCTCTTTTCCCCCACTATTTCTGGCACTGTAATTTAATCTTTCTGAAGATGGGTGGCTTGAGCATGGCACAGTATTGGAGATGCTTTCTCTAGCAGAGCACTTCTAATTTCCTTTCTGTGCTGAAAAGATTAATTGATACCTCCTGATGATTACAGTGCCTTTCCAGTTACAGATATTTTATGATGTGTTAGAAAATGTACATCTGCTCTTTCTTTATCATTGCCAGTGCATACCTAACAGCAGAGAACTGCATCAAAATACTATGTGTCTGGCCTGGCAAATCGCCCTCCCCTCCTTTTTTGTATCTCAAGTCATCAAGAGCAATCCTTTCTGTAAGATATCCTGCTCCATCGTTTATCAAGAATACCTCTTGCCTCTGCATCAGCAAAAAAATAATGATAATGTGTCCTAAGGCTTTTGTGAATACAGTAAATCTATATTAAATATTAGAGATTAGTAACAAAAAGCATTCCTCCACCTAATAATTTGCAAATAAAAATTTCTCATTTTCCTCCTCTGCCAGCTCACCATCCACCTTACAGTCTACTGAGGAAGCCCCATAAGCTCCATCTTAATCCGTAACTTCTCATATGGAGGTATATCAAATGTTCAACTCAAGTCTAGCTGAGTGAGATCTAGTATGTCTTTTCTTTTGAAAATCACTGAAAGGAAGCTATTAAGGTCACCTGACATGATATCCCTTTAGTAAATAAGTTTTATTCTATTAACTTCCATGATGTTATTTTTTCGTCCAAACTCTGTTCCAGAGCTTTGTAAATTCCTGAGGCCAAACTAATTCATCTGTAGGTAAATGGATGACTTTCCCTTGCTCTTCAGAAGTATCATCTACAGAGCTGAAAAAAGCCTTGATCTCTGGGGAAATGGGCAAGATCACACAGCCGCATACCATGATACAGGAAGCATATGCAGCATATGAGCTGAGCATAACAAAACTACTATATATTCTTCTGCTTTTCTCTAAAATAAAGCTATTACTTGCCACTGGTTTGAAGTAGCCAGTGTGTTTGCTATTTCCCACTTACACAATACTGCACCTCCTTCAGTAGATTACATGGGACGGGTGGGGAAAGGAAAGAAAAAAAGACATAACTAGGCTGCAGTTGAATGTATTCCTTCTCCTTTCCCCCGCTGTTATTTTATTCCACAATTCTGGCAATATCTGCTGTTCGGTTGTGATGATAAAAACACTTCTAATTAGAGGATGGGATTAGTTTTCTAATGGAGGGCAACAGTGTCCTCCATTATTAACTCAGTGCCAAGAAGTGTGCCAAAGAAACTAAAGCAGAGACATTGCTGTGACTTTTAGAATAAAGTTTAATTGGTTAAAACCTATAGCAGTTACGTGCCTAAAACCTTACAAGCTCTGTGTCTATGCTGCTGTGGAGCTTACAGTTGTTTAGCTGAGTTTCTTACCCTCCAAAAATAATATGGGATAAAACTTCTTGCACAAATTAGTCAACATTTTGCATAATCCTCCCACAAAATAACATTTTGCTTTTGTGTTTTTTTTTTTTCTCTGATGCTCTGAAAAAAATCTCACAAAATAACGAGGGTATGCATCCAAATGCTTTTTCCATTTGGGAATAAATTAGTATTTGATAGAAATTGCAGTTGTGAATTATTTTTCTGACTTAGCAGGGGACATTGGTTACATTATTAAGGCTAAATGACTAGGCTAAGTCAGCTATTGAGAATTTAAGCCTCCTTCATAGCCACAAACAATCTTGTCACTGACCACAAAAAACTGCCATTTCATATTTCATATTTGCAGGGAGAATCACTTGGCAGGACGAGGTGAAGTCACTACAGTGACGAAACCACAGTACAAGTTCTTGCCCAGTATTGTAGAAAAATACGTACAGCAGGCAAAGAAGCATGGACAACTGCACATTTCTCCTGAGTTGGTTCACCCTACTCTTGTAAGCCGTTGGAGTGCTCACTTGTGTTCTGCAGCATATGGTCACAAACTGTTTTGTCACTATTTGACAAAGTTGTGCATGTATTTGTTTGCATGACCATATGGTACATGCCTGACAGGAGTAGCTGAGAGCAATGGGCAAAGCTGGAATTCAGCCTGAACTTGCTTGGAAATCCCTGACAAAATATGGATGGATTCCCTTTGCCACGTGTCTGCTTTCATAATAAATATAACAAAAGTAACTTTAAAGAAAATGTAAGATCAGAAGTGGTTCAAACTTCAAGGCCTTAGTGTTTCTATAATCTTTCTACAAGCTTAGATCTAAGTTTTAACTGGTGTACTATCTTTACTAAAAAATTCATTCCACACCTGATCTTCCTATGATGAAAGCAGCGTAGAAAACGTTACTGCAAACATTACCTACATGCTTCATATCTGCAGGATCAACTCTTGGGCTTTCTTCTACAATGATAAAGTACGTCCCACAGAATTCTGCTACGGTCCAAAACTGGAAAAAGAATTTAGGCATCTAAAACAGGATTCAGACAAGCTTCAGACACCCAAGTCCAAATTTGAAACCCAAAATTCTACCTGTTTAATCTTGAACATCTGATTAGCTGCCTCCCATTTGGTGTAAATATTCCTCGCACACCCAGACATTTACACACTGTCAGAACTGCGCCAGCCATAGCAACCAAATGCCCAGCTGCAATGAGGTCCAGAAAGTTTCCCAGCACAATGCTTGAGGCTCTTGACAACCCAAACAGTTTTAGCTGCTGTCTTCTGAAAAGCACAGCTTGGAAGGAAACTGTGGTGATGGTAGTTAGTGTTATGCACTGGTCCAGCAATAGCAGCCTAATGTATGAAGAGCTGGGCTCTTGGCCTTTCTCAACATCTAGGCCCTCAGGGACACTATGCAGAAGAGCAGGACGCACTCTACCCCTCTTACTGAAGCTGTGCCTTTGTATGTAAACAAAAGTAAGAGTCTTGGGATGGATGTAAGAAGGCACAAGGGGAAGCCCCAGCTGTGTGTCTTGGCCACTGAGCAAGGTGTAGGAAGTCTATGAGACTGGACATCCTGATAAATGTTACAGTTAGCAAATCACTGAATAAAACAACTTAGATAAAGAACTGCATGTTCACAGTCTACCTGCACATTTCTGATATTTTTTTTGTAATGAAACCTGTAACTATCAAAATAAAAAACTAGTTTAAAACACTAATCAGAAAACCTTTTCCTCTACTGGAAGCAAAACAGTATCAGGTTTTGATCCACAGTTTTAGACCATTATTTATTATGCTTTAAATATACATGATTTTGAGATACATATATGCATATTAAAATAGACACAAATAATATTTTGAAGGAAATATTTTACCCCCGGAAGGTAAAGCCCACCTCTAAATGGGCTCAGGAGTCATCTCCTTTCTTGCTTTTGTTTCCAGCTCTACACATAACAAATGTATCAAGCAGTATTGCCACAGAAGCTGGCCCAACACAGAATAAACAGAGCTGACAAGTAGTCACATCATCAACACTCCTTTTAAAAGATCACCAAGGGTATTTTCTCATGCCTAGAACCCCAGGAGACAATAAACACAGCTTTTATTTATTTCTTAGGTTAGGATGCAGACAACACTCACAAAAATAGGGCTGATTTCCCTAACTTGCAAAATCATACTCACCTGATGGCCTGAACAACATGCAATATCTTCAGAGAGATGTCTTCTCAATCCTCTTCAGTTATAAAAACTGAAAGTGGGAGAAAGCTGCATCTCTCTTCTCTATCCATTATTCTTACAGGTAAAACAATTAGAGAATGACTTATTGAAGATCAGAATCTGAATAGAGAATGGGATTTAGGTTTCTATTATACCAATGAAACAAGAACATGAATGTCTGAACTAATTTAGAGCTCAACTAATCCTTGAAGTTGTTACTATTACACTAAAAAGTGATTTTGGCATTTAGGCTCTCATACTTCAAAAAATAAATCTGAGGTTCTTTTTTCATGCAATATTCATTACCATTTGTTGTTAGTTGTACCAAAATACTTATGTGTATTTATCAGCCATGGCACTGGAATGCTACAGTTTTGTAAATAACATGAACAATTAAAATTGTAACTATTTAGCTTATGTAAACTCCAAAAAAAGTTCTAGCTGTCAATCTGGAGCACCAACATTCAGACATTTGACAGATTTCAAAGTTAAAAAACCCAAACAACCAAAAAAAAAACCCGAACAAACCAAAACAGGGTGTCTACATGCCCTTAAGACCCTAAGTAACTTGCTGAGTCCACACAGAACTATAAATCCATTACCTAAGCTCTCAGTACCAGGATACTATGTTAAGTACTGCAGTTTACAAGGCAACACTAAAATGACAACATTCTCTCAGTGAGGCAGAGGCAAGGATATTGGTAGATCTGGGCAACAGACAGTGGTACACTATGCAGGATAAAAATAAAGCTCAATTTCAAAATGGATCAGATCTTTGCAAGTCACCACAAAACTATATATTGTTTTCTTTTGAAAGGTCATCATCTGGACATGAAGGGTTCACACAAATGCTAAATTGAACCAAGAGTTTAAAAGTCAGCACCCAAGGGGTATTGACTACAGAGAATGCTCTTTAGAGCCTTGATGTCTGTGGCTAAAGGACAGTTGTGGGGAAGGTGGGAGAGGGGAAGAACAGAAGGTGAGCATTTATTTGGTTTGGTGTGGGTTTTTTGGGGTTTTGTTTTTTTTTTATTGGACTACATTTTTGGTGGGTTGTGTTTGGTTTGGTTTGATTTTTTTGGTTTTTGGTTTCTGTTGGGTGTGGGGTTTTTTTTTTGTTTTGTTTTGTTTTTTTTTAAAGCTAGCCTTAGCTAGAGAACAGGCAGCCTTCAACATTGGCACATGGAGATTCAGAGCCACAAACAGGAATTGGAAGTTGTGTGCTCTGTTCCCAAGAGCACTTAAGAGTACTCCAGATGGGAGACATCTCATTACAAGCTTGTCAAAAGTTAATCAAAGTATGCCTTGGATTTGAGGGGAAAAAAAAAAAAGAAAAGAAAAAAAAAGGATATACTTGAGAAAGAGGTAAAATCTGGGAGAAAACTAGAAGCAGCCTGCACAAGCTATTACTTTTTATGCCACAGACATGAAGTTTCTTGCAACATCTCTGCCTTTGCAGTCACAAAGCAGCCCCCAAACGCACAACAAACTCAGACTAGCAGAGGCAGGCTAAACACCTTGCAATCCTGCACTAGGTATTAGTCATGTCCTACAATGAAATTTCTCTCTTTCTCTCTTCTCCCCCCAAACTCAGGGGTAGATATGGCATACACACTTAAGGGCAACCATGGGAAGAACTTCAAAGACAACACAAACAGTAATGGGAACATGAATACAAGTAAAATCCATTCAGTGCTGCCGTGCTGTGTTCTGCAGCATAGAGCAGATGAATGCTGTTGGCCCTCAGCATACGTTCCCCAGTATTCTCCCTTTGGTCTACAAAACCGACAAAGACCACCTGCCAATTTTTCCCTTCTTTCACCCATAGTCTGAACCTCAAGACTTATGAAAAGAAAATTCAGTGTACTCATGAATATTAAAATATTTGGGATACCATAAGCTAATAAAGTATGCTACAGCATTCACAGACTATTGTGCTTAAAGAATGGGAACCTGAGGGAGTGACATTGACTTATATAGATGTACAAGCGTAAATAAAACCGCTTAACATGCACACACACACACAACCAGTCAACAGTATAGGTAACAGAGACTTCACACTGAAGTACACTAAAGAAGATGTGATTACATTGGATTCTACTTCTGAAATATTTTAAAGACTGCATAAAACCTCTTCTTCCCAGAGATTTGCAAAACCAATCAGCTGAAAACAACTGGGTCCCCAACTCCCACATGGATCAATGACCTTCTCTTCTATTAAAAGCAGCATAGTGCTAACAAGTAAAATTATTTTTAAATAGACTTTTTTGTTATATACAATTACAAGGCTGCACTGTGTCTGAATCGGCTACCAAAAGGTTTTCATCTTGCAGTGCTACTACCCGCTACATAGTATTTTTTTCCTTGTTTCACCTTCTCTTTGTCTATGCACCAGTCCCATAGATACATACTTTATAAAAAATAGAAAATTGAGATAATTCTGTTCACTTAAAGGTGCTCTCTACCTCTTATCATTCCCTTTACTGGAATTGGAACAATCTTTTTGTAGTTATTCACCACACAACTACAAAAAGGATTCTGCACCTTTTTTGTCCCTCTTCTAGAGCTTGTTTTTATTAAAGTGGATTTTTAAATATCCAATTACCCCCACCTCTTCTGTGCAGTTATGTTCTTTAAATTCTACATGTAGAAAAACCTTATCTAAATATATTTTTTCCCTTCAAGACCTTATTATCATCCCTTTTATATTCCACGTCTTTCATTCATGAAAGAGACACAAGACGACTGGAGACTAGCAATAATTGGAAACATTATTCATGTTTTGTCTTAGGTTTAAAATGCAAGCTCAGTCTGATCTGCCAAGGGAGACAGGTAATTGCGTCAACCTAGGGGCAGATTAGATAACTCTCCTGAATGAAAGGGTTTTATCTCCATACACAACACAGGGAGAAGAAAAGGGACTGAAGGCAAGTAAGTTGTTTCACCTTTTATTAGGGAATCAATGTTTGTGTACCTCATCAGCTACTTTGGTGGCACCATGTCCTGTTTCACTTCGGGAATTTTAAGACTATGCTTCCTGGTTTGAGTCCCATTTATGCAATTGGATTTCTGCCTAATCTGAGGCTCTGCTTACAGGTATCAGAACACCTCGTTTGGCATCAGTCGGCATTCCCCACTTTGAGCAAACAGGCAAGGACGGATTATCAGATCAGTCACTACTGTTGTCCCCCAACAACTATAATCTGACCAAGATCAAACAGGAGGAAAACTTACTTTGGTTCCTATGTTGTTCAGAAGTCACTGAGCCACAGGTTTTGATGGAAGTTTCTCTCACTTGCATAACATCAGCTGCTGCGCTACACAAGTGTCTACCTGCCTTTATGTGAAAGAGTCTTAAATGAACACCTCTTGATATCATTCTTTTCCAATCAACCATAGCAGCAGCAGCAGCAAACTTCTTACAACAAATCTGTAATTAAATTAAATAGCACAGTTAAATCAGACTCAGATGCTCTGAGCTATTGCATAGACTTGATGATATCTCTGAGACACCAGTGCCATTTTTGTGGAGAAGAGTTCATCTAAAAGGCCCGGGCATGTGCCAGTTGCTGCCTTGTGCAACAGCTAACATTACGCAACCTGGCCCGGTGAAACTCGGGCCCTGAGCACAACTGTCCTCTGTCAGGTTCTCAGCAACTACCGAGCAGCATGGGCATCAACCCAGCTAAGGAAAATAGGAAGTGGAGAAACAGAACAGCTCATTTCCAACCTCAAGCTGAAGCCCTCTGGGAATGTCAAGGATAAATGGAGAAAGCCTGACAAGCACTTTTGCTCTTGCCTGTAAGTTGTGAATAATAGGGAAAGCAAAGACAATGGAAGATAATACTATTTCTCTGTGTGGTTGGCTCTGAAGTATGAAATATTTAATAGCAGTTAACTCAGAAAAGAAGGCATAGACTGTTTTGGCAGAAAAGATGTTTAGTCTGTAATGTAAAATATACAAAGGTGGTCTATTTAAACTTGGCATTTCTACACTTGCATAGCTTTTAATTCAACAGGAAGGAGGTAAAGACAGCATAGATAATTGTACTTTTGAGTAGGTAGAAAAGAGTCAGGACACTTTTGCTATATAGCGTCTTAGAGCATACAGGGCTGCTCATGCTGAAAGGAGCCTGAATGGAGCAGGCTGCTTCTGAGCCACACATGGCACTAGAAATAAAAAGAAAGAAACAAATACATCTGGGTGGAAGGAATAATGAGAAATCATTTTTTCCACTATAAAATGGGGGGATATGGGAGGGAACCAGAATATATTTTAGCAGATCTGTTGCCACTGGGGCTGAATGTGAACCCTACAGCTTGCCATGGATGCTAACCTCATTGAGGAAGTTTCTTTGTGAACAACAGCTTGAGTTCCTAGAACACGGAGGTTGTATACTGGGTATATGCATATTCTATTAATTATATACCACAGACATGGTTTTATACCGATGTGTGTATATTATTGAAATAAAGAACCTCACAAGACCTTCTAAGGCAACCAATAACCAGTATCCCAAACCCACCATTTTTCTCATTTTTGTTTAAATTCTTTGGAAACGCTGCCATTAAAGTAAAACCAAGAAGACAGAATTAACAGCGCAATAAGGAGAAGATAACTTAAAACAGAGTTCTGCATACATTCATTCTAATTCCAGTTTCTGTTTACATTTGAAATTTTATAAAATCATCTGTTGTTTTATTCTAAGGCAATAAAATTCCAACAAAAATTTGGTCAAAACACAAATATATTCCTCATATACAACATGTCTGAGTTAATGACACAAGTATATTCCTCATATACAACATGACTGAGTTAATGCTAATGCTATTCCGGGAAACTCACTGTTTACTTTTAGTTTACACCTTTAACATTTTAAATAGCAGAAAAGAAGCAACCGTTGCAAAGAATTCCAGGCCGAAGCCTAATCAAAAAGATCTTGTCTTTAGCATTGGTAATAATGCCGAAGGACTGTGACTTTTAAGACCTTAAAGTTAGGCTTCCTATTACCTACAGTAAACTCCACAGGCTTCATTTAATTTATTTAATGGTATATTAGGTCGAGGTGACTTCTGGGACTACTTGAAGCCATAGCTTTTTCAACTTTCATTAGCATTAGTGGGAATCACATACATGCATCAGTGGCAGGATAAACTCTAAAAGAATCAATTTTAAAATCAAAAAGCAGATTTACAGACAGATTTCTATCAGTGCATTTTACATGACTATTGAAGGATTTTGATTTGATCCACACTCAGCAGGGGTGCCTGTTATTCAAACCATGTGGTATCCGCTTGGTATGCAGGGTATAATACTGCTGCTGTCAGCATTTGCTTTAAAATCTGATGCAATATATTACAAAGAAGATTTGAACAATCATAACTAAAATTTGTTGGGAAGACTTGAAACAAAGGATTGAATAAAGTTGAAAACTTATGGAAACAATAAAATGTGAAATGTTATAAAAAGAAACTTAGTATCCACATGGGAACTATTCTACAACCTTCTTGGCAAATTTTAATCAGACATGCCTAACAAAAGTAATATAACTAACTTCTATATAAACAAAAACATGCATACCTTCTAACAAAGCGATTAAACAGTACAGTTAACGTTTTTTAGGACTACCATATATAGAAATACTTGATGCAATCTGATGGCACTGAATTAGGGAAAAATGCATAGCCAATTAGCAAAATATTTTCCAATACATATCTGTTTATCAGGTCACCATTCACTATTTTCCACTGTGAAGACTATATTTAACATTTATACAATGTAATTTTACCAGTTTTATTCCATCTAGCTTTATTTGCTCTTATCAAACCTTAGGAGTGACTTTTTCTGTCCAAAACACATACACTGATAATCATAACTTTCACAACCTGCCATATTTAAATTTATTTAAAGCTTTACTGTCAGTGTTGCTATAATTTGGTATTTAGACAGGTCTGTCAGAAATTATGAAGGAATTCAGATGAAACAGTTGTTTTCCAAAGAGATCTAAAGCCTTACTGTAAACTACACTGCACAGAGGCAGAAGACACAAGCCTTGGAAACAGATATTTGCCTCACAATAAATACTTTGCAGTATACAACTTACTGGTTCAAAGTCTTATGGGAAGTCTTATGGAAACATGAATATATGCAACCCAAAGTTAAAGACGCTGTGTTAACAATGTTTAGAGGTGAAGAAGCTGAAACCATGGGGTGATTGGCCAAAATTTTATAGAAATTGTGACAGTATGAGAAATAAAACCTGCGTCTTGGATCAGGATATGAAAACTCATACCACTTTGACTTTCAGTCTGTGCTTCAGAGAATGGCCTTCATCAACATGAAAAAATCCTTCCTTCTCTTCTCAGGCAGTGAAGTCTTCTCTCCCAAGCTTTACTTGCGTTACTTCTAACATCTTGAGAGCTAAAAAGTGATGTGGAAGCATAAGAGCACACTTTAATATGCAATGTACAATGTTTCCAAATATGGATAGAACTACAAGAAGAATATTTCAGATAGTAAAATGTATTCTGCA
Source organism: Phalacrocorax aristotelis (assembly GCF_949628215.1). Lineage (NCBI taxonomy): Eukaryota > Metazoa > Chordata > Aves > Suliformes > Phalacrocoracidae > Phalacrocorax > Phalacrocorax aristotelis. Next base: position 32,816,374 of record NC_134311.1, on the reverse strand, counting down.
TCATTTATAGTGACACTCAGTAACGGAAATGAGACCACTACTACAAGATTTGACTATTAAAGTTGTCTGGTGTTGAGTCATTTTGCACATTTTAGATCAAGATCTTAAGAAACAGAAAGGATACTCTTAACTGTGGGAAAGTCGTCTTCCCTACAGGTGTTCTCTAGTCTGCTGTAGACAGCAATTGGATAACAAGTGCCTGGGCAGCGAGACCTTGATCCAGTATGGTTAGTCTTCCATTAATTGGGTTCAGCGGAAGTTTTCTAGTATCACCAAGACTAGACTCTGTGACCCACTACTGCTATGCACTTCATTCTGCTTCAGAACTGATTACAGGGCCTTTTGAGATCCTTTCCAAGGTATTTTTTGTTAAAAAAACAGCAAGATGGGTACTATTGTTAATATAGAAAGTATTAAAAAAAATATCTGTGACCAGAATGAAATGTTAAATTCTACCACAACAGACAAGTGTTTATCCCTGACATAAGCAAACACTGAAGTATCCAAATTTGTCTATGAAGCTGAATACAACAAATCTGAGACTGAACTGAGGACTTAGAAAATACAGACATAATACTGACTGTAACTTATAAGCAAAAAATTATTTTTCTGAGTATAGATTCTATCACAAATCATGAAAATCACTTGTTTTAAGGGACATGTTAGCATTAACGACAGATAAAGGTTCTGGTGACAGTATGCTCAATTGTTCTGCTGGCAGAAGAATGTAACTGAATTGTGCTTTGACACTTTATCTATCCTACTGATTGGCATGCACTCACTTATTTATTCTTATTTTTGGCTTCAACATAGTCACTTGTACTTGCCAAGTATGTAGTATAACCCTATGGAGATGTACACAAAAGGAAGACATCAAAATAGAAAACTCAAATATTTTCCTCATTTTAACCAATGACAAAGATTCTAGCTAAACTTTTCAATTTCAGCTTTAAGTCTTTCTCTTCCATTTGTATGGATTATTTATTATTTTTAGGAAACCAACAGATGGTTTATTAAAAAGCAATGATGGAACAACAATATGAAAACAACAATGCATTAACAGTAAACTCAATTGTGCTTTATTCAATGCATCATTCTCAGCTTAGGAAGACAACTTCTAAAGCACAAAAGGACCAGCAAGATGTGGAGATTTTAGACTTCCTCTTAAGAAATATTTCCCCCATCTACTGTATATCTAGATCACTTATGTAATATAGCAGACTTTTTATTTTTTGTTAGACAGATAAATGGCAACATTAGAGCACAAAATTTCTTAAAAAGCAATGTTGTAGGGACTTTCTTGATCACGAAGCACAGAACAAACCATCAGACATGATACCAGGATGCATAGGTCATGCGTCTTTCTGGCAGTAGCTTTCTAGTCTTTTTGACTACTGATCAACACACCACCATATAGTAAGAAAGTTGTCCAAACTGTTCTTGCTATAAGACAATATGTGCAGAAGCAGTCACTGAATTTAATGATACAGCCTCCATAAGCTATTACTGTCTAGAACTACAATCAAGTCACCCACACTACAAAGAAAATTTTTATTACATGAACAGAAAATTCCTAAAAGATGTAAGATCTCAGGCACCCATTCTGCACCAATAACCCACTTTCTCTCACCTCCTTACTTTGATGGGCCTGTGCCATCAGTTTCACCACTAATACATGGCACCTTGTATCAGTATATTGCTTGTACCCTAGCCCTCAGTATTCTATTGTCATTTCTGATGACAACAATAAATCACCTAGGATTAACTATTGTACCCAAAGGAGGACAAAATTTGACATCCAATTTCAAAGTCTATTAAGTATTGCAGAATATCAGTTTGATGAGCCTGAGCAGGGACTTCAGACAGGAGGGATGTATATCCAGAGGGATTCAGAAGGTATGTGTAATGGACTGGTTGAATCTCCAACAACAGTACTCCACACTCAGATAGGTACTGTACATTCCCTAACACTACCACCAAACAAAAATCCCTAAATATGTGTAAAACCTAGTAGTAGGCATGCATTGTCTACTAATGTGATCTGTGTATACGTCAATGCTTCCACAATTTCATTTTTACCATTACAGGTCTTTCAACTCTGGGCCCTCAGAAGCTGGGGTGGTGGTGGTGGTAGTTGTTCTTTAGTTGTGTGCTTTTGGGGATTATTTTTTTTTTAATCACAAGCACTGGGAAAAAACTACAATTGAAGCCACAGTTTGGGTATAAATAATGATTCAGACAACTGTTTTTTATTTTCATTTTTGTTTTCACTGACTGAGAATGTAAATTGAACTTTAGTGCTATTGTGCTTTGTTCTCCCTCTCTGTGAAAATGTGTTCTGCATTAAATTGCATGGATAAACTAGAACAGCTCCAAATATCACCCTTCAGCTTTTGTATAACACAAGAGCCAAGAAAAGATAGAGAACATGGTTTTATGACCAACAGATGGTGTAATTGGTATCATAGATGTTTTTATGTCAGGGGGTCGTAGGTTCAGCCTCCATCTGGAGCCTTCTCAGATCTGCTGTGTAGCTAAATGATTAAAGAAGCTATATTGGGTCAAAAACACAACCACCTGCCTGAGGGTAAAAGTATTGCTTTCTTGATCTAGCTGTTATAGTACAGTTGCCTCCCATATTACAGTTTTCAAGCCAATTAATGTGCTAGTTAATACCAACAGGGTTCAACAAAATATTCAACACCAATTTGCTCATATCCTTCAAGATTCTCGGTAACTTTTGATGAATCTTATAATAGTAAGTCTACCTTTGCTTACTTGAGTGAAAAGCTATTCTAACTCACACCGGTAAATAACTGCAACAGGCCAAAACCCAAGATAAAAGAAACAAGTATGCTAGGTAGACCTTTAGAGATTCAGCATTGGTCAGTTGGCCAAGATGGCTTTCATGTCCCAACCAGAATTAGACAGATTTGTATTCCAAAGGTAAAAAGCGACACTATTACTCAACACAATTGGTCTTAGCTACAGTTTCTGGATTAGAATCAGAGTATCAATAAAAATGTTCTAATCCTACAGTATTAGGGTTATATATGGTTTACCTGGCTAAAAGGGTATACAGACAGATAAAAACCAATAATTTATACACACAATGAGGTCACCAGTTTACTTGCCTTATGGAGCGAGTATTAGCAGTAATAAATGCACAAAGTCAGTGAAACCATGACTTCAGTGGAAACCAATACTCTCAATCCCATGAGGGAGGGAGTCTTAGTATTCTTGCTATATGGTGCATTAAAATTGCCTCTGATACCTGATGATTTAAGTGCTGTCTATAGTACTGATGCCAGAGACCTTACGTGGTTAACACTGGAAACAAGTAAAATGTTTGTGTCTAATAAAAAAAAAAAACCACGCAAATTACCATAGTTTTATGCAGTTCTGCCACAAAGCATCCTATTACTCTGCAAACGCTGGATAGCAGTACTCCTATGCCAGGCAGAAGCAGCAGTGCACGATCTGAATTCTGAAGATTACAACACAGGTATAAGTCAAATGCTTTCCATATTGCATTTCATGTGCTTGTACATAAAAGAACAGTAAAGTCAAACTCTCTCTCAGAATGTCAAAATGCTCCCTTATATTGTGTTTCAAGGATTCTCCCATGCTAATGAAAAACCTGGTATTTATTAGTACTTTAAAATAAGCTTTAGCACAAACTAAAAGCTAATGTTAAATAGGCTGGTTTATTTCCAAAATTTAAAAACAAACCCTATAAGTTTAAGCAAACACAAAAACAAAGAAGAAAACATGTGATCTCATTACTAGCTTTAAAAGTCTCTCTTCCCATGTATGACTGAGCTGACAGCCTGCTAGATCTCTGCAATCACTTGCTGAAGATTTCTCTGGCAAACCTGCATACCTGAGGCCGAGCTTCAAAATCAGAAGTTTCAGCTGCTGATAATATGCAAGATTATGCGCTGCTTTTAGCAGATCCCTAAACAAAACATATATATACACCTATGTCTTCAGAAAGCAATTGCTTATTAATGGCAGGTGAAGTTTTAACTGCACTTTCTTCAATAAGAAACGTGTTTTTGCATAGGGTGTCAATTGTATTATATGTGTTTACTGGTATAAGAAAAACTTGAGATACAAGTAAGAAAAAAAAGGGGTATATTTTCTCTGTCATATAGGCAAAAATATGCATTTCTATTTATTTTTACTTACCAGAAGGAATTAAATATTTTCCTTAAACAAAGGAAACATATTCTCTCTGCTGCAGAGCACTTTTTCTAATTGCCTGTACTGTGGGGAGAATAACAAACACCACATCAATGTAATACCATGTATTTCCATTCTAGTCATCTCTGAATGGTTGAGGCATTTCAACTGGATGGAGGATTTATGAAAATGAGTAATTTTAGCTGACCACACCAAAATATTTATACTAGCTGCAGAGCATAGTGCCTAGACATTTGAGTGACTCTAAGTGGGAAACATCATCCGCATAATTAAGCAGCAGCCAAGAAAACAAGTTTGTTAATTTAAGTACTTCTCTGTGAATTCATGTAACCTGTCTTCATGAGTGTATTATGTCCCTTGATTACTGCTCAGGAACATCCCACAGTTTCACATCGTTCTTGGAAAAAACCCATATTGAAAACACTTTACAAAAATAAATAGGCAGAGAACTGCAAGTAATAAGGAGGTCGTATATCCTGAGATTGTTGTGAAACACAGCATGATGCTCCTATGCTATCTGAGAAACCTAGCTTACTCTTGCATGCACTTCAGGAATTATTTCATAATGTCTAGGCAGTGGATAATTTCACAGGAGAAGTAGTAATGAGAAGATGGGACCCACATCTGGATCTTCCAAGGAAACCTGAAAACTAACCCCCTTTCACCTCTAGGTTCTTTGGGTAGACACATGAGCACTTGAAGTTTCCCATTGGTGTAGAAGTTGCTGCTCCAGTGTCATCTGTAACACAGATGTTTCAAACGCCTCTGCCATTAATGCCTTGCAAAAGCAATACTGTGATACCTGTGAAGAGCGCAGGATTACTCACTCATCTTCTGGGCTACGTTCCGTTGAATATAGACAGAGCAGCTAGAACGGTCTGCTTCTACAGTGAGATGCTCTTCCTCCACCTGTCTCCTCAAGTCCATCAGTACTACCTTAAGGGACCATAAACACACAACTGTGTGTACTAGCAGCCTAAGACTCTTCTGAGGCTACTCCTGTTTTATGAAAGCAAGGGCTGTGTCAGTCCCTTCACTCACCAAATAAGATATTCAAATGCTAAACAGATCGGGCATTGTGCAAGTTTCATGCTGCCCATCAACAGCTCTACAGTAAACTACTCCAAAAGCAAGTGTTCCTGCCATTTTTCCGTCAGTGACAGCAAGAACTCTTTCACCCGTAAGTTAACTTACTACACCTTTACTCTGCCCTGCTGGCTACAAGAAGAATCTCTGTGGCCAAAGCATTACACATATGCTGATGTTTTTTTAAATTATTATTATTATTTTATTTTAAGGGTTGATGTAGCCAAAACTAATTCAAAAGTTGCCATTTGGTACCATCTCTTAGCTCTGCTCAAAACTGCCAAGAGGTTATTTTTTTTTCCACCTGGCTGTTTTCAACTCTTTCCTTAGCCCTGCATAATGAATACATTTATAGAAATCTGTGTAGATAGATAATAAATTCCCTTTGCTATCACACATCGAACTCTTCCCCCAGGTTGCAGAGGGTATATATAACTTCATTCAATTGCTAGTTTCTATGTGATTTTGCAGTTGCATCCAATTTTGCTGTGAGGTGAGTCACTATCATTATTTTTTCTTGCAAACACAAACAATTTCTGATGTGCAAGAATTTCCACTACTCAGAACCTAGCTCACCACCCTCCAGTGTGCACTGCTACTCCCTAGACTTGGGTGGACCAACAATGGGTGAGCAACAATTCTGGTGACAATTAACTTCTGCAACCTAGTCTCATTACTAATGATAGCTAGGATCCTGATGTCCATTTTCTCCATTGCAGCCTCACTGCAGTATTTTGCATTATTGTATCTTATTTTTCTTAACCAGCACTTAAGGAACACTTTACGTTTCATGTTCAAAGTGAAGGTCCCTCAAATACTACCAAATTCCACCTTTGTAAAAAACATCACTATGTTGCTGTCTTCACCTCATAGCATTCAAAAAATGTTTCCATTTTTGACCTTTTACTTCAGCATGTCTGATACTGCAGCTGTGATATCTTACCCACACTTCATTCTATAGTTTCAAATAGTAAAAAGTTACTAAAATGGCAAAACTGGCCTTCTGTACTTAGAGGTCACCTCTGACACTTGAGTCATTATGTATTTCTACAGATCTCAATTTATGCTTCAAACCTCAGATACGTTTGTATTGTAAATTGCACAGCATTCACCAGCACTATGCACCAACGAGCAGATGAGCACTGGAACTTGACTGAAACTGAGTCATTGCATCTTCACTAGAATCATCACCATATAAACCCAATTTGTTTGTACCATCACATTAAGCTTCCAATTTAATGCAGCTTTCTGCACATCCCTTGCCTTCCACCAGTCAGACAACAGCAACATGCCTCTGCATTTAGGAAATGTAGACATAATCACTAAAACAAGTCTACCGTATACCAAACACTTCCACTGTTTAAGTAATTTTTAAGCAACTAACTGCATTTATTTTTGGTGGTTATCCTGGAAAATGAAGGAAAAAAAATCAGGAAGATGACTGGAAAACAAAGGTGCAGGAAATAGGAAAAGCTTTAAGAAACAAGAGAGCAAATTATTTAAAGGTTCTGATCCTTTAAAATTCTTATTCTCAAGACAGCAATTTAGGTACAAAGTATTTAAAATTTATTTAGAAGTTGGAAAATCAGCACATTTCAGTAGAACAATCCGCATACAATTGTGCCTATGACTTAACTTCTTCCATGTAATTCTTTTATCCGTGAAAAAGTCAAGAAATCTGTAACTGCAACTGTTGATTACGGTTTGCTAGCAATCCTTCGTGTGTAGCTTGATGATGGAAACCTAAGGATGGATCAAAATTAGATCTATAGTCTTTCACCAATAAAATATTTTACCTGAATAGTTATAAATAGGAACTTTGTAATTATCAAGTATTCCATAATATCAGCTATCTTAAAGGCCACTTAAATACTCCCAGATTTTAAACCTAACAGCTGCATACAAAGGGGTATCATAGTCTGTTTAGATTCTGTAACTACAGTTTGCATTCACCACTGACACCAAGGCAAAACTTCACTCAGTATAAACCTGATACACACAACTGAAGTTAGCTTATAAAAAAAAAAATTATCCTGGACAAAGTTAAAACAAAAAAAATAGTATTTGGTCTTTCAGCAATTAACTGTACAGAACAGCTTTTTCATTATCTTGTTATGTGAAAGAACAGAAAAAGACCAAACAAGAGAAAAATAATGATAGGAAGTCAAAACCACCTCTCAGATTACCACAAAGCACTGGGGTTACGTTACCATTTTTCTCCTCTCTCTTTAGCATCACGTACTAATGATGCATGTACTATTGTAATGCACTGCATTTAAATTCTTTCTCTTGCATTCCCCCCCAGTGCCTACCATGACATTCTTTGGTAATCAGCAAAAAACTTCTACCAAAAGAAACCCACTTTTGAAGAGTGCAAGTGTCAAAAATTGTAACTCAAGACAGGAAACGGTGATAATCATAGAACCACAGAATCACAGAACAGCCCAGGTTGGAAGGGACCTTGAAAGATGGTTTGGTCCAACCTCTTGTGGGAAAGGGAGACTAGATGAGATTACCCAGCACCCTGTCCACTTGTGTCGTGAAAACCTCCTGTGACGGGAACTCCACCACATCCCTGGGGAGGTTGTTTTCCAGTGATTGACTGTTCTTGTTACTGTAAAAAATTTCTTTATATCAAGATGAAACGCCTCTCGATGCAATTTGCACCCGTTGCCCCTTCTCCATGTGGCTCCTTGTGAAGAGAGAGTATCTGCCCTCTTTGTAGGTGCCCTTTAACTACTGGAAAACTGTGATGAGGTCCCCCCTGAGCCTTTTATTCTCTACGGAGAAGAGACCTGAATCCTTCAGTCTTTCCTCACAGGGCAGGCTCTCCAGTTCTTTGGTCATCTTTGTTGCTCTCCTTTGGGCCCCCTCCAGTCTGTCCTTGTCTTTCTGGAATTGTGGGGACCAGAACTGGACACAGTACTCCAAGCAGTCTGACAACTGCTGAGTACAGTGGGATGATCACATCTCTATCTTTTTTAGTAATGCCCAAAAATGTTCTCATTTTTGTCTTGCATCAAATATAAGTTAACCAGTGGATTATATACAGAATCACAGAATCACAGGTTGGAAGGGACCTCAGGGATCATCCAGTCCAACCTTAAACATTTCCAATTTCATTTAAGTTTTCGCTCTGACTCCAATACTTCCTGGTTTTTGCCAACATTGGATGTCCTGCTGGAAAATGCAGCTCAGTTATCCAAAGCCAGGTGCTAACACCTTTAATAGCCGGGTTAAATAGAGAAATCTTACCCACATAACATAGTAGGCAAAATTGCAGTATTTTCATCCATAAAGGTCTTTAAAAGCTGGGACGTATTTTATCTGGTCTCAAAAGTTTGTTCATACATCAGAAATTCTATACTGAGTCCACAGCAAACCTGCATCTGGCCCAGTGCCTAGTTTCCAACAGCAGTTTTCCATGAGTATCTGCCACCTAAATATTAGAAATTGGTCATGTGAAGAATGGTCCTTCCCTGATAGATACCTCCAGCAACCTGCAGCTCAGCTGATTTATTAGTTTATGTGAGTTATTATGCATATTTTGCAATGACGTAGCACACGCTGGACAGGAAACGGAATCTGAAAAATCCATCAACAGCAAGACAGAGTAAGACGATTATCTTATCGGCATGAAAACTGCCAAAGAACATAAAAAGACAAGAAATGTTATCCAGACACTTCCTTTTATTAGGACACTGAAACAGTTTAATGCACAAGTGCTTTGTGTTAGTTGTAAATATTTCCTCTGTTTAAGCAGCATTTACAGCTCATGTACATTTCTTGAGTCATCTTAAGATGCAAGACACTTTTGCAGTAGCAACTTCATAGATCAGTGAATGCCAACACTCCACAACCCTGTTTAGAATAATAAAGTCCAGATGGAGTGACAGAAAGGAGACAGTACACCATTCTGTGCAGTGACTGGGATCATATTTCAAAAGTGGAAAAAAAGAAAAGTTATTCAGCCATACCTCTCTTTCTTTCTTAATACTCTCCTTATGCATTTCACCTCCTGCCCAAAAATAATGATTACTATAATAAACAGAAAAGGCATCTGTAGGTTTTCCTATAAAAACAATGAACCTACACAAATAACAATCAATTATTTTAAAATATTCAAGGAAAATAGATCTATTTGATTAAAAAAAGAATATATATATATATCATGTAGACATATTTCTTCAAGCCAAAACACCTTCAAAGTATAAATTCTTTCCAGTCCATGCCAGTCTCCACCTATTGCAAACAACTGCTTTCATCAGGACAATTTCAATAAATGGCCACCTTATTATAGTTAAGATGCATTCCTTCTCAACTACCAGATACTATGTTAAAAAAAATTAACATTTAATTTTGATCACTGTTTATTACCATGATGCTTCCACTTAGCTTAAGCTCTGTTCCAAACATATGGCAGGGCAAAATACATAAATTAGTTGAATTAAAATTAAGAATCTGTTTTCAACAGAAACTCTGAAGTTCGGGATAAGACCCTACGTGTTTGATTCACCTCACAGTGTCCTGCTGAATAGCTTTCCATTTATTCACTAAGACCCCAGCCTCGCTCCCACATCTGAAGAAATGGATGAAAAAGCCCCACTTCACTGAAACATAACTACAAAGCAACTACAACAGGCTTGATTGTATTTATCAGCCTAGAGCACTGAGAATTTAAGCACTTTAACAGGCTTCTGATTTTTTAAATGTCAAAAGTTTAACCGCAATCACCTGCTGTCTCCCTAACCCCAACCAACTTTTTTCCCCAGAGCCATCCTACCCTTTATCTGTTCACCATGCCAGGGACATTTATCCAAAAAAAAAAAGCCAACATGAAGAGGGCCAGACATGTTTAAACTGACCAGGGATATCGCTCTCCACCAGCTACATCTCATAAGTATCTTGATTTCTCAGAGACCATGTATATAACCTGTCAGTAAAACACACATTATAACAGTACTTCAACTGCTGTCAACTATAAGTCACTTCAGTGCAATCTAAATGCTTCTTTTTTATACACTTGTAATCAACAAAAATTGACAAAGGCAGTTTTACCAATGTTTTAATGCTGTGTATGTGTTTACCAAATGAATCTGATGATAGTATCTCTTAGCAACGTAATTGAACTTTTGTTTCATCAGAATCGCTTAGTCACAGCTTTGAAATTGCCAGAAATTCCACTCTGCTTCCTGCCAGTTTAGGAGTTATCATTTCACTTTATAGCAAAAACAAACCCAGGTATCTAAAGAGCATTGCCAGTTCTCAAAAGCGCAACAAAAAGAATTTCCCCCGTTTGCAGTCAACCTAAAACAAAATGCAAGAAGTGAATACAGACTCTGCAACCTAGTATTTCAATGCTCATTGTGATTTGCTTACCTTCACAGAATCACAGACCAGTAGGGGTTGGAAGGGACTGCTGGAGATCACCTTGTCCAACCCCCCTGCTTGAGCAGGGACACCCAGAGCAGGGGGCACAGGAATGCATCCAGGTGGGTTCTGAATGTCTCCAGGGAAGGAGACTCCACAACCTCTCTGGGCAGCCTGTTCCACCACTCTGTACCCACAGGTTTACCTTGAACTCCAAAATAATTTATTATGCTGCATTGGAATCCAAGTACCTAATTTGTTCCCAGTTTATTCAAAGGCTTGAGTTTCCTTGATTATTCAAGTTTCAATTATCAAACCAAAAACGGCTCACAAGCTCAAACTGTAGTGATAATTTTTAATTTCCATTTCTTGCAATCTCAGAGGCTCTTTAGAAGGTTGATCGTTCTATTCTTTGGTTCCAGTCTGTAAAATGGGAATCAGCGTCCTCCCCCACATTTTTGCTCTTTCAAATTGTTGGCTTCTCACAGGCTTTTACTCACAGTTAAGAGAGAAAAATGTAACTATCAGTGAAATAGGAACACTCACATTGGGATGAAGGTTTCTCTGCATTGCACAGATAACGATTTAACTATTTCAAATAGTCAAGCAACAATCAAAAAAGTGGCCAACACAACTTTAGCTGGTTTATCTGAATGTATGCAGGTGAGAATTTTTGAAAACCAGTGGAGTGACTGCCACTATGAACTGAAGAAGGCAACATAGACTAAGCTGATCTGATGCAGGATATTCAGCAAAATATGGCGATCATGCTACAAATTCTAATTATAATAAAAATCCAAGTCAAGCATGATTAACTTTTTATTTAAACAACGATGTTTCTCAAAAATAGTCCTGTAATCCTTATAGCAGCAACCAAAAAGGCACATAAGTACAAAACAACCCAGAATACAGATCGGGCAGAATATAACATTTTTAAATGGGCATTCTTAAAGCAACATCCTGAAATATGTAGCTATATTTCTTTTTTATTTTATAAAAAGGTACAGCTTACTGTCATCCTTCCCTACCAGTTTCCTCTGGTGGGTGGAATATGTCCATCTGTGTAATATTCATCTGCGCTTATTGAAAATCCTGATAATGTAACCTCCAAATATTACTGTCCAGTTACATGGGGATTTTATGTGCACATATTGAGTTGTGTTTCAGTAGTATTTGTACCATCTAAACTGTTATTTAGCTATCTGTGAGTCTTTCCCTCTAAGGTATACTTGTTTAGAGATAAAACTTAGCACACACCATTTTAGTGCTTCAAAGTAGTCTGACTAAGCTAATATTTAGTTGCTGTTTCAAAACCTTGGTTCATTCTTCATGTTGCTTATGACTTCTCTTCAAGACTGGTACAAAGCCCCCCCTGACTAAATATTCTATAATCAAATGACATCAGTTTTACAATTCAGAGGGTTCAGTTTATATGTTTTAAAGTTAGCAATACAAAAAACCTCACCCATAATATCAAGCATGCATATAATTGCATATGAAATGCAGGAAGTAAATAGTATTTAATATGAATTTACCACTCAGATAATGGAATTCTCTGGCCAGGTATTCTTAAAAACTGGCTTCCAAAAATAGTTAAACATATAAACAAAAAAAGAACTGGAGTTCCTCCTGTAATTCAATAATAAATGATGTAGTATAGCACAAAACTATCTCTTAATGTCTTATTTTCTCCTTTTTGGCAGTATTAGGAACAGCCTATCTTCATTTGAGGGGTGAGGGGAATAAATCCTTGAAATTTATTTGAAGTTCCTACATTCTCAGAATATGCAGAGGAAACAACACATTTCAGATGTTTTTGGGGAAAACTGAATGTTGATAATGCATTTTTTAGAACATTTAAGGGTTTGAAGAGATAAATTTAAAACTTTTTAAGATGCAACTTATGAAAGAGTCCTGATGTAACAGTGATATCCCACTTTAAGGAATGCTAGTAAATAGTGGAGTTTGAATTGCAAGTACAGTGTCATTGACTAATTCAGCATTCAGCATTCCTCCCCTGCTGCATTTGTACCATTCTGAACCAACCTTGTTACTCAGTCAGGTTTCAATGCCACCAGTGAAAGAACTTGAACATCTGAAGTGAAGTCATTATATAGTGTAAAACACTTATCCTGATAATTTGGGGAAAGAGGAATCCAAAAGATCAGCCTAATTCAATACAGACTGCGCAGCTTCCTTAAGAAGTGATGCGGCTTTGTCCAGTTCTTGTTCTGTTTGTTCCACTGTTATCACTACTCGAATACTAGAAAAAGAAAACCAGAATACACACAGTAAACTTTAATCCTTCCTTTAGACTTTTCTTGTACTAATTTTGGCACATTAAGATCACCATCTCTAGGGAAATTATTATTAATTCAATTTCAACCAGAAACAAGACATGTAACTAAATAGAAATTGTCAGACTACTTTTATCACACACATGCGTGCACACCCCACCCTCCCCACCCCCCCGAAATTTGATTGTTATCTTTTTCACCTGCAGATGTGCAGCTCATGGTAATGTGCCTGGTAACGGGCAACACGATGGTCATTGAGATTCAGGTAGTTTTGATACAGTTATTTCAGGGTATTAGCATCTTGTAACAGTCACTGAAAATATACCTCAAAATGGAGCCTTTCCCATTTTTACAGGACCAACTATTCAATCCAGTCTACTGAAGAAATCACAGCACTTCATGAAAAGAGACAAAGTCATATCCAATAAAATGAAATAATGTATTAACTTTCAACTAACCTTGGTGGAGGAAGACATTTTTCTTCTTTCTCCAGATAGCGGGCCTGAGTTAATGCAATACCACTATTCATGCACTACAAATAAAGAAAGGACAGATATCATCAATCTGGAAACTTCTGATGGCATATCCCTTTGATCACCAAATACACATAACTAACTTTCATGAGTTTGGTGTCACGATAACTCTAAGTTCTTTCCCAAATGGAGGTTTTGAAGGTTGTGCAAAATTATCTCTAATTTTAATACAGCATAAACACATAAAACAGGTTAGGGTGTAACTTCTTTAGCTTTCATCTCCAAGTAATCAGACAAAAATGCTGTATTAAGTAGGCTATTAAATAATATTTAAGCATATTTTCAAGGAAACCAAGTTCAGTTTAATTTTGGTGTGTAGTCTTGTTTACCTGCCACCTGAAATATAAAACTTCTTCATCAACCTTCATGTGGGAGAAAGAGAACCAATGTGTATTGAATATGGAAAAAATACTATATATAAAACACGAGATTTTGCACACAAAAAAGAAAGTACATGGACTCAAACAATCAAAACCACAGAAAGCTGGACCTCAAATGGTTAAAATATACCACCAGAACTCTGTTCAAATGATAGCTTTTATTCTTATGAAAATCATAAAAGTTTTTAAGCAACAGTTTTATATGCAAATTTAACTTGAGTTTTGAAGTACATAACAGGAAATAGTTACTTTCTGAAGTAAAAGATCTAATATATAGTTTTATTTAGTGCTGCAGGACTAAACATCTGCAGCAAGAACCGGCTACAAGATGGTCTTTAAAATCACCCTCTAGTCAGCAAAGAAACTATTTCAGCATTCCTGCAAGACATTCCAACAGCTACCCAATAAGCCTCCATACCCACATGTACTTCATTCATCATTCAAAGGCAATGATATATTTCAACTGCTATGGGGACACTTACATAATCCACAACTCTTTTGAGTAACTTCACATCATCTTCTCGAGATCCAGAGCTCTCTTCCAACTGCAGGTGCAATGCTGGAGAAAAACATTCTCCCACTACTTTTAAACCAGAAACGCTAAAACAAATAAAAAAACTTTAATGTACATCCTACTCAAACACGTATGTTAAAGTTCTAGATAGTAAGTGTTCCCCATTCTGGTGGCAAGTGAGAAAAGAGCGATATTTCACTTTACTAATACTAAGGCAGACAAAACATATGTGCATTTCAGCTTGCAACAGGTAAAGGTAAGTTTTCTTATCAAGTTAATATCTTTTCTAAGGAGTTACTAAATGTAGTTTCACCAAGTTTATGTAACGATAGTGACTCCTCGTTTTGCAAAACAGATTAATGATTCAGAAATTTTGAAAGGAGCCTTAAGAAGATGTAGGAGAAATGTCAGCATTAGGCCTCTATGTTGCTGATAAAAACAAAGCTAGCTAAGTCAAGTCTTTGAAGTCTGTAATAAGAAAATAAATAATAATAATCTTTTTATCCACATATATGATAAGACGAAAATTATTTCCTGTGGAAAATCTTTACATCATCATCTGTCACTTAGTCAGAAGCTCCTTTAAAACTAGTTATATTACTAGCATTGCTCCCACTTCCGGTATGTAGGCACAGTTGTTAATTGAGTTCTTAGAATTTGGCTAAATGATTGACATTTGATTGTCAAAAAATGATTTGACATTTGATTGTCATTGACACATCATATTCAAGACTGAGTTATTCACTGCCAAAAAACTGTATCCAATACCCAAGCAAGACCTCTGGCCTCCAAAATTAACAATTCCCATAAACTCATGTCTACCATCAGCTGTAATTTTGATTTCCTGACTTTGATGAGCTTGCCTCACACACATTCTAAGTTTATACCCTCATTTTCAAATAGGTTTTCTATTTTCACATAGTTCAAGGCCCAGTCAGAACAGAAGAGATATTAAATCCATAAACACCAGAACTTGATGCTATAGGAGAGATAATTGGCACTACAAACACACTGAATCAATTACAACCTTGAAAAAATAAAATTACACTCTATCACGGAAAGCATCTTGCATTATTTCTACAATGCTATTTCAATTCACGGTCCGTTTCAGAAAGACAAATCAAACTGGTGTTGTTGTTCAACTACAAAACTGCAAACATTCTGGTGTCATTGACCTATACTTGCAAACCAACTGAGCACTGGCGACTTCTTTAATACACAAGCAGGCAGGCTGCATTTGTCTAACTATTGCACACGTATCTAGGGATCAGGGATACAACGTTCGGTAACGTAAAGGACAAGGAAAAGCAGTCCAGCAGTCCAAGGTCCAGCTACAAGGTAGGAAAACAATACACAGTATAGCCGTATAACATAGCCATTCTTAGTTACATTCCCTAGGAGTGACCTGACTTCTGAGAAGTAGCGCTCTACAAGCAGGGAGGTAAGTAGAAGTCAGACAAAGTTTCACTGTAATTTAAATCTGTTTGCTGGAGGACAGAGTTTAAGACAAGCCACTACAACAATTATATTTTGTTTAGAGAGACAAAGTATTAGCTTCTAGTTACAAAACGGACATAATTCTTTAACTCAAATAGATAATCATAAACTTCACCCCCTCCAAAAAGTAAATGAGAAAAGACGAGTAGGAAGCAAGCTTTGTACCACTTCCATTCAAACTTAGTCTTTGTCTGAACAATATGCTTTGTATTTCCTATACAGTTACTTACAGAGGCTGCTTACAAGTTTCAAGCCTGATTTTAATCTTAAAACTTTTTCTGTGAGTCACAGCTGCAGTAAACTGAACTACATAATTCATCTTACCCAACTATTTGAAGAAACCCAGGAGTTTAATATGAGGTCTTCCAATGGCAATACTTAATTTTCATGTAAAGTATTAACATTTTTTTTCTCAGCCTCTGCCAAATCAGGATTCAACAAGTATTTGAGGATCCAGTGCATGTACACTGTAACTTTCCTGAAATTAGAATTCAGTTTCCTAAGAAACACTGGGAAAGTACTTTTCGAACACAAATGTACAACTTCCACACAAAAAAGAAGTCTGAAAGACTGATTTTGAAGTAACAAAAGAACAAAACTAGCCTCCTGAACTTCAACACTCCTTTTACGGCTAGTTGTATATTAGTAAATTAAATATGCCTTGGACTGTTTTCTGGTCTTGCGGTGAATGGGTATGGAATGACTCACATCCATACTTTTAAAATCTGAGTCTCCACATCAGGGTGGCCACATCCAAACTGACTGCTGGGAACTGTTCCTTGTTCAAGAGTTGGCATGAGCTGCACCCAGGAGTCCTTTCAAAGAGTGCTGCTTGGCCTGAGCCAAACCCATGACACAGATCACTCCAACAATTTGACAGGACAGAGTAGACAGTTGAGATCCAGTGCCCAGGGATGCTTCCTGACATTAACATACCAGTATGGATGTAGCCTCAGGGAGCTCCGTCCTCACAGATCTCCACACCCCAGCTACAAGGTTGGGCTGCAGAACTGAGTGGCAGGACTAGGCTATTCGTGCACAGGAACCCTGTGCAGCTGGGCTGCCTTGAACACCATAAACATTTCCATCAGTTTTGCCAAAAGAAAACTAGAACGAGGTCTCACTGGAAAAACATCAAGTTTCTCTGGAAGGGAAAATCATTAAAAATAAATCTGCTTTTCCCAAATGAATACTTGCTTTATGGGAAAATTCTCAGCCAGGTGTAGCACATGCAAATAAGTAATGAATTATTTAAGAGATACCACCTACTACTGTCATGCTTTTTTTTAAAAAAACCACAAAATTCTGTCCCATCCATCCTGTCTTTCTGCAACAGAGCTTCTTCTTTTCTGTTTACTAAGACACTAGATATTTTTAAATACAAGACAGAAATCTACTTTATCTAAGATTGTGAACAAAGTTAAGAACATTCCTGATTTGTCATCCTCTTAATCATCCTCTCTTTTACGGCATTTCCTTATGCTTTATAAACTGCCATAGACGATAAGGAAGTAGTTCTATGCAGGATTCAGAAATATTCTTCAACTTCTTCCACAAACTGGCACTTGGCTTGTACCCGGAACAGGAATAAACACCCGTTGTTCCTCTAGCTTACAACACTACAGTTTCTTCCTCCACCATAGTCCATATAAAGACCCACATTTTTCTGGAACAGTAATCATGTATTGGTCCTTACATATCAAGTCCTAAATTTCATGCGTTAGTTACACTTTGGCTAGAATATTCCTTTACTCTTAATTTGTTCCCTTCACTGTATTTATTCTGTTCTGAGAAAGGAGCTGCATATTCTTTCCCACTTTCGTTGTGTACAGTTCTACCACCATTTTACACTCTCTTTTAAACCAACAGTTAGTTTTACTCTTTCATAGTGAGAGCACCATAAAGAGTTGGAGTCAAACAGCAGCCATGGTTAGGCAGGGAAGATGAATGCATTTAACATCACAGCATTAAAAAAGCTTTTTCTGAAAACTTTGCCTCCTCTTTGAACCATCACACACTTTTTCTAGTGTGGTTATTAATTAAAAAAAAGAAAAACACACTGGACCCTGCAAATATTAGGTCAAATTTTCTCTCTAATATTGCTTTACGCAATTGTTAGGAGAGTTTTCCTGTTGCACAGCTGCCCTGTTCCCTGGTGTTATTAAATCTTTTAAGTTCTTTCCCGGTATGACCTAGAAGAATTATTTCCTTTGCTTTTTTTTTTTTTTATTTTTGGACCTCTATACTACCACACTGTTTTCCATAAGGCAAAACCACAAAAGTCCTATTACAGACACTCAGGCATTTTTCCTACTTGTTGATTTGTGGCTATACTAATCACTGAATTTAAGTGAAAATGTAGAATTAGTCACAGATATAAAAGTACCAGCCATGGCTTGTTGCTTCCCTTTTGCACTGAATATTAACAAGTAAAAGGTTGGTAACTTTTCCTATTACTTTTTCCCTGTATTTTAAACATATTTATAATTATCACCCAAAAATGACAGGTAGAGAAGAGTATTACAGTTATTCTCCTTTTAGCTCAATCATAACAATCTATTACTAGAAAGAAGAGACGCTAAGAGTTTTGAAGTTACTCTAAAATTTTCATTTCAGGTGTAGAAGGATCTGGGTATCTTTGACCTAAAAGCCTATGCATTTTAAACCCATGCTGAAACAGAACACAGTCAGAGGAGACAAGGATTATTTGATGGTAGGATTATTCCAAAGAAGTTTTGAATGTAGCTAAAGTTCTAACATAAAACATCAGCTAAGCAGGAAACTGCTTCTTTGAAATAAGAATCAACTCACACTGAATAACTAAGTGACTAATACTAAAAAAAAAATCAGCTAGTATAATCTATCATACATTATAGATTTTGTGTGTGTTTAAATGTTACTTATTTCTATAATATGTAACAGAAAACTGTTGAAGCCAATGAATTCTAAAATACCAGCTAACATATCTATTCTGCACATTAAACAGTTGTTGAATAGTCAGTAATTTCTGTATTTTTTAGTGTCAAAACCGTTCAGGGAAAAAAGCAATTACTCAGTACATACATCTTTTAAAACAGGATAGTGTTAGGCAAATTTAAACAGAATCTTTATTTTTCAAATAAATTCTAGCAATTTTCTATGTACCTCCAGAATACTGAATACTTCCATTACTGTTTAACATTCACGTCTCATATGTAAGAACAATATTGTATTAAAGGTGACTGCAAGGTGCACTGAGTTTTCTGAAAAAGCATCTGCTTGGGCTACACCCCAAACGCTTTTACTTAGACAATATTTTCAAAATGCTTATCACACTTTGCATCACTGAAAGCTATCACACTCTCCTAAAGTCTTAAATGTGTAAGGGCTTGCAAACCTCCTGACTGGCATTAAGGTATAATCTCATTTCAATACCTGTAAAGGGATTTAAAAATCTTGGACTCTTTTCCGTAAACGAACACAGACAGTTGGAAAAGCCTGACTTTCTTCCTTTAATACATACATAATTTAGCATACAGATCCCAGTCTAAGCATCTGTAAAACCAGAAACAGATTCGGGCAAGGAGAGTTCTTTAAAGTTGGCATTATAAAGGCATGGTCAAGTCAACAACAGCCAAAAAAAACCCCAAAACACACTTACCCTTGCAAAGCTTTGTGAATGTGTTCACATTTAGCCCGGAGAGTCTGAAAAATGTCTACATACACAGATTAAAAAGAAGAAAAAAGAAAAAAAAAAGACAAGGCTTAGATATCCAGTTTCTACTTTACATGTCTGTAAGTCTAAGATTTCAAAAAAGGTATCTGGAAGGAAAACTAAGATATACATATCTATTGAAGTACTAAGTCTCTTTGCAACTCTTCATAATGTTCCTGATTCCCATTTCTGCCAGGAAATGACAGGCTTTTAAGATCTGAAAAATGAATTGCTTCCCTTTATCTCATTACTCCAGCTGCATTGGTTCATGATCATATGGAAAGGACGAAACAAACACTTGGCAATGGGATTGAAATGGCAGGTCCAACTTTTTTATATCTATAAAATATCTACAGCCATTCAGACTCCGCTCCTTGATCCTTTCACCAACTCACTGCAAATTCTTAACCAGGAAACTTTTGACTCCTGGATCTGCAAATCCCAGTTCTTTTCCTCGGTGAAGGTTGACCCTCCACTACAGCTATCAGTTCCATAACTTACTAATAATTTTTTCTTGCCTTTGTTTACCTTCTGAGGGCTAGACATGGGCCATCTAGTAGTTTTTATTTCTTTGTGACAAATTAAATCCTGCATCTCTCTGCAGATGTCCTCCAATCAGTTGATGCTATTGAAGGTGAAAAACAAATACACACAGATTCGGCCAGTTTTGTCCTCCTCATATGCCTCTCACCCCCTCAACAGCCTGCAAAAAAATGTTTCTTAGTTCTAGCAACAAGGGCAATTCTCTGACTCCTAGAGCAGAAACTCCTGCCTGCCAAATTTATCCAAATGTGCTGTACTTGGTCCTGCCAAAATTGCAGGTGTTTGCACCATGATCATTCCTGAGATTCTTGCATGGACGCTTGACTGGAAAAGAAGAAAGTTATGTAGTGCAAGTGGAAAGGAAAGGGTTATTCAGTCCTGAGGAAATATATTTCTATTTGTTTCTCTTTAACCTTCCCCTCCTGTGTTTGTCTTGAAGGAATTTGTTTTCAAGGAAGAGGCATATCACTAGTCTAAAAAGCAAAATAATAATTCTTATTTGCTTGGTGATAACCATATCCATCCCTCCTAGCCTCAACTAACTTGCTCATTTTCAGCTGGAAGAAGGAAAGTGCAGGAAACTCTGAAGAAGAAAAGTAGGTTGGAAAATCATATGAAGAAAAAATAATGCATGTAAAATTGATTAGCTGAAAAAGAGGACTTAAACGAGTAAAAGGGGGAGGAATCAAAGTAGGGAAAAGTATGACTTATTAGTTTTTGGCAAAGAAAAACTGAAGAATAAAATTTTTCCTGAATTAAGTACCTGGATTATCTTCCATAATATTCAGAGCCTCAATAGCAGCAGCAGCTAACAAAGGAGGCAGGGATGCAGAAAAGCAGTAACCTTGACCAGACAATCGCTGTGGGGGAAAAAGAAAAAAAAAAACAAAACAAAAACAAAAAAACCCACACTTTTTTTGTTTATAGCAGTTTAGACAGCATTTTAGAAGTTCATTCACATACATTTAAACAACCTCTCCTCCACACTTATGGGTTCATGGGAAGATTTAGAAGTAGGTCTCCAATTAATCTACAATATTTCATAGAACCAGACATTGTCTGTATTAATAGAATGTTGTGTAGTAGTTTAGCCCTGGATGCAGGACTGGAAGGAATATTAATTAAGTTTGCCAATGACACAAAACTGGGAGGAGCTGTTGACACTCCTGATGGCAGAGGGATCTGGACAGACTGGAGAGCTGGGCAATCACCAATCGTATGAAGTTTAACAAGGGCAGGTGTCAGATTTTGCACCTGGGGCAGAGCAACCCTGGATGTACATACAGGCTGGGGAACAAGAGGCTGGAGAGCAGCTCTGTGGAGAGGAATCTGCAGGTTCTGGTTGACAGCAAGTCAAACACGAGCCAACAGTGTGCCCTGGCAGCCAAGGGGGCCAACCGAGTCCTGGGGCGCATCAGGCACTGCATTGCAGCCGGTCAAGGGAGGTGATTGTCCTGCTCTGCGCTGGTGCGGCCTCACCTCGAGTGCTGTGCAGTTTTGGGCGCCACATTATATTAAGGATACCAAGCTACTAGAGAGTATCCAGAGGAAGGCCATGAAGCTGGTGAAGGGTTTAGAAGAGAAACCGTATGAGGAATGGCTAAAGTCCCCTGGTTTGTTCAGCCTGAGAAGAGGAGGCTGAGAGAGACCTCATCGTGGTCTGCAGTTTCCTCACAAGGGGAGGAGGAGGGGCAGGCACTGATCTCTTCTCTCCAGTGACCAGTGATAGGACCCAAGGGAATGGCAGGTAGATGTGCCAGGGGAGGTTTAGGTTGGATATTAGGAAAAGGTTCTTCACCCAGAGGGTGGTGGAGCACTGAAACAGGCTCCCCAGGAAGGAAGTTGCGGCACCAAGCCTGATGATATTCAAGAAGCACTTGGACAATGCCCTCAGACACATCTTGTGAGCTTTGGAGTTGCCCTATGCAGGGACAGGATTTGGGCTTGGTCATCCTTGTGGGTCCCTTCCAACTCAGAACATTCTGATTCTATGATTCTAATTTATATTATAACACACCTTGCAAATTGGTATTAGTAACTAACTCCCATTTCTAAGTAACTAATCATTCCACACCATATAAAAATGAGACCTGGCTTACCTGATGGTCAATAATAAAAGATCTTCCACAGCAAAATCCTCCAATAGAAGCCAGGGAATTTTCCATGTTTGCACTAATAAGGTCTATATCATCAATCTGCCAATTAAATAATGAGATGATTTTTATTACATCAGGACTACTTATAATATAAATCTATTAAAGATGTATCTTCTTTCATATTATAATGAAAACTACAGATGATCCACCAAATTATCACATATTAAAATGAAGATACAACTGAAATAACAATTTTAAGCAATGCAATAGGACTTCAGGACTAGGGATTTATGGATCTGTAGATAATTTACATAGGATCATTCTTTTCCAGGCACTGCAATGTGAAGACGACAAACAGAAGAAACAAATTCTATAGATACTGGTGACAATCCCCCAAAGCACTCAGTGCGATAGTGTCCTTTAAGAATGTCTGTAGTCCCACTGCAGTCAGTAGCAGTTAGAATGTGGTTAATATTGAGCAGAAGCCTAGTTACACCAGAGTTTGAACCTTAGAGGCACAATTATCTTATTTCACTTGTTAGTTGCAAACATATTTTTGCCAGGCTTTGTCAGGCACACTGGCTTTGCCAGGCACACTGATGACCACTGCTAAAAATTCCCATTCTGAGCAGACAAAACTGAAAGATTATGTTTGTAAATTAATTTAACATAGAAGCCAATTAATCAGATGGTTGGCAAGTATCACAGTAGCACTGTTTCCTTTTCTAAAGCTGTTTAACATACATTTTCTGTTTTCCACATTTGGTATTAAGACATTTAAAGTGAAAACAATAGAAGATAGGGGAAGACAGAATGAATTTTCAGAATTTGATATTTCACTTCCAAGCTGAACTCAGACACTGTCAGAATGTAGTGGTAGATGCTTCACACTAAGACACTGTCAACCAAAAGAGCACTTCTCTCCCCAGATCAGATGGCTGTGGTAGAAAACAACAGCAAAGATACTGTTTTGGACTTCCAAGGTACTCCTCAGCTGAATAAGCACCACAAAAGGTAGACTTTTAGAAGAATAGTTTGGCTTAACCTGTAGTGACATAGTAAGACAACATCTTTGAAGGACCATCAAAAGCTTTATCCTATAAAACTGCAGCAAAGTAGGCAACAGAGAAAAAGTAGGTGGGCTATACACTGAAAAGATTTTTCTGACTTATCCCTGGACCCCAAATATTTATATGTAAGCATGACGTTTCTAAGCGTATGCAGCTGGAAAACACTGCAATTATCTCACTGAGTGTCCAAAAAAGGTTAAAATTATGCACTGTAAAAATTATTTTATCTTCCTTACTAAAGATAAGTAAAATTATTTCAAGTAAGCAGGTGAAAGTGTCAAGACCTGAACACTTTAAGACTGATAAATAAATGTTTAAATTTCTATCGTTCACTGCTAAACGTTGTCAATGACACAGGTATAAGAAAACCATTGCACAATTTGCTTCTGCACAAGTCTCTTGTTCACAACAAAAATCACAAAAAAGGCACTTACATTTATTCCAAAGTGTTCAGTAATTCCTCTTCCATGTTCTCCAAGGACTCCAAAGGAAAGGCTCTCCTCCAAAAATATTCTAACTTTGTATTTATACTTCAGTTTTATCTAAAACAGAGCAAATGATGTAAAATACTAGTCAAGTCCACCAGAATTTAGTAACAAAATGGGTAGGTATGATAAGGTAAAGACAGACAAGTACAGTATCCTGAACACTGCAAAAGTGTCAGCTGTAGAGTTGTGTTCTGTCATCAACACATTTTAGAAGCCTTCAAAATTCTTCCACCATGTAAGACTAGAGTAAATTTCATAGCTGTTCATGTACCAAAAGAAATAAAAAAAAATATAAATAGCCTATCAAGTGCTTTCAAAATTATGCATTTTCACAATATTTCTTCCATTATCCACTACATTCTAGTCGATTCTACACAAAAAGTCAATTTATGCTGAATAGCAAATGTTTTCCTTGGAGTCACTATATATGACAGGTGTGCGAGGATTTATTTGAAACTCCTTTTTTTTTAGATATAACTTAGTTTAATGATTTACTATCATACAGCATAGCTGAAAATACAGTTATGTCTTACAAGTTAAAACTAAGACCATAACCAGATATTCATTTGCAAGTCTCATTACATAGATCTTCAGAATCCTAATCCTGACGTTTCAAAACAGTGTAAGATTTGGGATCACCATTTCATGAACATTTGAGAAAGCAAGAAGGTAAACAAAAAACACACATGTAGAGCTTCTCCTTGCAAGCTTAACTATATGATACTACTATTTCATTAGCCACATGTTTTCATATGCAGAATTTAAAAGGCAAACTGAAGCCACTTACCAATTCTGGAAGAGGACAAATGTCTCCTGTGTTCATATACAATCCTTCTACTACAATAAACCTCCGAGTTACACGGGCCTTGCGGGGATTCTTCAGAGAAAGATATGGTTTCAGTTCATATCAATTGTTACTAACAAGTGAAGCTCTGAAGATTTTTTGATAGGGAAGGACAGCAGTGGGAAGGGAAGGAAGATAATGTCTCTTTTTCAAGTAAGCTTTTACTTTAATTTAAACTTAGTATTTATAATTTGTAACAAAAGTTGAAATGCCTCATTGGACTAGTTTTTCTTTATTTTGTAATAATTTTAAAGCTTTTAACTCTTACACAAGATTTAAAATGCCTTGTTTTGCAACAAATCACAACCAATCCATTTGAACTTTATGAATAAAATACAAACAACTACAGAACAAATACTACATATCTTGGTCTCTATCATATTCATCATTAGTCTGAGCATTTAGAAGTCTTTTCAACAAGTGGTTGGTGCACCAGAATTCTCAATGCAACACAAACCTCTCACAAGGAGTGTCTTCATAAAACACAACAAAAAAGTATTCGTAACATTCAAGTTACAACCTCATCTTATCTCTGGACAATACAGTCCATAAGACTATCCTGTGCTGCATCCTGCTTAAACTTCAATGGCATGATTCGAGTTTTGTTGTTTTAAAATGCCATTCCCCTGGTATTTACTTTAAATCTTATTGATATCTTCTGATCAAGGATATTAAGTCATCCATCTTACCTTTTTCAGTTCTTGTAAAAAGATTCAGAGAATTCTGGATGGGAGGCACCAAAACTAGGCACAGTCCACTCCACAAGCTGGACCAACTCTAGTGGTAAGACCTACCCATTCCTAGTCAGTATGCCTTAGTTATACACACATGGTCTATATTAAGCTCTTGGCCATGAACTTTGTGTTCACATTCAGCTAATTACATTAAGAAACTAACCATGTAGCTAAATCAAAGCACTCTAACAAAGTAAATGTGTTACACAAATTGCATCACTAGTCTGTCAACCACATCTAAAAACTCACGTAAAGATTATCTGACAAAATATATCTTCCATTAAGGTATGTTAACTAGTACATTGTCTATAAATTTGCTATTAATCAGATACATTACTGATTTAGACTGATGTTAAACCGACTGGCTTATAATTGTGTGGTTTATCTACTTTACTTTTTCTGTGTGTTAGCACAAAATCAGCTTTATTCCAATTGTCTAACTTTCCAGCATTCTGTGAACGAGGCACATAATGGTGATAGCTCTTCAGCTAATTCTTTTAAAGTTAATTTAATCAAGTTATCTCTCCTTGCTAATCCTGACTTTAATAGCTGCTTTTAGATACCCTTTTGTAGTACTGTCAAAATCAAACTGACACAAATTTTTCATGAGAAAGAACACCTTAAGAGTTGAATGCAAGATAGGTCTAAGAAAAAAAAAAAACCAAAACATTGATTCTATAAATTAAAGGACTAAGACTAGCCACTTTTGTGTTGATTTTATGGTGTGGCATTTGAACTGATAATTAAATTGCATGATTATTAGGTAAATGCAATTACACATATTCCTAAAAGACCAAAAAAAAGCTCTGTACTAGTATTTATAAAAAAATAATCTCACACTTCAGTCATCTGCCCATAAAGGTATTTCCCCACTAGCAATGCCTGTGAGCTCGCTTCCAGTGGTTACACAGACAAATGCAAATAAAAAAATTAACAAATAAATAAATATATTTAAAAACAATTGATCTTAATTACATAAGCAACATTAACTGCTCAGTAGAGATTTATGAAAACCAAATAACTGCCTATAAGCATTGCACCCATTCAATTACACAACCTAGTAAAAAAAAATGTGGGGGAGGTAGCATAAAAGAGTACAAATATTTCTTCAAAGGAATGATACCTTTTGATCTTCAGTCTCTTGTTCTTTCAACAGTTGTTCGAGGTCAGCCATATCATTATGCTTAAATAGCTTGATGTTACTACGAGATGCTTGTAATCCCTTCTGAATAGCAAAGCAAGCAGCTTCATCTCTGTAAATACAGCAAGCCCTTCTAAGTTTGCACTTGGTTTAACAATTATTCAAAGAAAGCTGGCTATTAGGAATGTCATGATTTTCAGCAGATATCTGTACTTAGGTGTAGTTAAAACCAGATTTGTTAAAGCATCATAAATTTTATTTACATTTTGAAAACTCATTTCCAAAGCTTCTCAACTTTTCTATGCATTATAGCCACTAGAATCAAGCCAACAGGTTTCTTCAAGTGTACACTGGTCCTTTTGTTTGTATGTGACAGCAGTTTATTTGAGCACAGCATTCCATGGACCAGGTACAATACCATGGTAATCATCACAGAAACCTCTCTACATTAGCTCTGGGTCTTAGAAAAAAAAGGCGCAAAGATGTGGCTGTAACATTTAGATGGTCCTCCAAGCATTAAAAATCTGCTTTTTAATATCCTTTGGGAATCACTCTCTCAGTGTTGAAAGAACCATCCACCATTTTTGTGTTGGAAAAGCAAATCTCTGAGCATGATGCGGGTATGCAATTTCACAGCTGCTTAAGTCAAGTAATCTTTTAAAAGTTGCAACTAAATCAAACCTTCTGCACATACTAACTACAGTAATTTCAACCAAGTTGCTTTTAAATTTGGTAAGACCTTTCGTCAGTGCAACACCGAAACAGTACAAAATAGCCAAATCCAGGATACGCTGGCATCTTGAATAGCATGCACAATCCTGGTCGTTTGTCTCAAGAAAGCTGATCCATAAAATGTGCAAAGATGACCAAAAAACATGATCAAAGTTATGACAGAACTTCTGTAAAAGAAGCCAATTAGGCTGCAAGCCTTACACTTAAAAAGGAGAGCACCGAAGAAAGATTTTGGCAGACATATAGAAAAGTATCAGCATGTTGTGGTTTAACCCCAGCAGGCAACTATGCCCCACATAGCCACTCACTCAGTCCCCTCATGGAGAAGATGCACCAGTTCACTGTCTAAAAATCAAATGCATCCACTGAAATTAGTAGGTGTTATATTCAAAACAGGTATTTATTGAAATTTTTTCATAAAATGTTCAAGTTAAACTGTGAAATTAGATGTCATAGAAGCATTTTGATATTAAAGATTTACAAAAGTACTAAAAGAATAGAAAGGCTTAAGAAAAATCCAACAACTCCTACTAAATCCAAACCCTCCTCTTGGGCTCAGAAAGTTTTGAATATTGTTGCATTGCTTCTCCTGGTTTTTCACTCTTCCCTAAACAAATTTTGATTGGCTACTCTCAGGGATCATATACTGGTCTTGCTGAATCCTTAGTTTGACCCCACAAAGCTGTTCTCATGTTATTTTAATATGTACCAATATTCATCCAAGTAATCCATTGCAAATATGCATGAGGGGAACAACTGCCCTGCAAGAAGGATGAAACGCCAGCGGTAAACAGCAGAAAGGCAAATATGAATGTATAGTTTCTTAAGAAGAAAACTAGGTATTAGACTTCTGTTAGTTCTTGCATGCACAAGTTTGATGGTTTTTTTTTTTCAGCTGAGTGCCCGAGTCTGCTCTTCCATAATAAAAGCGGTAACTGGTTTGATTTGGAGTATTTGGCAAAGAAAAGATATTTGAGCTTTGTACAACAAATACTTGATCAAAATCAGCATTATTTTCTAAATGGTTAACTTAATGTGATTAACAATAATGAAAAAGAAAAACTGAAAGGAAAACTTCTTAATCTGGAATTTCCCAAGTAGAAAACAACACTTACACAAACACAATGTCCCCTCTTTTTGAGTATGCAGGAATAGCACTGGCAATTGTTGCAAATCCATATGAGTATATAATAGCTTCTTCTGTCCTCATGAATTTTGCCAGTCGTTCTTCTAATTCTAAGTGCACATCTATATGAGAGAAAAATTGAAAAGATCTTAGACAGTTTACTTCTTTTGATATCAGAAAGGCTAACATCACTTTTATAGCAATTATCTAATTGAAGCAAACAGAATGTTTATCTTTAGGAAAAGTGTTACAACAAATAACTTCCCAAAAACCAGCTGCAACCAATCCAGCCTTACTTAAACTGACATGTAACCCAATATTAATCAGAAGTTTTGATAGATCTGAAAATATTTATGTAATGTGGTTCTCTTATGTTCTTATGCAACGGTAATTAAAAATCTACTTGTGATTAAACCACAAGGAAATGATGCAGCGTTCCTGGACTATAACTAGGGAGCACAGTTACTACAGTCAGACAACAAATAGCTATGTAATTTATAGCAATTAATGAGGTCCTGTTGGCAGACTGTCAGTTCTTCCAAGCTGATGCTTCCACTGCATATAGCACAGCTATCCTTGTAACAGAAAAATGCTCTTGTCAGGCTGCAATCACATACCATCTCCTGAATGCATTTCAGCTAACAGAAAAGGTCACCATCTCCATGCTAGAGATTACTCACCCTCAAGATTAATTGACACAATTACACACACAAGCATTTCCCAAACCAATTCAGTCAAAGCGCCCCATGTTAGAAACAAAACACCACTAAATCATAAGACTAAGGAGGGTAATACGACATGGTGAGTGGATTGCTGCTGCAGAAAGGTGACCACAGAGTTAAGTGTTCTGCCTAAAAGCAAAATAACCTGTATCAAACAAACTGTTATTTTACTGATGTAACTCTCTTGCCACTACCTGCTTCTGCTCGCAAATGTTAGTCAGAGAATTATGCCTTTCATCAACTGGAAATAAACAAGATTAAAGGGCAAAGAGAAGTCCTTAGTGTGTGACTTGAAAGATCACCATTGGCCAAATGTTACCTTTCTAAAATTATTGAAAGTTCATTGAAACTAAAATCAAATGAGGCAATATCAGTTAAAAACACAGATTCTTCAATAGCCTATGAGGCATGGTTATTGCCATGGTTATGACAATGTTGCTATTTCTAGCCAGGTACCAACATCAAGAACGTAAAAAAAAGGGCTTTGTAAAAATCTTAAATTTGCCATACTAAACAATTATCTAGCATAACATAAAATTCATATATTTATACAATAAAAGCAAAAGGTAATTCTTCAAACAACAGTCTCCCAATCACAACCAAGAGCAATTTTATCCATAGACCGCAAACTATAAATCTTCAACAATCCTCTCCTAACATTTACCTGAGCATCAAAAAAAGGAATGGAAAGGAATTCTTTTATTTGGTTTTCCACTAGTTTTAAATGGAAACAAAACATTTCATCACTTATTATTTGAAAGCTTTCTTTTCTGCCTATCACTTTGATCCAGCTGTAGTAGATGTACCAAATATTCAGAGAAACCTAGAACAAAGACCAAAGTCTTTGGAAGGAAGGATACTGATTGGAGTTATCTAATTTACTTTCTGATAGAGATTTTAAGTAGTCCTTTTTCAGAATCTCTGCATCTTTTCCTTTATAGTTACATGGACTTCAGGACCAATAAACCAACCTCCAGACAAGCTTAAAAACAGGATGGATGAACTTAGATTCAATTGTTGAACAAAAAACCCAAGAAAGATCTTTTTCTGGCAGCAAGCACCAAAAAAAGAGGCTGGCCACATGGCACTTAAAACATGCAATATAAACAACGTTTAGCCAAAAACGTTCCTACCTGAAGCCCGACCAGTAGAGAATAACAAGGGCAAACAAGGACTGGAATACTACTTTGAGTGCCCAGCTCAAAGACCACCTATATCCTTCAACTAAAAAACTGGAAAAGATTATGAGACCATCACAGTTAAAAATTAAAACTTGCATGCTCCTCACTGAGCTTTACTCAGTAACAACCACCACTACACTGAGCAAAGGCTAGTTAAAAACAGTGGGCGAAAGATACACTGTCACCAATAACGAGCTAATGGATATAATCAGATTTTTGTTAAGGAAATAAATTTTACAAGTCTAGTAAATTTTGCCAAAGGCAAGAACATTTAAGTTCAGAATGACATAGAGCATACCCAAATTTGAATCAACATTACATAAGGGAATGAATGCTTTGTATAATCTTGAGGTTGAAAAGCTTAAGACAGTACTAATTAAGGCTTCACTACCATTCCATCATGATAAAATCAGAATACTATCTGACTCTCGTATTCTTCATTGCAATGATTTGCTTTAGTCTCTGGTTACATCACTTGGATTAGCGTAGCTTAAGTGAAAGCTTCTAACACTACCTAGAGTACATTTGCAGAGAGGAAGATATGATCGGAACAGCTTTCTAATTATAATTATGAAACCCTAATGAAGCTATTATTGTCAACAACTGCTATGAAGTGCCAGCTTAGTGCCTAGTATGTGCTTGCATGCAAGTCAAAAGCAGAACTAAGACCAAATCCCACATCATCTTTTATGTATTTTATCAGGTAGCCAGTCCTGATCTCCCCAGTAGTACTGAAATTGTGGCTGCTAGGCAATCAACAATAGCCTTAAGAAAAACCCCACCACCAAAAAAGTGATACACCCCTCAGCTGTCATTGTGGAGCAAATAACCACAAAGATTCGGTTATGTGTGCATATACTAGTATCTCAAGTACAAGGCATAGATGCAGTTTTCAGGGATATAGCACAAAGCAAAAATGTCTTAACAGGAACTCACTAAATCAACAAAATCCTTTCAAACAGGCGGACATATGAAGAATCAAGTCTTCATTCAAAATTAGTTATAACATCGTATCTGCATTTCCAAATAAAGAGATCTCTAATATTGATATGAAATATCAGCCCCTAAGAGGGGATAATTCAGAGTGACAACAACTGACAATCATCAAGTAAATCCTATATAGCTAAGTAAGAGGAAACTACATAGTTCTGGAGACAACATGACTCATTTAATGAAGTCACAGCACAAGAAAAATTGTGTTATAAGTTTGAGGCATAAAACATTACTGACCCAAGAAGTGTTTCTTATCAGAGATTCACAATCCTGCACTACTCAGTGTTTAAAGTCAAGGGAAAATGGGAAGACAGTTTGGTATCCAACAGGAACAGCAGGTATTTGTCTCAAATTTTAAACCAATTCTCTGTTACTTTACCTGTAAAAGATGATACTTCTGATATTTGAGTATAACATTATTTCTTCACTAGTGATGTCATGCAGCAATACCATAGATTATATTCCCTGCTTTGTGAAATAGCATTTACCCAAAAAAATTCAGAAGCCAATGAACAGCAACCAAACTAGGTGCAAAAGCTATACAGTTTGGATTTTAGGATTAGACCTCCAAAGAGGGCAGGAATCAACCCAAAGAACCTCACTTATCAGAGAAAATCAACTTTTAACCACTCTGCTTAGAATAATTCCTAGAAGTAAGCAAAGTGAAAGATTTCACAAAGCTTAAAATCAGACTGAACTCAAAAGGCAGGAGGCTTTAGCTTCTTTGAGGTTTCCAGTGATTTTGAAAAAAACCCAACAACCAAAACCAAACACCAAACCAAAACAAACAAAAAAACCCAAAACACCAAAACCTGTATGAATTCCAAGAGATCACCTCTAAACTATTCCCTCAGTGAGGGAATCTAGCTTCCTAAAATCTCTCTACTAATCAAAGAGCTACCATTACCTTCTTTAGGAATCAGTTGTTTCTAGGCTAATGAACAATCTACAACATTGACATCAAAGACAACTTCGTTCTGATATAGACTTCTAACAAATCAAAATAGGTACAGCACCTGGTTGATCACTAGCTTGATTAACTGAGAAAAGTTCAAGTTAGTCCTGAATTCAAGTCAAGGCTATAGGAAGCTAACTCCGTGGAATCGTTTCAGTACAAAGACACTGTGAATTCCACCACCTCTGGGAAGAGACTGGAAAGTTCACAAGAAGATGAGTAAATGGTTTTAGCCTGCAACTGCACAGCTATTCATGTATTACTCCTTGGTTTCCATATAGTATTTCAAAATACCGATGCCTGTAAAGAACTATCTCCAGAAGCTGATATTTAACAACTTACTATTTCTAGAAAGAATGAAAAAAACCTTAGTAGCACCTGCTTACATCATAAAATCTCTCAATTACAACACTTAAGTTATCAGTAAAGGAAAACTTCATTATATCATTCAATAAACTTAATTGATAATCTTTATCACAGAAATCAGACTGCCCTCTTGTGGTCTACTTAGAAACTTATTAATTTACACTCAAATTCACCCTGCATGATTAAATTCTAATATGTTTATTTTCTCTTTCTACTATGGTGACCAGAACTAAACCAGATTATATTTAACTTTGTAACTCTCCTCCAAGACCAGCTTTAGAAAGAGTAAGAAAACACATAAAATGAATAAGAAACAGAGCTATAAACAATAAATGTTATAAATCCTTAACAACTACAGTAAAAAGCGTGTTAGAGGGCAACTGTTCTTCACAGCAGTAGAAAAAACTTGCTGCTTATTTTGGCTGACTTACCAAACCAGTCTGAACACCTTTAATGGCAGATCAAAGAAAGTTACTCACCAAAAGTACCATAGAATCCTCTAGGTCCACAAGTGCCAACACCATATTTCTTCAGAGATGCCTGGGCCGCACTCTTTAACAGAAAAGAATTACAGGAACTATTTATTCCTACACTAAATCTCTAACTCTGCTATATGCTTCACATTGACAATTCTATAACATTGTACAGAGGCCAGTTCTTGCATCATGTAACATGACCTGCTTTACAAAAAGTATAATAATGTGCTGAATTCTATGAATTAATTTCACCTCAAAACTATTTTACACAAGTGTTTAAGCATTGTTAATTGAATTCTAATGATTAAGGACATTAGATATTAATCTAACTTGATAATCAGCTAGTACACTGTAAGTGCACCAGATTAAACTTTAGTAAAAAGACAAACAGCACAAAATTGCAAGGTTTATAATCTTTCTTGCTGCTTTAGAAGTATACTTCCTTGACAAAGTTCATGCCTTCTGAAGTTGCTCTTAACTTCTACAGAACATACAAAGTGAAGGAGGAATAATCACACAAACACAGTAGCTACAAGCACTCACCTTAACCTTTTCATTATCCAAAAGTCCAAGAAAGTTAAATGATGCGAAGTTTACACATTCCTTGCCATTAACAGTGATTATATGGGTGGGAGGACTGAAAGAAAGTTATAGATATATTGTTATAAATGAACAGTTGCATTTTCATAAACTGTCAAACAGTACAGGTGTTTTGTTTTTCAACAGTAAAAGGCACACAGCTTTTTCAAGATTCCCTCTTTCCACTTCTTCCTTTGCAGCTGCCAGACAATATTTAAATTCAGTATCAAGTCAAAAATACACTACCATAGTCAGCAAAAACTGTGTTCCTGTACTTTAATAAAGAAACTATGAATACGTTCCTGAGATATTTAATGATTCCTGTTGAAAACCTAATTCATACAAAGATGACTCCTGAAGAGATAAAGATTCCCCTCTAAAAGCAGTGACAGCTATCTGAAAGGACTACTACAAATAAAGATGAAATTTTATTCCTACTTACTTGCGTAACAAAAATGAATTTTAAACCAATGTTTTTGTCATAAAGCAAACCCACAATACCCATCTTGTACTGAGTACAACTCCTGAAATATAGGTACTAGCTGTAAGCAGACAGAAGTATTGTATTAACTGTCACATCAAGCTTCTGATTCTGTTTAGTCTGTAACAGTTGGACTATCTCATGTAATCAGGAAACACAGAATGAGTGAAAACACCCAATATTAACAAATGAACAAGAGCACAATATATATGAAGGGCAGAGCATTTTTCTGCCCTAAAAAATTATGATTTAGAAAACCATTTATTAAAAAATTGAGGACAAAAATAGCTATTATGCCTTTAAATGCAAGCATCATACCTATGTGCTGTACTCTAAAGGCAATCCTGTTTTGGCAATTGTACCCTTCAGTATTACAAAATCAAAAGTTTCAATTAATCACCTAGAGTGTTGACAAGCCTCAAAGCTGAGCCAAATACAAAATCTTATGTCTGTCCATTTCTGTATGTGTTGTCAAATATTACAGTTGAGATCCTATACTATTCTTCAAACACAATAGTTTCAACAAGCTCTCCCCACGTGGAACCTAGCACTGAGCAATTTTCACAATCAAAATTAAACAGGGTTGCTCAAGTGACAAATGCCTGGGCACAGCTGCTCCAGATCTGGCTTCTGACAATATCTGAACGGGTACATTTGGTGTGTAAAGCAAATAAACTTCAAGTCCAACCTATTCACTACAAGTTAAGAAAAACACTGAGCTGCCTGAACTTCACTTTAAAAATAACCCTCCATGATTTTCTTTTATATCTGTTCACTTTAAAAATTAAGCACATGTTACTTCAACCAAGCAATTGCAAAGCTTAAAAAACAGCTTTGGAAATCTGTCTACATACACAGTGTATTTGCTGTGCATCTCCATCACTGTCCTTCCATGACATTAAACTGACACAAGCTGAAACTGACCCCACAAAGGAGCAGTTCTGCATTACTACAGTGCATCTTCTGCACAGTAGTATCATTATACAAACACACAGCAAATTGTCTTGGGAAACTGACTGACATTAGAAATATAGCTGGATCTGTTGCTTTGTCTTTGTCTTGCTCATCAACGTGCTGTACCAAATGCTGGAAATCCTATCACGTAAAACAACTACTTAGGCCGGCAGATATTCACAAGAGCAGACCTATACCTATGCATTTTGGCACTAACACGATATTCAGTATATCCCCAGTGTACTATTTACAATTTGCTCCCACAGCTCCACCTCTCAAACCTAGAAAATACATTGATGTTCACCAACAATTTGCCCCTAACAAAGCTGCAGCCTCATGAAAACATGGCCACGTTTTGCGAGCAGAATTTTACCCTTCTAAAGGAACATTCCTGGTTAGGCAGAAAACACTAATGGAAAAGCTTATTCCAGTGAATAATTACATCTAAAACATGGATGTTAACACTGTTATAGAATCATAGAATGGTCTGCGTTGGAAGGGACCTTAAATATCATCTAGTTCCAACCCCCCTGCCACGGCCAGGCACACCTTTCACTAGACCAAGTTGGTCAAAACCACATGCAACCTGGCCTTGAACACTTCCAGGCATCCACAGCTTCTCTGGACAACCTGTTCCAGTGCCTTAGCACCCTTGTAGTGAATGTCTTCCTTATATCTAATCTAAATCTATGCTCTTTCAGTTTAAAGAATCACTGTGTGATTCTGTGAAAACCATCACCCTTTGTCATATTGCTACAAGGCGTCGTAAAAAGTCCTCCTCCAGCTTTCTCGCATGCCCCCTTCAGATGCTGGAAGGTTGCTATAAGGTCTCCGCGGAGTCTTCTCTTCTCCAGCCTGAACAACCCTAACTCTCTCAGCCTGTCTTCATAGGAGAGGTGCTCCAGCCCTCTGATCATCTTCCAGCTTGCTCCAACAGGTCCGTGTCCTTCTTATGTTGGGGGCTCCAGAGGTCAACACAGTAATCCAGGCGGGGTCTCATGACAGCAGAGTAGAAGGGGAGAATGAACTCCCTTGACTTTTGGTCATGCTTCTTTATAGGCAGCCCAGGACACAGCAGGTTTTCTGATTTCTGAGCTGCAAGTGCACATTGTGGGGTCATGTTGAGCTTCTCATCAATCAACACCCCCAAGTCCTTCTCCTCTGAGCTGCTCTCAATCTAGTCTTCACCAAGCCTGTATTGTGCTTGGGATTGCCTCAACCCAGGCATAGGAGCTTACACTTAGCCTTGTTGAACTTCATGAGGTTTGCATGGGCCCACCTCTCAAGCCTGTCGAGGTACCTCTGGATGGCATCCCTTCCCTCCAGCATATCAATGACACCACACAACTTGGTGTCGCTGGCAAACTTGCTGAGAGCACACTCAATCCCACTGTCCATGTTGCTGACAAAGATGTTAAACAGAGCCAGTCCCAATACCAATCCCGGAGGACTGCCACTTATCACTGGCCTCCATCTGGGTATTGAGCTGTTGACCACAACTCTTTGAATGTAACCATCCAGGCAATTCCTTATCCACTGAGTGGTCCACCTGTCAAATTCATGTGTCTCCAATTCAAAGACAAGGATGTTGTGCAGGGCAGTGTCAAATGTTTTGCACAACTCAAGGCAGACAACACCTTGCCTTATCCAACAACACTGTAACCCCACTGTAGAAGGCCACCAAATTTGTCAGGCATGATTTACCCTTAGTGAAGCTATGTTGGCTGCCACCAATCACTTCCTTATTTTCCATGTGCCTTAGCATAGTTTCCAGGAGGATATGCTCCACGATCTTGATGGGCACAGAGGTGAGACTAACTGGCCTGTAGATCCCCAGGTCATCCTTTATCCCTTTTTAAAAATGGGCGTTATGTTTCCCTTTTTTCAGTCAGTGGGAACTTCACCAGACTTTTCAAATATGATGGATGGTGGCTTAGCAACTTCATCTGCCAGCTCCCTCAGGATACACAGATGCATCTCATCAGGTCCCATGGACTTGTGTACCTTCAGGTTCCCTAGATGGTCTTGAACCTGACCTTCTCCTACAGTGGGCGGTTCTTCATTCTCCCAGTCCCTGCCTTTGCCTTCTGCAACTTGGGCAGTTGTGGCTTGAGCACTTGCCGGTGAAGACTGAGGCAAAAAAGTCATTGAGTACCTCAGTCTTCTCCACATCTTGGGTAACCAGGTCTCCCATTTCCTTCCAGAGAGGGCCCACATTTTCCCTAGTCTTCCTTTTACCCTCAACGTACCTATAGAAGCTTTTCTTGTTGCCCTTGATATTCCTGGCCAGATTTAATTCTACCAGGGCTTTAGCTTTCCTAACCTGATCCCTGGCTGCTCCAATAATTTCTCTGCATTCCTCCCAGGCTATATCATATCACAGAATCTTCCTTGCAATGTCAAAAATAACAAGTATTCGCAAAAGGAACACAGTGAAACGCTTAATTTCTTTATAGTTTCACGTATCCACCTTCACCTAGTATAGCACAGTTCATTAGCTATCATGGTTAGGGACAACAGTTATGAGATACTGAGTGACACAGCTGAAACCATAAATAAAAATATAATTTCAAGCTATATTCAAAGAACTTGCAAGCAAGTCCTTCAGAAACTGTGTCTTTAAGGGCCAAAAGCAATCCATCTGTACTTAGACCTCTCACCTAACTCTTAGGTGTTGCATGTATTGAAAAATCAGTCGCAGAACATGATAAAGTTAAAAGCCACATCATTAGCGCCTTTTTATTTTAAAGCAAAATGAGAATCAGCATGATAATTTTGCAGACATACTGTTTTAAGAAATAGGTTACACTTTCTCAGTAAGATCTCGTACAACTAAGCTATCTTGGTTATTAGTTCACAGAAAGGCTACCACAAGGAGTAACTAATTTCTGGACTGTGACTGAGCCATCATGGGTATCTTCTTCACCACTGATCCAAGATGGGTTACTTTTTTTGTCTGGACAAGTCTCTATATTATTGGCTTTGCTTATCAATTGGCAAGGATAGTGGGATTATGCAAGTGTTCGGCAGAAAGAAGCATACTAACATAAGGCACAAACTGCCTTGCACATTGAGGGAGGAGGAAGTCTGCCTCCTCCCTACGGTGGGTCAAAATCTTTACTGAAATATTTAATACTTCCTAAGTAGTTATGAGCCTATATAAACCCTATCCACACATTAGTGCAAATATGCAATATTAAACCATCACATACTAAGATAATAAGATTTATGTAAATGAACATTCATGGTAGATGTTAATACATGAAAATCATTGAAAGAAAACTACCTTACTAGCGTCAATAGGGTCCCCATAAAATACAAACTGAACAGACAACAGAAATGCTCTTGTGCTGGAATTAGGATACAGACACTCGCTTTTCATATTAATTCTGAAACGTGGGTTAAGTTTGTAGCCCCAGATACAGTCTCATAGCTGTTGAGCAACTTACAGAAGGTAGTTAGTTGGCAGTTTGAATCTTAGAAGGCAAATGTCAAGTTTTCCCCATAGCCAGTATTAAGTAACAGCCACAACACATTAAAATTCTGTCAAAATACATTCCTTAGTTGTAAGCACTGGAAAGTTCTAAATAATTTATACATTTTTCAAATCACTCTAAAAGATACATTTGCTCAGATTTTTTTAAAAACATCCAACACTTCCTTTAATTCCGCAGCACTGCTTCTTTCAAAATTCTGAACAATAACAGAAGGATCATTCACATCACAGTTGATTAAAATAGGCATTCCTTTTCTAAGGCAGACTTTTCCATGGTGGCAGAACCATCAAAGTGGAGCTCCCTATGACAGCAAATAATTGTGCTCTGTCACTAAGTTAATTTATTAGTGTCACTAGAACAATTTTTAAAATGCTTATATTGTTAAAGTTACAGACAATCGAATCTGAAGCTTGTGAAAGAAATTTCAAAGCCATTTCTGAAA
This sequence comes from Phalacrocorax aristotelis, assembly GCF_949628215.1. Lineage (NCBI taxonomy): Eukaryota > Metazoa > Chordata > Aves > Suliformes > Phalacrocoracidae > Phalacrocorax > Phalacrocorax aristotelis. The sequence goes on along the minus strand of NC_134311.1, from coordinate 32,777,377 downwards.
TACTGTGACTCTTGCCTAAGTCAACACACATTTTAAGAGACCCACAACACACGAGGAAGTAATGCTGAGCCATAATGTCCTCACAAAACAACTTCACTGTCAAGCATCTCCACTTCTGACTGCCCAAAGAGGAACAACTTTGCAGGAAGTGCCAAGTGGCTAGCCACAAATCAGTTTCTTCTGAAGTGATTTGTGATGACACAGTTTCACCCCAAACCCTACACAGAGGTGGTAACCACTTTTGGAGGTGTAATTCTACATAATTCAGAAAAAAATTAAACACATTACTACCAAACAATACAGACCCCACAATGAAGGGAACAATAAAGCCCCCCCACCAAATATTAAAAAAAAAATATAAAAAACAAACCGAAACCCAACAGTTAAAGAAAGATTTTCATAATAAGATAGCCTTGATAACATTGCAAAACCAAGGCCATCTCTTCAGTGGCAAATTCAGTCCTGCTATCTAAAAATGCAATTTGTTTATGAAAGGTTTTAAGGATATGAAAATGCGTAGTAAAAAATACACTTAAAAATATGGACATCGAGTATTTATGTTGAAATAAAATACAGAATTTATTTTTATTTCATTTACCCTGTAACAATGTTGTAGTTGAGAGCTGGGTGATCTTTTGGTACGGGAGGTGCAAGAGGCTCTGGCTGCCATTCTTCAATCAACTCTTCTTTTTCCTGAACAGCAGAGAAGAAATACTTCTTAAAAAAGGATTTCCATTAGAAAAGACATTATGTGCTAATAAACAGTTGGTAATAGTGGTATGAGAAATTATGTATGCTAATATGCGTCACCTTTCTGAGACACTAATAATTTATATTATTTTAGTGCATTCAACTGAGGGGCTCTAAACTCTTCAAAGGGAAGGAGATGTAAAGAAAGACAGCCCAGCTGTGCCTGTTCATTACAGATCTCATGATACAATAATCAAGAGAAGAGATACTAACTGGGTGTCCCTGCCAAATTTTAATCAATACTGTTTCGTTCAGTCTATTATTTATGAAAATCCTCCTCTGCAGTTTATGTAACTGAATACAAATTACATAATAATTCAATAAAGTTGCCTCCCTTTACATTCTCAAGTCTTCAAAAGTGCTGTTTAAACAGCCGAGGTATTAAAATACTTAGCAAAATAACATACACATGAGCAGGATGCAATGGAGGAAAACTGCCAAATGCTCAAGAAATGGTAACAGCAACTACTAAGCCATGTATCCTCCACCTAACTATGGAGGAATACTGAACGCACATTTATTTTCAAAGTGCTTTGGAAAACCTCGGTTAGATGATCTTCCAAAGGGCATGCAGTGGACCAGCATAACAGGTGCATTAGACTAGTTCCACATAAATTTGCAACCACCCAGGCAAATCACCAAAATCATCCTTCATACCATGAAAGCAGAACTTTCCCAGAGGATTATCTACTAGTACAGCAAGACATACCTAATAATGTATTTAACACACTAACTTTGAATGGTATAACTACAATGGGTTTATATTTCTCTATTATTTAAAAAAACAGCAGAATATTTAAGGCTAATTATTTCAATATCAAAATTCTGTAATTGATTTTTGAAGCAATACCTTTTTTCCATTTTTATTTTTTTCCAAATATACTTTTCAAAGCCTTCAAAACAATTTAAAAAAATCAAAAGGAAACTTCAGGCAACAATACAATTAGTCTCATGCATTTCCATAACTTTCCTTTTATTAAGCTAATGAATAACTTTGTTTCTAGGTATTTCCAGAGTACTAATTAATATGCCAGGAACTCCAGAAAGGTCTGTTTCAAAACACAAACGGAAATTTCAATAGCCCTGTGTTTCAGAAAAGATCCTTTTCATGTGAGCTTAGTCACTTGTGTTTCTAATATTTTGCAGACATAATTTAAATACCTTTTTATTTAATTTTGTTATGTTAGATTTCTGACTGAAATTTAACCCTTGGGGCATATATTTTAAAGGAAATAAAATGTCATTAGTATGTGCAACAGAATTGAATATATTCATTATTTTGAAGTGGCTACACTTACATTACAAAAAGCACTTAGTTTCTTTAGGCACCATAGGACAGACCCCAGCTGAAGCCTTGCATGCAGCTGTGTATGTGTTGAAATGCTGTTCCACGTATTAAGGAAAAGCAGGGGGTTTTCTTAATTTACCCTGTGCTAGTGCCACTCATAGCAGGTCAAATAGCAGATTTTAATGCTTCAATTAAAAAGATCCAAACAGATAACTGAACACCAGAGAACAGAGCAATAAATTTTGCTCCGTGTAAATATTATTGACTACTATTCATTACTGCATTCTATTATAAAACCTCATGTTTGACATGACTCAGCAAATACCTCAAGAACCCTATGGGAGAAGACTACCAGATGATACACCCTATAAAGATTAACACACAACCCAGTACCAAAATGGTGGAAAAGTAGAACCCAGCTTCAGGTTAATTTCAGAGTGGAACCACCACCATAACCCTGTATGCAAAACTCTGCTGATCCGAGACACAGAGGTACAATTCCATCCGCATCTCAGAACACATACTGGTGTGCATCTCTATATCTCATTGTTACTTGGAAAGAAAAAAGCAAACCAAACATAATTGAACACTAAGCGTGCTGACCCACTGCACTGCAAGTCAGCAGCTGCTACAGTACTGCTCTCCCAGCCACAAATACACTCCTGTACCTTGTGTTGGCATAGGCAGTTACAAAACCAGACAACAACCTTGTTCAGAAAATGATCCAGATGAAAACTAACTCAGCAAAAGCAGGATGGATACATAGCTAAACTAGATCCCACAACAAAGCAGTCCCAAACAAGACTGGCTGATGCTAATGGGAAACCATATCCTGAATTACAGCTGACCAGCAGTATCTTATAACTTCTCAGAAGAGTTCGAAAAGACTTCTGAAAATCAAAAAGCAGGATGTATGCTCATGCAGCCCTCACTCTGCTCCTACAACAGTTGGTGTCGAAAGGCTCCAAATCCCTGATACGCACTGTAGCTTGCATCAACAGTTTTGAGTTCAGTAAGGCCTTTGATGCTGTCTCCCATAACATCCTCATAGGTAAGCTTAGGAAGTGTGGGTTAGGTGAGTGGAGAGTGAGGTGGATAGAGAACTGGCTGAACGACAGAGCTCAGGGGGTTGTGATCAGTGGCACAGAGTCCGGTTGGAGGCCCATAACTAGGGGTGTTCCACAGGGGTCTGTGCTGGGTCCAGTCCTGTTCAATATATTCATCAATGCCCTGGGTGACGGGATAGAGTGTAACCTCAGCAAGTTCGCTGATGATACCAAGCTGGGAGGAGTGGCTGATACACCAGAAGGCTGTGCTGCCGTCCAGCGAGACCTGGACAGGCTGGAGAGCTGGGCTGATGGGAACCTGATGAAATTCAACAAGAGCAAGTGCAAAGTCCTGCACCTGGGGAGGAACAACCCCATGTGCCACTACAGGTCGGGGGTGACTTGCTGGAAAGCAGCTCCACTGAGAAGGACTTGGGAGTGCTGGTGGACAGCAAGGTGAACAAGAGCCAGCACTGTGTCCCTGTGGCCAAGAAGGCCAGTGGTATCCTAGTATACTGTGATTCTGTGTTCATTTTGGAGCACAGGGGCAGGAGGTTTGTGGTTTTTTGGGTTTTTTAAATTTTTTTGTGGTTGTTGTGGTGTTTTTTTAATTAGGAAGCAGAATAAATCAGGGTAGAAGTGATGCAGCCTGTCAGTTATGGAAGGATAAACAAGAAAAACATTAGATGACATCGAATGCCTAAAGCGGAAGGACGTAGGAACCATGGTGTTTCTTCTGTTTAAGACCTGAATGCAAAGAACATTTGAACAGCTTTTATACAACATAGTTCATAGGGAGAGCAGGCAACATATGTACCTTTTCTTCAAAGAGGATAGAAATATGTGCAAGCATGTACTTAGCTTTTTCATTTAATACTAAGTTTTTTTAATTAAGGGTACAAAATACCACCAAACAGCTTAGCAACTGATACATAAATTCAATTAAGATCTTTTTGCCATGGAGTATAGCAGGAAGAAAAATAGTATTTATAGAAGGACACTGTAACTACAATAAACTAGCGTAGTGCAATTGCAGTTGAGATCTGTGAACATAAAGATAATGAGCAATTCCTAATTAGTACTTCTCTCCCCCATTCATTCTAAATTGTAAGAAGTTCCCTTCTTCTCTTTGAAGTGTTTGCAGCACACAAACTGACAGTGTAGGTGACAAGCCACAGATAATATGTAGCAATATCCTGATTTTTTCCTTAACACAAAAGAAAATGTAGAGCAGAAGACTAATCCTCCCTTCAAACAACAGTTTCACTAATTCTAGCTCACATTAATTCTCCTCATCTGTTACAGGGAATTTTGCTTTTTGGTGGACATGGGAACATAAACGACAAACAACTGCATCTTCACATTTTATGTCTTTTGCTTCGACACGTACTTAGCACAGGCAGGAGTCTACCAAAGGTTTTGTGATAGAAGTTTCTTCATTATGGTGGGGAATTGGACATATTGGTGATTGAGTACCAATCTCAATTTAAAATAGCCATCCACACTGCAGATGAGAGAGTCCATACCCCTTCCTCTTTCCATTCACCAAACATCTAAGTACACTGGCCTGTCTTGCTGACTTTTCAGGGTAAACATGACAATCTCCCTCTGACCAAAAAGGCAGAGCAGAAGCAGCCTTTCATGCAGTGACCCCATATTCAGAACAGCACTTTTATCTTCTAAACAGGCACCAAATTTCGCATCAGTATCAAGTAGTCTGAAAAAAATGTTAATTATCAAACATATAGATAAACCAGATTTTATTTCACAGTGTAACAGCTTCAGTATACAGTTAATTCACTGATTTCTTCTTAGTTCACTGTACTGAAAATATCCACTTGATGAAAACAATGAACTCAAAACTTTCAATTTCCACTCTCTAGAGCTGTAATATAAGTGAACTCATCTCTTGGCTCTTCCTCTTTCCCTTTTATAACAGTTTTTAATTTACATGGTGGAACAACTGAAATGACTGGGGGGTCGCAATGGACAGTTATAGGCTCGTAAAGACAGGCGGGTTAGAAGAGGTGGAGGTGGAGGAGTCAACTATGGTGATTGCGACTGCTCTATGGAATGCCTCTGGGTTAAAGTCAGAGGGGTCATCTCCAAGCAGGACCTCACAGTGGACATCTGCCTTCGACCTCCTAACCATGATGACAGTGCCAATGAAGTGATACTTGGGGCACTAAAGCAAGCTTCTGGCCAACAGAACCTGGTCCTTATGGGTGACTCCAACTACCCAGACATCTGCTGGAAGAACAATATGGCAGCTTGCATGTCATCCACCAAGTTCCTGGAAGGCATAGAGGACTGTTTCCTGATACAAATGCTAGACATGCCAACCAGGAAGGAGGCACTGCTGGACTTGCTATTCACAAACCAAGAAAACCTGCTTTGTAATATCTCGGTTAGTGCTAGCCTTGGCTGCAGCCAAGAAGGCCTACAGGATGCTGGGTGGCATCAAAACAGGCATCACCAGCAGAGATAAAGAAGTCATTATCTCACTTTGCTCAGCACTTGTCAGGCCACACCTGTGTGCAGTTCTGGTCCCCGCTATACAAAAAGGATGTGGACAGGCTGGAAGGGGTCCAGAGAAGGGCCACCAAGATGATCAAAGGACTGGGAAGCCTGCCATACGGGGATAGGCTGGGAGAACTGGGTTTGTTCAGCCTTGAGAAAAGGAGGCTTAGAGGGGATCTCATCACCATGTGCCAGTACTTAAGGGGTAGCTACAAAGAAGATGGAGACTCCCTTTTTACAAGGAGTCACATGGAGAGGACAAGGGGGGATGGACACAAGTTGCTCTTGGGGAGATTCTTATTGGACACGAGGAAAATTTTTCACAGTGAGGACAGTCAACCATTGGAATAATCTCCCCAGGGATGTGATTGACTGGGCCACATTGGACACCTTTAAGATTTGTCTGGACAGGCTGCTGGGCCATCTTGTCTAGACTGTGCTCTTCCCAGAAAGGTTGGACTAGATGATCCCCGAGTTCCCTTCCAATCTGTGATTCATTGAATTTATATAAACTTAAATGTCACATAAAATATTCATATCAATATCAAATGTGTATAATTTATTTTTATTAGTAATATACAATACACATGAACATATAAAATTTTTATATTTTATATATTATAATATACCCACTTATACATTTGTGCATATATATAAACATTTTAAATATATTTATATATATATATAAATAGTTTTGGGTGGTTGTATTTTGTTGATTGCGATTTTTACTTTTTAAACACCAGATACCTTGGGTAAGAGAAATATTGGGCATAAACACATCCAACGCAAATTATGTAAATAAGTTGCCTTGTTGACTCTTTTTTGACAAAAGGTAGCAATTATGTCCATAAAGTCAGTTCTTAGCTAGCACTAGTGCTTTGAAACAGTGTCATACGTGCATCTGTGTCAATATCCAAAGACTAATAGTATTTTATTATTTGCTGGTCCTCAAATAACAGGTATTAATTACATGGTATTTCGCAGAATCACAGACTGGTAAGGGTTGGAGGGAACCTCTGGAGACTGTCTTGTCCAATCCCCCTGCTTGAGCAGGTACACCAGGGCAGGGCGCAGAACTGTGTTCAGGCGGGTTTTGAACAGCTCCAGGGAAGGAGACTCCACAGCCTCTCTGGGCAGCCTGTTCCAGTGCTCTGTCACCCTCACAGGAAAGAAGTTTTTCTCATATTGAGGTGGAACTTCCTGTGTTCCAACTTATGCCCGTTGCCCCTTGGCCTGTCACTGAGCACCACTGAGAAGAGTCCAGTCCCATCCTCTTGACACCTGCCCTTCAGATATTTATAGGTATTGATATGATACTCCCATACTCTTCTCCAGGCGGAACAAACCCAGGCCTAACAGCCTTTCCTTATAAGGGAGATGCTGCCGTCCCCTGATCATCTTGGTAGCTCTCCGCTGGACTCTTTCTCGTAGTTTCCTGTCTGTCTTGAACTGGGGAGCCCAGAACTGGTTGCAGTACTCCAGATGTGGCCTCACTAGGGTGGAGTAGAGGGGGAGGATAACCTCCTTCAACCGGCTGGCCATACTGCTTTTACTGCAGCCCTGGATATTGTTGGCCTTCTTGGGGCCCATCAATTTGTGAGGATCCAGTTTGCCTAAATGATCTCTAACCCAATCCTCCTCAACCAGGGGAAGTCTTGCTTTCTCCAAATTTTTTCTGTCACCTCTGGGGGCTGGGATGCCTGAGGACCAGCCTTAGCAGTAAAGATTGAAGTAAAAGCAGCATTCAGTAACTCCACCTTTTCTGCATTCTGCATCACCAGGGCACCCACCTTGTTCAGCAGCGGGCCCACAGTTCCCACAGTCTTTCTTTTACTACTGATCTATTTGAAAAAGCTCTTCTTGTTATCCTTGATGTCCCTTGCCAGGTTTAGTTCCAAGTGGGCCTTGGCCTCCCTTATTGTATCTCTGCATACCCTGATAACATTCCTATATTCCTCCCAAGTGGCCGGTCCCTTTTTCCACATACTATAAACCTCCTTCTTCCACCTGAGTTTTTCTTGAAGCTCTTTGCTCATCCATGCAGGTCTCCTGGCTCCTTTGCTTGACTTCTTCCTCATAGGGATGCACCAATCTTGAGACTGGAGGAAATGGCACTTGAATATTGACCAGCTCTCTTGGACACCCCTACCTTCTAGAGCCCCAGCCCATGGGATTCCTCCAAGCAAGTTTTTGAAGAAGCCAAAGTTAGGTCTCCTTAAATTCAGGGTTGTAATCTGACTTGTTGCCCTGCTTCTACCACGCAGGATCCTTACTCCAACATCTCATGGTCACTGCAGCCAAGGCTACCCCCAACTCTCACATCCTCAACCAGACTTTCCTTGTTTGTTAGTACAAGGTCCAGCAGCACATCTCACTTCATTGGCTCCTCCACTACCTGTGTCAAAAAGTTATCCTTGATGCTCTGCAGGAACCTCCTGGACTGTGCATGCCTCTGTGTTGATTTTCCAGCAAATATCAGGATGGCTGAAGTCCCCCATGAGAACCAGGGCCTGTGACTGTGAGGCTTACTTCCAGCTGCCTGTAGAAGACCTCATCGACTTCCTTTTCCTGATCAGGTGGCCTGTAGTAAATGCCCACAACAGTGACATCCATATTTGCCTGCCCCTTAATTTTTGCTCGTAAGCTCTCGACTCATTCTTCCTCCACCCCTAGGAAGAGCTTGATACATTCTAGTTGCTCCCTCACACAGAGCAACTCCCCCACCTCGCCTTGCTGGCCTGTCTTTCCTGAAAAGCCTGTAGCCATCCATGACCACATTCCAGTCATGCGAGCTATCCCACCATGTCTCTGTGATTGTGATCAGACTGTGGCCCTGCAACCCCACACAGATCTCTAGTTCCTCCTGTTTATTCCCCATGCTGCATGCGTTGGTGTACAGGGATTTCAGAGAGGCAACTGAGCACGCACGTTTTCCTGGAGGGGTGCATGAGGATCCTCTACAGCCATACCTTGAGGTGGTTGGTGGTCTTGTTGCCTTCTCGTGAGGCAGCTAAGGACCTTTGTCGCTGATCTGGTTGGCCTGGCTTATTCCCCCATTGGATGTGATGGCATTTAGCATTGCCACTTTGGACCCTGTCCTCTGAGTCCTTCAGTTTAAAGCCCACCTCACCAATTTATAGAATCATTTATCAGTATGGCATAAATTGGCACAAATTTCTCTCTTTCAAACCATGCTAATACTTAAGAGAACCTTCACCTACGTAGCGAGTCTTGGCTCAAAATGACTGAAAACATTTCCAGAACAGACTCCATCTGGTCTTCCCTGCAGGACAACATCTGATCAATCTCTGAATGCTGTTCCTGCAGAAGAGAACTCTTGTGGCCTGCAGTATTTCTCAGCCATGCATTAAACATTTCGCTCTGACAGGAACTTTCCTCCTGACTAATATCACTCTAATAAAGCTGTTCCCACGCAACTACTGCAGTGAAAACACTAAACCCAAAGAAAACAACTATTCCTCCCATCCAAAAATGCTAAGATGTGGCTCCTAGTAGGACTTCAGACGTTTTGAAATAAAAGCTCAATATCACTGCAGAGTGAAAGACACATACATCTGGAGGGCACCTTCCTTTCACACAAATGGTTGTTGGCTGGAAAGTGAGCTTGTAGCTAAATGATGCCATGCAATCTCCCACGGCCTGCTCCAGTCCTCAGTGGCACTTTGCAGCTTTTCCATAGATTTTATTTTTGGTGAAAAGCCCACAAGAATCTATATGTCTAGCACCCAGTCTGGTCACTGACTTATTTGCCCTTCCCCAAATCCCAAACTACGAGGAACTTACATTCACAGAGAAGTGCTCCACCTTTGTAGTTAATGATTTGGGAAATGTCATTATTTTGTAATAGAACCAACAGGAATACCTACAAATACTACTATTAAAGGATGACAGGCAGCTGAAAGCTGATCACTGCACTGGATTTCGTAGTACTCTTTTTACTCATTTGACTAAACCCAGAAGCCACCTTCAGGGTGGATTTCTTCACTCTTTTAAAAGCGTGACTCCTAAGTGCACCAGCTTGCACAATAGATCATCTACCTCTGTTTCCCCAGGACAGACTGGTCCTGACAGATCACATTAAGATGGCTGTGCAGCAGGGGTATTCTTCAGTAATATTTATTACAAGGGGCCAGCTCTGCTCTGGCAGCATCCCCAACAATAATTCACAGAGAAACTCTAAGTATCATTACATGAGTGGCTGACATAAAAGTAGCCTGAGCTCCATTCACCTGGGCTTGCCTATCACCAGTGCATGTACCTGAGCAGCCTAGTATTTCTTTCTGGTGTGGTGAAAACTGGACACCGCAGCATGAATCAAACTAGATCAAATCAGGAAGCAAATCAGCAGCCTCTTCGCGGAACGGATGGCATGCTACTACACGCAGCTCAACATGCACACAGATACCTGGCTGAGTGGGATCTCGTATTCTATGAAACAGATTGCTCTGGGTCTGGCTGGGATGGTGTTAATTTTCTTCATAGCAGCTGGTATAGTGCTGTGTTCTAGATCCGTGACCAAAACAACACTGATAACACACTAATGTAGCTCTTGCTGAACAGCGTTTGCACAGTGTCAAGGCCTTCTGTTTCTCATTCTGCTTCCACAACGAATAGACTGAGGGGTACACAAGAGGTTGGGAGGGACTCAACAAGACAGATGACCCAAACTAACCAAACAGATACTTCATACCACAGAATGCATGCTCAGCAGTAAAAGGGAAAAGAGGGGGTTTGGGAAGTTAGCCACCTTCTGCTCAGGAACTGGCTGTATACTGGTCCATCCATGGGAGGTGGTGTGCGATTGCCTATCACTTGTCTTCTTTCTCTCTTCTTCCATTTCTCCTTTGCTTATTAAACAATTTTATCTTCACGCACAAGTTTTCTTGCTTTTACTCTTCCTTTCCTCTTCCCCTGACTCACTGAGGATGGGGGAGAAAGTGAAGAAGCAGCTGCGCAGCGCTTAGCTGCCTACTGCAGTTAACCCATAACACAGACTAGTATCAAGTATCCGAGGATTTTTAGTGAAGATTAAGGTGGGGTGGGGCGGGGTGTCCCCATGGCTATTTGCCTACACAAAGTAAATGAGCTCTTTTCACAGCAATTACCCACACTGTAGAAAAAGAGATAGAATCACTCCACACCTCTGATTTATCAGTCTGCTTAAGTCCTCCAACTGTAAAGGACTTATTCAGATTTCCACTTCACTGTTGTATATATGCTTACTTTCAATAAACTAACTGTAGACAAGACATTCTCTTCCAAATACAGGTCTTCCTGTGGAAAACACTGGTTCCATCTTCAGAGGTCAATGGTAAAGCCAACTAGACTTAGCTCTCCTTCATTGTCAGCCAATCTGAACGTACGTACCATCAGACCAAAGGGCATTTCCCCATAGCATTCTTTTTGCCATCAAGATACAGCTAAATAAATGGTAGAAGTGACAGTGTCTTTAACATCTCAAGTCAAACCCTGTGTTGTAATACAGCTCTTAGCACTCTGCAAAGTTTTTTTTCTGTGCCTTGCAACTGTGAGTCAATGTATCCAGTATCTATTTAATACAATTCTTGATCACTTTGGATTCTTTCTAGCATTCACATTCCTTTCCACTCCTCAACTTTTGTAAAGTTTGTATAAATCTCTTCGAAGTATCACAGCAATAATGTATTTGCATGCTTCTATTCTTCAGAAAACCTACTACTACTGCTGTCCTGCCAGTGAACTTTACTATTGTCATCCTGCAAAAGTAGGTTATTAAGCATGAGCTGTTTCCAAATGTTTTTCCCCCTTCTGACCCCCTTCTAAGCCCCTGCTTCCACTGACTGCAGCAGACCAGCTACATGTGCAACCTCCCAGTTGCTCATTGCCCTCAGTTAAGAAGATACAGAACAATTTTCTTCTCTGCACTGCACTGTTCCAGATTTGCCTGAGCACTTTCTTAAACACCTCAGCTTCAGCAAAATGGTCTGTCAGTGAATAAAGGAGATGACCTGCAACTGTATGGTAACATTCAAGAGGGACACTGAAATATCTGAATGTAATCCTTACTCTGTAAGGAAGAGAGAGATTTCAGCTTTTTCAGGTCACCGATTAGGCAAGAGTAGCAATGAGCCTTCTCCCACCATCTACTGCAGAGAGAATGAATCTTTCAGAAGAAAAGAGTTATCGTCCAAAATAGATCCAGAGATCAAAACCGTCTAATGCAGGAAAACTCTATCAAATGAACTATCACAGTTTCTGAATAGACAATCAGCGGCTACTTTAAAGCTGCAGCATATCTTCCTCGGTGATCCAAACATTAAGCGCTTCACCTTCGGGTTCACTCCCCCTCTGCATTCTAATCAAAGGTGGCAAACTTCAAGAACCCCAGGATCAATTCAAACCCTTTCAACCACAAAACTGAACTGGCCTTTTTTGATTCACTCTCAGCTCACTTCCTGCCTCCAATATTAAATGCCTCCCATAAATAGTCTAAAGTGTTCCCTACACTACTCTAAACTGTTTAGTAAGTACTCCCCAAAAAAGGACACTGCCTGCAGATTTCCTCACATTTACAGTCTTGTGCCTACAGTCCCTGCATCATGTTCACTGATCCATTACACAGAGCCCACGTGCTTAACATGTATCCTTAGCAAGAATAAGATCAAAAAGCATGCAAGCACATGATGTAGATGTGAATGACAAGGTAAAACACCCATAAATCTGTTCCAGAAACCTTCCTCAGTACCATGAAGAAATGTCAAGTGTTTTATGCCATTCATAAAGAATACCATTCCTGTGAAGCTCTAGCAAACTAAGCCTGTTTGTTATATGGGACTTCAGATCATTCACATCAACCCCTCGCACACACAAACTGGTTGTCACGTTGCAATGTATCACCATAGTTCATCTTTGACTGAGAAAAATGAGTGCATCCTTGTTCACCTCATTATTTTCACATTCAGAGAGTGCATCCAATCATCCTTTGAATATATCCAATAGCATCCTCTGATATTATGCAGCAAGCCCAACTACAGACCATGTCTCAGATAAACTAGTCCAGGGACACCTCCAAAACAAACTCTACTCATCCCTGATAGTCTCCAGCCAGTAGCCAGGGAGAAATTCCAGTCTTCACAAACAATTACAGCTCTTTTTTTTTTTTTTTTTTTTTTTGAGACAACTACATTGCAAAAGAAGAAAATTGCTGCTAAGCTACGAAGTTTTTCGGAACCCCCTTAACACTGTAAGCTCTCAGAGTTATTACTCACAGATACGATGTGTACAGACTGAACATTTTCATACTCTCTACACTGTTATAGTTCCTTTTGTTTGGCAAGGTTTTTTTAGTGTACCTTCTGTTTTTAAAAATGCCATCCATTGAGTAGAGCTCATGTCAGCTTTTCATAGCTTAGCAGTCAGTTACATCACTATTTTTATATTTCTCAGACTCAAATGCAGTGCTACTTTAAAAGCATGAACTGAAGTGTTTAAGCAATAACCAGTTTTTTAGTCCAAAGTAAGCTTACCCAGCACAATTTGTGATGAAGCAGTGGTTCAACACCGAAATATATCAATAGGTATAAGCTTTTTCTCTAAAGAAAAGTATTTTTCCACCATACCTTAGGTGTTAGATCAGATCGCTCTTGAAGCTTATATGTCTTGGAGAAAAGAAGTCTGATTATCCATAGAATTAGAATTCCTTCCAAAATGAGATGGTAAGCAGGAGCCTGAAAACAAAAGCACAAAAATAAGTCTACAAAGAATTCTATTTCAATCAGTATGACACTGTGCAACAGTTTCATCTCTACTGGTACACTCTGGAAAAATCCAAAGCTGATCATAAGCTGATGAGTATTTCTAAATCAGTAAAAATTATAATTCTATGGAAGTGGATTGCTTTGCAACTACTACATGCAGCTGTTAACTTCGGTTTGAATGGATTTATTCTGCTGTTAATGAACAAGGCGCACTCTAAATTGACAAGCAGTTTCAGTTCTGCACATGCACATAAATTGAATATTCACAGTAAAGGCAGATAAGCTGTACAGGTTGCACCAGCATATGTGAAGGCAAAAGCTGTCAGAAGAAGCAGAAGTCTCCTGAGAACTTGAAGGTCTGTGTGATCTATACACACCACTTAAATCCTACATTCTTATAACTTATAGTCCACCAGCAGCAACAGCTACTATTATTTACAAAGAAACCTAACCCTGCCCTCATAGCCCATTTTTCTTAGTTTCACAGGCATAACCCAACACGGTCACTAGAAACAGTTTCGCCCCTGTGCCATTTACTCTCTTGTGTGGACACAATATTTAGCAATATATATGGCAAACCAGAACAGAAAGTTGATCCAAGTTAGTTAGCCTCTTTGGGTGCTTGGAGGGAGGAAAGTCAGTTTCATATGTACACCATGACATCTAAAGAACACATGGTATAGTAGCAGCAGAGGTCCACACAAATTACTTCCCATGCTTTTCAGTGCCTGCAATGATCCCAAATTCAATATATCAGACGGTGCAACCGGCTTCAGTAGCTAAGCTCTTCTATATTTGTGCTGCAAACCCTAGTATAAATTCTTAAAAAGTCACCAAGCTTGGCCAAAAGGAAGGGAGGGAAACAGACTGTTGACACAAGAAAACTGCCTATCGTCAGGACATCCTTTTTAATATCATGAAACAAAGCCTGGATTCAAACATGTCACGCTGATCCCCTCCAGGAAAGAACTCAAACATAAATATTTAACAGTCGTTCCTTCCTTTGTAAATAACACTTCTAAGTCACAAACCCTGGCCTTACACTCATTACTGTGACTCTTATGAAGGTTTAATGCTCTAGCATACACCGTAAATGTAGCTTTATAAACTTAAATAGAGCAAGACATAAGGGCGTGCATCTATTTTTCCAATATATAAGTACGGCGCACACACATGTATTGACAACGTTGCGAGGGCAGTCTCACCGGCCGGCGGCACCGGCCCCGGGCAGGCGAGGCACGGCGCCGCCCGCACCGCCGCTGCCCTGCCCTGCCCCGCCCCCGCGATCCGCCGGCCGGGCCCAGGGGCCCCCTCGCACCCACCCACGACAGCCGCGGGGCGACCGAGGGCCCGTCCGCCCTGAGGCGGCTCGGCTGGGCTCGGCGACGGGACCCCTTCGGCCCCCCGCCCCCTCAGTCCCGGCGGCGGGTGCATCCCGGCCGCTCCGCCCTCCCTTCCCGCAGCCGCCCCGCGCCGGCGGCCGGACAGCACCCCGGGCCCGCGCCCCACCTCGTAGAAGGCCTGCACCATCTCCACCAGCACCCACTGCTGCCCCACGCCCGCCATCACCGCTTCCGCCTCTGCGGCCCGCCGGGGCGTCGCCGCCGCCGGACGCCGGCGTCGGGGGCGGAGGGGCGGGGCCAGGGCGGCAGACAGCGCCCCCTGCGGCCCGGCGGGGCGAGGCGGCCGGGGCGAGGCGGCCTGTGCAGTGCAGCCCCGAGCAGCCCCGCGCGGTGCTGGGGTGGCGGCTCGGCTCCGCTGAGGAGAGCGCGGGAGAAGGCGCGGGTTTGGGGCCACTCGTCGTAAATTCTGTCATGGTGGTTTGTAAAGCAACGCTTTTTCAGCCGGTGCCTGTGGCCACTCCGTACTCCTGTGTCAGTTACTTAACGGTTACTGCTCCTCGTCCTCATCACAGCAGTTTTCTCTGGTGGACCCCATCAGGGAGCAAGGCCAGACTGGAAAGACACAGTCTTCAGTGTTAAATATATGAAACTGGCTATAAGTCGAGCTTGCATAAGACAATAAACTTGGATGCATTGATGTGTACGTCCCCTCCTACATTCCAAATCTGCTCCTGTTTGTTGAACGAGCCAGCGTAAACTTGGTGTGGCTTTCCTGTAGCTCATGGGCTTCCTCGGCCCCACACTGTCCTGAGCTGGAACCTGTGCTTTGGCCCCATGTCAACACATGTTCTGCTTCCTCCCTCTACACCTTCGTTGACTTCTTTGCTGTAAGAAACAGTCGTTCCAATACTTGCAAATGAATCGAACAGCAAAAGGAAAACCAGAGTATAGTGGGGAAAAAACCCAGAATATAGTGGAAATAGTAAGTAAATAAGAAGAGAAATTGCAGCTTTAAGAGCCTTGCCAAAGTGAGCAGCCATAAAAGCTGAATATTGCTGGGGAGTGAGAAACCCCATGAAGAAAAAGAGAAATGGTGAAGACTCTGCACGGGTGCATCTGAGCATGGGGACGTGGCTGAAGTCCCCATGCACAGCTGCACAGGACTTGAGCGACTGCCTAAAAGGCAGTGGAGAGGAGGGGGAACTGGGAAGAAGTTTGCTCAAGAAGTGAGGTAGCACTTGATGGAAAGGGAAAAAAGGACATCGCTGCTAAAGAAGATGTTTGGGAGCTGCTTCACTGAAGCGAAATAGTTGTGGAGGGCTTCTGATGGTCTTCTGAGAGAGCTCCGTGGAACTGCACCCCTTGGGGCTTCACTCACTAGTCTTCACCATGGTTAAACAAGGGGAACCTGGGGCAGCAGTTGATTAAACAGAAGAGAGTGAAAACCTTGGGTGCTATGACTAACTACAAGCAAACAGTAAGTTACAGTTTTACTGCAGTGAGTGGTTAAAATCAGTGAACTTCACTTTCACACTGACTGAAATGCCTAGTAGTTAATCTTCTCCCCAAGTTTCTGAACTTAATGATACACTTGTCAAATTCCAGGCTCTACAACAGCAAAGAGAAAAAATGTTGTTTGAGGCTGTCTAAAAAGTCAAGACAGAGACAATAAATGTGCCTTTTGTTTTTTAGCTGCATGAAGGTTATTCTCTTCACTGTTAAGTACTTCTGTAGCCACTGCATCGTGCTGGAGAGGAGTCTTGGGCTCATGGGAGATGACTGCTACTACCAGCCTCAAAAAATGTGTCTGGTATGCATCCCAGGCCAAATTGCCCCAAGAGGAGTGGGCCGCATTAGTCATCTTGGTGGGCCACAGATGAAGTTACACCCTGGCTCTCAACATCCGATCCTGACTTTCAACGTTTGACATATATGTGTATGATTGGGAGACTAAGAAATTGATTTTGTGAAACACTGGATGAATTGTTTCCAGCTTGAAATGCAGTGAAGTTAATAGCGTACTAACCAGTAATTCCTCTAGCAGAGAATTAGGAGTTCCTGGTCTGGATTATCACAGGGCTGGGTCTCTCATAATAATGAGCCTATCCCTATTGTTCAGCAGTTTCATTGTTCCAACACAGGGCAACTGCTGCTAATTGCTTAAGGCTGCTGTACTTCTGACAGCAAAAAAGAGGGGGAGGTGAAGGGAGAAGTCCTCTGCAGTGGCAGTTTGCGGCTGGGAAGAAAGGGGAGAGGGAAAACATGAGTCTATCTCTGAACTTAAGGTCCTGACAAAAGCTATTGAGATAGTGCCCTATGAAAATTCCTGCTCTGGGAGTGTCAGATTTTGTCTTTCCCCCCATATCCTGCAGTTGCATAGTATTCCTAAACTGTTCTTATTCTGCACCTTCCTCACCAACCCACTCGTTTCCCACACCCTGCTTTGAATTCCCAGCTCAATTCTCCTGGGTCAGTGCTGGCATGCCAGTTATCTGCAGTTGTCCTCTGGTCACTCCAGAAGCAGAAAAATGGGACTTGGTATGGCTCTTAGGAATTTTATTTTTCCTAAATATCAGAGGTAGCCAGTGACTGTTATCTTCAGTCCTGTTTGCTCTATTAGCTCTTCCTCTGCCTGCCTCTTTCTTACTCTGTCAAGTATGAGACAGATGGTAGGAGCTGGAAGTGGAAGTGAAGGAATGATGTCCACCTTCTTTCTGTACTCTCAGGTCTCACCCCTGTCTCCTTTTGACCTCCTACTTTATCAACTAGGAAGGTGGGAGAATGGCAGTAGGAAGTGATGCTTAACTGTGAGGGGATGGCAGTGGTTGCTGCCATCCTACTTGTATTGCTGTGTTAGAGATATGCATATGGAGGTGACGGTGGGAAGAGAAACGTGGGAACTGGTAGAAGTATGTCCTGAGAGTCATTCACTTCCCCCCTGCCTCCACCAACCACACACACAGAACGGCTATGATGGCCGAGGAGATTAGGGACATAGGGAATTTTTGCAACCATTCTCACACATTCTGGGTGGCAAAAGCTTAGCCTATATTATTGTGGTTTTAGTGTGCCTAGTTGTAACTTGTTGGCTCTGTGGCTACCCTCAAAAATAATAATAAAAAAATTAAATAAACTGTTGGGAAAGCAATCCTGTACAGGCAAGGAGAACAGCAGAATAGTACTAGTTATTCTTTTTTAGTTTTTGTTGTCTTGAAACATGATGCTCAACCACGATGGTGCTGGCAGCAAGCACAGAAAATGTCCAAAGTCAGTTGGAACCTTAGTATTAAGCCCAAAAATTGTGTCCCAGCTCCAAGTGGGAAGCAGAAAGATGTTGCAAGAGTACTGTGCAAGTGCCAACAAGAACCTGAATATCAAGTTCTGTAATTTACCTGCTATGCGGAGGAGTAATTGTTCACAAGGCAAGCAAAGCAGAGGATAAATTTAGTGTTATCTCAAGCCATGCACCACTGCATCTTGAAAATGTGCTTAATCCTAGTTCTGTAGTGAATTAGCTCTGTATTAACTTCACCAGCAGAAACCTGTTGTAGATCTGCCTGGGAAGCATCTGGAGATCACAACCTTTGACACAAGCTTTTTGTAGAGTTACTTACTAGTCAGAGCACTGGTGCATTCTAGCTATCTCAAACTGTACCATGGCACCCTGGACAACTGTAGTGACAAAGTGGCACAAAATGGAAATGCCTGGCATACAATGAGGACCAAATTTGACCTCAACTGTTTGCAGTTAATGACTATTGTAACTTGTGTAGAAGTGGCCAGAGTCCTCTTTTTAAAGCATATTCAGCCAAAGGTGGACCTTTGGAACAAAAAGCTAACTTATCACAGAGCTGGATGTCGGCACAGCAGACTCTGTCCTGCTTACGCTTCTTTTCAGTGCCTGTTCCCCAGGTGGGCTTGACAGCGTTGGGCTAAGCACCTAAGTTTCCAATACATAGCAGCACTAAGTGTCTTAAAATGGAATTGGCAACTACCCAGCACAGTTCTGTGATGACTAAAGAAAGCTTGTGTTAGAAACTTGTAAGAGCCGCTCATCCAGGCTGCTGGGACCACTAACAGAACAGACACTGTTTAAATGGGAATGTTTGCCTTGCAGGGAGCCAGTTACCCATATGTGGTGTTGCAATACTGCTGTTGCAGAGCTAGATTTTGTATGCTCTGTGGTTAAATCCCACATCTCTCTGATTCAAGATTTCAGACATATTCAGGTTGGGGGTTTGCAGCCCAGAACTTTCCACTGGGCTGGTTGCCCTTACTGCAGAAGGAAATAGATGGGTGGCTCACCTGTTTCTCTCCCCTGCCTCAATACGCAGCTGAACTGATGTCTGTCACCTACTTCAAAACCTGAGTCTAAACATTGCATGATTTACTCCAAATTGTGTTAGTTTAAATCTCATTTCTTTTAGAAACAAAACCACTGTATTGAATAGGACATCTTAGAATTTGTGTTCTTCACTTCTTAGCCCACTTTTTTGCTCGCACTCAATTGACTAATTGCTGTTTCCCACAGCATATTTGGATTAGAAACATGGCAGACACAATGGGCAGACTTGTACCCAAAGTTATTCTGATGGACTTAAAGCACATTGACCACAATGAAGTTGGGATCACTTCACACAGAGAGTAATTTAGTCAAAATAAGTAATGCAGTGTATTGTGAGATACTCTCAGATCTTCCTATGCGAATTGTCCAGACTGTCTAAATTCAAATGTGTGTGAAGAGTGATGCCATAAAGGTATGAGTCTGCATGAGACTGACTTTTTCTAGACTGAAAAATAAGTTTCATATGCTATTTTTAAAATGTGGTCTAAATGGGTTAATCTGACATGACTTGTAGGTAACGCACATGACATGCACCATATGCAAGGTAGAGCTTGTGACCTGCAAGATGAGAAAGAAAAACACAATTGGCATAAATTCTAGCCAGCAGAAGCCAGCACCTGGCCAGGTGGCCAGCAGAAGTTCATGAGGTTTGACTCTGAAGGTTCACATTCCACTCCTCCCTTAACTACCACCATGCAGGTCTTCTCTCTTGAGAATGAAGCCAGAAGAAGAGCAAAGGGATATTAACACTGAGTCAGTTCAGGTTATTTACTTGAAGATTTGGGCACCAGCCTAAACGAAAATGACTAAGGACCTTTATTGCCAGCAGTGTTTTAGACATACTTACTATCTTGTCCTTGAAGTTTTAAGGGAGGACTTCATCTTCTGATGCTCTGACTAGGTAAAAGTCTGTCTTTTAATGCAGCCCAAATAGCCCTTTAACCTCTGTGTGTTTACATAAAGGTCACACTGGTTTGTACAAACCCCTCTGCTTTTACAGTACTGTTATCCACTGGCTGTCTTGCATAAAAACGTGGTCTCTGATGAGTGCTTTTATGCCAACAAACAGTGGAACCATAATTTGGAGGTTATTCTGATGCACGGAGCCTTAGCGCAGTACTGAGAAGCACAACAGTGTGATGTATGCAGCCTTCACTTCACATAGTTGCAATTAGATGCCTGAAGGAAGGATCCATTAAAAAAAGTAAATGAGCGTGAAGCTGCCTATTTCGAATTGTGAGAGTAGCAGTATGCTTTGAGTCCTAGATGGAGGTAAAAATTTGGTTGTTCTCATCAGATATTGGAATCTTTTGAAGTAAGATAATTCAGTCCATTTTATTTGAAAATGGAGCAGTGGGTACTGTAGATTTCATTTGTCTGCAAAGAATAGGCAGATGAATAGGCAATTACACAGTCTTGATGTTATAGATAGGTGGCCACCTTCTACTTCAGTTTCAAAAGAGCCTCTGAAAGCTTGTGTCCTTATCAGAGATAAACTCTTTCTTGTACTGAACTGTGACTGGTAAGTGTTCTCCGAAATTTCAGGTTTCAAGTGTGATCCAGATGCAGTGAACCTTATGGGAACAGCGTGTACTGGATTTAAAGCTGCATTTTTAAGACTTAAATGGCAATTTTGTCTCCCTGATACAAAGAAATGCAATAGATACCTATCTTCCAGCAGCAGCCTTAATGAATTGGCTTTGGATCAAGTACCACAAACCCAGTTCCTAGTCTTAAATTTGGATGCATGTTAACTCTATTCAGGTAGCAGATCATATTTAGAGATTAACAATGATTTATCCTCCTCATTCGTCCACGGTTAATTGCCAACAAATCCTTCTGATGAAAAGTAGGAAAGAACTATTGAACTTTTTCAGGCCTGCAATGTTGCAGAACTCAGATCGAAACTGGGATGAAGTTGTGCTCTGTGCAGTCGCTATTTTTGTTGGCCTTAGGAATAATGGAATGATGGCAAATAGTTGCCGATTATGGTGAAAGCAGAAGCATTTCTTGATCATACGTTCATTGTGGTTCACACGGCTTAATTTCTGGTAGCTTCTTACATCCATGTTACAGTGTTGGGCATTAAACTATTTTACTATCCCATGCTGTTTTAACATCCTCAGGGTGAATGTTTATTTCAAGTTTTAAGCAAGCTGTAAACCTTCGCAAACATTTTCAGGAGCTTTGAGAGCAGGTTGGACTGTCTGTGAGAACATAATTTTGTTTTCTCCTTAATGACTGGGTTTCTTCACTGTCTGCAGAATATTCAGTGCTTTCAGTAACCCCATTCTGCTGACTGTAGCAAGCACTGATTACTAATGCCTTAATTGACTCTTTTTACACCTTCTACAGATGTTGGTGGGGCTCTTTCGGTCTGTGTTTTCTTCAGTTCAGCTCCTTTGCTGTTTGGGTGGTTCTGCATTTCAATGGTAACAGTGCAGTCTGCAGCATGTAATCGTAAAACTCTTACTAGCGTACCTGAGTTTAGAAATAAGAGACTTCAGATGGCATTATTGGAGTAGAGAAAAGTCTGAAAAGTTACAGTACTTCAGCATTTTAATGCATGGTTTTCACCATGGAGTTTGCTCCCTTGAAGATGTATTTGTAAAACTGTGTGTAAAAGAAATGCCTAAATTTCAGCCAGAAAAACAGAAGTAGTCCTTTGCCAACTCATCGTTCTTGCCAATCTACTTAAGCAGAGAAAGGCAGTGTATTGTTTACAGATCCACGTAATGCATACCAGAGCACAAGCTGAAAATCTTTGTGGTTATAGGTAAAATGTGTGTGCACGTGTTAGCAGAGCTAGTCAAGTCTGACAGGCAACACCTTGCATATGTTTGCTACGCAGAGAGTTGCAACATAACTGCTACGAATTCAGAACAGATGTGGCTGAAAACATTTTTGAATTGATAGAGAAATGCTCTTTCAAGCTCTGAGATTCTTATCTGGCTTTTAAACCATGTGATTTTACCTGAGCAAAGCTTGAATAAAAAGCTAGCACCCTATTCAACTCCTGTTTCATAGCCAATTAGTGGAATGCAAACTGTTCTCCATTACTAAGCATCCATAGTCATCCCAGATGTTTCACTAAACTAAGTAACTGTAAGAAGTTGACATTTAAAAGATAAAATAAATGGGATGAAATTATAATGCCAGGAAATAAAGTGACCGAGAACCCCTCTGCGCACTTTTGCCACACAAAGTAATTGTTGAAATATATCTCTCAGAGGGACCTGAACAGTAGGGTTGAACAGAGAGCTGAGACAACAATGTAGTCCTTGTTAATGGTTGAATATTGGCGGCTTTATAAGACAGATTCTGATCTTTCTGACTCCACTGAAAATCTAAGTGAAAGTCTGCTGGAATCAAAGGAAAGAGGAACTTAGTTTTTGAAGCTTTTCAGAATTTCCCAGTGCGCTTTTGAACATCGTGAAACTCTTACTGTTTTTGTAACTTCGCTTCTGTAAGATATTTGCACTGGAAAACAAGTCTTCTGCACGCAATTGTTTACGTCAGCTGCTGAAGTTAGTGTGCAGTTTCAAGTGAAAAAACTGGCACAACTTAGCTTGTGCTCCATCTGAATACTGTCTTAATTATTTCTGACTATCCTTATAGTTTTCTTGCATCTCTTGAAGGAAATGGTTGCCATTTTGCAGCTGTACTATATTTTAGGTATAAATTTCCATTTATACCATTGTTTCACTTCATAATTCATGTTATAAATAGGACACCCAACGTCTTAGAACAGTTTTCTGAGAAATGCAGAGGACTGGAGCTCGCCTAGCCTGTGCCTTTTTTGTCTGGAAAACAAGCAAGCCAGTTTTCAGTTGCTGTTTCTTCTTTGTGACTTTTATTTCTGTACTCCCGGGTTATATTTTAAGGTGACACTAGTCTTAATTAACATGTGAGATGATAAACCAGCTTGGTCTTTGCTTAGGCATAGTAATGAAATGGAATAACTCTCCAAAGATCCTGATTTATTTTTCCAGGAGACAGAAGAGGACAAACATATTCACTATCTATTCATTATCAAATAGAGAAGAACATGAGAGCTTACTTTCTGCAACTAGTGCCAATGACAGAGACCACTGATTGATGCAAATGCAAATACTTGATTCTCTGGGGGAGGGGAAGAAGCCTAGAGAAAAGTCTAATAAATACTTCATTCTTGAAAAAGATACTTTTTACTAAATTTCTGTGCAGAGAAGCTGATCAAATTTATCAGCTCTGATGGTTGCTATCAAAACCAGGAAATAAAGTAATCCAATCACTTTCTATCCTGGTAGGTTTGCTGAGTTTTTCAATTATAACACATTTACTTTTAGTCAAAAAGAAAAACGATTGAGAACATTTAGAGGTACTTCTAAGCAAATCTTAGATCATTCTGTACCTGGGAGGTAAAAATCCTGGTCTGATTCTTTGAATTGTGTCTGTATTTACATAGAAAAAGGAAACCCTTAGGTAGACTCTGCGACATATTTCCTTCAGTAGTTCCTTGAATTTCTGTGTTTGTTTTTGTGATGCTGTAATACCACCTGTGTGTCCTTCTGCTCCAAACACAGCTAGTGAAACAAGAATCATATATTGTTAAATTGCCCAACAGTCTTATCGTGAAATGGGTGGCTTGTGCAACAGGAGTTTTTACAGTCAATTCATATTTCAAGGCTTTTTGTGTATGGATCTCATCAGGAAGTGAGCGAGACAATAAGAATTTGACGCTGTGGTACCAGCATTCCCAGACACATTTCTTTATTCCTAATGGAGAAACAAATGTGTAAAAAACATTTCCAAAATTACAGTACATTTTCCAAGTGATTTTTCTGTTAAATATTTTAACCAAAATTGGACATGTGTGGCTAGCTACAGAAACAAGGCCTCTTTTTCCCCCTTAACCACAGTTGTATTGCCTCATAGAGAAACTTGTGCAAAACTTCTGTACCAGATTCTTGTCCCTAAGATTGTAAACCTACATTGCAGGGTCTGAAAGAACATAATTATTGGGTAGATCCTGAGACCTCGCCACCAAAGCAATTCTTGGTGAGTGGTGTAAATTTCTATAACTCCACTGAAGTAGCTCTGACAGACAACAGTGGCTGTCTGCTGTAACTGACTGAAGAGGATTACTCCCGTTCATACTATCTTAGAAGAGCTATAAATGTTCCAGTAGCCAAAGCTGAGAATTTATGCTTACTTAAAGTAGTGCACACTCAGAAATTAATTCTGCTACCCTCTGAAATGCAGGGTCAAGCACAAGACATCAAATCCAAAGGTTTCCAGTTACTGTACTTGCTTTCTGATTTAGACCTCTAACCTGATAAAACCAGGATCTGAGAATGGATATTTAGGTGCCCAGTTAGAAAAACCAAGTTCTGTGTTAGAGAGGAAATGTATTTAAATCCCAGCCAATAAATCCAAGTGGAATGTCTTTTATGGATTGGCTCATGATTTAGGCAGTAAATTGGCAACGTTCACTAAGAATAATCATCCTAATTTTCTTTGTTTGAGAGCATAAAGTAAACACTGAATTGAGATTCATAGGTTTTTTATATTTTTTCTTGATCCTCAGTCTTGCATTTGCAGAACCATAGAAACAACATATTTTGCCTATTCCCAGACCTTTGTGGAAATAAGTGAAGTCAAAAAACTATGCTGTTCCCAGATGAAAACTGTTCATGTAATTTTGCAACTGCTAGCCTTTTTTACAAATGCAAATTGATGGGCACAAGGGGACATCTGCTGCCAGCAAGTGGCAATGCACTGAAGCTACTCAGTGCTAGGGTTCATGCAGTAGTATGGTAGGAGAGGGAAAATAACAGAGGTCATTATGCTTACCTTACACATTTCTGCCAGACTCCAGAAAAGACCTGATGATTTTTTTTCTGTGTTCTTGTCTTTGTGTCTGTGTTAGGAAAGAGCAGCAAGAAGGCAAGCTGGGGTAGCTGGAAAAACAAATTCTATTTCGTGATTCATTCACCTCACCTCAGAGCCATAAGAAGGGCTTGCTGACCAGATGGTTCAGCAACTGTTTGAAGTGATGGTTATGTTCTTTGGTATAGCTGTTGCAGTCCCTAGAAATCCTGAAAGCCCTTTCATTCAGCCAAGAAAGGTGCTAGCCTAACCCTAGAGTGCTCCTGCATGGAATGGTTGTGCGCTGCGAGTGAACAGTAGGACTAGGAAGTTACTGGTTTGGGTCTGACCTGGTGATGGTTCCATCGTAACTAAATTATTTTTAAAGTGTATGAGACTTGCATAGGATTGATTAGCAGTCTTGAGCCAGTCCCTAGCAAATATATCAGTGGGTAAAAGGCAAGAGTAATACTGACAAACTTTTCTTAAATCTATTCAGTGTGGAGGGGGTGTTTTCAGAGTGATTGTCAGAGGGGTTTTATATCAGAACACACTAATATTTCAGTAGATAAACAGTGTACTATTTATTCCTTGCACCTTGTCTGTCTGTAGTACTATAACTTTTATATGACATAGTTATGTTAGTTTTCAATTTGGAAAATCTGTACCATGGTGTCTGTCATTAGACAGCTGCTGAAACTTCTTTCGGACTTATATTTCTCTTTTTTTTTGTGGTGTTTACTCTTTGGTGGGGCTAGGAAAGGGCATTTCATATGAGTTAGAGTATTCCTATTAATAAGGGCATCTCACCTAAAAGTCAAGAGACAAACAAGTTACTGTAAAGACAAAACCAAGAAGTTAAAAAGAATTGTGTTGCTTACATTTGCCATAGGGATTTTTCAAATATTTTTTGACTTCCTAGTGTAACACATTGCCTGTGTATTCACTATCACAATCATAGCATTTCATGTGCTTTACTGGTGAAAATATCATGGCAGTCAGGAGTTGTTTAAGCTTAGCAAGATAAAGCAATTTCAGAGAAGGCTAAACAAACTAGTCACTGGGATTAGAAAAAATGTGAAAGTTATACCACTGCTCTGGACTATATGGGCTGGCTTTGTTTTTGGTTTTGGTTTTTTGTGTTTTGTTTTTTTTTTAAATACCCAGACAAAAAACAGTGTAGGAGGAGGTTCAGGATATTCAGGATACCACACAACCCCTCTTTGCTAGATGTTGATCTTGTTAGTTGGCAGCTGTGATTAAGTGTATTTCCTGTGTAAGATGAGTCATTAATGAGAGAAAGAAGTTGCATACACCACAAAATTAGGCTACCATAAACACCATACATACATCTTAGCCTTAGTGGTGCTCAGAAATTGAACATATCACTGCTTGGTGCCTTGCGCACCAAGTACTTGTAATACTGAGGTAATTGCATGTCTCTGGATTTCCACATGAAACTCAGGTTATTGGGGTTTGATCTCTTGACACTCCTATGGGTGGGGATAAGACCATCTCCCACCCACACGGTAATATCGCTGTTGCTCTCAGGAGGCTCTTGAGGTGTGCTCTGCCACCCACAAAGGGAACATTGCTGAATCGGTGATGTTTGTCAGGCTAAGTCTGAATGAATTTCCCTTTTTTTGGGCCAAAGGTCTGATAAGTTAATTTTCCACATGTGCTACAAAAAAAAAAACAACAAAAAAACCCAACAACAAAAGCAAATCCTCTTGAAAACAGAACTTTTCATGGTATGTTTCCTCCCTGGGGGAAGGACGAGAGTACAAACAACATATGGCAGATGTTAGCCACAGTTTTAAGCCCTAGCAAGAGCTCAGACACCATGGGGATAGGTGCTGAGTGAGAACACACTAGCAATAGAAAGGTGGTCTTCTCCAGGTGACTTCTCAGGGGGGCTGCAGGGTGCTGAAATGAAAAAGATGCACCAACATTGCAGAAAGCTTTTATGCTAGGGTTGTAGGGAATTAGGCCATTGAAGGGGAGCTTAACATGTGAAGAATAATTCATTCATTACCTACTTTTTATATTCAGGTCATAGCAGTTGGCCCACAAACAGTTATTGGCTGCTTAATACATCTGAATTTAATATAATCCAAAGGTTTTTCTTGGTTTTCATTGCTGTTTTTTTCTGGACGGGTGGGTTGGTTAGTTGGGTTTTTTTTTCAGGAACAGGAGAGTTGGTATATTTTTCCTTTTAGTACTATTGATCCACATTCTTGTCAAGGAATTAGTAAAAGTTTTATTTGGGTGAGGAAAATTTTATTTTGGTGAGGAAAAGTAGGGGGAAAATATTGCAGTTGCCAAATTTCGGTTTTGGTAATGAGTGGGGATGAGAATGAAAACCAAGCTATTATCTAATTCAAGATGCAGTTTTCAGGGTTAGGCAGTCAAGACAGTTTTCCATTCTTATGAAACATGCTTTATATTTTCTTACAAGCAGTACATGAATGTCCTAAAGACATGAATGCCCCAAACCCATCATCTTCTATCTTTGATCAAACTGTCAATTATATTGTACTGTCAAGAGCAATTTTTCAATCATAGTTTAAAAATTAAAAAGAACTAATTGAGAGAGGAAGATAAAGCCAGAAAGGATTAAATGCTGATACCATTTTACTGGAGGAATATAATTCCTGTATCTGACATACTGGCCTACATTCTTCCTGTGGTTAGTAATTCATTCCTGACTGTCCTGCTGTGAGGCATGTCATCTTAACCAGAAGGCCTTCCCTCCCTTCTCCAGTATTCGGTGGTTCTGCTTTTTGATGATCACCCCTCACCCTCCCAGGTTTAATACAAATGTCTTATGACAGCTTGGTCCACAGATAAAAGCTTAGTTTGCATATATGTATATATGTATATATACACACACATATATCTTCCATATATACACACACATATATCTTCCAGCACACTAATTACATTTCTTTTTTACCTCCCACTAAACATTAGCCAAAGATGTTTTTGAGCAATTCCTGCAGTTTGTCGTGGTGTGAGCAACACTGCTTTGCCTCTATTTTCTCAAGTCTTTTAAGTGGTACAAGTATGTCCGACCCAGTGCTTCCTAAAAGCTTCAGGTTGTATCATAAATATTGGAAACTACAGCTGTGAAGCAGTGACTTTAAAATATGTTAACTTTGGACTGGTTTAGCTAGGGACAGTCTTTTATGGTTATACAAATCTTGTATGGTTATGCAAGTGCTGTTAAACAACATTGTGCAAAAAGAACAATGTGAGGCAGTAATATCCCATTTTCAGAGGGCGTGAGTACAAGTGGCAACCCTTGCTTTTAAAAAAAAAGTGTTGTTGTGTAATTTGGAACAGAGATAGATCGCTTTATGAGGGCAGAGTATGAGGTTTCCTTGTACGCTTACCATGTGTATGTATGCAGATCCTCCAGGGAACAGCAGGTGCATCTGTTTCCTTACCACCTGTCCTGGCTAGTCCAATTGGAAAATTCAGGTAAGTTATCTGAACTGTTTGTTTTGTAGTACTGACTTCATAGGAAATAATCCTTTGTTTTTCTTAAAAACTTGTCTCTCCAATTTTCTTAAAAACTTGTCTTTGAATTTAACATCAGTTAATGATGTAAATATTTCTGGATTTAAACTTAATTAAGTTGAATTGGTATCCCTTGACATTGTAGAATAATCTTGAACCAAGCTAGATTTGAATTTAGCACTGCATATGTGTTTTTCATGCTCTAGAATAATACTGTGGGTAGAAATATCTGCATTCTAACAGAAGCTTGTAGAGTGCCCATCTAAGGTATATCTGGGACAGAAAAATAAGGCGCCCTGTTCTTACAGAATTGAAGAGATTGCTTTCCCAGGCACTAATTTCCCATAACCACCTTTTTTTTTGTACACAAAACAAAATACATGTGTCTACTTTGTGCATAAATTGGATTGACTTTGTACAGCAACCTGGTCATAACAGGGATCTGCAAGTACCGCAAAACAGAAGGAGCAAGGAGATCTGTACAAACTCAAAACCACCTTGTTGCCCCCTCTAAATCCCCCAGCAGATCATCCTCCGCACCATGCCAGCATAGAGCATTTTTGCTAGCTAGGCAGCTGCTGCACTGTGATGGCTTCTGTTACGCAGAGCAGTCTGTCTGTCTCCCACACTCTGATAATTATATTCAGCTGTTGTTACATTGGTCCCTTAGATTGCTAGCTGTTTGGGGCAAGGATCAGGTGGTTTTTAGATAGGGCTGTTGCCTAGTTACAGTATAAGAAGAGCCTGTAGGCACAACTAGAAACTATTGTGTACTAATGCAGTGCAAAAACACAGCAGGGGGAAAGTGCTCAAGGAGTGGCTATTTATAGGTGTTCTCGATCGACAGGTGCACAGGTAATGCAGCTGTGTGCATTTGCACATCTGAATGAATTTCCATCTTGAAAATTCAGAGTCGGGACTTCAACTGATATAAACTTTTCACTGCAGTGCCTAGAAAGAGAGTTTCTGAAAGCTGTTGGTCTGCCTTATCTTCCCAGATTTGAGGGCTGGTAGAAAGTCAGTGTACTCTAAGAAGACTCTATTTATATAACAAAGTGCAACCTCATTTTGTGCGTTAACCCACTCTTTTTCCACTCATCTTTCTTTTACTGAACATCCGAGAAATCCACCAACAATCGTACAAATACATTGGTATAAGGAGAACGCCAAATGTTTCTTAAGTCACTTAAACCCTCTTAAGTACTCATAAAACTCAATTTTATCCTGCCAATACACCCTCAAGTATCAGGTGTGTTGGAGGCTGTAGCAGAACTGGTCATCACCCTACTTTCTGTGCCCTCAGTTGAAAACGCACACCTAGCAGGTGCTAAACTTCTACATGTTAAAATGGCCAGTTTTGGGTAACCTTTAATTCCTGGACCTGAAACTGGCAGTTCATTCCTTAACCCATATATATATTTGAGCCAAGTACTGACACATGGGAGTCATGGCCAATTTAGCTATTTTACTGTTTAATCTACCAGTGTTCATACATGAACACCTATTTCTGTGTGAATTACTAAAATGAAGAATAAAGTAGCTGAAAAGGTAGAAAGAGTTGTGCTACTCAGCCTAATCTAAATTCAATCATAATTTCAGGAGCTAATAATAAGGTTTAGAAGTCTCCAAAGTGAAATGAGTAGACTCTCTAAATTTAATTGTGCCATATTTCTTCCCAGTCTTTCTTGAAGTCTCTCTTGAAAACTTATACAAGGAAAAATGTAACTGGGAAATTATTAAAATGATCTAATGACATTCCTGTCTCCTATTTCTGTGGTTACTTCCTAGCTTAAAGGGATAGAGATGTTGCTGATGAGTAATAACATGCATGTGCATTGAGAGTTTATATTCCAGTCTTACAAGCTTTCAGGCTTGCTGATTCAAACCTAATAAAACCCTGCACAGTTCACACCAGCAGTAAATTAGCTCTTTTTTGTTTAATTTCTTCTTATGTTTACCCAGCCTACCTCAAATATATTTTAAGTCGATATTAGAAAAGATTGGTCTGGTACTGCCAGAGAAATGAACTAGAATTATCAGATCTAAACAGAGTTACATACTCTTAGTTTCAGTCATTCACATTTTTATTTCATTAATTATTTTTTTTTCTTATTACCCATTCTTGGAAAACAACAATATATTGACTTCATCAGGATCAGCTAAGGATTTTTCTGTAAAATTGGTGTGGTAATTTTTTGCCACTAGAGAGCAGATTTGCACTATAAAATGTAGTATAACCTCACCAGAGATCATAGAATCAGAGAATCGTTAAGGTTGGAAAAGACCCTTAAGATCATCGAGTCCAACCACTAACCTATCACTGCCAAGTCCATCGCTAAACCACATCCTCAAGCACCACATTTACCCTTCTTTTAAATACCTCCAGGGATGGAGACTCCACCACCTCCCTGGGTAGCCTGTTCCAATGCCTGACAACCTTTTCAATTAAGAAGTTTTTCCTAATGTCCAACCTAAACTTCCCCTGGCGCAGCTTGAGGCCATTTCTTCTCATCCTATGGCTTGTTACTAGGGAGAAGAGACCGACCCCCGCCTCACTACAACCTCCTCTCAGCTAGTGTAGAGAGTGAGAAGGCCTCCCCTCAGCCTCCTCCAGACTAAACAACCCCAATTCCCTCAGCCGCTCCTCATAAGACTTGTGCTCTAGGCACAACTTTGTTGCCCTTCTCTGGACACGCTCCAGCACCTCGATGTCCCTCTTGTAGTGAGGGGCCCAAAACTGCACACAGAACTCGACGTGCAGCCTCACCAGTGCCAAGTACAGGGGCACGATCACCTCCCAGCTCCTGCTGGCCACACTATTCCTGACACAAGCCAGGATGCCGTTGGCCTTCTTGGTCGCCTGAGCACATTGCTGGCTCATGTTCAGCCGGCTGTCAGCCAACACCCCCAGGTCCTTTTCCTCCAGGCAGCTCTCCAGCCACTCTTCCCCAAGCCTGTAGTGTTGCCTGGGGTTGTTGTGACCCAAGTGCAGGACCCGGCACTTGGCCTTGTTGAATCTCATAACGTTGGCTCCAGCCCAACGATCCAGCCTGTCCAGATCCCTCTGTAGGGCCTTCCTGCCCTCCAGCAGATCGACACTTCCACCCAGCTTGGTGTCATCTGCAAACTTACTGAGGGTGCACTCCATCCCCTCATCCAGATCATCAATGAAGATATTGAAGAGGACTGGCCCCAACACTGAGCCCTGGGGAACACCTTGACTCCATTTACCACCACTCTCTGGGCTCGGCCGTCCAGCCAGTTTTTAACCCAGCACAGAGTGCTCTTGTCCGAGCCGTGAGCAGCAAGCTTCTCCAGGAGAATGCTGTGAGAGACAGTGTCAAAGGCCTTACTAAAGTCCAAGTACACAACGTCCACAGCCTTCCCCTCATCCACTAAGCATGTCACCTTGTCATAGAAGGAGACCAGGTTAGTGAGGCAGGACCTCCCTTTCATAAACCCATGCTGGCTGAGCCCGATCCCCTGGGTGTCCCGCATGTGCCGCATAACGGCATCCAAGATGATCTGTTCCATGACCTTTCCCGGCACCGAGGTCAGGCTGACAGGCCCGTAGTTCCCCGGATCCTCCTTCGACCCTTCTTGTAGAGGGGCATCACGTTCACTAGTTTCCAGTCGTCCGGGACCTCCCCGGTTGACCAGGACTGCTGATAAATGATGGGGAGTTGTCAAAGGGCTGGGAAGAGCCTCCTGTACATACAACTTTCAAATACAATTACCTGGTTATATGCATGCATGACTGTTTTCTTCTCAAACGGACTTTAGACTCTTCCCTGATTATTAGAAATTGCTTCTTTCATAAATTGTAATGATTAAAAATATTTTGTGTTTGAGGACTTCAGTGGAACTCTACAATTCTCTTAATCTGACATTCAGGAAAAAACAGAACATTAATTTATATTGTTTTAAGTATACTGCCCTTGTAAATATAATTATGAACTGGTGGAAACTGATCAGCTCATATTAGTTTATGTCTAATTCTTAAATGTTTCACTCCCTTAAATCAACTTTCATTTACTTGGACATTCCACTAAGCTGTATTTAGCAGGACTGCAGGAACACATCTTGGCTATTGACGTATTGCAAAATATGTAGAGGGGGAGAGCTTTCATAGTATGTTTTCAAGCTTTCTGACTAAAAGGAGCAAAGACTTTGGAAAGCCAGCAAAGGGAAGTTCAGAAACCCTGTCTGTTTTCCAAATACACCACAAAACTGTAATATTTGGGGTATAATCCTGAGTCTGTTAAAATTGGTAGCTTTGCTGATTCTTTGATAAAATAGGTGTATGCCCAGATTTTACTGTGAGGCAAACACCCTTACACCTGTTGCATCCCTTAATTGAGGACAGTTAATAGATATGAAAGTGGCATTAAAGGCTTCAAGGTATTTTTCTTGCTTCTCTAGCATGGCATGAGGAAAAAAGTGCTGGTGAACAAGGTCACAAACTGACATTGTCAATGTAACAACCAAGTTTCACAGGCCAACAGTGATGTATCGCTTTCATTCTATACATGCAGTACATATTCTTCATGTGCAATTTGTTAACTGGCTTCGGAGCACAACTTGTAATATCCTGTGATCATGCACTGCAGGATGCTTGAAGAACTTCAACAGTGAAGTTTTCTATTCAAGTTTCTTCATGGTGTTCTGTCAACTCAAACACACATAATTCTGATAAAAGGCAGTATCATAGCTCTGAATATTTGAAAAAAAGATCACAGGCAGAAAATGTTTCACATCTACCATGATCTCAGTTAGCATTACCTTATATTCTAGGAAGTACACAGTGTCTAGCTCTTATTTCGGTTGTGTAGCTGTTTGTGAGGTGTGACTTGAACAGTAAAAGCCACAAAAATTTCAGGTTAAATCTGTGAGTTACATGACATATCTCCTCTGTGAGGGGACTGAGAGAAACATTCAATTGATGTAATCTTGTTAAACTCCAAAAATGGATGAACATATTCTTGTACATTCTCACCTGTATGCTTGTTTTATGTTTCATCTGAAGCTACCATGGGAAACCAATTAAATTGAGATGTGTAAAACATGACCAGGAAAAAGAATTCAAATGCATCTCCTTAGAAAACTTCAGCCATAAAAGCTTATGTAGCTCAGCTATTCTAAAATGGTGCTGTACCATGTCCATATTTCCAGCCATACTCTCACTGTTCTTGCCTTTGGGATATCCGCTTCCTATTGGAGAACAAGATAACTGGCATCAAAAGGAATACCTCTCTACTTCCCAGGAAGATATAGATTGTTGGCTGCTGTACAATAAATAGCAATTATATCAATGCTGTTTAAATATCATGGTTTACATTATATCCTAATGGCATTTTAAGCAGGTTGAAGGTTACCATGAGTAACAGAGCAGACTGGTGAGACCAAGTCCTCTTTAGCAGTTCAGAAAGGAGGCAAGAATCATTGGATATGCCTCACTCTTGTCATATGAGGTGCAATGAGATGATGTCTCATTTGCTTTCTTCCTAAACCATCAAACAATATGTCCACTTTGTCCTTCCATGTGGTTTGTTTCCCTAGCTGTCCTTTGTAAAACACCTTAGAGGTTTAAATAGACTAGCTGATGTCACTGTCCTTATCTAATGATTTCTCCACCTGTGACTAGGAACTGATTATTCTATAATCAGTGCTGGTGTCTCATAACAGTAACCCTTGCTGGTGCCAACTATGGTTCACTGAGGGGAGGACTGGCCTCCTCAACAGCTGCTGGCAGAATTCCTGGAGTAGCTTAGGTAGTAGCTGCTCTTATTCCTGTAAGGCAACTGTATCATCATAAACATAAAGGAAGGAGAGAAGCTTCAGCAAAATTTACGCCCGTTATGTCCAACTTAACCATATTAGGACTTTCAGCTGGATGTAGATGGTATGGTTTAAGTATTATCACTTTGGTTACTTGCCATGCATACATGCACCCTTACTACAAGGGTGGCAGAAGGGACCAGTAGTTTGTATTCGTCTTGTGCCAAAGCTGACCAGGCTGGTCCTAAGTGTATCCAATTCATCAGAAACCATCTGTTGCCCTGAGATACTTATAACAGTAGGAAGCGTGTTTAGTTAAGTCAAAATGGTTCCTTAACAAATTAACATTTGTTTGTACACCAATAAAATCAGATCTGTGGTGCTGAGTAGCAGCATATTACTGGGTTTAATTATAGTTACAGTATGTGCAACTGCCATTTCTTCCCCATGTTACCATTAGTCACAAGAAAGTGGTACCAAGCAGGACAGTGCTCTCTGATTAGGCTTTTTATAATTGTAATTCTATTTATGGCCATCAACATAGTGGGAAGTTCTGACTTCTCATATTACAACAGAAAAAAGGAAACAAAACACAACTTCTTCATGTCTTAGACTATCTAGCTGAGTTTTCCAATGTTTGCTAATTTGCAGAAGCTAATATGCTAAGCCTTATGATTTACTTCTGATGACATAGCAATTTTTTAAGGCTGCTAGAAGTCAGAATGCATCTTCTATCATTTGATAGAGCGCTGTCAGCCTAGATTAATTGGCTATTCAGATATTCACATTTATAACTTAAACAAAGGTAGGTTGTTACGCAGAGTGACACTAGTTACTGAGATGCAGTGGTTTGTGGGAAGAGAACCAGCATGTGCAGTAAGTTTTGAAGCAAGCTGGAGTTCTTGCTGCTCTTTCTTCTACTCCATTTGCCACTTCTGTCTGTCCTCCTTATGCAGTTTTTGTCCCAAGATGCACTTAGAATGGAAATGCCGAGCCCAGACACACACAGATTTTGGAAAAATAGATCTGTAACTAGTCAGCGGGCTCTGCTCATTGCAGGAAAGTGTGATTTCTTCCTGTAGTGTCAACTCTTGCTATTC
Organism: Phalacrocorax aristotelis; assembly: GCF_949628215.1. Lineage (NCBI taxonomy): Eukaryota > Metazoa > Chordata > Aves > Suliformes > Phalacrocoracidae > Phalacrocorax > Phalacrocorax aristotelis. The sequence continues at coordinate 32,742,078 of NC_134311.1, read as the reverse complement.
CAGAATGATGTTTGGGATTCAGGGAAAAAAGAGCAGTGGCTATTTTAAACTTTTGAATGTTAATCAAGAGCTATCATCCAGTGACCTAGTTCCAGCTGAGAGCAGTCTTAAAGGATTTCTGATTCTTTCTAATATGCCTGCTTTTGCTATGTGCAAGAAATTTCTAGGAATATGTCATAGCATTGACTTTGTGCTTCTGTTGTAGGACGTATGGTTATACAATGTGAAACAGTATGTTATGAGCCTCCTAATAACAGTAATTAAAAATTATAAACCTGGTTTTCTTCATGGAGTAGTAGTCTTCAAGTGTATCTTCAAACAGTAACTAATATTAAGAGAATCAAACCAAGACATCTTGATGTATTTCTACTGTTAAAATGCCAAACTGCAAAGATATGCTTGTAATGCAACATATTAACGTATAATCTAGCGGAATATGTTAACTAGGGAAAATGTGTTGGAGGTGTTCAGATTTAATCAGAACAGATGAACTTCAGTTGATATGATTTATGCAGATTCTTTGGGCTGTTTCAAGTTTGTCATCTGTGTTTATTTCTTAAACCAGGCAGGACTCCAGTAGAAACTTAAGTAGGGATCCTAGTCTTTTTTGCTGGGTGTCCTCTGAAGGCCTTCAGTCCTCAAGCATAGTGAATACTGGTATGCATATTGATATGGGGCAATACTTTGTGACAGTACCTATGACTTTTTTTAACCTTATGTTGATGTTAGATAGAAGAAGGTCTACTGTGTGTGTGATACTGCTTTTAATTGCTATGCAGCAGTTGATGCATTAGCCTGGAACTCAGGAGACTCAGGTTTGGTTCTCAGCTGCATACTCATAAGTCTCAATTTCATTTCCCTCACAGAGAAGTGCAGATAATTTTACTTCTCCGGGGAGATACATCATATGGCTATGAGGAATTCACATGCTAAAGAAGCAGCAAAGATACTTAATATCAACTATACAATTTAAATATCTGCACAGAAGAGCTATTGGAGGAGAGATCATTATTCTCTCTTTACCTCGTAGATGTTTAAGTACACTGAAATACGCCTCCTATACTAAGTGTGAGAAGAAAAATCCCCACAAATTATATATTTTCTGCAAACTTTCTTAGTATTTGTAGCACACAAGAACAAAATTGTATTTTTGATTATCTGACATAACAGTATATTTTTACAGTGCTTTTCAAAGATTAACAGCAGGCTTTCTAGACAATATTTCTAAAATATTCCCATCCCGGGACAATTTCAAATAAACGTAAATAAGTAGTGTTACCTGCTATTACCAGCAGTCATATTCCTAGCACACATTCATTCAGTTCACCATGTACTTGTTTTTGTGATCTTAAAATGATATACATTTTTTGCTGAAAATAGAATCTAGGCCGTTGTTTTGTTTTGTACCTTAGACTTAAACAATTGCGTAGTATCAAAGTTATTTGGTACTTTGTGTAGAGCTAATGAACTTCTCAGATGTCATGGTCTTTTTCCTTTGAAGCTAATAGAATGGTTATTTTTAAACCTGTAAGATGTTTAAAAAGAACTGTGAACTTCCTTTCAAACAATTCCAGTTTAATTTGTCTGTATAACCCCTCTGTTCTTTTTATCACTTGTTAAACACACATGGTTTACAGTATTTAGTGTTGTGTAATGGTGCTTTTGAAGAAACGCATGAGATTTTTTAAAGTGTAGTAAAAGAGTGATTGAAATAAAAGCCTGCTGCCTACTGAGGTTCACTCGTAACTTCAGGAGTTGGAAGATTTTTTTTTCTCCTTCTTCTTGTAGACACCTCTCTTACCTCCACGTGTCGTACGGCCAAATTGCTTTGTCTTGCTTAGGTAACTTGTTTCAGAAGAGATCTTGGAGGATAGGGAAGTCCCTACACAGATAGTTCTGGAAAAGTCACTCACTATAAACTTGTTCTTGGTCACCTAAATAAAGGTTAAAAATTAAAAAAGGCCCTTAGGGGTGTTAGTGTCCTTTACTAATGAAATGGTTTTCACTTATTTAGTGTTAATGATTCATGATCATGATTCACTTACATAAACCTGGGGAAAATGAGAGAAATATTGTTACTCCCTTAGCATTGAGCTCGCTTGAACCAGGGATGTGATAAGTTTTAGGTTTTTGGAGAATCCATGCCTATGCTTTAACTTTTTATTGCATTTAAAATAAGACTTAAACGTAATTAGCACTAAAATCTACGGCCACTTCCGTCTGAATGCTAAGTGAAAAGATGACCTCACTTGGATGCTTTCACAGTTAAGTACTTTAAAACTAGAACATGCATTTAAGAAACACACTAGTCCCAATGGCTCAGGTGGTGTGTTGAAGTGAACTGGGAAGCCTGGTGTGGTATACCTGTTCCAAGATTATTTAATGTGTAGCATTGGGGGTTTATGGAAAACTTCAGGGTCAGCCCAGCTGGAAGCAGGGGTGGCTTCTACCCTGGTGATAGTGAGGCCCACCCCCTGTCCCCAAACTTTATAACTGTCAAAAAAAACCCTCCCTAGTCTTATTTACCTCCTGTCCTAAGCACAGACAGCAAATGCATGAAGCCCAGCACAGCAACACACCCTGAAGTATACACCAAACCAGGACGTATGCTGTAGCCATCAGTGAAGAGGATTCTGCCAACCCAAAAGTAGTGAAGTTGATATGGGTTGCTGGTGCTGCTTGCCCCTATGTCGTGGTTCAGCCTCAGCTGGCAACTGAACACCACGCAGCCGCTCGCTCACCCCCCCCCACCCCTGTGGGATGGGGAAGAGAATCAGACGAGCAAAAGAACTTGTGGGTTGAGATAAGCACAGTTTAATGATTACAATAAAATGATAATGATAAATGATTATGATAATAATGACAATGATGTTAATATAATAAAAGGGAAAAGGAAGGGAAAGGGCAAACAGGAAAAAAACCGCAGAAACACGAACAATACAGCCGCTCACCACCTGCCGACCGACGCTGCCCGTCCCCGAGCCGCGCGCGATTGCTTCCTCCCTCCCCCGGCCAGCCCCTCCCAGGTAGCATACTGGGCATGACGTTACATGATATGGAATATCCCGTTGGTCAGTTTGAATCAGCTCTCTTAGCTGTGCCCCCCTCCCCTCCCAGCTTCTTGTGCACCCAGCAGAGCATGGGAGGCTAGACATGTCCTTGACTAGTATAAGCGCTACCCAGCAACAGCCTAAACATCTGTGTGTTATCTCAACAGGTTTTTTTTCCATGCTAATTTCAAAGCACAGCACTATACCAGCTAGAGTGAAGAAAACTAACTCTATCCCCGCTGAAACCATGACACCCTACTAGAATGGGATGTTGGTGAAAGCTGTCATCAAGAAGTAAGCAATTCAGGACCAGATCCGTCTCTATAGTTCCTGGAAGATCAAAATAACCAGGGCAAGCTGAATGCAGAGCATTGCACTTCCACCTTGTCTGATGCTGCCACTAAGCAAGGGGGAAAACAGTTTTATTGCCAAAGACAGCACAGGAAGGATCATGACTGTTGTCTGATACTGGTTGTGAGACACCCTGGATTATGGTTCCTGTTTCCAGGCTATGGTTTTGGTTTGTTGTTGGTTTTAATTTTGTTTTTAGAAATGTCTGGTCCAAATCAGGTTTCAGTATTTGATCGGACTGTGAAGGACAGTGAGCTTGAAGAAATGCTAGAGCCTTGATGCGTACCAGAGAAATTAAGAACTGGTTAGAGTGTTTGTTGTCATCCTCATTTTTAGTAGCTTACCAGCTATTACACAAAAAACAATAGGATCATCCTTGCATCCTCTAGCCTATTCCTTTGAGAAACTATCAGAAGTATGGCTTTACTGTATTGTTAACCTGGAGGACCTCCTCCTTTCTTGGGTGCCAAATTCATGTGTTTTATTTGGCAGCCTTCCATCGTGTGTTGGTTTTGAAAGGATATTTGGCTGAAATTGAATCTTGTTTTGCAGAAGCATTTAATTAGCCTTCATGCCTCTGAGATTAAGATTAAAAACTGTTGGTAAATCTGTTATCTATCTCAGTTTTCACAAGCAATTGCTACCAGCAGCTGACAAAGTACTCCATCAAAATACTGTGAATTTTGGGAGAAACTCATCAGTCCTAGTAAGTCTGCAGGGGCAATAACTAGTAAAACAAACATAGCCGTCTCACTCTTGAACATCTTGTGTTCAGCTTGTACTGATGAGTCAAACTCTTTTCCTGCACAGAATGAAGTCAGGATTATTAGCTAAACCGCACATGTCCTTTCCCACCAGGCAATGCATAGTATCATAAGTACTGTTTAAGGTATAATCCACGGCCTAAAATACTGCAAAAAACAGGCTGTCCGTCCATCTCCCATTTATCTTAGCCAAACCACATGAAACGCTGGGTTAAATGCTGCATCAAGTTATTCCCAAATTGTGTCACTATTATGTTATAGCCGTGTCCCTTTGTCACTTTGTTATAGCAAAGATGACTTAGCATTTTTAATGGTGAAATAATTCCATAAATTGTAACTTAGCTATAGAAAGTGACATAGATTGCCCAGAAATTACAGTGGGAGGCAGAAGGGGAGTAATGCAACTACTGGTCTTCCCCAGGTTTCTCCGGTTTTTGTTTGGTTGGTTTTGGCAGTCTCCCAAGATGTTTCTGTTAAGCAAAACACTAGGTATTTTAGTTGCCACTGTGCAAACCTGACTCCGATGACTTCAGGCTTCATCTTCTCAAAAACTCTGAGGCCAACATACAGCTGCTGATCTTGGTGACAAGTCTGTGAACCCAGAAGGTTTCTGTCAGCCACAAGGGAGCCATTCCAAATAAACCATGTTTTAATAGATGGGAATCTGCCCTGCTTACTGTTTCTTTTTACTGTAGTATTTGTGGGAGGTAGTAACAGAAAGCAAGAGGATTCTTCTCCAAGCAGAATTATTCCCTTAGTTGCCTGGTACAAACATATGAAGGAGGGGTATATATCTATAAAGTAGCAGGAGCCATTTTTTTTACTTAGTTACAGCCCTTCAATGATGCTACTGATGCAGAAGAAGGACAGAATTAATCACAGTATTTATTAGTGACTTTCTACTAAAATTAGGTTTTACTTAAGGATTTCATTGGATCAGAAGAAAATGCTTGATCCTTAAATTTATGTACTACTTCCTTTCCCCGTGAAAAAAAATATCAACACGCATGTTCAGACAGACTTTCTAGTCATTTAGCTGTCTCAAGAACTTGTAACAATGTTAACAATAAGATTGCGTGTCTTCTTTTTAAAAATTAGCATGTTAAACTATCTAGTAAATTCAACGCAGAACCTAATGCATGGAAGTTTTATAGATTGTGTGAGTGCAGGCTACCAGATTACGTATCTCCAAACATCTTTTCTGAATCTGAATCACTCATCATCACAAAGTTAGGCAATTCTCTGTTCAAGGGCAATGGAGAACTTCTCACTGAATGTACTGATCTGACAGCATGTTAGTGGCATAATTTATGCAGGCAATGGTTTAAAAGTGCTTCTCCTCCAGGCGTATTGACTTAACTTGCATAGAAGTGGAGCTATTGCTGGGATATGGTGTAAGCAATTGCAGGTGCTCAACTTCAGTGCTTAGTTTTTATGTACATTCTGAGCATGCATTAGGTTTATATGTAGGGTCACAGTATAATTTTGGATACAAATGACAAATACAATGTTTTCGTGTGACTCCAGAATTGAGGTACAAACTGTACAGTTATACAGGTGTTTTGTAAAAACAAAACAAGAAAACAACAACAAAAAACATAAAACAAAAAAAACCCCATATAATTACTTTGCAATTTTATATAGCAATTAAAAACCTCTATTAGAAGTTGACAGACATTATTCTGTCCTTTCTTCCATCTATGCATCATTTACTTGCTAAGTTTTGGTGATTTTTTTCCCCACCCCTCTGTCATACATGGAATTGTTGTATTTATAATGAATTTTGATCTTTCAGATCGGTTTGCTGCTTTTTAAAATTTTGAGATTCACCAGATTTTAAGGATTTAATATTTTCGTTGTTACTTTTTCATCATTCACCAAGAAGTACCACTTAAAGCAACATTCTGTTCTCACACTGCTCTCTGATTTCTTTTGTCTATTTTCACATAATAATATAGAAAGCCTAGCTAACTGTTATCTGACAGCTGCAGATTTTAAAATAAAATCTGTAGAACTTTGATTCAAAACTATTTCTAGTTTATAAGAACCATGTGTGTCCTGTGACTCCCCAAAATCCTAGATGCTAAACTCTTTCAACTGGTGAACTTTGCAGACGATGTAGTCCAATTATGTAAAAGGTTTTTGTTTTCCTTTTGAATAATATTATAAGAAATAGCTGAAGAAAACAATTTCTGTAGCGGTGTCTCATATTCAATCTTTAACACCAACAAAGAAAGCGTGTGTTGTGTGCCTCTACTCCCCTGTATTATAGATCTTATAATTTTTAAGTATGCATTTCAGGACAGAACTATAATATCCAGGAATTAATGCATAGATATTGTAGAATGTCAAGTCTTTGAACCTATCTCTATAATATGGTGTGAAATGCTGAAGCCATTTTGCAGGATTCATATGGAATATTTTCTCCTCTGTGTTAGTAGTTTGAATAGTGAAGGGGAAAGTCTGTCTTCCAGCCATATTTTACGGTTCCCCCCCCCCCCCCCCGCCCCGTAAAATTGCTATTAAGCTGTTTACTTTCAATAGAATGTAATGTTTTCATACTAGGTCACTACTTTTACAGTAGAGTGGCATCAATTTGGGTTGTCCTACCTGAAATTTTGAAATGGTTATTTCAGAAACTAGATGCATTTCCTGAAGATCATCTCAAGTAATCTCTAAAATCACCAGTTAATTTAAATAACCTTAGCCAACGGGCTACATGGATTCCCAGTGCCCTTCATCAGTCTTCTCAGGATGACACCACAAAAGATGTGAGTAGAGGTACCCTGCACTTTCTCTTACACAAAACTTTTAATTAACTGAGGAGCTTTGCATATGCTAGAACTATAAGAATGGAATTCATTTCTTTGCTATGTAGCTATGTTAATTAAAAGCTCTGTTTAAATTCATTTTAGCACTTATTTTGGCTGTCACACAAAAATATGTGCGGTCTTAAAAGTTGCAATCTTGAGCTTGACTACAAATAACCTTTTCTGGAGGTCCGATTTACTGCTCCTGACTTGGAATCATACATCATGCCTGCTTACTGTTTCTAGAAAGAGATTATTTTTCTCAAGTGAATAATTAATTAATGCTAAATAAATAAATAAACAATCAAACCTAAATTTTTAAAATTTAAAGAGTAAAAATAATAATTAATACTAAGTTGGGAAGAGAAAAGTTTACTAGCCCCCCTCCCCCAAAGTAATGTCCTAGAAGTTCGTAGTACAGACAGGAATTATAAAGATATGGTCTTACAGCAAATTGTGGTAACTGTTTATCTATTTACCTGCTTATCTAACCTCAGTTCTACTAGACTTGCCCATCTCCAACCAATATTAGATTCCATTTCTGCAATGCATCTCTTAGAAGTTCAGATTGGACATTCAGAGAAGGTTCTTCACTAAGAGGGTGTTTGGTGACTGGAACAGGCTCCTCAGGAAAGTGGTCACAGCACCAAGCCTGGCAGAGTTCAAGGAGCATCTGGACAATGCTTTTAGTCTTATGGTTGAGTTTTAGGTAGTCCTGTGAGAAGCAGAGAGTTGGACTCTTATGGGTCCCTTCCAGCTTGAGATAGTCTTATGATTCCATAGGTAACATTGGTCCAAGGTATAAATTCTGTGTTTATCAAGTAACTTGAAAAAAAAATAGTCTTTAACCTACTTGTAAATTAGGAGATCTTATGGTATATGAACTCACTCTTCAGTTATGAACTTTTTTTTTTTTGTTCTTTCTGCAATTTAGGGCAGCAAAATACCTAACTGTACACGTAGTTCTAAGTGTAAATCCATCTCTGCATCTCTCAATACCTTGCAAAACCAATGCCTGGTGAAGTGAATCTTATGCCACTTTATGGCATAAAATCTGCCAATCTCCCAAGAAATATTTGCTTCTGGCCTAATCCTGCGTAGAGGTAAGCTTTACAGGGCAAAGCAAAATCCATTCTCCAACTGACTAATGCTAGCTGATGAGAAAACATACAAGCACTTAACTAGCATATTAGATTTTGCATATTAAATATTTTTCCTTAAGTATGTAAATTGCAGTTGACAGTGGTCAAATTTCAACTGTTTTATAAAGGCTGATTGCCATTTTTACTTAAAATTATGAGGATTACCAGAGACTTTTAAAAGCAAATGTTGCAAAAATCCTTGAATTAGAAAAGCCTTCCAACTTTTGTGATTACTGATATTTGCTATGATTATATACTTAGCTTTCTACCAAAAGAAAACACCGCTTTTTTTTAAACAATAATTGGCTAAGGGAATAGTTGGTACGCTCAGTGTTCTGTAGAAACTTTAGCTTGGATATAGATCTCTGTTAATTTAGGGGAGTTGAGGGTTTATTTTGCTTTGTACATGCAGCAGTGAGATGGAAGTATTACCACAGTTTCATCGTTAATTGTTTAAGATACGTACACTGATAGGGGTTACCAATATTTCAACAATTATACTGAGATGCTGTGCTTCCTATTGATGTTAACTCCCAGCTGTCCTGAAGGGTAGTACTGATTCATAACACACACATGCCGAGGATCAGGGTGGCTTTGTCTTGAAGTTGCATTTTACACTGAATTTGCCGTACTTGGAGTATTGAGGCAATCCCGATCAGCACACCATTCCCCTCAAAGGGTCTGTGCCACATGTGAGCTTGGGAGTCCTGCAACTTTTTGCCCTCAGCTCTTCAGTGTTCACTGTTTTGCAGCAGGTTTAAGCGGGCTAATTTTACTTAGACTTAGAGACTTCGAATTTCTTTTTACTTCACTTTATTTTTTTATACAAGTGTCTTTTGGCTTCCCAGGAATAAACCAGGGAGATTGCTACTGTCTTCTCTAGCTCTGTAACACAGAACATGGAGAAAAAGGGCAATTTTAATGGCTGCTTTCATACCCTGCTTCCTTACTCGCAGCACACACTGTTTCCCTGTATTAGTCACATAGTCCAGAAACGTGTGTCTGTTAAAATCTGCAAATGTCCTTTCTCAATGAAGACTAAGGGAATAGCACCTATTGAAGTATAATCGTGCATTCCTTACCTTCAGGTGGTTCTTAACACAAGCTATATATTTTCATGCAGTCCTGTACTTGTCTCCTTCACCTTTTCTTTACTTGACACTAAGCTTCTGCGAACTGTTATTGCCCAGTTTGGAAACCACTTTATTACTTTGGATTCAAAAGGTAGATGATTTCTTTAGTGGTTTCACACTGAGGTTAGCACAGAAGGAAGCTTAAGGAATAGAAAAGGGAAAGAGTAAATAGGAAGCCCTTGAACCAAAACTACTTTAAAGTTACTAAATAGTGAAACTAGTAGGTAAGAAAAGCCTCTTCCCTGAATCTGTTTGTGGCAAGAGAGTCTGGTGCCAGCGAACTGGACTGCCTTCTATTTTTCAGATAATGAATTAGAAAAGGAAAATATTAAAACATAATGCTGAATTTTTATAGTCCTGGCCAAATGTTCTTATGTTAGATGTAGTTCTTAGGATTGCACAGGGTGGTGTTCTACAACAGGAGAACATCAGTCAGCATTGTATGGGAAAAAAAAATCTCTATGCACCTTCCTCAGGAGGTGATCAGGACAAAAAAATGTTCTTTACTAGGAGTGATTAGTTACTACAAACTCTAATAGCAATAGTTTAGACAGTCTCATATGAATCATGAAACAGTAGAGGTGGTTGATTTGTGCGTACGTTTTGAAAGGTGAAAAAATAGGTTTTTCCTAAATAAAAAACTGTGCACCTTGTGCATATATTGACATTTAAGCAACATGGGTGGGAATCAGACCAGGGATTTTGTTTCTCACACTGTATATGGTATACAAGGACAAAAATGTAGAACATTTCCATTCTTGGCAAAGCACATCCACTTAGTGTGATGGAGCACAGAGCTTTGGATTCCCCTTGAATGAGTTTAGGCCTTACAACCAGAAATTAATTGCCTAGTAGTGGAATACAGATTACTTTCAATAAACACTTCACACAACTTGAAAGAAATCCTGTTGAAATCTAGTAAGCCTTTGTCTGAAAAGGGTGAGTTTTTGGGAAATGGGGAATATATTTTTCAGACTGTGTGAGCGCAGAATTGTGAATCAGGAAAGAAATCCCCAGCTGTCAAAAGGCTGGGCTATTGAGTCTGATATATAAATACCCTGTTCAAGTGGCTGCTGTTAACAGAAAAATTGGTAGAAACCAGACCAAGCAAGTGGTCTGTGAACTGTCTGTCCCAAAAGATGTATTAAAGAAAAGGGGAGAAACACTGGGAAAGGGATGCAAGAGAGAAGACCCATAGTATCCTCCCTAGAGTGGTGAGAATACTACTGACTTGAAAATATTCCTGAACAACTGTTTTAAATTTGAGGCTGCTTGCTATGAAAGCCCATACCACCCAAGAAAATAGACTTCCAGCATGTATAAATACATTTTCTTGTGATTTATCCACTCCTATTTAAGTGAAGCATTGTTAATTTTACTCAAGCAAATGTGCACATCCTCAATTAGTATGCTCAAACATCAGCTGCAGCTATAGCGTGGTTAAACCTACTAGTCAAGTATCTTTGACATCTCTCCTCTGTTCCAGAGTAGTCCAACTTGTGAATTGGTAAGGGTACTGGTGGTTGAATGATTAAAATAGGTGCTGGATATTTTTAAACACCAAAACCATTGCAATATATCTAAACAATGCGGGCATTGCAGGTAACCTAAAGTTACCTTCTTTGTAACTCCTTCCAAAACACAAAGGTATAATGCATTTAACTTTTTTTGGGGAGAGAGTGGAAGGTAAAGGAGGAGAATCTTCTGTAGGCATACAGCCTTCACATAGGCCCAACACTATAACCTTGCTGTTCCCACGTAGACTCCTTGTGGGGAGAAAAGCAACATGTGACCATCCTGGGCAGATGAAGAGCAGTCTGGTTTAGTCTCCTTTTGGGCTGCCACAGAGCAGCAGACACAGGGAACTGCTATAGCCATTAGCATTGTGAGAGAAAAAACAGAGCTTTCAGTTTCCTCATAATCAAAAATCTTGGATGTGCTTTCCTTTTCTTGTTGATTTGGTCTCAAGGGTAATGCATCTCTGCTTATATAACCTATGCACATTGCTAAATGAATTCTATCACAAAGGAAAGTAAATGTTTGTTATTAAAAAAGCAAAGCAGTTTTTTAACATAGACTTGCCTTCTCAGAAGATTTCTCAAGACTTAAACTACAGTTACGTATAAATACGTTGCTGTCTAACATGACAAACAGATATATAAGGTATCTATTTTTGTGTGTGTGAGAGGTACGGTTGAATTTGTTTTCAAGTCTTTCCCATCCTAAATCGTCATGCCAGCTTTCTTTTCCCAGGTACCTTTTACCCTGTAGTAACATGCAGCATCCTCAATTTTTCAACAGTTAACTGTTCTTGTTGTCTTCACTCATCCACAATGACAGTTTTACTGCCAATTACTATTATCTGTTGCTGCCTGAATTCTTGCTGGTTCTATGCATTTGTTACTTCCTAATGGAAGTGCTGTAAAAGTCACCAGCAGCTGGACTGGAGCAGTAGCAATAGACTGCCAGGATGGAAACTGGCAGGTGACTGTACATATGGAAAGCAACTCCAGAATACATAATGGACTTAAAGTTCCTATTTGACGGTTGATTGGTTGGTTCTTTGCAATTTTTTTATTCCTTAACTTCTATCATGAATAGTCAATGTTGGAGAAAAAATACATTTTTTTTGTTAAGATCATTCACTGTTAATGGTTATATTTTCTCCAGTCTGTTGGCTTTCAGCAGAGCCCTGTCTTACTTTCTGTCTAATCTCTGGCAACAGAGGTCCTGAATGAGGCCGAATGTGAGTACAAGCAGCACAGTTGGGCTGTGATGTTTTCTGAAGATTTGACTAAGCCTTTATGGCACCTAAAAAGCTGTAGTTGTCTCTAGTTCAGGTAAGTGACCTAGTCAGACATCTCATGAGTGAGTTAACTTCTTCCCCTGTAGGATGCCTGTGCAAAACTTTGCATATGGATAGCAGTTGACTGGATAGTCAGTTGACTACATCACTTGCACAGCGTTCCTATTTGTATCCAGATTTCTGAAACCACTTAACAACTATGTATCAAATGCACCTGAATTTAAATTTTTCATGTTTAGTAATACGAACATGCATCGACATGACTCGTTCATTGTCTTCAGAAAAAATGGCAGTTGTCAACCAAATGGAAAAAGACAACTAGTCAATCTCTTAGAGGTGGCTTTATGCTACTAAAATGCCAGCCTATAACTAACTTTTCTATTTAGGAGCTACTTTCTCCAAGCACACAGTTTGTGTTGCCCGGGCTGCCAAGTTTAATAAAATTCAGTGTAATATTTTTTTTAACCAGTGGAGTTGAAAACCCTGAATTATAATGCCAGTTGGAAACCCTTATTGGAGAAAAGCCTTACTTGCCACAGGGTTTAGATAAGCATGAGGAAGCTGAAAATCAACAGTATCCTTAAATTTACATCCAAGTTGTGAAGTGGTGGAGTTTGGGTTTTTTTTCAGATTACTACTGAAAATGCCTGAACTTGAAAAGCTTCAGCTAGCTCAGATTTTCAGCCTCAGCCAATTGTACTTTTTAAGTCTTGGTTTATTACTAGTGAACTTTCATTGCAGCTAATAGTTGGCTGTTTACCAGTGGGCTCGGTAATGAAAGTTGGCTTGCATTTCCCTACAGAATTCAGATTTTCTTTCTCAGCTGAGTCTTTTCTAAGCTCTGCATGGGGAAATCCTGTCGTTCTCTCATTCATAATGTCTGGCATTTTAATTTTTCAACGCCAACATGTAGTATTTTCAATATAGCTTACTTTCTAAAGAAAAAAACAGTTGCAGAAACTTCTCGACGTTACTTAATAGAACTTTTAAATTTCAAAGGTTATTTTAACACTGAGATACACCTTTCCCTAACATCCTGTTCAATTCATTCAGCTTGAGAAATTCAACATTTACACAGAGAAACATTCTTGTCTAGATAATTTTCGTTTGGTAAACTACCTTTATTAGAATATTAGTAATGCATTTAACTCCATCACAATTTGGAAGGGATAAGAAAATTTGTACAAATTTGCCTTGACACCACCCCACACCCCCCACACTCCCCTGGCATTTTGTGGTATCTTGTAATTTAAAAAAGAAAGTCTCTATTTTTGTGCTCAATTACTGGCCTTATGTCTGCTTGATCTTACAAATTGAAGACTTGAGTGTGTATACTCTAACTGTATTTTAGAAGCCAAAGAACTGGCATGGTTTTGGTAGCTTGGTTTGGTTAGAAGGCTAGACTGCAACTAATTTAAAAGTAATCCAACTTTTCATCCTTAGATGAGGCTAAACATCTCTCCAAATGGAAGGCAAAGCTTTCTTTCCACTGTCTGAGGAGAGAATACAGTAGGACTACTGCTTATCTTACAGATTTTAAAAATGTAGCTTTAGAAGGTCTAAAACCCACAACATGTAGAGTTGCTCTAAATAAAGAGATTTACCCAAAACAGTAAAACAGCATTGTTACTGAGTGTCATGCTATATGGGGATTCTAACACATAAAACCTAGTCTCTAACATTTTTTCACGTATAATGCCTTCAGCTTTGCCTTTCTATCTTGGTTTCATTAAAAGTACTTTGAAATAGCTTCAGAAGGATATACACTACATAGCAAACAACTTTTTAAAAAACAATACTGAAAAGTACAGAATGACGTTAGCTTGCCAGGTTGCTTGGCTTGGTATTTTTTCAGAAAGTTGTATATTTCCAATTGTACATACAACTTATCTATTTATATGCTGCTGCTGTTGTTGTTTTATTATTAACTACTGGATTAAAACTAAAAAAAAACGTGCAAAATTTGGGTGAGGCAAAAGTCTGAGTTGTAGCTACTCTCATGGATATAAGTTTGACCTAAGATATTTTCGTTTGGAGGAAACTACTATTTTTTTATGTCTAAAAAGATTTGGTGTGCTAGTTCAAGCCCATATATTTTTAGGTATGAAACAAAATGATGTTTTAAGTAAGTGCACTGAAATGTGTCCTTCTTTCTGAATAATTTATAAGAGCAACTAAAGAAAATCCAAGCCATTTATCTTCCCACCCAGTTTTACCTGAGGAGAATTTTGGGTGTGATCTTTTCTTGGAAGCATAAACATGGAGGAGGCCAGAGGAGCAAAGGAACCATACTGAGGGGTGTCTGTAGATATTGATAGTGAGATGTGTCCCAGTAGCTTTGACCTGAAGTGCAAACACAATGCAGGAACCCTTATGGAAGCAAAACCAGAGGAGTCATCCTTGTTAGCGTTTTGTTCCACTCCTCCCAGCACTGTAGCATTCAATTCAGTATTCCTTGTGCCAGCCAGAATGACTCTCTCTCCCTCCCTCCTCTCCTCCCTCTCACACACACACACACAGGAAGGCTTTACAGCATGCCCAGGACACTTCAGTCTCAAATTGCTTTGGCTGGGGCTGTGCCTGCCGAAGTAAATAAAAACAGGGAGGCAGGGAGAAGGATGCCCTTCAGGTATTCTCATAACCAGCTGGGGTATGGCTTGACCTTAGCTCAGCTGTGTAGCAGCATAGTAAGGAGAGCTGGTTTGTAAGGAAGCATGATGCCTAACTGTTTAGACTTGATTTTAATGACTGTTAAGGGGCTGTGAATTTTTTTAGGATATAGATTTTGGAGCTTGGTAGAGCAAAATTCTAGCTCCTTATAAAAGAGATGCTTGGTAGGCAGCATTACTATGGAGGTAAGTGCCACATACTGCTTACTAGCTGTGGAGTTCTGTTACAGGTCATCTAATGTTGCTATACACTTGCTGAGGAAACAGTGGCAGGCAGTGTCTATTTGTTTCTTCCATGACAGTGGGTACTCTGTACATCACTCCAAATAGTTTATGTGAATGTCATAGGTGCAACATTATTCACTGCCCTTCAGTTAACTAATAAGTCCTGTTGTTTCTTGTCCCTGGATAGATAAAACCCTTATAGCAAAACCATTTAATAGCATGAATTTGACATTACAAAATCATATGATTTGAAATTGTTTCCTGAATTTTGTTCTCTAAACTTGATGATTTGTACCTTCAGCGTCACCCAGCAATGCAGAAAATGTGAATGTGGCTGAGTCAAAACTTAATTAAGCATCTCCGATATGCCTAGGTTTGTATATTCTGCCTTGTAGATACTCAAGTAAGAATTGTTTTCTCCTTTCCAAATGGCAGAGTGCTTTCTAGAACATGAGGCAACAATAGAATAATGTCGTATTCAGTAGCTTTAAATAGGAGTCAAAATGGGACCTGTTTTTTTGACGTATATGAAAGCAGACACTGGGATGCAAGAGCAAACCACACTCTTAGAGATTGCCACACTTCAGCCTAACTGCTAATGGTGTACCACAGCATTCCTGGGCAGGAGGCAGCTCTGTGGGTTACAGTCTGCTAGTGAAAACATTCTGGAATCTAACTGGTTTATATCAAACATCTTAAAAATGGAGAATATAGACTTTAAGGGTATACTCAGGGCAGAAAAAAAATCTATCAGGGGTTTTATGCATGGTGTCAATTAAAAGATCAATTAAATGTTAATGTTAGTGAATGTTAGTTAACGTTAATGTTAATGTTATTTTAATGTTACTACAGAAAATCCAGCCAAAGACATGTCAATGTTCTTCAGCCTTTAGCTGTAGAATAGAACAAAAACTCTGAGCACCTGCCGTGGTATTGGGTTATGCATTCAATTCTCTGCTTTCGTTAGTCCATTCCTTTAACAGTAAGATCACCGTGACAGGTCTTTTCACACTGCCATTGTGTATACTGTGTTTTTTGACAATGGACTGTGAAATCCACCTGTAAGATGGATACAAGTAAATATACCTGTAAATATTTAACAATAATATTTCAACTTAAGGAGTTGAACTAGATTTCAACTAGATAAGATGACCAGGTTATACCCAGAGCAAACTACATAGTGTCAATTCTGAGGATTTTGTGGGTGTGTCTGACTCCCTTACCAGAAACTGCTGTGAACTGAGCTTAGGTGGGTAGGTGTTGATGTTGGGTATCATCCTGTAACCAATGTGAGTTGAATAGGTTGAGCAAATTCAGTTCTCCTGAACAAGATGTCTGAGCTGTAAAACCCACAGTCAGGTGGCTTTACCTGCCAAATGATCTGAGCAGAATGATGGAAGATTGAATAAGCCATGAAAGTTAATGTAACCTCAACACTAGGAATAAATATGCTTTTGGCCAGGTGTGGTGGGTTGACCTGGACTGGATGTCGGGTGCCCACCAAGCTGCCCTACCACTCCCACACTTCAGCAGGACAGTGGGGGAGAAAATAAGATGAAAAAAACTTTTTGGGCCAAGATAAAGGCCGTCTAATAGAGAAAATGTAAAGGCTATACATGGAAGCAAAGGAAAACAAAAGATTTATTCTCTACTTCCCATCAGCAGTATCCAGTGACGTGGAGCCACAGAACGCATAGCAGTTGCTCCAGAAAACAAACACCTTAATAATGAATATCCCCCACCCCTTTCTCTTAGCTTTTATTGCTCAGTAGACATCATATGGTATGGACGATCCCTTTGGCCAGTTTGGGTCAGCTGTCCTGGTTATGTCCCCTCCGAAGCTCTTGCCCACCCTTAACCTACTGGCTTTTGGAGGGAGGGTGGGGGTTGGTGGACAGCCTTGGTGCTATACAAGCGCTGTAGCCAAAACACTGGTGTGCTACCAACACCCTTCTAGCTACAAATACAAAGCACAGCACTATCAGCACTGCTATGGGGAAAGTTAACCCCATCCCTGCCAGACCCAATACACCACCTGTGCATGATACAGTAGTGAGTCTATGGTGGGAGTTTTGCCTGAACTAGTTTTGTTTCAGTTTTCACTCTCCTAGTTTTGTAAAAGATTAATTTTCTCAGGCAGTTGAGATGAATTAGATTCCTAGACAATCCAAAAATTAATCTAAGCCAATAAAACTCATACACCTTTAAAGGAGGGGTAGGAGAGATGGTGTGGGAGCTAATGGAAAGTATTAGCTGAAAATAATGTTTTCTACATGCATTACTTGGCAATTATTCCACTTATTACTGCAGTATAGGGAAGAATGAGTAGATCCATATCCTGGAGTCAAACATACCACACTGTGACTCTGTTATTTGTCTGAGAGTCACTGCAAGAGCATACAAAAATATAGCAGTAAGTAACTAAAGAAATGTTATGTACTGTGGTGATATCTGAACCAAATTGGTATCTAGTTGTATGAATATAATACTGTCCATGTGCATGAATACTGAAATAATCTCCAAGCAGTGCAACTGCAGTCTGTATTCAGTAGAGCC
Organism: Phalacrocorax aristotelis; assembly: GCF_949628215.1. Taxonomy (NCBI): domain Eukaryota; kingdom Metazoa; phylum Chordata; class Aves; order Suliformes; family Phalacrocoracidae; genus Phalacrocorax; species Phalacrocorax aristotelis. The sequence continues at coordinate 32,724,572 of NC_134311.1, read as the reverse complement.
ACAGTGCGCACTGGGGTCTAGAGCTCTAGAGGAACCTTCCAGCTGGTGAGAGTGCAGGGTCAGGCCAAAAATGCTGACCTCTTTGGAATAAGAGTAATGTCAGTGATCTGCATGTTTTTCTATAGAAAATGCAAGAGTAGGGGAAAAAAAGAGTATCTGAAAGAGACTGCAAACTAAGGAGAAGCAAAATATTATCTAACATGAAAAGTACCTAATTTAATATTTAACATAACAGCTGCCCAACTTGTGTCCAGAGCATAGCTATTTTTTTGTCTCTCAAGGAGGCACAAACGGTTTTCACAGTTTTTCTCACCAAGAGCTGTCAAACTGGCTGTAATAAACTCTGTTAGCGACTCCTTCCCCCACACAGAATTATATCCTCTAACATGTGACCCACTGTGATCATGTTGAGCCAAAAAAGTTCAGAAAACTCACTGGGCTGAATTCACTAACTACCCTGTTCTCCAAAAGAGCAAGCAAGCAATCGTGTAAGATGAACACTATGCCTTTTTATGCTGCTCTCTTTAGCTCCAGTGAGCAGAACAGGACGTAGCCTGTTCATGTTTTTTTCAGATCAGTCAGTCTTTTGATGTGTAATGTTACCTTCTTGTACCAGGAGTGAATTGCTTTAACAGGAATGAAAGCCAGAGCTGCTGATGCCAATTCTGCTGGCATGAACGTGAATGAATAAGGGGTCTTCAGAGCAAGTGCTTACCAATGCGAGATCAGGACACAGGGAAGACTGGATGCTGTGGTCACGACAGCAAGGGTTTAGTGTTGTGCTGGGCAGCAGCTAATGCTACACCTGTATGAAAACATAAAGCTAAAATTCTCAAACAGGTAGCAGCATTGAGATATATATGTCAGCACCTCCTCTGCTATGTCTTCTCTCAAGCCCTAAACAGCCAGGTGCGTCCTGGAAGACTAAAGTGACCAACGCCATCTAAGCTGTCATCAAAGACAGGACTGTAATACCTGATCTGCCTGATTATTTGCAGTTCTCTGCACGTGCATAAGGAAAGTTGTACCATCTTCCTACATATATAAACTAAAAACCAGTGTCCCTTACAAAACTATTGCAAACAGATTGCAGTGGTTTATTTCTGGTGAGCAATGCTGCCATCATCCCAGCAGAGGGAAATCTGGAGACATTGTGAAAGCAGGTCTAGTTTTACAGAAGTAAAACCAGCTAGTTGTCATAAATATACTGGAGTTAGTGAAAGACTCTCTTTTTAATTATATGACCATAAACAATGATTAACTGATGTTACTGCTTAGTATGCACTAGGAGATGTTTGTTTTTAAGCTGTACTCCCAAGAATAAGATCTGGGGCACTAAATACGTTAGTGGTGTCACTTGTTTTTCTATAAAAATTAAGTTAGTTTTTTTGAGCTATTTTAACTTTGAAGTTCTGGATAAAAGCAAGATATATTATTTAGGATTTTTTTATTCTTCTTTAGATATTTTCTGAGTGCCAAAAGATCTTCACAAAAACCAAAGAAGGTATGCTTTACTACATTAAAAGTGTCAGGCTTTACTGAAAGGTATATATGCTACTTAATGAAAAGTCTTCTGGTGCTTAACAGAAAGTCCTGTCCTTCACAGTGGCAAGTGAAACAGTGCCAGGAAAATTACAATAGCATAGGCGTAGCTATACTGACAAAACTATACATGGTAATGGTAATGTAAAAGCTTTAAACTTTTTTTTTTTTTTTTCTCATTGGTCATCTCCGGCAGAAACCAGAGAGACCAATGCAATGGTACCTCCATAAGAGTATTCTGCTGGCCTACCTCTCTTGGCCAGTGGCAGGAACTTCAGATGCCTGAGCAATGTTTAAGTGACAGAAGTCTGTAATGTAAAACTAATCAGAGATTTCCGATCAGTCATGACAGTGAGGAAGAATAATTGCTTGATTATTATTATTATTATTATTGAATGTATAGGAATTGGAACAGAAATCATCACTCCTGAGTGGCTAAAGATTAATTTGTTGTCATGTTCTAAAGGGATGAAATAGTCTGGTAAAATCTACCCAGCACAAAGCCAAAATTATTCTAAAGTGATAGGAAGTAAAACATTTACAGAAGCAAACAACCACAGACCCCTACCCAATTTACTGAGCAAGTGTCCTTGGCTTTCTGTACAAGCCCTTGCCACAGAATTGCACTCCAGAATTTGAAATTTCATTTTAATACTGCTATTTGTGAAAAGGAAAAATAAATATGTGAGAAACTGAACTAGATGCATACTGCTACTTAAAGCCCAAGAGTGCTGACTCATCATCAGAAGGAACTTCAGGTCCAGAGGTTTTCTTTTCCTCCCTCAGCCTTCACCAGAGGCTGTTGTCCCCAGCACTGCAGGAGCAGCCAACAAGAACATGTATCTGCTCCTTATTCTCTTCAATTAATAACATAAGCTAAGGTGATCAGCAATTTATACATGTCAGGCTGGAAGCAATGGCAGGACTGTAATGAATGTGGCGTCCTCACTATGGAAGCTGTAGGTCCGTGCATATCTGACCCCAGAGCAAAGCTGCTACTTTTTATTTGCTTATTTTATAGTTATTTTTCACCTTAGACAGTTCCTTGGTTTGGTAAACTTGTGGCTTTAGAAGCAGTCTCACAAACTTCACAGCTACCAAAACTGAGGGAGAATGTGGCGGGGAAAGCAGCCACAGGACAGGGAGGCAGGAACCACTTGCATCAGTTTTGCCAGGAAATGTCTGTACCACCACAGCCCACAGCAGGGCAGGGGACAGTTTGATTGTGTGGGACAAAGCTGCTTCTGTAACTGCAGCTGAACCTTCTGCAAGTATAGTTAAACACTGTCTAGTCAGTGTGTGAACTCCGTCATTTGTCTCAAGGATGAACTAACTCAGCAGTCCATAGCAATTTGTGTCTCTAGTCAGCTGTTCTGCAGAATACCCTGTTAATCTTCCTAGCCCCATTCACAAGTTCTTCCTTAGGCATTAAACTGCTTCCATTTATACTGAACTCAGAAGCCGGCTGGTTTTGAGCACCATCTTTAGGATTTCTGTGTTGAAGTCCCCATCTTCAGTACATAAATCTGCATGGAGCTAAAAATATAGCTGAAAAAAGACCACTGACCACAAATCCCGTCATTGTATGCTTCATTTTAAAAAATAAGCACCTCCATTTTTAAAAGTGTCTGGATTTCCATCCTGTAATGCTGGGGTGACTTTTAATCTTCTTAAGCAATTTGACTTTACTCCTGAGACCTTGAGCCGTGGTTAATAGAGCAAAACTTTGTTACTGAGTCCTCTGCCAACCCAGATTGCTATAATCTGTGTATCTGGAAAATTTCTCTGTCATGTGAATGCTGAGGTGCTTTTACATACAGACGCCTTTCTCCTGGGGCCTGTTACCTGTCCCCCATAGCAGAGCACAATACCTGGTGCTTATGTAAACACAACTCCTGGCTTTGCATATATGGCAAGTAGATGTATTGCCCTTTTTAATTGCTGCTCCACATTGTATATGTGATGAAGATGCCAAGTTCTATGCAACTGCTCATGAGAAAACATCTTGTTTCTGCATCACCTGAGAAGATCTAACTATTAAATTATCCAAAAATGAGCTACAGGTGAGTCAGGGGACAAGTTGGATTTTACACCTGCTGAGAAAACCATTGCCAGGCTAGGTCAGTATATTGTCAATTCCTTTTGCTGGTGTTTGAATCTTTCGGATAGAATAATGCTTAGTCCACAACTGTTCACAGGAAACAAGCTATCTTGCCGTGTGGCAGTACCACAAGAATTATCCAGAATGTGTGCTTTAAGATACAGAAGCTAGATAACAACCCTTCCTAACTCCCAGTGCTGCCCAGAGCTTTGATTTATCTGTGCAAGGAATGAGTACAGTGTTAGCACTAATACTTATATGTGGTTCCACAAGATAACTCTTTGCTGTCCTGGACAAAGCCTTTATCTGATCAGCAATTCAATCCTATCTGCAAGTGCTAGGTCAGCAGGTTAATTGGAAATTTGTGACTGGTTTGACGATGGAGGAAAACTAGACTGATGTCTCACAGGTTTGTATTTGTAAGACAGAAGTATGTTGAGGTCAGGGAGTCAAAGGGCTCAGAGAAGCATCCCCAAATTGTTTCAATTCCTGTGTCACCAGAGCGCTCTTACTATTTAGTATGTTGAGATTTACTGCCAACAGGAAACTTCTAAAGCAAAGACCCCTGTGGCTTGTGATTGTATAATTCTAAACAGCATAACAATACTTTTTGTAGCTTTTATCACTCTTCTGCCTGGAGCCAGCAAACTGAGGTTTGCTTCCTCAGAATGATTTAGGACAGGGCATTTGAGTTACAGAGTTGCTCAGAAACCATGAAGAGGGATCTATATCAAAAGAGAGAACCAAAAGGAAAGGGGTTTGCTAGGGCAGACATCACATTCTGTTGCTTTCTTCCTGCTGCTCCTACTGTTATCCCATGCAAACCAACAGGTTCCTCCTGCATAGTGATTTGCTGCTCCCATAGCTGTCGCAGTATGTAATTCATTGTTTCTGGCACATCTTCAGCTGTTCCTCTGGTGCCGCCGGTGGTTCAGTCTTTAGTGGAATGATTGAAATATCTGTGCTCTTAGAAAGGCATATTTTATGCCCTTGGTCCAGGCAGTTGCTTGGTGGTAGCTTTAGGCAAAAAAAAAAGACATTGTGTGACTAATACCTGTTCCACATTTTTTCTTGCTATACCACAGAACACAGTAATGCTTCCAAATTTTTGTCTCTCCTCCACTAAAGAAAAATATTTTAATTGCTTTTACAAGCTTCTAGGATGCTTTTTTTCAAAACTTAAAACATACTTTAAGCCTTTTTCTTTAAATTTATCTTCCTCATTCTGTATGGGTTATTAACTTTAGTTATCTTTAATATCATGAGGCAGATACCATAAATTGTCTGGGGAGTAAGCACATTCATGTTGAGAAGCAAAGTTCTTCTCTTTGCTATGCAGCTTCTTGCCTCATGCTAGGCCAAATGCTTTAATCAAGAAGTGCAAAGAAGAAAAAAACTCCTGTGGTGCATGCAAAGACAAACTTGATGCTTTAGGTCAGATGCTTACCCAGTTTTCTGTCTGTAGCACATCTGTGCTTCGGAGAAGTAACCACATGGGAAAACGTTTCCAGAGCATGTTCCATGCTGTGACGTGTCTTATTTTTCAATAACTGAACATGGAAGGAGATGTAATTCTTGCTACCTGCTGAGCTTGCTGTGTAGCTTTCAGCTGTTTTGGAGTAAACCTGTTTCCCATCCCCTCCTTAATGTTTCATTAAATCAGCAGTTTCTGCTAATTCTTAGATGTTGTATCATACTTGGTTAGCAAAAGGGAGAACAGATCTAATTCTGTTGAATGAGATTTTTCTCTGATAAATTCTGTGTACAGAAAAAAAGGATCTGCCACCTTCACTGTCAGAAACCTCTGTTCAGGGCCACTCAAAAAATTTGCTGTTAAAAATCTTCTCTCAATTCTTGGAATACACTATATGCTGGCTAACAAGAATGAATTGCTGTTGGGGTAGAACATTTAATATCCCCATTTTTATCTTTCACGCTGAAAATAAATGCTCAGTTTTTAACAGTGCTGCTGGGAATGCACAATAAGAAAAGACATTTTTTGGGGAAGACATCACTGTTCCTTCAACTGTTGTGCATGATTTTAACTCAGAATGTTGATATCTTCATCCATCAAAATAAATAACTCCATTATTGCTGGGGTTCTCTGATCCATATCCTTTTATTATTCTGTTTCCACATAGGAACCAGACACCAAGACAGCTGATTCCTCAGGAATTCTGTCTTCACCAAATGCCACAGGGTTGTTTCTTGCCAATAGTGCAGCAAATCTAGTAACTTAATGTACCTGAAGACTTACAGCACCTTTCTTGAAATTGGTAAAATGAAAATTTTTCAATAGTTTCTGAATTATACCTAATAAAATTAGAGAAAGATGGTTTTTAAAGCTTTTTTTTTTCTCTTTAATCTTAGAGATTTGAAAGAAAACTGGCATATTGAATATGCAACGTTCTGTGAATGACCTAATACAGTGCTTTGGAATAACCTGCGATGGCCCTTGTGACTTCTTGTCCCCGCTAGTTGCTAAAAATTTCCCTGACAAATTTGAAATTTGTATATTTCTACATGCATTTGTGTATAGTCAGGCATATATTTGAGCGTATGGAGAAGCTTGTGTTTCAGCAACCTACTCCATATACTTTCATGACGCATTTTTTACATGGATAGAAACAATCTTTTTGCATACATGGGATTAATTAAATCTATTGTTTGCAGCAGCATTGTTTTGCTGACTAAGACATTCAGCATTAGACAGGCTTGCTCCAGCCAGTGACAAACTTGCCAGTTGACAGGAGAGCTGACTTATGGTGCAAATAAATAAAACCTTTATTAAGTGAAAGCTTTTCTGTCTTTTTGTACATATTCTCCATTATTTGAGTAAAAATCTACATATGACTGTTGAGTCTTTCTTCAGCCTTAGGACTTGACTTGTGAAATGCCACAGCTACCCTTGTCTAGTCTCCTTATAGCAGAAACTCCTTACTGGTACCATTTCTGCATGGATGGCCCTATCTGAGCTAGCCAAAAATCACTTTTTCTGTTAGCAAAGGAGTGTCAGAAGGACAGAATTGCTTTTGGTGCCTCTGACCAAGAGGAAGGTGATGCACTGGAACTCTTGATGTAGTTAAGGGGTCAGGGAAGAAGAATGATAGAATCATAGAATCATTAAGGTTGGAAAAGACCTCTGGGATCATCAAGTTCAAACGCCGAGCCAACACCACTATGTCTCCTAAACCATGCCCTGAAGTGCCATGTCTACAGGTCTTTTAAATAACTCCAGGGGTGGCGACTCCACCACCTCTCTGGGCAGCCTGTTCCAATGTCTGACCACTCTTTCAGTGAAGAAATTTTTCCTAACATCCAATCTAGACCTCCACTGATGCAGCTTGAAGATAAAGTAGATTTGCTTTGTTTGCTATCCTAAGATTTGGTTTGTTGAAGATATCCTAACACCATTCTGTAGCAACATAAGGAAATTCTGTGTGGAATGAATGCACAAAGCATCTCTTGTACTCCAGGTTTGCCAGATATGAGCAGATACACTTCTGAAGGAGGCAAGCTATTTTAATATGAGAAAGCAGCTTGGAATGGAGATTCTCTCATCTATTTCCTACTTTTTTTTAGTAACTTTCTTCTAAGAAATATTTTTTCCATTGGAAAAGTTCCCCAAGAGCTATTTCTAGGAGGAATGACAGAGAAACCATTGTGGTTTTCCTTTAAACTAGCTTTTAAATTACATCAGATGCCACCTATAATGTACTAAGTCCTCTGGCTTGTATTTATTTCATTACTGTAAGTTGGTTTGTGGGGAAGAAAAAAAGAACTAGATTAATGCCAATTGAAAGCTTGGACTGGCACACCCCTTGCCTAGAGAAAAGCCTCTGGTGATGTAAGACTTATTTATCCAGCAGTTCATGTTTAGTGTGGGCGCCAGTTATATTCTGTGACTGAATAGAAAGGGAGGATAAAGCCTGTAAATGTGACATGTTTTAAGGACTGATGAAAGGAAATTACAACCTATTTCTGAGAATACTTCTCAGTTTGGCCTGTTGCCTCCTTCACAGGAGATTCTGCTACAATCTGAAGGCACTCAAGGGTTTTTTGGGGGGATAAAAAGGGGCTTTTTGTACTTTTGGTCTGATACCTGAAAGTAATAATTTATCTTTTGCTTTCTTGGCTCAAGTTTCTCTGGAGAGTTTACGGTGGCTACTCTGACTATGCAGAACCTGTTGACTGAATGGGGTCCTCAGTCTCAGCTGGAGCCTCTAGGCATAATTGTAATACAAAAAATAGTGTAGGGTACTACAAGAATGATTTTGTAGATGTCCTAAAACCCTTGTTCTCCCTTGAGGCTAACTTCTAACTATATTAATTATTTAACAAGCATGACACTGCAGATGTAGTCTGCAGATTGCTGCTAATACACTTCTCTGTCCCATGCATTGTCCATCCTTGAGGGAATGCATGCACTGTGCATGCTTATAAGTCAAGATTGCAGCCTACTCTTCTGGCAGTGTTGGAAACTTTAATTGGCTTGAGCAGTTAAGGAAGATTTATATATGAGCAGAGACTTCAGGAGTGTACCACTCCCAGTACTAGTTTGTGACACTAACCTCTTGTATTTTGGGCTTACTTTTAAATGGAAAGGAAGAGTGGAAAAACAGAAAAGGTTAAAATGACCTGACCTGGCTTGGAGCTGTGCTTGCCTGGCCAGATACAGCCTCTGTTCCTCTCTCAGTCTTTGCCCATCTCTTCCTCCTCCACAGTCACCAAAACTGTCAACAAGAACCAGCCGCCAAGTTTCACTTCAAAGTAACTGTCCTGTCTCAATCTGCTCTCATTTTAGAGCCAACATTACAGTATTCATGCTTGCACATGGCAGTGGTTTTCTTAATTTGGCAAGACTGACAATAAGCTTTATAGATATTTGCCAGCACAGGTGCTGAAAGTATAAGTAAAAAAAGAACAACAACCAAGGAAAGGAAAAAGCAAACCAAATAGAAACTACACTTCTGTAATTCTTGGGAGGCATATATTTTTCTGACCCTCTGGCTCCCCTTTGACACTATTGAAGACTTTTCTGTCAGCATATTCTTGCCACTCTGTCCACAAACATCACAAAAGGTGTGCGACACCTTCAGAGGTGTCTATAATTAGGATCCACTGGTATAACATAGCACTGGTGGCTAACTACTTCAGAGTGTATGCAGATCACACACATCTGTTTCTTACTGCGTTTACTGCTGTGAGTCATGGAAAAGAAACAAATGGGTGCTCCAGCACGTTGTCCAAAACTGCAGCAACCAAGGTCCTGTTGGTAGTAATTGTTTGCTTGCATATGCCTGTTGTATATAGGCAGATTCATTTTACTCTGATACAGTGGGTGAATATTTCATGAAAGACAGAAAGCCCAAGTGGAGGAATACCAAATACAGACATGTAGTACCTGAAGTGTCTCATCAGCTACTGGCTGATGAGTATACACTTTTCACCATACTGCTCAATCCTGGCTCTTATTGGCAAAACTATTTGTATGAAAAGTTCATCCTTATATGGACTAGTAAAAAGGAATTTGAAAAGCCTGACTATCTCTGATGGCAACAGGAACAAAGAAATGTTAAAATATTGCCCTTGGTTATTACCTTTTGTCTGAGTCCACGTATACATGTTTGTATTGTGAACGTTGGAAGTTTTTGGTGTTAGTAGCTGCAAGCTGCATTCAGTCACTATTTTCTCTTAGCTGTCATCAGGTTCCACACAGGCTCAACCTCACAGCTCAGTTCATAGCTGCCCTGTGAGCTCACTGCATTTTCTCTCATTTATTTGTTCTTATGAGATATGCTGCTAGAGTGCTCTTTCCTCATCCCTAGTAAAACTCTTACCTGAAGAATCAAAACCACAAAAAGAAATTAAAAGAATTGACTGTTTGTTAGCAGTTTGTTTTGCAACAGCCGCATTCCCATCACTACTGCCTGTGGAAGAGGGCTACAGTGTTTGAGGAAAACGCTGTATTCTGCACAAATGCTTGAAGTTCAAGTGCAAAAGTAGTATCTACAGTCATATTGTCTTGTCAGTCTCTGTGCTCTACTGTAGACTTGGGAGGTTTTAACACTAAAACTTCATCTTCCTTGCATCTTTCCTCAAGTGTCTAACCGCTTCTCAAGCACTGCAGAAAAACTCATAGATGTAGTATGGGTGATCAAGGCACCCATAAACTTCCAAACCTGACATGCACCACTTCCTGAGACCTCTCAGCCCAAAGAAGCTCCCCTAAAGCAGATGGGACCTGAGAGAAGCCTACCCAAATGAAGTAATGAGCTATGGAAATAACTCTTAACATCAGAGGTCAGGACATGTTTCACCAGAGATAAAACTGTACTAGTAGCTAAAATATTTCTCTTCCATACCTCTGCAGTGCAGCTTTTGCCAAGTACTTCATTGCTGTCATGAAAACCTGCATTATATGAGCAAGAGTCATGGGACATCTCTTCTAGAGAATGTAATTATTGAACCCTAGAGGATATAGTTGCTGGTGTGAATTTGTGTATATAGGGGTGATCACACTTATGGGACAGCTTACCAGTAATTGTAGTTCCAGATGTGTTGTCCATATGCTCATTCATTATTCCTCCCCCTGCTTTTCTTTTTTTTTTCTGTGTCAACGGTTGAGAAAATAGAGTATGTGCTTTGCATGGCCCTTCTGTGGTCATGCACAGATGAACAGGAAAGAGGTACACACACCATGGGGTGCTGCAACAACACAAGGCTAAAATAGTGCCAAAGAGAGGGAAAGGAAAATCATCATGACAAGCACATGGAGGGAAAAAAGTAAGGGGACTGTGAGAGCAGGGAGGCAAGGCTTAAAGAGGGTAAGGTGGCAGCAGTAGCAGCCTAGCCAGAGCTTTGGCCACAGGGTCAGACTTGCAGGGCAGCACCATCACTCAGGGACTTGATGGGAGAGGAGAGGGAACTGGGAGAGAGGCTCCTTCTGACACTACTGACCCAAGATCAGAGCTGCCATTCAGATTGCGGAAGAGCTTTAAGAATGCTCCTGTTCTGGTGCCTTCATTCAAGCCTCTTCAGTGACATTTTGTGCAATGCAGCTCAAGAGTAAGACTGGACTGGTTTTACCAGCGTAGGAGGAGTGTGGGAGCAAGTAGGAGGTTGGGGGAGAACCCGATTGCTGCACAGATGCCTTGAAGTTTACCTTGCTACAGACTGGCACAAGAAAACAAGTTTTATAGGTAGATTAAATGCAGGTGTGACATTTTTCATGCCTTATATCCACAGCATACATTGCTCTGCTTCTTATTTTACAGTGCGCTATCTTTATTTTCTCTTTACTGCAGGGACCTGAGGCCTCATCTGTGTGATAAATGTGCCTGACACCTTCTAATGGTCTAAGGTGTGCAGATGCACCTTTAACAGGGAGTGGAAAATTGGGTGGTGTGTAGATTGATGGAGCAATTGCACCCAGCAGTGGCACTGCCACCATTTTCAGTGTGCAGGAAACGGGAAGGCAGCAGAGCTGCACAAAGCACAGGGCAGCTATTCCCTTTGTTGCTGACCAAAGTATCGTAAATGTAAATGGCTTCATCAAGAATCGCAACAGTGATTGCCCTGTAAATGGGTCAGGCAGCTTTTACATCTGCTTTCAAAATAATTGGTGTGTCCGCAGAGCTGGTTCCTCATCCTAGGTGACAATTCAAAGAAGCATGCCTGTCAGCTTTGCTATTGTATAAAGTGTACGTTGCCAGGGCTGTGGGGCAGGGAAGTTTCTTTTCCCAGTGTGAGTAGGGAACTATTACATGTGGTGCTAGAAACCAGCTTGTCCTTGTGGAGGAGCACTGCAAGGCAAAGCACGTGCAGGGACCTAGAGTGGGAAAGGCTTGTTCACTCTGCCACCCCCAAGCAGAGAGGGGCTGGAGGTTTCCCGAGGGAAATGACAGGTTCAGAGCAGCACAAGGCTGTTGGGGCTACTGTGGATGTGATGTGCTCCATGTGGTGTCCACTCCTCAAGCTTTGAGCTGTTCATGCCATTCTGGTTCTGCATGCTCTACACTGTTAGGATCAGCTTTGGAGCAAGAAAGTTGGAGAAGGATGTGAGAACAAAGCGCTGCAGGAAGACCTGAGCTAAGGCTGGGAGCTAGTTGTGCTGCCTGACTACTTAATATCATCTCATGTAACCTCTCACAAGCAGCTTAGAGCCAGTGAACATTTTGAAAATGAATACCAGGCTGGAGCATGACCTGAGAACCAGGCATGCTTATGCACGTACTGTTTTGTCCTGTGTACACTCTTCTTGAACAGTGTATTTCAAAAACTATGTATTTCCTACCAAGTTCAGAAGTGTCTTTTCTTCCACCTAGTAAGAGTAAAGGTGGTTGCTCTTTGAATTTATTTATAGTGAAGTAACAGAAATGGAAAATGTCCAAAACCAACAATGGTTTTCAACAGTGCTTGCCAGGTCAGATGCTTGCCAGGTCTAAGAGGAGGCAGGAGGAGGAGATCCAGAATTTAGCCAGACTTGCTGATGAAAAAGGATAGCATCATAATCTGAGCTACGCATTTTCTCTCCCTCCCTCATATTTTTGTGCTAATTAATTAGTGCTTATTTCTGAGTGCCAAACACAGCAGAAAACATGTAGCTTTTTTCTTGGTTATGTGTTTGTTAGAACTTGTTACCGTCTTGCCCTGGGGAAGGGTGAAAAAAAGCACAGTCTCTAGTTACTTCTTTGGTTTGGTCTTCAGAGATTTGGGACAGTCTTAAGGGACACACAGAAGAACTTCTGTGTCTCTGAGGTGGTAAGCAATTTAGGGCGGTAAAATGCTTCTTCTCAGTGTCTGGTGGGAAACGGGTATGTCATGGGCTCTGGCTGGAACTGGTGCTAAAATGCCCAGGAGCAAGGCTCACAGCTAGAAGTGAGGAGGCACAGTGCAACAGGCAGTGGAGTTGCCAGCAGAAAACCATGGGCACTGCCAGTTACGATTTCAGTTTCAGCTGAAGAAAAGAGTACAGCAGACAGTAATATGGCACATATGGCACTGTGTCAAAGAGCAACTCTATTTTAACCTTCAAAGGGGGTGCTGTTTTCTGCTGCCTTTTTTGCATCTCCTGTGAGCTGAGGGCTCCAAAAGCATCATCACAGAGCTAGTCATAGCGGGTGGCTAAAATCTGACAGCTCTGCTGAAAGGCACAACCCAGAGGAAGAGGGGCACACAGTGCAGATGGGAGCACAAGGGCACTCCCATGTTCACTCAGCCAACTGAGCCAATCATTTTAAGCTGATTTGTAGCAGAGAGAGAAGTTTAATGAGTGTTGGGGATCTAGTGGATAAGCAATGGTATGCTGGGCTTTTTCTTCACATGTGTGATTTTTTCAGGACATGTGGACTGGCAGCTTAGAGCCAATGAATGTTTTGAAAAGGAATACCAGGCTGGAGCATGACCTGAGAACCCAGCATGCTTATGCATGTACTGTTTTGTCCTGTGTACGCTCTTCTTGAACAGCATATTTCAAAATCAGTATATTTCATATCTAGTTCATATGGGAAGACGAGAGGCAAGCTGATGAGGAAATCAGAGTTGCACAAGTATTCCTGCAATGGACTAAATCTTTCAGTTCATCAGCAGGCATTGCTGTGTCATTAAACTCAGTCACTTCTGCATCAAAACCCAGCCCCTTGCCCCTTCTGAAGGAGGCTGCTGCAGAGTTCAAAGCCAGTTACCAGTTTTCCCTGAGCTCACGTAATTTAGCCTACAATCTTCCTTGAGTCCTGGTGCTGAGAGTCATCTGCCAGCTGAGGTTTTGCACGCTGCCATGTTTTCATCAGCCCAGAAAGACTAGGTGTCTGGTGTTCCTTCCTTCAGGGACCAGCTGTGGGACCACTCCAGTGACTTTTCGTGTTTTTCTCTATCTAAGCAGGTTTAGCTGTCTAGACCAAAGAAAGCTAGTGGACCCTGGCAGTGCAGAAGCTGCTGAATTTTCCTTTTCTCACTCCAATGAATGGCTGCCAAGGCCTCCTTGTATTTGTGGGCTTTTACAGTGAGCCCTGTGCTCAGCCTTGGAGCAGCTGGGCAGACACACTGTGGGTATGGCTTTTAAGAAAACCACTGATCCTGGAGCACACACCTGTTTGTGCACTTTCACTTCCAGGCAGGCTGGGATTTTTCTGTTGCTTCCCATAACTCACAAATGCAAACCTCAAACCCACTTGCTGATTAAAGAAACACAATCAAAATCAATATTCACTTTGTATTTAACTACAGGAACAAAATGGCAAGACCTGAAGCATTTAGCTCTAGTGAGGACGTGGTGCTATGTTCACAATGGCATTCCTCTGTTAATCACCCTGTATGTAATAAAAATAGATGCTATGTTTTTTACACCTCTATTCTCAGAGGTAAGGGCTCAAGATGGTATCACATCAGAGTGACAATACATTGTATCATTGGCGCTAAGGGGCATCTTAGTGTTGTAAACAACCTCTCTGATGATCACATGCAAGCACACTCACAGACGAAGCGGTATTTGTTGAAACCATGCAAGGCTGCGCAGTCAGAGACCTGTCTCTTGTGAGGAGCCGGTGTACCAGGTCAGGGTGTATAAGCAAAAAGCCAGATGAGCAGTCTTGTGCACAGAGCTCTCAGTTACAGCATATGTGACTGCGACAGCTGCCCCTCTGCTCTCCCTGCCACTTTCCTTGGAGGTGTTGCTTATAGGAACCATAGGAAAAAGAATTATCCGTTCTATCTGTGCAAATTCCTTAGTCTCTTGTGTTTTGGTGTTTATTCCATCACGCCAAGATGTTGGTATCAGGACTGCCTCTCAGCAGCAGCTTGGCAGAGGACAGATCTTGTTCCTATGTCCCATCAGATGAACATTTGTGATAGAATTGACTAAAAGCTGTATCTGAAGCTGTATTAGAAGTGAAAGGGTCTCTGTTCACCCAGGTGACCCTAAGTTCTCTTACTGATATAAATTAACGAAGTAGCAAGTCACAGTGAGCTCTGATGAGACAAGTTGTCCTATCCTGGCTTAGATCCTGCAGTCCTTATTCAGATAAATTATTTCATTAAAACAAATGAGGCTTTTTGACAAGAGTGCTCTGACCCTTTTTACTTTTCTCAAATCTATTTTTTTCTTACCTTGTGGTAATTGCTTGAAGCAGTAGAGAACTCTCTTGTCACCCTGCTGCTTCTGAAGCAGTCCTATCTTTCTGGGTACAGAATACAGGCAAGGGACAGGGCAATTAATATATGAAAAATTTTATTAGCTGATTTATATAATTATTAATAAAAATAAATTAGTTTTTCTTTTTCAAAGTGTCTATTATACCCTGTGTGCTTTTGCACCTCACTAGAGAGCTCTGAAGTGACCTTTCAATAAGCGTTACTGACTGAAGTGAGGATGAGGCCTGGGATGCCAGTCATTTGATACAATGCTACAAAAGCAAAATGTGGCACTGCTGTTATCCTTTAGAAGATGTCAGCACCACGCGAAATATCAAAATATTGCTAATGCTACTTCAAAAGCATTCTAGGAGATGTTTAGGGGCAATTTTCCTAAATTTGTTATTTCAAGGCTCACTTAAATTCATTATCTCCTTCTGCATATTCCTGGTAATACGTGTAAATGTTGCTATGATGCCATTTGTGATGGGAGGATTAAGGCTAACCTCAGGTGAGAAACAAGCAACATCAGTAACACATAAAGTCTTAAGAAATAGTTCTCAGAAGCCCAAAACCTTAAGTAGTGAAGTAGTGAAGGAATAAAAATGCAGGTGATGTGGTGTACCAGAAATTTGGGCAAAAGGTAGTGCAGAGGAAAAAATCCTGAACCATGCAAATGTATTCTTAGTTTTGTAAAATCCTTTAACCTCTTTGCAGCCCTCTGATTCTGGATCCTCTTGGCCTGATTAAAAAAGGCCATTCTCATTCGCAGGTTCATTTATGGACAGAGGACTGGACTGTAGGCTTCTTAATTGGAAAACAGTCCAGCGTGCTGTGAAACTGGCTTTACCTTGGGAGAATGAGGTATCTAAAGCAGTTGCCCATGCAGGGAGGCCAGTCCCACTTTCCAATTATCCAAATATTTATTGCAGCTTTTTAAACATCTTGTAATGTGACCATCATGATTGCTAATATGGGGGCGTGGGGGGATTTATGGGCCCTATGGCATGGTTTGTTGGACAGGAGTGTGGAAATTTCTTACAGAGAAGCTTAAATATAGAAGGCATGTTGGTCCCAAGCAGGATTTTTCTTCATGGGTGTGTGAGCAGCTGCACATATTTGATCACAGTTTTCCAAGCAGTGACAGCACTGATTATTGCATTGATAATAACCAGCTCCCATCGCTGACTGTGCTGGCAAAGCCCAGCCAAATGGGGACAGAGAGGAGGAGGACACGACTTTTCTTCGCACAGAGTTAGTTAGCTAAATGCCCTTACTTAGAAAATCTGATCTGAGAAAGGTTTTCTTAACTTAGTGCAATACTACGTGGATTTGCATTTAGGAAGGTAGCGGCGCTACCCAGGAATGTGATGCAAACCACTCAGTTAATTTGGGGTGAGGTGGGGGCTGTCTCAGCTGCCCCTGGACCAGGGCAGCTGCTGTGGTTGCACACGCTTGGGTGAGTGTCGCCGTGGCAGAAGCTGAGCTGGGGCACCGCGCTTGCGGCAGGCTTTACCCGCCGGTGGCTGCGACACCTGCAAGCACTGACAAAAACAACTGCAGGTCCCTCATGCCAAATGGCTTTGACATGTTGTACTGGGACACGACGTCTGTCCTATCAGCGCTGCGCTGGCCTCCGCATTGCTGCCGGATGGATGCTTGAAGCGCTGCTGCACGGGAGGCAGGTGGATGTCTTGCACAGCGGCTGAGAGGTGCCTCGTGCCCCAGAAACCATTAGGCACTCATTCTTAGAGAAGAAATCATTATGTCTCATTATAGCATGTACGCTGGGGACAGTGTAGGCCACTGCATCTATGTAGGTCAGAACAGTTTAATTTTGCTTAAAGTGTTCGGCTGTGCAAGTATGTTTTAAGAGGCTGAAAATCCTATTTAAAATTGTTTTAGTAAGCAGTCATCTTGATGTAACTTTGTGGGTTTAGGTTTTACAAAGCTGTTGCATTAGCCATGGTGTTTCCTTCTGTCATGTATTTCCAGTGCTCTGGTTGTGATTCAGAGAATGAGTGAGGAAGCTCTTAAACAAAGCATGGGATGGCAATTTAATTCCCACCCACGGACGGGGCTGGGTGCATTTTGGCAGTCTGTGAGGAAAACCACATCTATGCAACTGCAGATAGATGTGAACAGATAGAAGTGGGTGGTTCTAGTCGATAAAAAGGAATACTGAGACTTAGACCTGTAGCAGCAATATCATCCTGATGTTGTCCAGCTCCAGCAAATGAGTTTGGAAACAGATTTCTGAATTCTTTTTAAGAATTGTGGAGCTGTACGGGCATCAATTGCACCATCCTGTGTATGTTCACATGAAGAAAAATACTTTGCATTTAATACAGACTTTGAAAATTGTCAAAAAAAGTCTCATTCCCCAGCTCTTTTCACCGTGCAGCCCTGTTCCCCTGGGCTGCTCCTAACCCGCTTGTTACGACGGATCCTGCTTATGCCAGCTGGAAACCAAACGTCTGCTACTACTACAGAAAGAGTAATTGGCTTGGAATCTACTACCTAAAATCGTGAAAAATGAACAGGCCTTGCTGCACTGGGCTCTGGTTTTGCAGCTGTCGCCAATAGTACCCTCTTGAAAAGAGAATCATGGGGAATTGGTACAGTACTTGGACACCTATTAAAATTCACCCTCCTACCCCACTTACCCTCCTTTCTTTTCACTCACCCACTGTTAATAACTGACCTCCCCACAGTCCTCCATCCTTCCAAGCCCAAAGTGTTGCTCACTGAAGTGTGACTGTTGATTCCTTATTTGCACCTTCTGAAATGTTTCTCATTAGTGAACGGGAATCGAAACGCTGCACAACACCCCCACACCCATGCATTATCTCTGCTGCTTAATGCATACACCATACATTAGATGACTGTTAAGTGCTGTAGTAGGTGAAATTGTGACAAGTGGAAGAAGCTGTGGAGTGCCAAAATGTATATTAGCATTAACCACCTGTGAAGATTAGTCTTCTTATTACGATTCTCTGCATGTTAAATTGCTACTCTAAAGATGATTTCCTAAGGAAAACTGTTTCAGAATAGCCATTTCCCTAGTGTTGCCACAGTTCAGGAAATCCAAAGGCTTCAAAATCACTTCCAGGTAAAACTCATCTTCCTCCTAGAGATGATGTTTTAAGAACTGGCTTTGCTTAACAGCCTACCACACATGTTTGGTGAGGCATAGTGGTGAGTGACAGCAGGTGGAAAAGATAAACGCCAGCCACGATGTGGTGCAGGAGGGTTCCTCACACCACTGCTGTCTCAACAGAGGTCATTCATCCGAGCTTCCCACCAGGAAATACACAAATGAAAAATATGTTTATATGGCCTGGCAGATATTTCAAATAAATTATAACCTACGAAGGCTGATGTAATGGTGAGAGATTTAAAAAAACAAACCAAAAGCCAACAGTCCCTTCATGGCACTGAGGACATAGAACAGGCAAAACAAAGCACATTCCTGGGAAACAATTGCCCATGACTTTGACGTGCAGAGCACTGGTAGAACACCAGCACTCCCTGAATGCTGACATCAGTACGTGAAGCTTTCTTACTGCTTAGCATTTTGAGGATAAATGGCACATACCATAGTGTATCCATAGCTCACTGTTTCATGCTGAATTATCTCCTACCCTCAAAGTCACAGTTGGACTGATAAAGCTTATCATCACTGTTGCATATACCAATACCTTCCTGACCTGTTCGAAAATCAGAGTAAGCCAATTTCAGTGGTATCCACCAGAGCTCCAGCCCTGCTCTGTGCATGTCATGGCATACTAGGAGTGTCTTCTACTACAAGCCGAGCCCAAAAGTGAAGCATCCACTTCATTTGAAAGAACTGATAAACCAAATGTAACGCTCTACTTTTATTTTCTGCTAATAGGTTCTGTTACTATCTTGTGTCTAAAACCAGATTTTTAGAATTCATATTTTTGGGGACAAAAGATAAATTTGGCTGTAGACAATCCGTTCCATGAAAAGTTCCCACAAATGCTTAAATAGCTGTGTTATAACACATGAATATGCCTTTTGCAGGACGGCTCAATCATTCATAAATGTGGTTATACCATTCTGCTTCACATTTAAGTAAGCAAGCTTGGCATTCAGCAAGTTATTGCCAACTCCAAACCAGCACTCTGCATTTTCTGGGCTGAACAGGGAACTTGCTTGAAGTCTGAACTCATTGTTCCTATTAGGTTGTGTGAAGGCAGAAAGTCATGTCTTGTGCAGTGGTGACGGAACTAGCACTGATGGCAGAAATTAATCATATCACCTGAGTTTGACTGACTCCTGGTGATGGTGTAGTTGACCATCTGGCAATGTGTTCAACATGCTCTGCACCCCCAAACCATACAGAACACCCTGGGCAAACCGGTGAGCCCGATACATGGAAATAGAGCTCCCAAAAAAGTGGAAGTAGCTTTTCAGTAGATGTATTCCCAGCCCCAGCTGCGGCTAAGCTTTGCCACTAGGCTGAATGTTCTTTGGGTTTTTGGTTTTTTTTTATTCCGAAAGCTTGATGCTCTTCCACAGCCATGTTAAGCTACCAGCGTTCCCCAAAACTGATTATTTCTGATCCCACGCCATTCTCTCCCATGCTTGGAAAACATTTAGAAACCGATCCAGGTTAAAACTAAACAATTTGGCCAAAAAAACAACCTTTACTCTAAGTCAGTACCCAATACAGTCAGCTGGGCTGCCAAATCAGTGTCAGTGCTAGCGTGGACTGTTACAGTAAGTAGGTGGGATCAGTCCCAACCAGCTTTACTGGTATGCCTTTGAAGTCCTTCTACTAATCATTGGCAGAGCCAGGACATAATTTTCAATCAGCTTTAATGTCACAATCACCATATATGGATCTACAGTCAGGACTACATCATTAGTATTCAGGATGCTAAATACAATTAAATATTTGTCAGTTTATTTATTGAGTAGTGCACATTTTAAAATAATTTATAGCTGACTTAAAATGTTAAGTGATGAACTGCACATGTATGAGCACTTTGCTTCATGCCATGAATACAGTGAAAGTAAATTGATTTTCTTCTTCTGAAATACAGAAGACCACTTGCAATTCTTCTCCATGACAAAAACTTTTAAAATATGCACACCAAAATACCATTTTAACATCTGCCAATATTGCATAAGGTAGGACATCTATCAAGAGCGAGAAGGATGTTTTAGAGTGTTTTGTATGGTCGTTTCTTTTGTTGATTTTCAAGGAATCTAGCAACAGCTATACATTCACAGTGATGATTCAGTGTGCACTTAAGAGTGTTATTTGCTCAAGTTCACGATAACTTCCAGTCATGTTGGCTTATTGCATCTACGCACAGAGATCACTCCTAATCCCCTAACAGCAAACATTGAAAGAACCATCTAAAATTTACCTATTGCTACTTTAATGCACAGATTTTTGTCAGCAGGAAATGGTTACATTTTCATAATGTCTCATTCTGGGGAATCTTGCTCACTGCTTAGCAATTCCCTCACTCAGTATCTCTTAGCTTCCCAGTGGCAGACGTTGCATGTGCCGTCAGCCTCAGGCAGGTGAACTTCTTCAGAAATAAGGTAGTGCTTTGCTGATTATCATTTTTACATCTTCTTACCATTAGTAGAATCGTTTTATAGGGAAGTTGTAGCCTGTGGCTGCAACCAGCACACAAAAGCCTCAAACTCTCATCCCAAACACTGAGCCTGTAACATCTTTTACTCTGAAAGTGTTTTGTGTCCTGATGTAACTGTGCTCATGGAATTGCATTAGACAACTGAATCTGGAATTTAGTTCAGATTTCATCATGTTAACGTTTTTTAAGGAATAAGAATATGTTAAAGAGTTTATAGAAAATGTTGAAGAGTAAATAGCAGGTAATATGGTAATAACAATATGCATAATTATGCATAGTTTGTGATTAGGTGTGATAATAGAAAAAGGGATATGGAATAAGGAATGGGAATTTTACTGCTGAAATTCAAATAAGTGCAGTATTCCTAAACTGCAAAATCCAGGACATCAGTGGGAAATCCTCACCAAAAGTTTTTGATCTGTGGGAATGTGTAATACCCAGGTCTCTTCCATTAAACTGTTTTCATAAATATAAAACCTAATAAACCCTATAATGCTTGCTACTCATTTCAAAAGGGGACGTAGTACTTTTTTTCTTTTTTTAAGGCATTAAGGAGAGAAAGCACAGTCAATTAATGAAATCTTTTGAGTGGCATGCATAGGCATCTTCATAGAAGATGGAGATCAGGAAATACAGTAAAGTGCCAAAGATCCATAGAATCCTTATGAAGCTCAAATATAATTTTCCATTCTCTAGGAAGGGGCCCTATTCACATGCATACACATCAAATAGGAATAGCTTTAAAAATTAGGCGTTGAAAATCAATATTGTATTTAACTGACACCAGACCCACCCCACCCCAAAAAAAAAAAAAAAAAAAAGGACAAGGAATACTGACATCAGAATAATTGTGTTGTGGTGAAACATGTACTTGGTAAGAATGTGTCATTATGTAGGCAGGGCAAGATTTTTTAACGACTTAATTTTTTGGATCTTAAGGATAGGGGTTTTTTGGTATATTAAGTCATGGCAGAGTATAGTGCTACTTGGGACCAAGATGATGTTCAGAGACTTGGTTGCTAATGCAGCACCTTCTCACTTAAAAATTAAAAAAGGCACAAAAAGGATTAACTGACTCGTACAACTGCTTTAGGCAGCTAAACAGACTAAGGACTAAGTGTAAACAGGCTGGCTCCTTCTTAAAGAGGTCAAAACACTTTATTTTTATAGAGGGTTATATTAAAACATCTGCTCTTCAAGACATACCTTTGGAGACAGTACTAAGCTTCTATAACCTCAACAATTAAAGAAAAGAACCCTCTAGGTGACTGATATCTCATGACTTCATGTTGATCTTCCTTTCCCTTTACAACTATCTTTTTTCCTCAACTGGCAGTGTAAAGAACTTGCCATGAGCTAAAGAACTCATTACCAGTTTTTAAAACAATCTAGCATGAAGGCTAAAGTAGTAAATTAGTGCTTAAGGAATGAACTTAGTGTCAAATGCAAAAATTAATTGAGCCAAATACAGAGTAGACAACATTGTGCCTTGCAGGTATATTTAATGCAGATGTGCGTATTACGATGATTAGTTGTATAATTAAGTCTTCTACTGATCACAACAGTAATCTGCATCACAATCAAGAAAGTAACACACATACCAGTTGCAGTCAAAAGGAAAGAAATCCTGTATATGAAGGTTTGCAATGTGTTTTTTAAGCCACCTTCCCTTGAAGATCCTTGCAGAAGCCCCTGGTACACACGCCAAATCAATGCCACAAAACTGCTAATAAAATTATGGTTTAACCCACTTGGCAACAAAAGGGTCAAGTGTCATGAAAAAGACTCAAGCCTACAAATTACTTGATGACACTAATAGGTTACTCTTCAGCCAATTTTCACCACTGATTTCTCTGTTGGCTGCAAGTGTTTTTCTAATGCAAATGTAACTTATGAAAAAGAAAAAGGGTAGGCCACCAACTGAAAGAAAACATTTATTGAACCAAAGTCAATACTTCCCTTGTAATATCTACAAGCCAACACTGAACTGACTTTATTCAAGAATGAACACAATGTACAAAAAAAGTATGTCTGTTATAAAAATATGTCAATTTTTTTTCCTGGCTATTGAGCTGAAAACATTTTGATGAGTGCAAGATAGGTTTGGCAAACAAATTTAAGCCACTATCACCAATGACAAAATTAAAATAGTTTTTTAATCGTGGTGTATATTTAAGACTCATTGATAAAGTGGCACTGCAAATGTTGACCCTTAAAAATCATATCACTGCTCTGCCATGTGTTTATGCACCCAGACAACTGAACATCTTGATCTTCTGTCATCATGAATCAGTACCTTTATCAATGAAGACTATCCAACCCAATTCAAACTAATCAACCAGGTAACTGACACCTACCGCTGGAACACAACTTAGGGGAGGTAAACTACCTCCATGGCCCTGCATTTTGTGTGTTGTTTGCGAACTGAGAAAGAAGAGTAGGTAGGTTCATACATGTTTAAATCCACCTGGGAGCTGTTGCAATGTGAAATCAGGGAAAGGATGGAAAAAGCACACAGAATCATTTATGACAGCAAACTATATTTATGAAAACATGCGTGTTTACCTATAAAAATGGATCTGACTAGGCTCAGTTATGCCTTATTTGTTTGGATCAGGTTTTTTTCACATAAAAATTTAACTCAACCAGGACTCAAATCATCAACTTCTCTCAAACCACCAACAAGGAGGGGAAAAAGGGACCATTTACAGACATAATCTGAAACAGTGCAATATTAAAATACAATTTCACAACGTGTGAAAGAAACATGCTTTGGAACCTGAGCAAAAGGCGTTTTACTGACTTTGTAAAAAGTCACCCTGTATGTTGTTTTCATTGGCATCTGTTCTGCCAGATTAGTATGTTGCTTTTAGCAACTTCCATGGCCCCTAAATATTTAGTACACAGAATCTGCCAACTACTTAGAGAGGTCTACGAAACTTTTCAGCTAATATTGCAGGCAGTCTGACATGCTGCTACTGGAAATGACCATACAGGCTAAATCAAGAAAAACTGTAAAGAAGCAGCAAAACATGATGCTTTTCTTTTTTAAATAGACTAAAGCGCTTCCACAACACTTAGATACGGTACTACACTGGTTTACAGTCTCAAGGTCAGCTCTTTCAAAATAAATATACTGAACATTTACAACAAATGCCTCCTGAATGCAAGCTCTCTATTATTTCAAGACCAGT
This sequence comes from Phalacrocorax aristotelis, assembly GCF_949628215.1. Classification (NCBI taxonomy): domain Eukaryota; kingdom Metazoa; phylum Chordata; class Aves; order Suliformes; family Phalacrocoracidae; genus Phalacrocorax; species Phalacrocorax aristotelis. The sequence continues at coordinate 32,700,966 of NC_134311.1, read as the reverse complement.
TGGATAAAAACTAAAATAAAGACGTAACTCTGAAGCAGGTAAGCTAAAAGTCCTTTTTCAGAAACAGGCATGACTTGGTGCCACAGCAAAATTTTTCACCAGTCTGCAGTAAGCAATTTTTTTTTCTTCTAGCACCAAGCAGGCCACCATACAAAGCAACCTCACAAAGCATGCGGTCATCTACTCTGCTGATTTTGTATGAAATAATCATTTGTGCTTGCAGGTCCCAGACCTTTCAAAAATGGGTATGAAAAACAGATGATTGAAGACATTAATGGAACACTCATTTCTAAATTACTTGAGTGCAGAAAAGATTTAAAGACTACAAAGCAACAGAATATTGTGCATTAGTATTTGTGAGGGACGAGGGAAGCTAAGGTCGGTGCTTTAGTTTGCTTAAAACAAACGAAAAGCTAAAATCAATCCTAAAATAGCTCTACGTCCATGATACTCGTAGAGGCCAATGTGTGCATGCCACTGAAAGGCACGGTCAGACCAATCTGACAAATGGCATCATCAGAGCAGAACAGCAACTTTTCACTGGAGTAATCACAAAGGGTGAACAATTAGCCATCACTTCTCTTGTCATGAGCACAGAAAGCAGTCACCAAGGCAAAAGAGGGGACACAGGAAAGAAGATACAGGAACTCGCATAAACCTGGAAGACAGAAAACACATACTAAACTGAGTTTTGAACATTCTGAGTGACCATTTTCCTTCTGTAACATTGCTATTCATTGACTTAACACCATACATATTATGCTTACATGGATGAACTGTTGCAAAAATAGTACCCTAATCATACCACAAAATTCTTCTGGAATTTGTTATACAACCAACTTCACTTGCAAAGATTTTCCTACGATATCATCGCAGGTATAAAACAGGCTTATGGACAGACTGATGCAGTCATGACAATTTATTTTTCATCGTTTAAAAAAATTAATATGCTTACATGACATTGATTTTTTTACTCAGAAATGCATTTTAAAATCGGGCATCATAAAGACACAGCTATTTACAGGGAGCTAATTCTGAAGTCGTATGATTGTTCTTCCTACTACTCTAACAATGCCTAAAAAGTAGAGTGCAATACTTACTGGAAAGGTTTCCCCAAGGTTATCCTGCCTTTGTATCTACAAGCTGCATCTGAACATTTGCAGACATGCCACCTCCATAGCCTCCCTTGGACTGCATTTGGTTCTGAATTGAGCTGACCTGGAGACAGAAGGGAAAGGGAAGCAGAGAAAACAAGAAAGGCAGTTAGTGCGCTATGGCATCTTCTTGCTTCCAATTTTATTTCTTGTTTAGGTTTGGTTTCCAAGTGCTCCTTTACCATTAAAGCCACATTACTTTTGCATGAAGACATGTGCAGCGTAGGCTTGCTGGAATTTTCACTTCTGCAGGCAGCTCAGCAGGAGAGATGGAAGAACTGATGCTGAGGCAGAAGTTTTTCCTCTCTCCCAAAGAAAACTGGCTGATTCAGGCTTTCACTGACCTGCTTGATTACTCAAAAAAAATTAATCAAATCTCTTACTGGTATCCAACTCCATTCCATCTGACAAGCTATAATTTATCTTGTAATACAGAAAATGTTCTTTGCAAAGTATGACAAACCAGAGACGTTTACACCGATACGTTAACAATATAATAGACAACTTACAAAATATCTGGATAGTATCTGCACTGTATGGCTAACTTCAGATAATTAAAAAAGGAATTTCTAAACCAAAAAGGAGCTTTTGGTTTGTGGAAGGCTTTTTATTTATCTATTTATACAACAGCACACAGTGCTTTCCTTAAATGCTACTATTCCTTTAAATGGTAGGGCATTTATTGTTTAAATCTTACTCAATCTACCAACTTCCCTGGAAACAGCTTATTTGAAGGTATTTTTAGCCTGATGCAAATAAATACATAAAGAACACGCACACACACGGAGACACATGCACATCCCTGTATGGCTTTCATTGCCTTTATCAACAAAAAGGAAGGGAATCTGTAGTTCTTTCCTGCTTGTGTTGCACAAGTCAAAATAATCATCTCCAAGTGCCTGCAGGAAGACCACTCTAACCTTAAATGTTTGGCCGCCTTCTCTCTGCACCCCAGAGCATAAGTATACAATGAGCACAAAATAGCATATTCTTTCAAGGCTACAGCTTCTGAAATTGAACTAGCAGCAAAGCCTATGCCTGCAGGGTACCACCTGCAATTATTAGATGTATGCTCCCTCATAGAGACCACCAAATATCACTAGAAAGCTGTATTAAAACAGCACTGGAGAAATATTTCCAAGTAGTGTGCACGATATTTTCCCTGTCTGCAAAGGCAAAAGGAGGATCTTCTGTTCCCCAGCAAAGCAAAACACAAGGACACACATGAATTAGCACAACTCTTTCATACACACTGTTTCGCAAACCAATGTGAAAAAAGAGCCTATTTTACGATCTTTGTTTTCAACAGTATCACATATTGCAGTGCTGTGTAAGACCATTTTCTAGCTTGGTGCTCTGCTCAAGTGAGTGATACAGCTGCAGCAAAGCAATGTTATATTCACATTTTTTTCCAGGAAAAGTGTTCAGAGCCAGTACTCCAGTGGGTCCGATGTCAGAGAATACAAACTCAGTAAGGAAGTGTGGAGAAGTGCAATCACGTTCACTGGGCAGTGTTTAAGAACTTTCACATTTCACCAAGCTGGTCTTCGTCTTCACCAAGCATCTTCCATTGCTCATTGGAACAAAAGGAGTTTGAATTTAATCTTTTTTTCCTCAGAAAATAATTCGTCTGCATGTAAATGTATTCACAAGAATGACTTGAGGATGGCATTAATTTCATCCGAATGAACTCTACCTCTAGAGTAAAAGAGCTAGAAAATCATCTCCAGGTCATGTCACCTTCCAGCCTGACAACTTGCCTACATGACTTTCAGATTTTGGAGAACAGCAAATGAACATAAATTGCAAGGCTAAGGTGTTAAATCTTTATGACTATTTCTCCTAAAGGTTAGAGTAATTTCTCTGGTACTTGATTCACACATATAGATGCTTGTGTTAGTGGGTAAGGAAGTGTCAGTCTAAAATGCAGGGGCTGTTACACCTAAAGCAAAGAGAATGCAGCGAATTAAACCTGACTGCATTAACAGTTCAGTGGCTATTTTATATATGAAAAAGAATATAGGAGACATACAAAGTTAAAAACACTGAGCAAAAAAGCAGGTCTGTAGGCTTATAAGGTGGTATTCTTTCTGAAGCATCCTGCTTTTGAGGCAATCTGGGCTACAAGAACAAGCGCCATGAAATGCAATTATTTTTTTCTTTCCAAAAGATGCCATTGCCTTCCTTTGAATCATCGTAACAGTAAGGTTCTTGTGTCGTATGTCTGATTTAGATAGTATAAGGATTTAAAGATTTTGGAAGAGGAAAGCTATTGCACCAATCAAAGATCAGACAATCTGTTGTGCTGCTTATCTATCTCATTAATTTCCTTCTTTCCTTTTCTTTCCCTCCTTTTTAGAATTAGGAAATAGTACAAGTGGTCCTTGAGAAAGAAAACACAGGAAAACTGAGAAGAGGGTGGAATACATGAAACCAAAGACTAAAGTGAGGAATATGAAGCAGAAGAAGAAAGTGAGAGATTTCATCATGGATTATGAAGGTAAAATAAGAAAGTTATGGGAATGAGAAAGAAAGAAAGAGTGCAGAGGGTTCCCACTGTTTAAGTGTACCTTTGACAAAGGAGCAAGACTCTTTACAGAGAGAAGGCAAACAAAAAAGCAAAATATTTCAGTAATCAGAAAACTACTGTACTCAGAATCATAAGGATATGTAATGAAGAACAAAGCTCATGAAAAAACACACAGAGCAGATAGTGGATGAAAACCGAAATTTATACAGGAAAAGCTAATAAATTGCAGGAAGTCCTCCAAAGGTACTGAGAAGAGAGAAGGCAAAAGGAGGTTCACGAAGGTGTGTAATGTCCATACTATAGAGGAAATTAAGCAGCAGAAAAACATGCGGAGGTTAACACTGTAATCTTGGAATTTACACTGCGAAGAATGAACAAGGAGACTGAATGCAATATTACCACAGGAAGTCACTGCAGAAGAGGCAGAAAAATAAGCACTGTGAAAAAGCAGAGATTTGTGCTTCTGAAGAGAGAGAAGGAAAACAGGATTATTTTTTGCATATAGATCCTTTCTATCTGGGATCACAAACATCATTCCGAGCACTGATGCAGCGCATCATCCAAATGGAAAAGAGTGAGAGAAAGAGAGCGCCAGTTATGAGCATTCAAAATGAAAAAGTCTATGTAGATAGACAATAACAATTACCTACTATCTGGAGTGTAATTGGATATTGTGCAAGGCAACGGTGCGGGCAAGCAGGAGGAAAGTCTAAGATGAAAGAGCAAAGCTGCCGGCAATCACCACAAACGTCACATGAGGCAGATCAGCTGTGAGAGTGACGAAGGTTCTCACAGGAGGGACAACAATCATTTAAAAAGCAAAAAGCCATGCTTTACAGAAAAAAAGAGAAAACTTCTCACTTTATTATTTCAATTTATAATGGCTTTAAATATTAATGCAATATATTGGATTAAATAAGTAATTAGCTTTAACTGAATTTTATCAAGTTCAAGCTGTGCTTGTCCGTTTAACTTGCTTACACATGTTTTAGTACAAATTACTTCCAATCCATTATGTTTTTTCCAGGACAATGTAGTATATTGCTTGGCACGTCAGATTTTCTAGCTTTGCCCTTCGCTAATATCTACTGACTTACAAAAGGTTTTGTCTGATCTCAATAAGCTGTAAACAAGTTGAAACTACAAATGACCTCACTTGCCTGCCTTAAAACCGCCTCCTTCCTTAAGAGCTCTGCTCTCTGTTCTTATACCTCTGAGAGAACTCTTTCTTCTCCTTTTGTCTGTAAGATTTTTTCCTCACTTTAATCTCAAAACTTTTTTTTCCTTTAAAGAGGCTTAAGGTCAAGAAGTATTTTTCATCGTTATCTACATACAAGCCTTTTATACATTGCTTATTATTGACCTTAAAAACAGATTGACACTTCACATAAATATAAAGCTGCATAAAAGAAATCTATCCTCATAAGCTGATTTTCAGTATCTATCTTAGCCTCCGTTTTTCACTTTCAAAGAGATAAAAATATTTATTGCTACTATCATCTACAAGAAGCCCGAAAACCTTGCCTATGACATTGTTGCTTGCTCCAGAAGTAATTCACACACTGCAAATAGGGCTACAGAGTATAGAAGAACCTCAACAAGGACACCCAAAAGTATTCGTGTGCACCAGAAACCAAGGTAAGTTAGAGTTTTACTTGAACTATATTTAAAATAGCTTAAAGCGTTTCAGGTAAGAAGTCTAGTCAATTATGAGATGCTTTTAAAAGTTTTCTCTAAAATACTCTAGTATATTTTCAAATATACCTCTATTTTAGTTCATACATATCATCAGAATGAATTTTTAAAAAGTATTCTACACAGAGCCTGTTCAATTTATACAGCATCTACTATGTATTGTCAATAAAAATAGGAATTTAAAAAATTAATTCCATAATCTTGAATGCAAGTGTTTAGGACTTGGAATTAAGACACTAGCAGGTTGTTCTTCAGTTATATACAGATTCTTTCTTATAGTTGAAAGACTCATTGCTTTAGCCACTATATATATATATATATATATATATATATATATACACACACACACAGTGTTCCTGTGTTCTATCTAAGATGAAATATTCTTCATCTGCTCATACTTACTGAATTCATTCCACTGAATAGGTCTCCTGATCCTACATGAGCTGTGTGAACAAAGTTTGTTGGCTCCCCAATCATGCTTCGGTCAATCCGCCGTCGTCTTTTCTGAAAGGAAGGTAAAGAAACCATCTAATTGAGAGTCATTGAGAAGGCAAAAACAATGTGTGTCATAAATGTAAAAGTTAACTGCCCACAGGATACTTCTTACACTAAGTAAAAAAGCAGAGTCCAAATTCCCAGGTTAACCAAGAGATTGGTGATACTGTCCTTCATTTTTACTTGGAGGATCTATAGCAGGCTGTTAGACCTGTGTTTAGGCCAACAAAACATTCGTAAATAACCTTACTACATTCTACAGTTTGTAAAGCAGTACTTGCAATGTCTCATACAATAACTTCTGCCTATAGTTGTATTTAAATCATGATCTGACAGATCAAATTTGAGTTTAGTCATTCAGAACAAGAATTCAGGATCAAAGACCATTAATATAGTCTATGAAACCACCAACTTACAGAATTTCTGATTTGCATGCCATGGGAACTTACATCGCTATTTGTAATATATTTCATAGTGATGTTCAGACAATGCCTTGAGTTTGATCAGGGTTAGTCACAGACACATCTTTACTGAACCCTGTGTACTAAGATAACTTCCAGTCCGTGTGGTTGTAGAGTGTGAGGTGGAGGGGTGCAGTATGATGGTAAAGCAGGATGCCAGATTAGGAACTCCCATTCCTGTGCCATGAGACAGAGGGCAAGAATGTCTTAACATCTGCCTCCCCTTTCTTAGAGTCACAGCTTCATTTTTTATTAATGTAATAACACACAAATGAAAAACTGGAGGCAGTAAGGACTTTCTCTAATTAAAGCTGCTTTGGTTGCCTGCCTCTAGCTAAGCGTTGCATCTAAAGGAATACAGCACGAAAACCCTGTCCTCATTTCTTAGGCCAGAGCCAGGGAGGTTACACAGAGCAAACCATGCACTGTGCAGTCACCATATGCCCATATAATGTATTTGAAAAAACCACATAGCATCTCCACCAGGTGTGATGATTATTTTAAACACACCTTGCTGTATTTACACAATATAGAATTGTAATATGCTGTGACTGACACAGAAATAAGCTCTAGAGAGGTGTATGAAACACACTGCTGCAACTAAAACACTTTAAATTTTCAGGTCTGCAGTAGTTGCCCCTCTCCCCCTTCTAAAAAGATAACAGCCAGAGTCAGATTCATTTATATGTCTAAACAATACATCCATGATTTCTTGGTTTTAGTACAGTTTTGAAATGCAGGGTTTTGATGTAGACAAAATGTAGACAAACTCAAAGCTTTTGAAATTTCTTGTTTTCCTTTGTTTGCAAATAACCAAACTCTTTCTTTGGGCAACTCAACTTATTTTCCTCCTTTACTTGTTGCTAAGATCACAGGCATGCCAGTAACAGAATTAAGAGTGCTGGGTCTTGTGAATGAATGTAAATGATTCTCCGCTAATCATCAGCAAGTCAACCAGTAACCACTAGTTAAAGTGAATTGCCATCAAACCCTGTTTTTATTTTAAGCAAGTTTCTTATCAGAGGCCATCAGCCAGTTACACCCTGGCATGTGCCCACTGATCTGATCTCCTTCAAGCAATGGAACAGTATTTAAATGCTCTGCTATATTAAGACCACAGCTAGTTTGCTCTGAAAGCAAATCAAACCTTTTTTTTTTTTTTTGCTGCAGGAGCACTCAGTTTACATTTACATTATTATTTTAGCTTGGATCACAAGCACGCTTGTGAAGCAACTTTGCCAGTCCCTATTTATCATGCTTCAGTTTTAATTTCAGAGTAATCTTGGAGTGTACAAATTAGACTTCTTGCGTGAAGCCAAACTGGAGGTCTAGCTGATGCACTCCCATTGCTAACGGACAGTGAGGCCAATGGACCAGGTGAGCCAGTCTGAAGCTGACCACAAAAGACATCTAAGGCACGTCACGGTTCCCCAACACTAACTGTTCTGCTCTACTACATAGCTGCTCCTACTAGAATATGCCATTTCCATAGACACAGCCTTAGCCAGAACCAATGTGACCAATTAGCATGGGTGAAGGGACTTGGGGAACACTGTAAAAAGTCACTTCTTTTTGAGCAATGTTGACACAAGAGACAGGAGGAGGGGAACATGCCTGGAAAGGTTACAAAGCTTTTACAGAGGATGCCAAAAACATTAGCTTTGCCAGGATTTTATTGTGAAGCTGTACTTTCTGAGGCCCTGTAAGAATACATGCAATACCATTGCTCTATAAACAACAAGAATGAACACACAGATTAATTCTTCAATAAATTTAGCATATTTAATTTGAGAGGAGCCGAGAAGCAGCGCATTCGTCTCTTACTTAAGAAGAAATGAATTGTCCAATTATGCTCATTTCCCTCTGCGTATCCCTTGTGCTTTTCCATGCTTGTTCCTAAGGCAAGTCATGTGCCTGAGCTGACAGAGCCCAGGAAAATGAATTCCCGCTAGCCTTCACCCATGCCCAAACTCTGCTTGACAACATACCATAAATAATTAGCCTGAGAATATATATACACCACTAACCATTACAGCAATGAGATCTGACTATAAAGATGATCTATAAACAACTGCTTGTTTATGATACTAGTACAAAGAACTTCAACCTACACGGACTTGTACCATCCAAAGGTTTGTTTTAAAGATGTTTCTGAGGGAATACCTTTATGTCCCAACTCTGGCAGCCTAATTGCAATGACACCCTAAGTCCTCTGTCTGTGTTTCTTGTGGATGTTTTCATTGCAGGGGGGAAGCAGAAGACAGCTGACATTATGATTAGCTAATGTGTCTGTGTCTCTTATCTTTCTTGTTAAAATCTGAATTGTAATATTTGCTTCCCCCCCATCTTGCCTTGTCTCAAGGGACTTCCCCCTTTACTAAGAGGGAAGGGGTGACAAGGAACACAAAACAGGAAATAGAGCAGAGGAAAAGACCTGTAAAGGGTTCCTGAAGTGGAATATGTAATATCATTATTTAATGGCTTTACTCAGTTTGTTCCCTTGACAAAAATCTGCAGAATCTGGATGGCAAAGTACACACCAGGTAATCTTTACGCCATGAAAAGAATAAATAATCTTTAAACATAAGTGGAAGAGATGCAGGTGGGTGTGGGTGTGGGTGTGTGTGTGTGTGTGTTAAATGTTTGAAAGGAACGGAAGCAGTCTGAGGATCCATCTCAGAAGCTTTGCTTTGAACATATACTAGATGGAATGAAACTGGATCACATTTCAGTTACCATAGTAATGAAGTCAAGAACTGTCTCTTCTATTCTTAATCTGTGAGTGATGCTTTGCACCCACACATGGTAGCATCTCTTTTGAAGTACAACATCAGAATTCAGAAGGCCACCAACAGTTACATCACACAGAAAATATCTTAACCTTGCAAGTTTCTTGAAACTTTCAATAAAGTTTGAAACTTCCATTTTAAAAAATTCAACTAATCTTACCATGCACTCAACCTGCCCTTCATCAAAACCACAAGTGTTTTACTGAAAGTGTTTTCATAGTTCAAAAAACTACTTATTACAAGAAATTCAAGACTATTTTTTCTTTAAGCAAATAATTGCCACTGATGTGTCTAGAGGCATGTAAAATTTCCGTTTCATTCCCCTCTATTTTGGGCTTGCAGGGAAGAAGTGATCTTTTTTTACTATCTCCAAATTTTGTCCAGGGACTGCGCTGCAGTTCTCTAGCTGAAGCCACTTCATAGTGATGGCAATTAGGTCTGAATTAGACAAGTTCTCTGGCTGTATATATGCATATAAAAAAGAAAAGTTTTGGAAATTTTTCTCCTCTACATGGTTATTCATGCCTCTCTGCTATTCATGACAGGCCTCCTCAAAAAAAGAAAAAGAAAAGACACGCAAAGTACCATCAAGGTCTCAAATATATCAGAAAATATTTGAGTGATGTCACTTAGATCCTAGTAGGCTGATAATTATTTTTCTAGATGTCCAGGTTTCAGCTGGGATAGAGTTAATTTTCTTCACAGTAGCTAGCATGGGCCTATGTGTTGGATTTGTGCTAAAAACAGATAATGCAGAGATGTTTTAGTTGTTGCTAAGCAGTGCTTACACTAGTCAGGAACTTTTTCAGCTTCCCACACTCAGCCAGGTGCACAAGAAGCTGGGAGGGGACATGGCTGGGACAGCTGATCCCAGCTGACCCAAGGGATATCCCACCCCATATGACATCATGCTCAGAATAAAAAGCTGGGGAAGAAGAACGAAGGGGGAGGGAGGAGGGGGAAATATATTCGGAGTGATGGCATTTGTCTTCCCAAGTAACCGTTACACGTGATGGAGCCCTGCTTTCCTGGAGATGGGTGAACACCTGCCTGCCCATGGGAAGCGGTGAATGAATTGCTTATTTTGCTTTGCTTGTGTGCACAGCTTTTGCTTTACCTATTAAACTGTCTTTATCTCAACCCACGAGTTTCCTCACTTTTACTCTTCCGATTCTCTCCCCCATCCCACTGTGGGGGGAGTGAGCGAGCGGCTGTGTGGTGCTGCGTTGCTGACTGGGGCTAAACCACAACACTGGAAGCTGCTAGAAGTTGCAAGTGATGTCAAACAGAATATCATATAAAAGTATCCCAAAGTCAGGTACAAACCTACACATGCTGGGGATCAAAAGCAAATAAATCTCTTCTGTTTAGCTGGCAGAAAAGTATGTTCTGCTAAATCTACACCAGACTTTTTGTGATAGCTGCTAGATGCATATCCCAAATCCAAGTCTGAGTGAAACAGAAGTGACATACAGCACTTCAAACGACTCTGCAACACAAAAGCCTGCATGGATCTGACCTGCAGAAGGCTCCATCTCAGCCCCGGTCAGCCCTCAAATGGAAGTACTGCGAGTGAAAGATGAAGAACGTGCTTTCTAAGCATAAAGCAATACATGGTGGAAACTGAAGAAAGTTGTTGCCATATTGCGAACATGTAGAGTTTCTGAAAACAATTGCTGCATAGGGCATTCTTCTCCTACCATCTACCATTTAATTTATCTGCACTTCACACACACGGAAAACTGCCAACTCTTTTTCACCACACAGCAGTGCTTTTTGCCCAGCTGTATGTTGTCCTGGCTTGTTACATCTTAGGATCTCAGTCAAGTAGACTGTAACAAACCAGGCAACAGAATACCCGCTGCCCTCAGTGCGAGCCTCCTATAGGGAACAACAGAGCATGTCTACAGTAGCAACAAATTAGTGGCAGAGGCAGACTGGAACTTCACACCTCACATTAAGAGTAACAAAATTTTGGTATTTAGGTCCCAAGCAGTAATCTTTGTTTTGATCATTCTTCTCTAAAACTAAACACAGATACAGCTGCTTTGCTTTTTAGGAGAACATTTTATTATTATTAATTAATATCATCTACTACAGCTACTACAACTACTATCAGCTGCCACAAGGCAAAGAGAACACTTTCCTACTGCTAACTTTGTAACATTTACCAAAGTGTTACAAGTGTTATTTTTCTTGACTGTGCTTCCATATATAGTTTTATTTTATATGCAGTAAAAATATATTGCACATAATATATATTGTTGTGTAATGCATAAATATTAATATATCATATGTTGCATTTACAGGCATTTTTCTGTCACTCGATATTTATTTGTGTTCCAAAAAAATGTAGGGCACAGTAAACTAAATCAGAAAGGAAATAGCATAATGACCTGATCTATCTAGTCTAATCTTGTGTAACATGTTTCCAACCAGATCCAAATCAATATGAAGCAATCCAAATATAAAACGACAAGTGACGCACCTTCCTTTTTTTGACACAGTTCTCTTTGTCTTTCATTGTAACTATCTGTAGAAAAGGAACTTCAGTTCAAATTTGTCATCATTTCTCCTTATTCTGCAAGACTATATTATTTTTCATGATGTGTCATTTTGGGTTCTGTTATTTCAATACAAAATTTGTAAGCTTGCCACAAAGACTGATATGCAGAAAATATAAGAAGTGATTATTTATTGAGGCATAATCCCTGTGCTTTATAGTTTCCTCTTCTGAATAAAATGATGAGAAACATTTATTGTATTTTAACTTCAAAACAGCTTTGATACATAATCAGGGAAAATCAAAACCAAGCACCATGCTTTGGCACCTCATGTGATGCAGAATGAAAGCATCAACTTCCTGAGACTCACTTTCCAGTCTTGCATCAGTTATCTTCTCTAATTTCAGACTATTTTTTAAAAAATCAAATTCTGTAAAAGGACTGCAGATTGTGTAAATCAAGATATTCATAATATTCCACATCAGAGTGGGCTATCACAGCATCATTTGAGGCTTCAGTGGGTCTCACTCACCTGCCAGGATTGCCTTCATCAAGTCAGCAATGCTTACTCCTGGCATGCAGGCTCAGTAACCTAGCTAGGGTAAAAAGTAGTTTTCCCCTTTTCTGAAATGATTGCTGTCATAAAACAGGCTTATCTCTCTTGTAAAGAAGCTAACTAAAGAACATTAATTCCTCTTTGAAGCCTAGTTCAAGACTTAATAAATTTACTTGCTAACTCCCCATTGGAAAACTCTCCTTGGTGAACAGAGGAGTGAACAATCCGTCTGGACGCTATAAAGAGTTGCTTTGCAGAATGGGTTTCTGTGGTTAGGGAATGACCGCTTACATTTATTACCTCCAAAAATTTTACTCTTTTCAAAGCAGAAATATGACTCTGAATTCATAAACGCTAGAAAGATACACAGCTTTTAAACTTGTCTCCACAACACAAGGGTCAGTTTTTCAGACTGCTCAGTCACCACTCTCTCAGACATTAAAATGGCATCAAATACAGTAAGAAGCAATTCACTCTCTACAAATAGCTCTTTGCAAGCTTGACTTTTAAATAACAGCAGGGTTATTTGAGCATAATTAAGTATAATAACTTTTAAGCACATCGTTTAATCCTTTGCCACACTAAGAGATCTAGAGTTAATACATCTTTCCATACTAAATCTAAATCTCAAACCGTCCTAAAATAAAATAAATCTCAGTACAGCCACCATAACTGCTGTTCTTACGGTAGATAGGTAGACAAATGCGAACAAGGAATACGTTCCCTCTCCTCCTCTGTACCTGCCTAGTGCATGTGTTTTCATTATCAGGAGCTAGTCTGCTCATACATCCAACACTGTATGGATGCACTATCAAGATGTGATTTGCTAATCTTTTCTTTTTTTAAATAGGAACTATCAGATTTATATGGAGGCTTACAGCTATTGTGTTTGATGTTCTTTCACAAATAACCCTCAAACAGCAACCCTTTTTTGGAGAACTTCTGTTACCATTCATTCTAGTGTTAATTTCAGGCTAACCCTATGCAAAAAGCAAAATCTTTTAATCTGCTAATTTACTCTCTGGGATCCCTGCCACCAATCAAGACAGGTGTTTCATAACTTTTCCCTGAGGACAAAGTGATCTATTAAACCTAATATAACCCTCTGTTGAAATAGAGCTGTTTGCCAGCTTTGTATTCAAGAACTCAGCTGAAACTTCAAAAGCAGTGAAGGCCAAAGATAAAACTAAGATAGCAATATAAGGAAAGGATTTAATCAAAGACAAGATAGTCAGCCATTTCAAGATGGGGAATTTTGGATGGTTACTGGGGAATTTTGGATGGTTACAGGCGAAACTGAAAGAGAGAAAACACTCTTCGTACTATTTTCCTTCTTTGATCTTGCCTACTTTTTATATCTGCTCTGAAAAGAGCACCAGCAGCAAAGGAGTCCCTATGCTGTGTCACCCAGCTGATCCTCCGCACGCTAACACACAGGAAGAGCTATGTACTTGCTCAGAATAGGATATATCAGATCACCCTGTAGATGTGGCTTCCTGTCCTCCCACTTACATGCTGTTCTGCTCCCAAAATAGTCTGACGTGCAGAGGATGGCTGTGTATCTTCCAAGACAAGCTGTGTCTGGGTTCCCAATATTGACCCATCAGAATTACTTTAAAAGGTCTTAAAGAGTGTCTTTCATCAAACCCTACCTGAAAGTGCTGCAGGGGCAAGGGTGTCCCTTGTATTTGTTTTTGTGCATTGTATTTTTAAGATGCATTTCTCCACACCTTCCTCCCTAATTAGGAACCAAGAGATTCATGTTAAAAACAAAAAAACTGAGTACACATATAAAGCTGGAATGCTAATACACTCTCATCTCTAGCAGCTGGACCATAATGTAGCAAACTAGCACTGTGAGGCCAATGGCTAGATGTGTAGGATCATCATATAGTCAGTATTGTATTTTTCACAGAAAAATTTTTGAAGAAGAAAATGCTGCAAACCTAAACATTTCCCTCAATATTGCAGTACTCTCCAATTTTTTTTCAGCTTTTTAAACCCATGAGCTTACACTACCAATTCCATCATTTATACAATCTGCAAGTACTACAAGAAAGTTAATGAAATTAAAGAGCCGCCACCCACAGTAATGTTAAAATTCCAGTCAGGCACTAGCATATGTTTAAAGTTTTAACATTTAATTTTTCAACCATAAAGTGACACTGACTATATTGATCTGCAAGAGACCACATACTCTGCGAAGGAGCAAGGATGAAGAACTAGACCTTTAAGTTTCCAATGCCTTCTATCATGAAGTTTACCATACAGAAGAAACACAGAGGCACAACTAAGATAATATGCAAGTATGCAAGATAAGTTAAAATGCTAGCCACTCCCTCCCAACCACCATTTCAGTGACAGATTTATTCTAAAGCAGTAATGTGGTATCTAAGCCCAGCGTAACAATGTTCTGACCAGTGCTGCAATCTTCAACTGCGAAACACCAAAGCTTCCACCATTACTAACATGCTTTTCTCAGTCACTTACATGGGCAGATTCTAGCAGATTGCTTAAAGAGTCTTGATTGCTTATGAATCTTACAAACTACTGCTTCACCAGAACAGAACCAGCAGGAAACCAGCACAGGTTTTCATGCCAGCTCTTAAGCAAAAGCGATAAATAGCAGGCCTCCAGCACACTCAGCTCTCATCAAGTTTTCCAGATATCCAGGACGATACCTGACTTTCTCTAGTTAAAGTAGGGTTAGGAAATTGAGACAAAGAATTCAAAAGAGGTAAGTTTTAAAATTATGTTAAGCTGTTACAATTAACAACTAATAAATTGATTATCAAAAGTATACTGGATTTAGCCTTTAGACAAAATCACTTAGCATTTACTGACTGCCTCAAGTGGCAAAAAAACCCCCAACCACAAACCAGAATAAGCAAATCTTATAGCTTTCTGAACTCCCAAGCAAAGTGACTAGCAATTCCATTCTTATTTAGAAGACGACAAAAAGCAAAGGGAAAATAAAAGAAGCTAAAATGGCAGAGAAGCTGACTTTATAAAATCTTCCTGCCTGACTTTAAGTACAACTTCACATCAAATTAACTTATTTTTTTAAATTTATACCTCAAACTGGACTGCATATTGTTAGCTCAAACAACTCCTTTGCTTTTAGCAAATTCAGCACCTTCTTGAATCTTTTGAAGTGTATGCTTTTTGATCTGTTTACACAATATTCCATTATATTATGATGGTGTTAGTCATCACATGACAAAACTGGCAATTGTAGCCTATGTTTTCTAAATAAACAGGAAAATTTGCCAGATGAGGTCAAATGACTCTGAAAGACAATAGGTCTTTTAAGAAATGTGTTTAGCTCACACATTAAAGGGAACTTGTTCCATTCCAGATGCTTAAACCAACTTTAAATCACATAGTAAAACACAATCCATTGGTTGGTATAGATAGTA
This sequence comes from Phalacrocorax aristotelis, assembly GCF_949628215.1. Lineage (NCBI taxonomy): Eukaryota > Metazoa > Chordata > Aves > Suliformes > Phalacrocoracidae > Phalacrocorax > Phalacrocorax aristotelis. The sequence goes on along the minus strand of NC_134311.1, from coordinate 32,685,363 downwards.
AGTATTGTCCTTTCCAAAATACACATTAGCACAATTTTAAGGCAACTAACTTTTCTTTTCAAAAAGTTTATTTTCATTACTTTTGGTGACTAATGTCTCTTTAGCATAATTTAAAAATCAAAACATTCACCTAAGATAATAATACTGGATTTCTACTTCAGCAACCATACTTCTTTAGTGTCTTTAGACAGACTATGCATTCTGTTTCTAGAGTAACGGGTAATTCATTAATGATAAGGACAGCAGGGTGTGATGAAAGGAACAAGTCTGTGATACTGACTTGTGGTATCTCAGCAAAAATCAGAAATTCACATTTAACATATACTCTTTTCTTACAGTTGCCAAGCTATGTAACTTAAAACGCGTTAGCTGTTGCTTGGAACAAGTGCTTATTACCAGCCCGCACAGCTGCAAATAAAAGCTTCTCAATGCACCTTTCAGAGTGAATCCAGAGCTATGACACAGGTAAGGGACAACAACTGTGCTGCACATGGTATAGAAGCAGTGACTGAAGAAGTGGGTTTATTCACCCTTAAGAAGAGAAGAGATATCTGCTTGTGGTCTTAATGGTGTAATACTACCTAACAGGATGGTACAGAAGACACACTTGGAGGTGCACAGTGGTAGTATGAGAAGCCACAACCTGAAGTTGCAACATAGAAAATAGTGATTACATTTGAAAAGAAATTTTTTTCAGGTAGGCAGTCAAATACTGTACCAAGCACCAACGAATCTGAATGTCTATCTTCGGAGAGACCCAGAACACAGCTGGAATGGCCCTACAAAAGCCAGTCTAGTTGGTTCTGCTTTGAGTAGGTACACTGCACTAGATGGCATCCAGAGGCCTCTTGTCACCTAGATTATTTTCCAAGTCTCTGACTTCAGCTGGTGACGAAGAGGAAGAATGTAAAGCAGGCTGGAATTGACTTTGCTGCAACACAGATGCAGTATATTGTCCCCAGTGATCATAATGTTAAAAGAGACAGATTAAACAAATGTTGTAAATATACATCACATCACAAACTTTCTGGAGATATCTGATAGCTTCTCAAAAAAACCAAAGCCCAAAGTCCTGATAATGACACATTGCAAACTGCTTCATGTTGAGCTCTCTTTCCTTTCACTCGCTGACCTTCTCCAACAAGAACACAGGAAATACTTGAAAGGACATCTGGCATTACGAGAGCTGTAGTTCTCTAGAGGGCGTGTGTCAGGATTACAACATGTAGCCCCCTCCTGCTCAGCCAAATTAATGTGTGCACCCTCCCCCCCCCCCCACCCCGCTACAACAGCACCAAAAGCTTTTGGTGTTCTTAAGTACACTGCAAATTGAATTTCTTTTGTTAAGAAATTATATTTCAGGCTTGCAAATCCTGTAGTAAGACTTACTACAGCTAGCTGGCTAATATGAACAGGTTTGTTATGGCCTGCCTACACAGGCCTCTGCACACCTATGCATCTATATGGAAACATACACATTGCATAAGATACATTACATACAAGCCTTCTGTACTCCTATGTACAATATGTATAATCTTCTAAATCAGGATGATATGCACAAACCAAACTCCTTAAGTACAAGAACAAAAACCAAACCCTTCGAACAGGTAATAGCCACTGCCAGATACAGGACCCTCAGTCATACTCACCATACAAGCCCAATCAATTAGTAAGTTTAACACTTTCTCTGGATCAGGTAGTTTAACATCTGCTCTGAAGAAAACAGCTGCAAATTGTCATATGTGCTTGCAAGTAGCAGTTTGGTACTGCACAATGTGATTCACTTTCAACTATGACAACAAATCAGGGCATGCATAGTATTTTCAGAAAACCTCTGTACCCAGCTCACAGTAATTCCCTTACTGGGGGAAGATGGATCTTCAGGAATTATGGTACTGATGTTTTTTAGCAGTAGGATTCATGGATGGAAGCTCTAGTACTTGTGCTGCAGGCAGAAACAAAGCCACAATATTTAATAATAATACCCTCTAGAGCCAACAAACACAGAAACAGTGAATTCAACAGCTTTTAAATACCTCTGCGAACATCATCTTAGAAGCTTGACATTCGTTTGCCCAAACAGCAGCAGTTTCTTCTTTGTTTATATACCTATACAATGAAACACCTCGATATTCACCTGGTTTTCTAGTGGTTCGTCTGATTTTCTACTTACTTCTCAGCGAAGTGTTATCAAAATGAACTTGCTCTGAACGAAGATACTTTTTTTTTCTTTTTTGTACAAATCCTTTTTTAAGGGATGTAATCCTGTTAAGTTTTGTGTGCGTCAGGTCCATAAGGCCTGCTGACCTTTCTGGCAATCTTCCCATTGGCATTTCCTTGCTAAGTTATTGGTCACCTGTGTGAACTCATCATTATCTCTGGGTTCTGCTTGCTGCTCCAAAGGCACCCTGACCAGTAACCTCATCAGTATACGAGCACTGTCACAGGGCCTTGGGTAGCCTGTTTTGCAGTGGGGAGCAGCATTCATAAACATGGAATCACAGATTTGCTTCAGAGGCCAACCCACTTGCTCCTGTGAGGACTTTGCAAAGCTCCCAAATTTGACTCAGTGTTGAAAATCTGTTTATCCAGTTCATTTCAGGTAAGCCACTGGAACAAGTGCATCCCAAAATATGTTATGATGTAGTCTGTCTTTGCTTGCTCTTGAAACATCAAATCAAAAAGGAGTTACAATCTACCCAAGGGAAGCAGGAAGAGCCTCCCATATTATTCCCATACTATGAAAAGTAATCACACATCTGAAAGGTGATCACACCAGTGGACATGGAAATGATGGCATTATACACAAAATAAAAAATACAATACAACAAGCATCCAAGACAATTTAGCAATGGATGGCCCAGAAGATATTTTAGGGATGCTTAGATGCTGAGCCCACAGATAGCCTGGCCAGAAGCATCTCTGGGAGAGACTTCAACTAGCAACTCTTAAGAACAGCTGAGCTCAGACTTCAAATAGCTTTCTGCTCACCTTTTGAGATATTCAGAATAGTATCAGAATATTCAGAATGGTGTCCAGTTTTGGGCCCCCCAGTCTAAGAAGGACGTAGAACTGCTTGAGCAAGTCCAGCGGAGAGCTACCAAGATGATCAGGGGACTGGAGTATCTCCCTTGTGAGGAAAGGCTGAGAGACCTGGGTTTGTTCAGCCTGGAGAAGACTGAAGGGGGATTTCATCAATACCTATAAATATCCAAAGGGAGGGTGTCAGGACAATGGGACTAGGCTCTTTTCAGTGGTGCCCAATGACAGGACAAGGGGAAATGGGCACAAGTTGAACACAGGAAGTTCCACCTCGATATGAGAAAAACCTTCTGTGAGGGTGACAGAGCGGTGGAACAGGCTGCCCAGAGAGGTTGTGGAGTGTCCTTCCCTGGAGACATTCAAAACCCACCTGGATGCGTTCCTGTGCCCCCTGCTCTGGGTGTCTCTGCTCAAGCAGGGGGGTTGGACAAGATGATCTCCAGAAGTCCCTTCCCACCCCTACCAGTCTGTGATCTGACGAAGAGCAGCAACACAAAAGCCGATGCCCAAAGTGTGGCAAATACCCCCAAAAGATAGAAGGGAAGCTGTTCAGGTGCTAATTAAACAAGTTCTAAGAGAAGCATGGGGGCAAAGGAAGAGCAACATGGTGTGCCATTGCAAATCCGTAGGCTCGAAAGACAACAAAGAAAAAAGGCCATCATGAGGGAAAACTTCTAGTCAGTCACTGAATTCCTACCTATTTCAGTTCAACAAGGAACATAAAAAGGAAGCCCGATCAAGGAGTGTTCTGTTTTCCCTGGCAAAACAAAGGAATCCTTGCTGCCTTGTCCAACCTCCTATCAAAAGGAAAACAGCAATTCCAAGCATGTACAGGCACTTTTGCATAGTCTAGCTGAGGCATGCCACAATTCCACAGGTCTTGAATTTAAACAATCACTAACTATTTAAATTTCATCAAGTCAGAAAGCACCCCATACTCCTAATTTATTTGTCAAATTCTACTCTTCTAAATACAGCCTCGTTGAAAAGAAGTATTCAGGAGCAGTAGCAATAGCTCCTTACTCTTCCACTGGCTGCCCTAAGAAGACACATGAATTTTGTTGATGACAAAGTCTCAGGTACATTTATTATTCAGAATTTACTGCCAGAATCGAGAGTAGGATCAACAACACACCACACTATCATTTTTAAAGGCAGCATTGGCTGCTCATAATGTTCAGAAAAATCTTTCTACTTACTAATCCATTCCTGTGGCAAGCCTATCCCTCCTCGTCTTCAGGTCTTCTGTACTAAGTTACCATAGATAAATTTATTACTGTGAGGGCAGAACTTCCATCATTGTATTGTTGTGTTTCCTACCTGCATACTTTTTGACACCATTCCTTCAGTCTAGCAATTTTGAAGTTGGATCCACTGTAAAAATCCAGGAAATACAGTGGCTTTCTTAGTGCGTCAGATCTACTGGTATTGCCAGAATATGCCTGTATTTAGGAGCTTCTTAAGAGAGAACAGGAAAGCATGGTTCTTTAACAGTCAGCAAAACAGGGGAAGCTTTGGCACTGCAACACGGGACACCACAGAGATCTCTCAGACTCCTCCAGGTTCTTGCCTTATTGGCAACTTCAGGGCAACTGCTGCCCAGTTCCACAAGTGTAGTCAACTTCTATCAAAAACAAGATACAGCCAACATCAGCTGCTGGCTACAGATTTATAGTCACTGACAGTTAAAAAAAAAGTCAGAATGCAGAGCTGAAAAGGCAATAAACATACAGGACAAAACCGGGTTTTCTACAGATGCCTCAGGCTGGGAGTTTCTAAACAGGGTGCATAACAATAAAGGTAGATTATTTACAGTAAATATTTTTCCTTTTACTCTTCATCAAATGGAACCATAGGATACCTAAAAAGACAGGAATGTAACTCCACCTTTCCCAACAACTAGAGCTATGAACACAGAACTGAATATTAGTTCTTGGAAGGAAAATATATATCATTCCTAAATGAAAGAAAAACCACAACAGCCAAGATAAAACACTACCACCACCACTCTATGTTTCACAGCCTGAGTGTCAGGTACCCTTTACCAACACACAGGTCTCCAGTGGACTCTGGCGGCTATGATAATATATCAAGTTGGTTTTGAACAGCTGTCTCACCAGCATGACAACTGCCAAATTCCAATCATATAAAATTATTTTAAGAGCTTCCTATGCCACAGCATTATCAGGCTACACCACCCAGAAACATGCTTCCATGATCAAGGCACCAAATTTGCAAGAAGTTAATTTTCTTCCCAGATTTCTTGCATGTTTTCTATCCCTCAACCTCGCTTCACCATTTCATTGGGTTTCCCGAGAAATTCTGTGAAGGCCCATGGACCCAGGCATTAGAGTAGCTGCCTGCAACTGTTGTCCTGAGCAGACATTGCCACTTATCTCAATAGCTTCAAAGTTTTACACTAAGGAGAGCTGCGTATGACATAAAAATAATTTAGGACGAGATGCATCAGCATGAAAGGTCACACTTTTAATATGCAGAATCTTAGTTGTCTACCTTTGAATTAGTAAAACACCAGTTTTCACTTTACAGTTATGCTACAGAGAGCTTCTCAGAGCCTCTTTAACCTTTCCCCTCAGATGGCTGGAAATAGCACATTAGAAACAATTTTGAAGATCAGAATGCTGTGGTGGTGCTGCTGTCCCTCTGGTGTTGGCTCTGTACCCCCTTCTTCCCTGCCTGGTGGAATGAACACATGTGCAAGCATGGGCAGCCAGAGAAATGTCATCCTTTCAGGTGACTGGCATTTACAGCCCACCACATACTCATTGCTCGGGAGCCCTCCCTGCCTCTGCTCCTTGCTCTTCCCTATTACAGTAACTTTAACCTCTGACCTGCTCCCCTAAAGGTATCAGTCAATTTTGTCATTCGACAGCCATCCAGGGAGGAGTTTTACCCAAACACTGCTGGCTTTTCTTACTGGAAAGAGCAACTGATTTACAAGCTACCTCGATAAAGGATCCCAAAGGCTGCACAGCTAGAAAACAACAGAGTAGTATTAAGAAATCCTTCCATTTTAATCTTCCCTATTCCCTCACCTTTCTCTGTCCTAAATCATCTGCAGCCACTATGTTAAAGTCCCTCTTGAAGAAAGGGAATTGCTATAGCTCTTCAAAAGCTTTAAACACTTGTCTTCATAAAAACAATGTATACTTGGTTTACGCTCCAGCTGCTTTTATGCAAAGCCAAACATTACAGATTCAGAAGTGACCCTAGTTCTCTCTGTAACATAACTGTAGACAGTTTTAAATGTATTTTCTTAAGCTTTAAAGTGTTAATTTTAACACATTATACTGAAAACGCAAATATATTTTAAGTACACTTTATGAATCTAATATTTAAAACTCAAGGGCAAACAAATTTCTCCACTATAAACAGCACAAAGGGGTTTTGTTTTCCAGGTGCAACGCTAAAAAAGTCAGCAACCAGAAAGATGCATGCATTATCAAGACACTCACCACACTGTCTTTGGGATCACTAAGGAAAAAATTGAGAAACCCAATCCATTCTGCCCTTCCCAATTGCTTCCCTGCAGGCTTCATTTTCAGACCACTCTTACGTGTTCTGAGATTGTATAGCTGGAGTTCATTTTTGTTGAAGGAACTAGAACATGTAAACTTGTATATACCACAATCTAAAACTTAGGTGTGGCTGTTTATCTAGGGAACAGTAACAGCATGAACCATACCACAGTCAGTGCATCCTGGAGCATTTCTTGTCTTACACAGTGCAAACCTAAGTGTCTGCTATGTTTGGTCATAAAAAACAAATTGTCAGTGATATGCATCCCTGCAATGCCTGCAGAGCTAACATTGCTAAGAGCCTAAGTTGCATTCTATTCCTTCTTGGGCATGACCAAATTATTTACTAAATTCCAGTGAGCTGAAGCAAAGAGATTACTTGCAGAAAACTTACTGTACCAGTGTGGGAAAGATTCAGCTTGACTCTGAAGCCAGAGTGCATTTGTAGACCTGGCAACTGGAAGTTTTACTTATTTCCAAAAGCAGTTCCTTGTAAGAGTCAATCACTTGATGTACATTTTATTGACCAACAAATAACCATATAGTAAAACAGGTTTTGAGCTGTATTTTAGAGCATGCCTCAAAGGGAAAGTTTTGTCTTTTTCGATAACAAAATACAATGACATCAAAACCAAATAAAATCCTCTCATTCCCTTACAATTTTTCTTTCCTTTTCAGTGGGTAATAATGCAAGCTGACTGATTCTGGAACACTAAATTACAGAAGTTATTATGTAAAGCAAGGTACTGTAGAGCACCTGATCACTTTGCCTATTATATGTAGTAGAGACAGATCAGACTGATGTAACCTCTTCCGTTCATTCCAACTAATCAGAGATTAGTATTTACACTGGTGTCAAGTTCAGAGAGAGCGAGCAAGAGACAAAAGACATTGCAGAATGTCATTTGGTTACACGAAGCATGCTACCAGCAGCATATAAGGAGAGTAATTTTACTGTCTTCAAAGGATGATCAAAATGCCCTCACATTTTAAAAATATTATGGCAGATGTTAACAAAGCAGTTATTTCACAGGAGTACTGAGCACTGCAAAAACTCCTCTTGTATTATAATCTCTTTACATATAGAAAAGGTGTTTACAATGAACATCAAGTAAGTAAAGACTAAAAAAAATATATATACATAGTCTATAATTAACATAATCCCTTTTAAAATCTAGCCAGAACAACTTTTTGCCTTAACATTTAAGCTGTGCGGCCTTCAAAAATACCCATGATGCTTATATACATGCCCCATAGAAACCTACCACGAAACATCCAAGAGTTCTGTAGTTTTTAATATTTGGTAGTGCCTTTCATCAGAAGATCTAGGCACAGTTAGCAGGATCCCAGGCAAGCGCTCAGAAAAATAATCTGGCTGTTGGTTTTGGCTATAATTCAGCAGATTATTTCCTACACACACAAAAATACAAAACACCAAAATCCAACCCGCCATCCAAAACATACTTCACAAATCAGAGGAATCAGGAACTACAGTTTGCATGGCTTTGCTATGTAGAGAAACATTAAGCGTTGCTGCCTGCGGAAAACCCCAGAACCGTCGGTTCTTTAACTACTAAATCAGTTAACACACATCTATCTTCACGTATCAGTCAGTTCATTCCCAGATTTTAATCTAGGTGTGTATGTATAAAAATGTGTAAACTTCCTCTTGATTATCTTCTCTGTGTAGGAACATTACTCTTTTTTTATAATGGAAATGCTGGAATTTTATTCCTAAACTAAAAAGAGCAGCTGTATCTCCCTGACCTGAGATATGCGCATAGGTTTTATTTATGTGTAGGGCCATATGACGAGTCCTTGATTACATCCTTTCTAGTCTTCCAGCAGTCAGTTTAATACACACTGCTTTCACCGTGGCCACTTTAATCACCTTTTCTCCCTCATACTCACTACTGGCAGCAGCCTAGCATTGTTTGCAGTGTTTTAGAGATTTGCACTGTCTTCATGATTAGCTTACAGAAAAGACAATATCCACATAGTGTAATGGGCTTGGAAATCTTTGACAGGTTTAAAAAGTCTTTAAAAGCAATAATTAAGTAGCTCCAGTTCTTCTCTCTCACATATAAGACCCATTTCTTTATTGTCTGAAGTACACACATTGCAGTTACTTTCTTTCCTCCCTCAAATCTTCCTTTCTTTGCATTATAAATTGAAGAGGTGTTTAATTTTCAAAGCTTAATTCTGATGTTAAAAAAAGAAAATACGTATTTGATATTTTTCTACAGAGAATAAAAGGCCCTGTAGGCTCTTTTGCCTGCTATTCTGTAGATCAGCATGCCTATTCTTGTGTTGGCATTTCTTCTTCTCTTTAGAAGTTCAGCAATGCCAAGCTACTACCACAAACACAAGCAATCCAGTACGTTACATACACACGCATTTATACGTGTATGCATTTGTATATCCCAGCAGATTTGTTTCAAATATGTGCCTAGCAGGATTTATTGCCCCATTTTACCAGTAATCTACTATTTAACCATCATCCTAGAGCCTAGGAATTAAATGTTTTTTAAGTAACTGGAGTACAGCAAGCTGTATTTGAAGTAATATTTGTTCCAAGCAGAGTTAAATAACGTGTCATCCTATGTTAATTTTACTCAAGTCTTTCCAAAAAATCTACCTGAAGCGGATTTGGCTTGGAAGCCCCCTATGTTTAGAGGAACTTGATGAGTCATAACAGTAATTTCCTTTTATAAATAATACACTCGCTTCACACAAAACTTTAGTTCCCAGTTGAACATAGCCAAGTGTGCTTTCTTTAGATAACTTAATTCCTGATAGCATCAGTTTTTCAGTTCACAAACTGATAAAGCACTCCAAAAGGCAAGTTTAATGCAAATATACATAATGAGGTAAAGATTAGTAACTACAGTTTTGCAACTGTCTTTTTAAAAACACTGATGTGACATCACCTCTAAAATTATATCATTCTGGCATAATCCCCAATTAACATCTATTCATCAATCCTGTTGAAGACTTTTTCTTTATTTTATTCCAATCCAATTCATTTTTCTCTACCCACCACATCATCCTAGATGACCCAAACAATCTTTTTGTTCTTTCCTCATTTAAGGTCAGATGCTCTGAAGCCACCGATGGACACCATACAGCTCCCCAGGCAACATGCCTGACATTTTCCAGCTGTAAAGCAAGGATACCAGTGCTGACCTCTCAAATGAGTCAGGCCTAAGCCACAAGAAAACTTAACTCAAAATTGGTGGCATAACTTGGGGGTTTCAGTGGAGGCAAGACTTAAACCTGTGCTTAAAGCAGTCTGAGACCAGAATAAGAGACTGCCATGAATTTCCAGAGTGTTTACCTGTGCTCAGCCATCACCACAGTCACTGTCCATCAGAAATGTTTTTGGTTTTTAAGTAAGTAGAAGAAATTAAAAGGTCACGATTTCCTTTAACAAAGTGAAACTACAACGCTCTGTGTTGTACCACATCCCCCCAGAGAGATGGATGTAAAACAAAGGGAAGGCAGCCTCCAACAAGCAATACTATTTCCCACTGTGTGCCGTGATGAGACGAGCTCTGCACCTCTGCTCTAGAGGTGGAGAGCTCCAGCTGGCCAATATCATGGTGCTAGAGCAGTAAAGCATGAAGTGCCATGCTATGCCAGCAAAGAAGTGCTGGTCTGGGTAAACTCAGAAGACAAATCACAATTTGGTCCCAATTTATTTCTCAATCTCTGGAGAGAAGGCAGCTACATACCAACTTGTAACCATATTGTGCAGGTTAGAAACACCTAAACCATAATGCAGGCCTGCTAAAGATAAGGCAAAACTGAAATATTCTGGTTTGAGAGCATCCCAGAACCGAAACAGGCAAACTATGAACTAGGTAGTCCTTTATGATAAATCATCAAGCAGACCACAAAGGGTAGTTATGTTCATATTGAAAAACAGTCATACCAGAAGCAAGAGAAACAAACAATTATAAAGACCCTGTGCCTGCTGAAGACAGCATATTATAAACACATACTTTTCTGAGACTGAATGAACTGAATTTACAGTTGCAAGGAGAGAGAGAATGCAACTTAAAACTAGTTAAAAAAATTCCATGCAAGCCTCTCCCTTTTGATGTCAGGTCACTCTCAGAGCATGACATGTCAACAAATCACTCAGTTTCACACATTTATTTGAGGGAGGAAACACAAAGAGAGATGGTGTCTTTCCTCAGCAATAGTAAACTACAGCTCTCTTGAGGGTACACCCAAGTACCTAAAAACACCCTCTAAAGTTATTTCAAAAACAGAAATAAAACTGATGGGTTCAGAGAGGCATTACTTCCCTGAATCTGCATCACAATGCAGTTCACAGCTTCAGTTTTTCTGCCTAACCTCCACTCCTCTATTCTCCTCACTCTCTGGCAGCATATTAACCCAGAATTACAGATGCCAGCATTTTAGAGCAATCAGCTGAGCCACTCTGAAGATGAAAAGTGAGAAAATCACTGCAATTGAGTATGTATTAAAGTCTATTGCTTAATGGGTACCTTACAATTTCAGGATCTCTGAGAATACATGAACAATAGATATAACATAATTTAACAGGAACTTTGATATCATACCTGTCTCATGCGTAAGTAAGAGTTATGACATGAACTGCAGAACAAAAGGTTTGAAGAACAGTCTGAAAAAGGAAAACTTTCATCATTGTGAAATGTTAATGTTGGAAATTAAAGATATAAGTGCAGGCAGAGATCTTTAAAATAGCCATTTTAAAATGTGTATTTTGCAGATTGCATATTGGTCTTAATTATCTCCAACAGATTATCTCAGATCCATTACAGAAAAGTTACAATAAAAATACAGTAAACTAGCCGCAGAGGAAGCTTCTACTCTCAGTATTCCCTTTCATATCAAAAGCAGTTAAAGGTAAAAGGCTGAACATTTAGCTGCAGGGCAAGGACTGACTCCTCTATTCAGTAACACAAAGCATACTTCCATACGGAGTCAGTGAAAGTGCACATCTCTCAGACTATGTCCAGGTTACCTCTGCCTTTAGCTGTTGATAAGTAGAAGTGCCCCTAAACCCACACACTCGCCCATCTCCCCTGTTCCAACATGAAAAGCAGAACAGGGGGAAAGTAGCTGAACTGCCAAGCATTAAAATTAAGGCACACCAAAAATATCAGGGCTTTGCAGCTTCAGCTTTCATTTAAAAGAAAAATACAAAAATTGCATTGGATTTGTTAATTTCAGAAATGCTTCAGCACAGTTGCTAAGGGTGGCTGCAAAACTATCAACTTTTGCTAGGCAGTATCAACTATTTCTTGTGCAGCTCCGTTTGTCAGTGGCTCATACTGGGTTTTGTTCTTGAAGATGTCTTCTCATTCAAAATTTTGGAGCTTTAAAAGAAACAAGTGATTCAAGGGCTCTAACACTGGTGTCCGTATCAAAGAGTACAATCTACTTCTTCCCCATGTTTAAACAGAAAGCTTGAGCTCTTCAGAGCCTGTAGATATCAAAAGGATATTATGTCCTTCATCAAATATGTTGACAATGGCAAGACACATTCTCATCAACAGAAAGCTGGCATAATTCTTGTTTCCACCCCGCCAAAGAGCTATTTTCCATCCCATCAAGTAGTATGTTAAATAAATAGCATCAATACAGCTAACTAAGAGCTTCTAGAATTTTCACAGCCATAATAAAGGATTGCAAAATACTCAGTTAATTTTTATTCAGGTATGTATACATAAACACAAAATACTTTTTTTTTTCCTTTGCAAACATTTTAATACTTGAACATCACAACAGATATTTTAGGATGTGTGGGGTGTATTTAAAGGTAAAAGAAAAATCTAAAGCAGCTTTATCAGGCTGAAAGAGCACAAACAGATAAGGTTTGAGAAACACAGCCAAGTATTTGGCTGCTTATTTAACTCTGCCCCCTTTGATAAGGTGTTCCCTCAGGCTACTTATACAGCAGCACTGAATAGGGAAAAAGGAGGAATCTGAAACATTCAAACTGGCAGCTCAATATCTAACGAAGTATGTCAACACTGAAACCTGAGGGGTCTCTAGAGTTCTCACATTTTACATTTGAATATTTCACAGGCTTACTGAATGTGGTAGGGTGATCAAATGTAATGAATAAGATAGCCTGAGTTTAGTCATTTCGAGCCAGAAGCTGCACTTGTGCAGCACTGCTGTACCGAGCAGGGAGCCTCGCCCAGTACTTCAGGAACAAAACCCTGATTTACTGTGCAGGCCTGCTGGGGGTGATTTATTCTGCATTTGTCATGCATACTGAATGCTTTATTATCTTTATTGTGTTGAAGTGTGTAGAGTTGCAGTGGTAGATGTATCCTTTGATATACCTAGGACTCCTCTAGGAAAAAAGCTAGAGCTGACAATATTCGTCAGTGGTTAATTTCCTTTAAGTAATCAGAGTCAAGATCATTTATGTCTTCTGCATTCGACATTCAGCTCAGTTGATAAATACAGCAGTATGTACAGGGTTTTTTCTGCCTGTATTTTAAGATGGGCACCCCCACTCTAAATACAGATCTGTCAATCCTCTTCCATACTTCAAAAAAAGACAAAGGAAACCTCACTTTCTAAACCACTTCAAACATTTATGGCATAGCACGCAGCAAAACCCTAATAGCCCTTTCACAATATACAAAATGGAAATTACATAAATGAGAGACAAGCAACAAAACAGAAACTAATTAACTGGAGAAGGAAGCTCAGAGCAAGAAGGAAGAGAGCAAAGTTTATTCTTTTATAGCAGAGCAGTAATTTTGCTGCAAGGTCAAAGGAAACCGAACTGCTCAGCTGCACTGGGTGGTGGCCCAAACCAGGTGGGAGTGCACCAGATCATGACCCAAGGCTTCTCAGACCAAAAATTAACTTTGCAAGTTAAAAATGGACAGAACGTGAAAAAAAGTGGAGGAAAATAACAGATTCCACCAGATTCCTGGTGTAGGCGACAAGCTCAGCCTAAGAAAGAAACCATGGACACGTTCCCTGAAAACCTGCAAGATAAAAGGCTCTCTAAACTTCTGTTACTAAACAATGCATCTGGTAGTGGGAATTTGGCAGTTTATTGAAATGTAGCAGTGGATGGGACGATAGGACATAGGAAGCATGGAAGAGAGACTCATCTTGTCACTAGGAAGTGCAAGATCAGCTTTCAGAGCCTATAAAGGGTATCAGTGGGAGGTGTAAGAAACGTGGTGCCATCACAGAAAGTGATACTCTTCTCAAAATAAAAAACTGTTTGGGTCAGATCGTAAGAGATTGAATTCAGGCTATTTAAACAACCAAGAAAACCTGAACATAGTTATTAAGAGATTAATAACACCTCCTGAAAATAGATGTGAAAGCAACTAGTTGTCTGAAGTCTTCATTGTGGTGAAATCTATTGTCAATCCTAATCTGACAAGAGAAAACTGGAAGCTTATACCAGAACACCTTCCCTTGGCTTTTGTTTGCATTCTACTGGTAAAAACCTAAGGCTATTAAGAGGCAAGAGCTAAGCCACCATCAGGACCATGCTTCCTTCAACTGTATCACTATGTAGTTTTGCTTCTTCGCATACTCAATTTCTTCATTTATGACCCTGTTTCAGGAAAGCATGGAGACCCATGTTCAGACATGCCCCTTCCGTGATAGGAGTACTGCAGTCTCAGACGCACCAGGTAAAATATTTAGCAAACAAACGTTAGGTGAGAGAGCAGAACAGTGCTCTTTCCAAGGCACCTATGTTTTATTTCACAACAACACGGTGCAGTGCATTCATTCAGCGCTGACAAAAGACAAAAAGCTGTGCCGTTATACACTTCCATAAAAGATGATGGTAATACTTGAATACTCTTTTAATTAAGGAACCTCTTAAAGTGCACTAATATATAACTGCAACATTGTTGCTGTTCTGCTCTGGGGTATGCTATTAGGGAAGTGATGGCAGTAAAATTATGTAAGTAGCATGTTCTTATTGCCATAAAGTTTGTTAATCTTACCTAAAAAGGCATGGTTCAAAACCATGAAAATGCACTGGAAAGCACTAGTATGCTAGTTTGGAAGGCATGCAGAGTACTGGCAATAACCTACAAAATGCCTTCATGTACAGTCCAAGTAATAGTCTTATATAAAATTGACTGAAATGACTCAGTGCATGTACACATTTTTCATTTTAAGTGTACTATAACTGCAAGGAACAGAGATGCCATACTGATGAATCCTGATATAATATGCTAGAGTTTTGCCAGAAGAAAGCAAGAGAGAGAGTTCCTGCATCCTGGATTTCAAGAGAGAAGGAAAACTCCTGAGCTCAATGGAAGCTAACTGCTATGCACGCAAGCTAACTACTAACACGCGACTACTAAAAGCTCCATTTTTAACTTCTCCAGTGAAGAGCCTTAAAATTTGTCACTATCCAGGTCATTAAAGTTGTCCCAGATATCAGCACCTGACAAAGATAATGAGAAAAAAAATCATGTTCCAGAGAACGTAAGTATAAAAACAAAAGGAACATTTTAAACATTGATCAGAACAAGAGGCAAATTAAGTAACTTCCTGCTTTCAAGGTCTTTATTCTAAGAGGCTGTTGGTTGTTGGTGTTGCTACAAGACTACATTAGTCTTTCCACAGAAGGAACATCCTGAACATATAATGGCTGAACATGAAAGTGATAGCTGGGACACTGTTAGGCCACGAAGGAGTTGAGATGCAGGAGGTAAAATGGAGGAAGGAAAACGAAAGAGATGAAACCAAGCAGATGAGGCATTTGTCCTGAGAAACTGGACTAAACTGACAGATTGAATGCATAGTAGGGGACAGACAAGTGGCTTTGATGCAAGTTTGCATGTTTCACCTATCTTTTGATACAACTGGGCAAAAAGTACCAGTATTTGGGGGCTAAAAACAAGCATGTTTTTCAGCAAGTCAGTCTCCCAAACATGCAATCACGCAACACCTACAGAGACAGGGAAAAACTGCTTCTTTACCACTTGTCTGGTTTACCAGCTTGCTCACACTGACAGTACATGATTTGCTACATGTCAGAGGAGAAAATCATTCCTGTATTTATTCAGATGCATAAGTATCTGTTTAAATACTCCCCTTACTGCAACAGTGCATGCCAGAACAACGGCTATACAACACAACACAGCAAAATGAGGTAACTGCAGCGGAAGGACAACTAAGCACCTATTATCAAGCATGCCAAGGAGGGCCCACAGCTTTTTCTGAGATTCGTCCTG
The DNA here is from genome assembly GCF_949628215.1 of Phalacrocorax aristotelis. NCBI lineage: Eukaryota > Metazoa > Chordata > Aves > Suliformes > Phalacrocoracidae > Phalacrocorax > Phalacrocorax aristotelis. The sequence continues at coordinate 32,669,546 of NC_134311.1, read as the reverse complement.
AAGAATTTTGGTACTTCATAATGAGCAAGGCTCCTACAACATTTGAAAGGCAGATTTCAGGAACTAGGTCAATGCTCAGTTACATGCTATCTCTATCTTAAACATAAGGATGGTTTTAATTTTCTAAGCAAATGCACACCACCAGATCAGTGGAAACATACAAAAAGGGGTTGTCTTCCCTTTTTGCCACTTTTGAAGTACATTCTCCACCCTTTCCATGAGTCATGACCCACAGATCATTATGTGCTGTATTAACATACCAAGTACTTCTTGGGCAATAACTTAACTGCATCATAAAGTTTGAGTCAAGATTTTATAAGGACTGAGCCTCAGGATTCTTGTAAACAAACAGAATATGCCATTTTCTATCTCAAAGATTTTTAACAGTCACACCTTATTTTTAGTTGAAATATATGTTCCAAAAACTAAGCAAATAAACTTTTGCTATATATGGACACAGCTAGTGTTTTAAAGGACTGAGTGGTATTCAAGAAACAGGAGAGGATTGCAGCTTCCCGTGTTGGCATCACAGAGTCCATCTCCCACAACTCTACTTGACTAAAAGTGAGATAAAGTTGCATTCATTTGTTAGAAATATTAATGGTCACACTTTAATATTTGTATTGTCACCCAAGGATGAGTCTGGCAGCCAGGCTTTGTGCAGTAACACCACCTAACGTTAGAAAATTTTTTTTTTTAAATCCTTTGGCTTCCCTAAAGCCAATATTATAATCTGAACATATTAATGCGAGTTTGCTCTACTCACTCTGAGATTCTCTTGGTCACTATAATTCCAGCATATCCTTTAGTATTAACTAGGTTCTCTTCCACATATTTGTAAGATGACTGTCCTTTCTATAAATTCATGTAGCCTGATCTGGATGCCACACCATACAGCAATTTTTCTCATACTGGGCTAACCATGACCCTGGTTAATTCTACTTTTGTACAGGCAGACTTTCTCCCAAAAGGATTAGAGTCTGGGACATACCCTAAGGGTAGAGTATATGAAACCCAAGAATATTTCTGTACTTTCTGTCTTCCTTACATATGCTTTGATATGTTCTTTTATCCAACTGTTTGTTATGTACTTTTTTTAAACGACAACCATTCCAACTTCTATTTTTTTTAAAAAAAGTATTTATGGTACAAGTGCATCCCTTCAATCTCCTAAGGTTTCATCTTAAAATTAATAAAACAATTAAGACTGAAATCCTTATTTAAATTAAGATGGAGGAGGACTGGATTTCACTCTGGACTTTTTAACAGAATAATTTCCTTCCTTCATCATTGTCCAGCCACACCTGAAGGCAGGCCTTTAGCCACACAGAAGTCAGGATGCTTACAGATCTCCACTCAAAAATTACTTATTTTAGAATGACAGTTTAGGTCCTCCTCACCCTTCCCTTCCTTCCTCCTCAGTTCAAACAAATAAAGGCTCTTTCCAAAGACTTTGGATAGATTTGATCTTAAAGACAGGAAAACAGCTGTATGACAATAATCTAGAACAGACATTTTTTTGGCCCCACTAAGCCAGAATGTTAGTTAATTGCTTAATTCTCACTGAGCTTGGCCAAACAGCACTAATTTAAAAAGCCATACGAAAACCAGAAAATGTGATCGATGTAGTAAATTATAAAAAAATAAAGCAGTGACAATACTCATACTTACAGGCTGAGGCTGTTCTGCAATACAGCAGTTGAAACACAACCAAAACTCACTCATTGTTTCCCGTTTGAAGTGGGAATGCAGATGAAAAGCAGGACTTGACCTCCGTAAATCTGTCTCTAGGTGGCAAGTTCTTTAAACAGATTTATTTAGTTCCAATGTGAAAATCGTTTCTCTTTTGAGCTCTTCTCTGAAGACAAGTCAGTCCCAGGACAGACAAGTTGAAGGCAAAAAGTTATTTTAGAGTCTTCTTTCAGAAGGTTGGTCCCAGCACCACAGAAATGTTACATATGCTTCTTTGGTCTCTAGCGTTACACAAACCTGAAAACAGAAGTACATTACATCAAAAAGAAAGAAAACACAGAATCTCATGCTCCCAGCCAGCCACCTACACACCAGTGATTTCTTCATAATATTTGAACCACAGACTGAAGAGACACTAGCAAACAAGTCACATGCTTATTTCTACAGTGACTACCAAAAATGGCATATACCAGAAATCCATATGAGGCTTACATTCCAGCTTTGGTTAGATAAAGTGATATCAGGAACTGGTGTCCTATCTTTTGACAGACATCTCTCTTTGATCTGTTTCTAGCTTTCAAATACCATTTAGAAAGTGACAACTGCCCAACACCCCTTTAAACTTCTTAGGAAATTGTGCCTATTGACATTTCAGATTTCTCGATGGAAAAGTTATCTAGTCCACTGACAGCATAAGGTTTAAATAGTATTTAACCCCAACCCTGTCACACATCTGTCAAGCAAAGGCGTGCTTTTCTAAATGTTGGGGAAACTAATAAATAGATTTCTGTATATGGAAAATTTGCAAAATGGCTGGACTTGGTCAGCTCAAGGTATTTCCCTTCCACTCTCTCTTCCTTCCTGATTCACGTACGGTTGGCTTCAAAACAGGACATTTCTTGTAGAGTTTGAAACTGTTTCCTTAAACCTCTAAAATTTCTCATGTGGAACAACCAAGGCTCCAGATTCCAACCATTGTTTAGCTAAAATAATGTTTATTGGTTAATCTCCAACCTGGTTTCTTTCACTAAGAGTGCAATAAAAATTCCTGTGAGATTTCACCCTGGTCATTCATATCGCCATCAATCATAAACTTTACTTGCAGAAAAAGTGAGATAATGAGTATTCAGTTGTTTTTACGTGCACGCTCCTTAATAATTCTATATATAACTGCATCTTCATTCATAGAAATGTGTGTGTAACTATGCATCATTATTTGTACGCAATTCCTCACAGTATGAAGTAGTTTGGAGGCTTCCATGGGGTACATAAACTCCATACATATATGCACATACACAAACATTCTGTGGCAGAGCAGTCCCACTTAGCTACTGCCTTCATCCATTCTCACCATGCCAAGCACATAAGAGACAATGTCCCCCATTTACTACACACACGCCAAGTTACTGTACTGTGCAGCCACTGCTAGCCAGGTACTTTCCAGGACTGTTGGCTACAACGCACACATACGGAAATACAGTAGCACCTTTCCCATACTAAGTCCAAAGCCTCTGGGAAGCTTTCTGACTTTTTACCTTTCAAGAGGCTAACAGAGGCTCTTCAAGAAATAAATGCATGCTGCAGTAACACCATCTAAACTGCAAAACCCCAGCAAAAGTACTTGTCTCTCCTAGCTTTGAAAAGCTACTGGTAGTGTTTCAATTAAGTTTATATGCCTGTTTGTGGCATCTGTTGCCTAAAGATCAGAATAGGAAAGGGGGAAAAATTCTTTGCTAGCTTTTCCTATCACTAACACCATATAAAGCAAAGCAGTTTTATTAAACAGAACACCCTGAGGGTAAGAAAAAAACTTAAAATAAAAAAAAAATCCTTCTGCACAACCTTTTGTTTGTCAGACATTCAAAAAAGGTCTTAGTACTGTGCTAATATGACATATTTTCCATTCTTAACAGATTTTTTTTTCTACCTTGAAGATGATCATCTAAATCCCATGTGTCAAGAAGGTGCAATAAAACATGGGAATTATCAACCAAGAGTGTGAAATCCAAGAATTAAAATAACTTTAAAAGTCTCTAAGGAAGTTCTCACTTCATAAGTAGGTAGCTTACATCATTTTCTCAATTATTCTGGTTACTGAAATTTGGATCAACTTTCAATAGTGAGAGATGGACTAACAGAAAAAGTTGATAAGAAAATACTGTTCTCTGCAGTGTCAGAATTTGCATGCTACACAATTCTTCTCTAAACTTGATTCAATATGTAACAGAATCGAAACTAAAACACGGTTAACTCCTGTTAAGCATGGAACAAATGACAATTTTAGTCTAGTAACTGTACAGCTTATCTCTCCTTAAAACTTGGCAGTTTTACTTCTGAGAAGATAGGCTCCAAAGTTGTTCTGAAATGCAGTAACGCTCTCCCAAGCTAGCTGCTCAGGTTATGAGAAACTGAGAAAGCAAATACTCAAAGTTAGAGTGTTTTGAAGTCTAATATAGTGAAACCTGACAGAGCTATATACAGATAAATTGCAGTGGGATTCTCTTGCTCTGCAGGTGACCCAATATTCTGATTTGCAGCTTCTGAAATTCTGATACTTGTTGCTTCCTTCACAGCCTCCTTCTGACAAAGTCCAGATTTAAGATATCAAATTCTTGTTCTCACAGAGGGTTAACTTCCACCCTGCTATTACACACATGTACAGAAAACATACATGGAAAGGGCAGGGAAATTCCTCTGTCAATCCATCTCCTCATTTGCTCACTGATAGCTGGCACACTCCTCCAGCTCACTGCAGCATTAAGCGCCGTTGTGAACTGAAGCCCTGGGAACACACCCGAAGGGCTTGTGTACGCTCCTGTGAGCCTGGAAGGCTGTTTCTGTTTACAAAATACTCAAGGGTGCAGAAGACTTTCTCCACCCAGCCACTCTCAGCATGCAGGACTTGGGCCCTCCAGCGCACAGTTCTCTCTGAAATTGACTCCCCCCCTTAAATCAAAAGCTGCTGAATGACAAAGCCAAGGTAGAGTTTGCAAATAATAGTCGCTGATAACACGTTCATTCTTAAAAATGTATTTTATTTTCTATAGCCACAGTACAGTGCCACATTTGCCTTCAATTTCACGGTTCTTCATTAGTACCAAGTAGTTTTTCAATCTGTTGTCTTTTAATTTAAAAAATAAATAAATAAAAAGGTGGTGGGACATGTCTCTAAGTCTGGAGGAAACTGACAGTAACTGCATCTCTTAAATGGCAAACACAAGTTTAGCAGTATTTGTTAGAGCACTAGAATTTTATACACCCCTGCTCTACTAAACAAATTATTTTTACAGTGGCCAAGTTAATATAAAAGATGAGGTATAAATCTGCCACACAAAAAGGGAAAGAAAAAGCAATTAAACTGACAGCAGAAAGCCGTATCGGCACTTTGATGCCAACAGCAACACACTAGAACTCCTCTTAAAATGCTAGTTGCTTGTTTAAAGAACAAGTTGAAACAGGAAAATTATGCTGTTCTTTTCTAAATTATTGGTTATAAAGAAAGAAAGAAAAAAGCACCATACTGACCGATAGCTACCAGTCAGGTAGTTACGTAGTACCAGCCCACTAGCCATCTTGTGAGAAAGTGTTACTAAAAAGCCTGGGCTGCACCCCAAACCTAGCTGCAATTAAGGAGATCCCAAAACCTGTGTGATGCCTCACAGCTAGTTCTCTGCTTTGTCGTAGCATCAAGCTTTTACTATGGCACTGTTCGCAAGTGTTGCTGCATTCGTCTGCATAGACTTGCCAGATGAAGAGGACTGAGGCTGAAGAACACAGCTGATGACGACAACAGCTGTCACGCTTTGTTTTTGCTCTTTACACAGTTTATGGTGCTCAGAGTGGCAGAACACCATACAGCTCATGCTGAAAAGACTAGGCGCTTATTCTGTCTGAACCAGAAAGTTAATCAGAGTGATGAATGGTGAGACACCTCTTTGCTTTTTCCCACTTCAACTTTCTCAACTCTGAACGCAACTTGTTTCACGGTGTACAATTCACATTGCAAGAGCACATAGGACTATCACGCTGAATAATTTTGTCACATTTTAAGGCTTTTATACCTTATGTATGACTTTCATTTCATCCCATTTATAGAAATTTTAAGTAATATGAAGAAATGAAGATATTAAAAAGGATACATTGTTTAAAAATTAAAGTGAAAACCAGTAAGCTAATTTTCATTACTCCGATGTTTATTCCACAGTAGCTGATCTAATGCAAAAACCAAAACTGCTGCTTATTGATAAATACCAGTCATAAAGGCAGTAAGTGCAAACACTGCATTAATGGATAGTGGGGGTGGAGCACATTCCCCTACAGTATCAGCAATTTTTCTTATTAAAGCAGTATTAACTTTTCTTTTTTTTTTTTCCTATTTTCTTATTAGGAAATAAACAGAGCAGGAAAGGAGAAAGGGGAAAAAAAAAATGAAATCAATATCCAAGCTCTTAATGTTTACTGGGAAAAAGTGGGTTAGAGAGCGTTTACCTTAGCTGATCCAAACAGGAATACGCTGCATGCTGTGGAGGGTCAGTTAGAATAAAGCTACTTATTAATTATATAGCTTAAAAACAGGCTGCTGTTTTAAAAACACATCTAGAAAGTTCCCTTTAGAGGTGAATCCTCTATGTCCTTTGCACGCTGTTCACTATGGCTTCAAACAGGAAGTGCGGTAACAACGCTCTCTGACAATTACTTGAAACAAATAAAACCACAGGAAGAAAGAAGATGACTGCAGGTGTTAACATCTGAATTCAACTACACTTGCTCCAAAGCTCAGAGTACTATTGGGGGGGGGGGGAGTTGAGTAAAGGAGAAAAAAAAATGAAGTGTGCAAGTGTGCACAAAGTCATGACTAAGTGTGCCTTGTCATGGTACGTCATGACATGACATGACGTACCACGACATGCACATGTATGCACACAGTCACACCCAGGACTACTACTAGTTTTTTTTAGTCTCAAGTACTTCATAAGAAAGAAATTTACAATGTTCTTGATATGGAGGTATCATTCCATAAGAGACACATTTTCTTTCCTTAAAGGCTCTGAACAGGTATCATTTGTTTCAATCCAGTAAACTGTAAATTGAAAATTATCAATTCAGAGTGTATTTTTAAGACTTCTTTCATATTTTTCCCTTTAAATCTCAACTGTAGCCATACTATTTCCTCTTGCTGCTTAGCAAAAACAGTCCAGTGGCAGCAATAAATGAGGGGGGCAGGGGGGATTAAGTTGTGTCCAAACCAGAGATGTTGCGCTGGTGCACACTTCCATACACTCACAACTGGAGCAACTGGAGGATGATCTCCAGCCCTTAAAGGAAGTGACAAGTGTTTACTCCCATGCTAGCTTCTTTTTTTGAAATAAAACAAGATGTACAAGAAGCAATGGAGATTTGAAACAAACACTACCTATAGGGAACATTGCCTGCATGAATGAATTTTGTATCACAAACTTCATCTCACCAGGGCAGTGCACTTGCAGAAGCACTCTTCTTCCCTTCCCCCCAGCACAGCAGGCACTTCTGGGGACTTTGGCACTGCTTTTAAGGCACCAATTATCTTTTGCACTTTCAGGTCCTGAGAAACCTGAGCTGCAAGTAACTCCTGCCAGACAAAGGACAACATTCATCATCGACATAGGCTGAATAAAGCTGAAATCCCTTTTTCACTTCCTCATAACTTTCCCATATCTGTTCTGTCCCCCCACCTCCCGCAAGTGCTTTAGGGTTTAGTTTCAAGACACTGAAGAAACTTCTTCAAAGTTTGGTTTAGACTTTCTTGCGCATTTTCAAACCCTGAACACACAGGTCCTAACTCTGTAAAAAGATATTTTAATTATATCTTTATGATACAGTTTTGAACATTATAACTGAAGTTATTTATAAGATTTTATTTTAGGGTTTTATGTTGGGATTATCAGTCATTTGAAGTTAGGTGCCCCCCCCCCCCCCCCCCCCATTTATACTGAAACGGTTTCCATTACTGTATTTCCTTGAGCAACTTAGGAATAGGTTGTACTTCAAATCAAGCTCAACACAAATTAATAGCCATGAACAACTACATATTGTAAGTGTGCTTTGCTTCTGAATTAAAAATTCAAAGAATATTGAAAATGGTGGAATAGGATGAAGGTATTCTTACAAATTAAAGGAGAAAGATTTTTTTAAAATTCTTGTTGTTAACAGAACGGAGTCTAGCTTTAGGAACAAACCCATCTTCCACTTTCATCTTTCCCAGAAACACCTCCAGTTTCTGTTTTTTCAGTTTGCAGGAAGCCAGCACAAGTTTCCCCACAACAAATGTACCCATCTGAGATAATACATGGGCAGGCAACAAAAGGTACAGGAAGGGAACCACAGCAAGTGTGTCAGGAGAAATACCAGGCTGTTCATATCAGGTCACTGACTGCCTGAGAGGGAGCTGTAAAGCAGGTGAAGGCAGGAGAGCTCACCATTCAGTCAAGGAAAGAACAGCTCATGCAGGGTGACAGTAGTCAAGTTGTTTGCGAGTGCCAGCTGGGAGCTTAAAGCAGAGAGCCTTTAAACATCTTTAAAACATCTTGATAGTGTGAAGCTCAAACATTTGCTTATCAGACAAGCGTCCTGCCCTTTTTGTTTTGGGGTTTTTCTTTTTTTTTTTTTTTTTTACACCCGCCACCTGCAATTGCCTGAGGTTTACTCTCTAGTCATTCTGTTAATTATTTCAGCTAAGTGGCCCAGCCCTTGAAAGGTCCTTATTATTTTATGCACAAAACCGACAAATGCAACAGATAGTATTACACTGGTCCCATTAAAATTCCCTGTGTCCAGTTTGAAACATAAAAGCATAGTTTTTCAGGACCAAACCAAGTTTAACAGGCAAGAGTGTGTCAGTGACTAAGCAGTTCAGGTTATCTTCTCCCCAGCACTGATATTTCAAAGCTTCCTGGGTCTTCAATTAATAATTGCTTTCAATATACACGGCTTCAGTGCAGCTTTCTGAAACAGCTGATACCTAGCTCGTACTGTTTCCCACACATACATGCAGACAGGATCCTACTTCTCTGAAAACCACAGCACAGAACATCTAATAGGTCCACACTATGAAAACAGAGATACTAGCACAAAACTAATAGTTCAAATTTATTTACTAAATAACAGGAAGACAAACCAAAGTTTGTTCTGTGCTACCTGAGACATAGGCTAGGCATAACATATTTTGCCCTACCTACAAAAACAGTCAGTTAAGAACAAGTGAGAAGCCTTTGAGAATCCACCCCTATGGTTTAGGAAATCTGATTTCATATTGCCTGCTGTTCACATTCAAAAAGAAAATCCAGTTAGTCAGAGTTCTAACTGACAATAACATTATCTTCTTAAGTGGCAAGCCCTATTGAAGGTAACACAAAAGAACACTTTCTCATCTGGCCTCGTTGTTAATTCTAACAGGTAATACAAGTCAGAGGGGAGAAAAATAAACAAGGCAAACTAGTAGTCCAAGGCAGGCTCTGAACAGGGTACCATTTCTATAAAGAAGAGAAAGAAAAAAAACAACACAAAACAAACAAAAAACCCAAACCCTCCCTGGAGAGCCCCATGTTATTACTTCTAAGATCTTCTAGGATAGAGGAAAGGAATAAGTGGGAACAAGGGGAGAAAAGGCCCTTAAAACTGTCAGGAGTTCACAGAGGCAAGCTCTCACCAGTACTGTGTTTCATGTAAAAAAAAAAAAAAATCAACATGGCACACTGCTATTGCAGATTTTTAAACTACTACTTTAAGAAAGACAGCCTTGCAACAGAAGTCTGCCATTTTATCTAAAGAAATTTTAATGCACTTCAGTATATTATTGCTGTCACTTCCTCACCTCCCACTCAGGTACAAAACAATTATGAGACTGATTACAGTAAGCAAAGCAGCATCATGTTAATTTTACTCAGTCACCCAGTAACACTAGCTAGGGTGCACATTTGACTGTTTGAAAAGCCAGATGAGTCACCTCTGTTCAAGCCTTCCTTGGCACGAGGCAATGAGACGTTTCACCAGAGAGGAGATCAGCACTTCCCCCTCTGCTGCTCCCCTTGAAGAAGCTGTAGACTGCCATGAAGTCATCCCTCAGCCTCCTCTTCCTCAAGCTGAACAAACCAAGTGACCTCAGCTGCTCCTTGTAAGTCTTGCCCTTGAGACCTCTCACCCTCTTGGTCACCCTCCTCTGGACACACTCCAATACTTTGATGTCCTCCTCGTACTGAGGTGCCCAACACTGCACACAGTGCTTAAGGTGGAGCCGCATCCATGTGATGTAGCATGGGACAATCACCTCCCTTAGCCAGCTGTCCCTTAGCCCTTTTGGCTGCCAGCACACACTGTTGACTCCTACTCAACTTGCCATCAACTCAAACCCCCAGACCTCTTTCAATGGGGCTGCCCTCCAGCCTCTCCTCCCCCAGTTTGTATGTATAACCAGGATTACCTTGTCCCAGGTGCAGAATGTAGGACTTCCCCATGTTAAATTTCACAAGGCTGGCGGCTGCCCAACTCTCTGGTCTATCCAGATCTCTCTGTAAGGCCTCTCTACCCTCAAGGGAGTCCACAGCTCCTCCTAATTTAGTATCACTGGCAAAATTACTTAATGTACATTTGACTCCTGTGTCTGGATTATTTATAAAAACATTGAAGAGCGCTGGCCCTAAAATTGAGCCCAGAGGAACCCCACTCGTGACTGGCTGCCAGCCTGATGTAACACCATTTGCTCTAACTCTTCAAGCCTGATCCGTGAGCCAATTGTTCACCCAATGTATTACAGCCTTGCCTAGCTGTATGAGGGACATTTCGTCCAGAAGGAATACTGTGAGACAGTATTAACAGCTTTGCTATAAAATCCAAAACACCCACATATTCTGGCTTTCACTGGTCATGGGTGACCTTATCAAAAAAGGAAATTAAGGTAGTTAAGCAGGACTTCCCCCTCGTGAACCCAAGATGGCTGTGACCAGTGACTGCATTGTCTCTGAAGTGTTTTTCAATAACTCCCAGAATAACCTTCTGCATCATTTTACCAGGCTCTGAAGACCGACAGGCCTGTAATTACAAGGGGCTTCCTTCTTACCCTTCTTGAAAACTGGGTTAAATCACAGCTTAATTACCATCCAATTATTGCTTAATTGATTAGCATTTCATTTTCATTCAATCATCCATTAGTTATAATTTGATAATCATTTAATCATTAATAAAACCCTTTTAGTTAACCCCATAACTATGACTTCTTTTAATTCACCTGCAACACATATTGCATCTTCTTATACACTAGGCAACATGAACAAATTTACCAAATAAAGTTTAATTATAAATTAATAAAATTTAAGAAATCAGGTAGAGAGAAGTGCAATTTTAAATCCAAAAAACACTATGCCATAACTTACACAGAAAAATAGCCAAGCTTATGTATGGTCAGGTTAAAATAAAAATAAGCAGTACACAAGACAAATCTCCAACACTGAAACACAATTTCAGTGGAGATACCAGAATTACTGACCTAGTTAAGAAGTGAAGTGCTGTACGAAAAAGGGAGTTAAAAATGTTCCAGAAACATTTTAACAAAGTACATATTCTCAACAGAACAGTTACTGCCATTCTGGAATTTGAACACACAGGAAGCTAAATTGTCTCCTCAGAAATGTCTGCCTATCTTGCCAAGAAGCGCTGAATTGTGTTCCCTGTGTACCCACAAAAAGTTCAAGGCCATTACTGCTAAAAATACCCGTTTGGAAAATGCCCTGCAGGTCATATATCAGTGGTGGTCAGTCACCTGGAGTTTAACTGCCAATGCAAAACCACTGTAAATCTCAAATGGTTTGGCTTTCCTATGAAACACTCATGGATACAAAGTCATATGGCTTACCTACACTGAGGTTTCCAGTGAGGGGAAAAATCTAGAATAAAGGTGTGTCAAGGCTAAGAGTTATTTTTCTAACAAATTTTAAATAAGTTGGTTATACCTGGAAATGCTAAACAGGTTCATTTCAGCTCCCCAAACCAAAAGCTGCTGACAAAACCATAAGTAACTGGTAGCACTTGTCTACTAAATACGAAGGAAACTTTATGTCTTAGCCAATGGCTCGCTGTAAGGAACTAAACAGGCAATGTGAAAAGTGTACTCTGATACGAAATAATCACAGGATGATACTATTTGATCTCCACAATGAACTTTTAGTTATATTAACTACAGCTATTCAAACTTGTATTCTCCTACAGTAGACAGAAAATACCTGCATAGGATGTAGTTACAAATTTAACTTCCGTATACCCTCTTAAAGAACAGGCATATATGATTTTCCGAATGCAAATTTAGTCTGCCAACAATTTGAAGAACTTCCATCAATAAATGGCAGAGATTACCCTGTGTCACAAACTATGCAATCTTATCCAAAGCCTACCAACAGAATGTCTTTTTAAATGCTTCACAACATAAACAACTGCTCTTGTAAATTCTGAGTTTTCAGGTTTTTTTAAAGAATGCCCTCTCCCCTCCCCCAATTTCTAAAAACATCCAAAAAACACTTCTGCGGAATGAATTGTGATAAATAAAAGCATTTCTCAAACTAAAATCCTTCCTGTTCTTTGTGATGCAAAGGAAATATTTTCTATTGTATTAGGCCAATATGCAAGAGAGGACTGAGACAGTACTCCTAGCCACTTCTGCTTTGTTCCTCAGGACATAGCCAAACATATTTTTCAGAATACATCTAGATTCAGCAGGTGGTCTCTTGCCTTCCCTCAAGATACCCACCTCCTCGGTTATGTCTACTTCACCATTAGTTCAAAAGCTTTCTGTGAAAGGCAAGTGTTTGGTTTGTTTAAGACTTGGGCTATGTGACAGCAGGGGAGGACAACCAGATGAGCAGGTATTTTGGCAAGATCTGGAGTAGCTTCTTGGCTGAGGGCGCAAGAGGGTGGGTGGGAGCAGCCACCAGGCATCCAGCTTGCTGCAGGCAGACCAGCCTTCGCCAGGGGACAAGCCCTGGGGCAGGGACGCCCACTCAGCTTCCTGGCCTCCATGTACAGCCTGACTGATGCTACATGCACCTGCAAGTACCCTCCAGTGCAAATAGCAATGACTTTTTAAAAAGGTGGAGACTGGAAAAGTGCTTCAGCCAGTTGGCTTTGACATAGTCATCACGCATGTGCAGTTAATTATCTCCTTAAAAGCTCTGCTTTTTATTTGATTTTAAGCATATTCTGCACCCTTCTTATTCTTTTCCCAATACATTCTAGACTAAGCTCATGTCACACAATAAAAATTACATCTGCTAGAGGCAAAAATACTACATGACATTTGTAAAGCAGAGTCATCCTGCCAGCTATTCAACATGACCTACTTGAAATTTAATCAGAACAGTGTTTTTTCCTCCTAAAAGCACAAGCTTAGGAAAAAAGAAAGTAGTATGCCAAAAGACATTAAGAATCACATGAAAGGAGACTAACTTTGAGGCTCCAATCTCAATCCAACCAGCAGGTCAGAAAGAGAAGGTACACAGTGCCACTGACGTTTCCTCTCAATCTCAGTGCTGCAGCTTTCAATACTACCTAGGCTACACTTCAAATGGTTCTGCTTTACACACGAGAACACTGCAGCATGAAAATTAGCCATCCTAAAACAAAAAGCACACACAGTGGTAAATCTGCTCTGTGTTTCTATCCAAGGCAATAAAGAAGGTGTAAATAGCATGAACGTTTTTACTCATTTACCTTCTCAGTCACTGGTTTAATTGTTGATCTTGATGGTAGAAAGTGGTTTTTGTACACTAAAACTCAACTCACAGCAAAGATATCTGCTTCTCAATTTAATGCAGCTTGAAAAACAGTACTTTCTATCACACTACTAGGTGTCCAGAAACAGATGTGAATCCACTGTCAGCCACAGTGCTTGTGCTATCTGGAGTCTGAGCTAGGCTCATTATTTCATTAAACAAATATTAACAAGCTGTCCAGCTCTTCTTATCAGGCTTGGATCCCACAGCTGACCGGAGAGCTCTATTCTAGATCAGCAACTAGCTACCACAATAGCACAAGACCTTCCCAAAAAATCCTAACACCCCCCCAACCAAAACACTCAACATAACCACACCACAACCCTCCTCACCCCCAAATAAGGTATTTCATTCTTTAGCTCAAACGCCATTTGCTGCTTACTTCCTATTAGCTTTCAGTTACAGTTATGTTCCTACACCATGACTTCTGCTTTTGAAAGTCTCTTACCTGTGGATTTTCTTAAGAACTACCTTATTAACAAAGAAACAAGAAAACCTGTTCTGGAAAGAAAAAAACCCCAACCAAACAAAAAAAACCACAAATCAAGAACATACTGGATATGAACTAGATTTGTCATTTGTCACATATACTACAACTACAGAAGGAAGTGGCTGGAGCTTAGTTGTCCAAGATGTGATTTCATGCATAATCATTGCGCTGCACTTAATCTACTTCCCATGTGGTCACCTCAGGAGCTGCCGAGCATGGCTGCATGTGAGAGCTAACTTTCACAAGCAGAGTAGTGGTACCCATGCCAGACAGTATTTTTGAGTTGACTACAGGAAGTAAGCCTGGACTAGCTACTGCAACTTCCACATATAGACATGACCCACACTCACCTAACCTCAGAGCATGGCCCCTTGCCAAGTGTCTCCCCCTGCCTCCCTCAGGCCTGTACCCCATCCCCTGCATGGGCACCTGTGTGGAAAAGAGGATTGATTTGTGCACAGTTGATAGCTGGGCAGCAAGAGCCAGCTCTAACTTTGTTTTTAAGAAACAGTCTACAATGCAGTGTATTGTTATCTTGCATGAAGGAATCAAAGATGCATCATGTCACAAGTAAAATAACTATTTTCATGTTATTGTAACAACAACAAAAAGCATCTGGACTAAAGGATCAGTTTTTTTCACATGCTTATTCTAGGAACTTCATGCATGAAATGCACTTATAGCTACAGTGCTATTATAAAACATTTGCTTATTTTTCAATAACTAGTACATATTACCTCAAGAGGAGCTCAGAGCACACAGCCAAGTCAGACACTTCTGTATGATGCTTTTGTTTCAATGTCACAATTCCACAATTTCATGAGGGGAAAAAGAGGTGCCTATGCTGAACATAGACAAGAATTCTTCATTTAGTGGATGCCAGCTAGAAAGTCCCCTACCTATTAAGTCAGTATTTTTAATCACCGAGAGCGATTAAAGACACCAGTGCAGCGTTTTCACCAGGGAATGAAAAATCATAGTTACAAAGAATAAACATGAGATCAACTAATCTAGTTCATTTATCAAACATGGCAGTTTATTTGCATGATCATACTTTCAGATGGTAGATGGAAGCATAAAACACACCTTACAAAAAATTTATTATGCCCAAAAGCACAAATGACATTGTTGATATAACCGGGTAATTACAATTTTGAAGATAGGTTTGCAAATCAGCGCTTCTGTACTCTGACACCCAGCCTCCAGCTCCCCTTCCTACTCTAAGAGAGATTTAATCAATTTAACCCAAGTTAAATGAGTATATAGCTAAATGGTAAAAGCTATAGGGGAAAAAAAGGAAGGCGATTATAAAAGAAAAACCATTTCCTAAGTTTTTTTTCCTAAACTGTAGAACAGTCTCAGTAGGCAAGTGGTGGAAGTTCCAGCACATGACTCATTCAGTACTAAACTGTACAGAGCATTAGTTAAAAAAACAAAAGAAAACCCCACACAAGAACAGTCACATCTTGGCAATGAAATTAACAGATGAATGAGCAGATCTTTCCATTTCATTTTTCTTAATGATTCTGCGGGAAAGAAATCAAAAAGTCTTTAATGTATGTTAAAATATTGCATTACTAAAAGAATAAAAATCATTCAGTAACATTTTAAAGACTTGGCAAAAACTTTGAGAACCAAAATGAAGCAGGTAAAAGAACTACAATTTTTTTTTCCTGCACTTAATATACTCCCAGCATTGTAACATAGGCATAACTCTTCATCTTGGGCCATCATTGATATAATTTGTGAAGTCAATTTTGTGACAGGATTGTCATAGTAAAGCTGGTAATAACTGAATTCCTGTAAAAAAAACAAACCATGCGCATATATATAAAGATCTTGAAGTATAATCCATTATCATTAATTGTATTGCTAACTGTTTGGAATTAGTTTAATTTAAAAAAAAAAAACCCAAACCCAACCACTATTAGGAGGCTCATGGCAGGCATAAGCTTTGAGGAAGTCTCCTGACCTCTTCTACTTTACATGTGTGGGAAACAGAAGCACAATGACAATATTATTTTATAACTCAAGATGGCCAGTTATTCTTACTCAACTTAGTTCCAAGCACATGCATTTCCACCAATTCATGGATTTCAGCGTATGTCTTCTTGCAAACCTAGGACACTGAAACTGCTCCGTTACGCTCAAGACAGAGGGCAATCATTTGCCCTGCAAAACTGGCCAACAAATGTTTATTAGTTTTTAGAATCCTGTATGTTAATCTCTTACATTTTTATGAGCAGACATTGGAAAGATCATGATAAAAATATGGTGTCTTTTCATATAAGGCAATAGGTATCTTTCTCAGCAGGACTTTTTCTGAACTCTGCACACAGAACTCTGAAGTTGCCATGAAAAAACCACTGAATATGCACTGATATGCTGATAACTTTAATCTGTGATGAATTTAAAAAACCTCTACACATCTGCCTTGATATCTGCTTTCCTTTTATTCTATCAATATAACTATAAAGTCACGTATTCAGACCGTTTCATGATGAAATCAACATTCTTCTTGAAGGGAATCTTTCCACTTACTCAGTTTTGCTGCAAAGAACGAATGTAACAAGTGGTCTTTTGCAGGTCCGGCAGTAATACAACCTGTTGGTCCTCAACTAACATTATCACTTTAAGAAAAGACTAATTTTAATCCTGTGTTAGTGGGGAAGGCTGACAGTAGTAAACTATGTTATGAATACAGTGTTGTGGCTGCAGTATCCACAGATAATACTTCTCTACCAGACATGCGAAATTATAGTATCCACATGGGGAGTTACAGTATGATACCTGTCAAATTTTATGTACTTTCAGTAGTTCCATTTCCCCTATGTCAGCCTCATCTTCTCTATAAAATCTCTGCAGTATACTCAGCAGCTCTTTAACAAAACATTGTACAATCTTCTTTAAAATCTCTAATGAGTACAGCAAGCCTTTTCTTTAGGTAACATATTAATATATCACATATGCAGTTGTTATATTTATCAATGTTTACTTGCCAGGTACATGCCAAATAAAGATACTACCAAAAATATGAAAGAGAAGATTTGCCTTCTTTGCTACAATTAGGCAACAACACAGGACTGCAACTGTGCCAGAGCGCACTGTACTTCTTAATGTTTATTAATACACAGGCTTGCATCAATCACTAGAATTCTTTATTTTATTTTGAATGGATTTTCGTATGATGTAACAGGATTTTAAAACGCCTAATCTTTTTATCTAGATACAGACCTCATACTTAAGGCCTGAGACTACAAATAAAAGTCAAGTTTGCCTTGCAGATGAGACAATATAGTTTGGAAAGAAAGCTGACTTACTAATGCTGACCTACAGAAGTTACCTAGAGAAACAACAACATCCTGTTTACTGATGCATGTATTTTCTAGTACACCACCATGACAAAGAATTGCAGTTCTTTGCAAGACTGTTCTTTACATGATTGTTCTTTGCCAAGCACTATTAAGTTGGAAGTAGATTCTTATTTTTCATCAGTCAAAACAACAAATAAATACAGAGTTAAGTCATTGGGTGATTAGTGGCCACTGATATGCCACTGCTCCGTATGTAGCAAAATTTTCAGTCCTTTTTTTTTTTTTTTTGGTAAACTAAGGGGGAAAAAATCCTGAAGTTTGAAAGTTTGTTGTGTAGACAAATGCCAGTTAGATGGAAGGAAGCCTGCTTCAGACCTACTAGATACAAACAGAAACAGTGATGAATGGACTGCTGGTTCTTCCAGTCTGAAGAGGCCTCTACAATGTTGTTATCCAGTATTCTACAAGAGGCACATTAATGTCATAACTGAATGAACACTAAGATTTTTAACCTCTAGTCTGTTTGTGATCTTTTTATAAAATAGGCATTCAAATGTCCCTTGAAGAAAACAACTTACGGGAAATCCATTAGTACCCTTAGAAAAAGTTATGATTAAGCAAGCTAAATCTTCTAAGTATGCACCCTCACCTCTGTATAATTCAGAGTTATACAAAAACTTTATCATCCCTCCCCCTTACCATTTTTATCCCTTTCTCAAACAACATTTTCTCAATATCCTCACTTTTCAAAAGGCAAGACAGAAGAAGTGGTACAAGTAAGCATCTGGAAGCTACGCATGTGGCTGAAGATCACACATCACTTGACTTTTACTATGATTTTCATTATGTATGACATTCCAAGTGAAGACATACAATATATTGTTTTTCTTTTAAATAATTTAATCAAGGCTTTGCAGAAATTTTTCCCTATTTCACAGTCTACCTTTACATTTTTGTCATGCATGTATTCTATTTGTTTTTTTTTAAATTGAGACAAATACTCTGTCAATCTTGTCTATGTATCTAGCTTCTGTAGGATGATTTACTTGGTACAGCTCAAATCTTAAGGGAATTAAGACATTGGAGTGACAGAAGAATCAGGAATTTAGGAAAAGTGAACCCCAAACAAGTAAACATTTTCCTCATGAACGCTTCCCCGAAGATACTTGCACTACTATGCTGCTGTTAAGGTTGAAACTGGTATTAACTACAGTTTTGTGCACCTTTCATCTTTCGGCCAGTATTTCAAACACAGCAGCCACCCTCAAGGTGTGTCACACTGCCAGATACTCAGCCTCTAATGCTTTTCCTCTGTGCGCTGCCTGTTTTCCCTGCAGTACTGCACTGCAAAGCAAGCATGTGGAATCCTATGGGCACTGGGGATAGGAGGCAAAAGCTAGAAAACAAAACAAACAACAAGCCAAGTGACCCTTTTGTGCTGAGTCCATCTCTTCCAGTGAAGGTGAAAAACAGCCCTTCAAAGTGATTTGAACTAGGTGCTTCTTTTACACTTAACGTTTGCAGAAGTTTTGATGAAAGAGGATGCCATGCTTTCAGCTCCTGCCCTGTGTTGTCCAGGTCTCCCCACTAGCCTGGCACAGTCTTCAGACATTGCCCCTACCTACTTCTTCTCTCATCCCTTCCTCAAAAGCACCGACACTTCCCTCCTCCATGCACACATACGGTGAGGAAAAAAGATTCACTTAATATTGCATTTTGTAATACCCAAAATAGTATCTACTTACAGTAGATGTTCACAGCATGAAATAAAGTCTTATCCCTTTAAGACAGCACAGCAATGAAGTAACATTCTTTTTCCTATTGTGGGCCCTTCAATTCCGCTGTCACATTAGCCGACAATATTTGCTTATCCACATTGAATGAACACTTTCAAGTACAAAGACCTAGCTCTGGAGAATTTGTCTGGGCGGGAGGAAAGGGAAAGGGAAGAAATGAGATTATTTACAAGAAAACACATTTGAAAACAGTATCAGGAACTGTGGTATGGATCAGAGGCATACTGTCTCCAAGCAATCTCTCTTACATTATATTAGTTAGTTACCTGCTTGCAAACAGGTAAGGAAGGGAAATAAAACACACACACAAAATACTGCCCTTTTCTTTCCAGCCTTCTGACCTAAACACAACCCCTAATAGAAGCCTGAAAAATAAACAGTGTTTTGACCATGGCATTTCTCGTACCGAAACAATCACTAGACCTACAATACTTCTGCTGATAAAGTTGAAAGGTCCTGAACAACAGATATGAAGTGTAATACTTGTCCTTCCCCACTATGAAAAGAATGCTACTGCCACACAGAGTAAGAATCTCTATAAACATAAGCATGAAGACTCACGTGTTTCTCACATCGGTCAAAACCATTTGCCCACTTGCAACAGGGAAATAGGAGTTCCTTTACTCAAGATCAACTACGGAAGTTTTCTAGACAGCCAATACATCAGGCAATCTTTTTGTAACACATGACAAAGCCATAAGGAAAATGACAGCAGCAACCATTGTAACTCTTCGTACCAGAAAGGACTGTCAGGTTCCTCCAAGACCTCTTGTGCAAACTATAGTAATGATGACAGCAGAACAAACCACAGACACTGGAAGTGAATTACAAGGCTTAGCTCATGATGCATTTAACATCTGATGATTCCAAGTATAACCCTGGAAAAAAAAATGCTTTGCCAACACCGCCCACTGTGTTCTCTACCGTCTGTTGTCTTATTCTACTCTTTTGACAGGTAAACTTAGTTAATCAGTTATTTCTCTTGGCAAATACTTAGTTCCCTAGACAACAAGGTAAATATATATTAGCTATGCAGAAGGATCATCATGGCTCCAAGTGTTGTTATGGAGAAACATGAAAACATGACAGACCATTAAAAATTTCTAACATACAAATCCACTACCTTTTCTGCTACTGACCGGGTCAGGAAAGCCTCTCGGTACTGGTACATACTTCCCTTTGAATAAGTCTATGCTTGTGTTTTAAATACAGTGGAACTTTGTCCTAAGCTGGGATCACAGCAATTTGAAGATACAAAGCACTAAGTAGCACAACAGCTTCATTTTCTCTCACGAACTGCTGTGGCAAACGACCAAGAAACAGGAATTAAACAGACAAGTTTTGGAAAATATAATAATAGCCCAAACTAGCAAACTAACCAAACTAAACCAAACTACTGCCTTTTACAAAAGAGGTAAAATGCCAGATTTTTTTGATTTTGTGAGAAGATGCATGATTTTCTTTAGTCCTATGGAGACTTTTGCTCCTTTCCCCAGTTACCGTGAACTCCTAAGAAGTTTTGCAGCCAACTTTTGAAGAGATTGTAAGAGCCTTGAAGTATATACAATGAGTAAGTATCTTCATAATGACCTTTACAAACTTTGTGGTGAGCATTCTGTGTGTGATTCATTCTGCATGCTACAGAACTGCTGGCAAACTCCATTATCACTGAAAATTTAAGCTGTAAAATTCAGAGGAATTCTCTATGTTCAAGGGCGGGGAGGGAAGGTCTTTTCTGCCATCACATTTCTCCTAGTTCTGTTTGGTTTTGTTTAGTTTTTTGTTTTGTTTTTGTTTGTTTGTTTTTTAAAGTAAATTATTTAATAACATCATAGTATTTCATTTGTATAATCCTTTCCAGTGAAAGGTCTGGAGATGAGTCACTAGGGTTTTGCTGGAGGGTACAATCAAGTCTACATGTAGAACTGGCTTAAGTAAATCAACTCAAACGAAAAGCAAGCAGCAACTACTTTGACTAAACTGTCAAACAGTTGTAAGGTGACAATTGAGTTTACCATACAAAGTTTCCCTATTTTGAATGAGATCCTATCTCCTCCAATGCCACACAACTGTTCCTTTTTACTTTTCTGTGTGTGGAGGGGTGGGGGACATTTTCCTTGAATCTGCTGACAAAGATACCCTGTATATATTTGGAAACAAAAAAACAAAACCACACACCAATTCCTTTGCCTGGGATAACAATTTTTATCTGTAAGTTAAGATTAAGTTATAAGAAATATGCATTTAGATAAAAGTTACAGTTGCTCTTTAACATGTTTTTCCATTATGGTTTCTCTTTCTCAAATAAAGGAAAGGGCTGTTAAAGGGGGTGTCAAGCTCTTGAAATTTGTAACTTTACTTTCACTACCAACTTTTGCAAAGAACACAAGATACAGCTGTAACTCCAGTATTTAAGTAGAGCCTCAAATCCTATCCTAGCTCAAAACATTTCCCTCATTTTTTCTATCCCTCACAAAAAAGCAGAGAATTCTATAATTTTGAGACTCAAGGTGTCTCCAAATAATTTACAGGCACCAGACCTTTCCCTTTGCACTTTACAGCAACTCAACAAATACACCTAGTGAGGGAACATGTTCCTCCTAGCTTTTACCTCCAGTCCTCTTTCACTGCTCAAGCTGAATGAAGAACAAGTGAGGGAAGCCACAAAAGAAAAAAAGGGAAGCCAAGGATTGAGTAACTCATCCCATTTACAATCAAGCTCCAGTAAATCTTGCTTGAACTGTTTAAGATATTGTTGTAGCTTTCCACCGAGCTCCTGCGCAGGACATGATTGCCTGTGCAGCAGAGTCAGCGGAAGGGAATGTGCCTCTAATCTGTGGTTGCTCCAGGTCAGCACGTTGGCCTCACCAGAGAACATCCAAGAGTCATGACATCTGTGCTCCATTTGCTCTGTAGCCCAGATATTACAGACTGCATATAGAAGGTATGAAAGTGGAAGAGAAACCAACAACAACAACTAAAAGATCTGTACCTATCTGGCCAAGAAATGGCTACTGTATTTGTCAAAATACTGGAAAACAGAACTAAAATAACCAAGCTTTCCACGTCACTATTCTTCATTACAGTAACGAGATAAGCACAATGCAGTAACTGCGCCTTCACTGGCAAGGTGCGCTTGCTTCCTAAATGGATGTGATTTCCCCTTTTTCTCCCCAAAAAGAAGGGGCAGTGGCTTATGCGCGAGGTTCAGCATGAAGGCCAGATATGGCTGTGATCCTTTCATGCAGGTCAATCAGTCACTTCCCCAAAGCCCTCTTTGTCTCCCACTCAGCCACAGATCATTTGGTTTAAGGTATTCAGTCTCTCCCTCAAACAA
Source organism: Phalacrocorax aristotelis (assembly GCF_949628215.1). Lineage (NCBI taxonomy): Eukaryota > Metazoa > Chordata > Aves > Suliformes > Phalacrocoracidae > Phalacrocorax > Phalacrocorax aristotelis. The sequence goes on along the minus strand of NC_134311.1, from coordinate 32,647,125 downwards.
ACACCCCCCTCTCCCAGACGTGCCGCCAGAACTGTGGCTAGTGAATCACTGTCCACAGCTGGGTAATTAATGAAGCCTATTGTATCCACATCAGTCGCATTATCCCAACTCGTTCACAGGACTTCCCATGCAAATAGATCAGATTGCGGCATCTTACAAATGAAACATTTAACATCAACTTCTCTAGGAAACATCTGTCACAATAAGCATAAGCACTTTTTAAGCACCAATGCAAATCTTGCAAACAGTCCTGTGAATATATACACACACATTTGTTACAATAAAGTAGTTTCTCAAACTGCTGCTTCTTTAAGGATTTCTTTCATCGATAGTACAAAAATCAGCTTGAACTGAATTCCTTCATGCTTTTTAACTGGTGACAATTAATTGTGTGCTGAATCAAACAGTACGAATTCTCCAGGAAATACACTATAAAGTTAAGACTCTAAAATCACAAACAAACAAACCAACAAATAAACCAACCCAAGGATTTTTACTAATTGTTATGAGAACAAACTCGCAGTGTTATGTTCAATACCAGTTCAAAGTAACAAAGACACTGGCAAGTCTTAAGTCATTGATTTATCTATGTATTAAAAAACACATAGATGGATTTCAGTCTGAGAGTTAAAATTAAAAGAAGAAAAAAAATCCCTAGGAAGAATAACAGGCATCTTCAGGTACTAGACTACTGGTTTAATTTGCTCATCTTCAAATGCGGCATCCTCCATTGGGAAGCTGCCCTCATTCTTTTCTCCAGGCCCTTGTTGCTAGGGTTGCAGCTGCATGGCTCATTCCTGTTGAAGCGCATGTCTTTGGATGGGGGCACAAAGGCTTTCATTCTCTGCTCCTCCAAGCAGGCACAGCACTGCCAGAAAAAAGCATTCACTCTTCTCCCCCCACCAGAAAAGTAGGCAGGCAACACCCCACATCCCCCCACCTTCCACACCATCGTGACCATTTACACATGAAGAGCTGCAGAAGGCATCCCCTTCCCTCCCTGAGGTGCCTGCCACCACCACCACCAGTTACCCCCTCCAGGGAAGGGTCTTCAGAAGCTGCTCATTTATGATCCAGTCATCTTTACTCATGACTTGATGGGAAGTTCACACTGCAGTTTGACTTAAGAACTACTGAGATGAGATTTGGTTTTTTAAAGCCAGTAGGAACAATCGCCGAGTATTTCTAAGCCTCCAGAAAGAGTTGTGTTTACAAGCCCTGGCCTTCTCTGGGACATACAGATTGAAGACACAAAACACAGAAGGGCACAACAACCAAATCAGCACACCTTGCTGTGGTCGAAAGTGCTCTTCATTCACACTGAACTACCTTCCCAGACCTTAATTCAAATCCTTATTGGCATTAACAGCTGAGTGCATTCTATGAACACATCTACACAGTTGTGGCACTTGTGAAGGGGAGAGAGATATGGGCTGTGTTTCCTTTCAGAAATTTAGCAAAATAAGCTGAAAAACAAATTCAAAATAAATAAAAGCTAATTGTTCCCTAAACTGGTTTTGGCACCATGGTGCTTGTGAATGCCAGTATACTGTCAGCAATTTCCTATAAAGAAGTTTAGCACTTCTAGTGTCGAACGAGGAAGCAAAGCAGGCAGAAACAATTCATTTTCACTTTGGATTCCCCTTCCTCAGGGCAAAAAATTCATTGCTGAACAGCAGAAAATGAGAAGAGAAAGAAATTAACCCTCCATGAGAACCCCGAGTATCAATACATAACAAATCATAAAACATGGTTTTTGAGGCTATGTGCAAATAAGTAATTTACAATGGAAACTGAGAAGATTTATTTCACAGAAAGCAACACCACGTTTTACATTAACAAGCACACACAGAGTACACGGGGTACAAAAGCATTTTCACATAGGATGTCAGACTACTACACAGCAAGAGGTAGAAAGGAAATCCCAGTTCTTCTAGGCCTGAACCAAAGGTCAGGCTAGTTTTTCACTTAATGTTATCACATCAGCAGTCCTGTACCTGAAGGCCTGTCTCTTTAGCAACAGCAGAGGAAACACTTGGAATCTGTGCCAGCTCTGAGGGACCCAAGCCTCCTTAGAAGGCAATAGGAATTCCAGCATTTGCTGCCCATGAGATTACTGGAGCATCCTGGCAGGGTTATGCACTTACTGCACTCCCAAAGAGCCGGCATATGACAACTTCCAGATGCAGTCTGAAACCAGAGCGCTGCTACCTGTCCCATGATCTGACACCTGTATCTAACACTGGAAGGACCACAGACGGTAGTACAATATTTTAACCCTGTTGACACAGGACGTATGCCAACAGTCTAGTCTATTTCCAGGTAACCTTTTGAGAAACAGGTTAGATCTTCCCTAGCGTGTGTTTCCTCTTGGTACTTCTGCTGAGGGCTTTGAGCCCCATGTGATTATTTTGAATGGGCACAAAGGCAGGCAGAGATGAACAAGCCTAATTTCTGCAAGGGAACGTCTTTAAAAGTTCACGTTTTGAAAAAAAAAAAAAACAAAAACCACAACATATTTACAGTTAACTGTCTCAGTTCTGTGCAAAGCATTTAAAAACCTAAGTGGGGGTAAACTGGAGTTTAAATGAAGAGATCCTGAAGAATACAACTGGTATTATTCGAGGACCATCACTCGAATATTTCTAGTGCAAGAGAAAGCTCATTTTCCTTCTAATCCAGAATTTGTCATGCCTTAACCTACAATTGTGGACTTTTTTCCCTGTGAATTTCTCAAATATTTAAAGTACGATACAGCAAGGTCAAAAAAAGGTACCTGTACCATGCTTACTTGTAATACTATGTATTTTAATACTTGATTCCATCTGCTCTTTTTCCTAGCCTGATCTCATACCTCTCTCCCAGGCTCCTGTTATACAGTTCTGTAATTGGGATGGTAGAACAATTGGTAGGAACAACTTCAATTGTTGTGTTAAAGGTATACATTTGGTAGAGCCCAAGAAAATAACCAGTAAAACAACCCATGTATTTCACACTAGGCAGTAAACAAGCCACAAGTAACTAGAAGACTAAAGAGGGGTAAGAGTAAGAGGAGCAGTAGAAAACACACAGTGGTGCTGAAATAACTGCAATTCTTGAACATACAATGTAGTGAATAACGCTGATTTTTGTCAAAAGAGAGTGAATCTGCTTTTTATGTCACTAGTACCTCCATTTTTGAACATTTGAAATTAACTGGTATGTGTGCATATTTATATACATACATAGATAGATACCTTAAGCTTTCCAGTTGCTTTAGTGAGGTGTGCACAAAGCTATCACCCTCAACTTCAGACTGAGACTTTGGAACAAATGCTGATTTAACTTACTTTATTATATACTGATATCCCAGACAGTTGCAAAATCTAAACAGTGCTGGTAACACCAGTAATAACAGTCAGTGCATACTGGTTGTTAACTTTCACTCACTAATTCTGTGCTGGTTCTTAGATCAGGAAAGGGACAAAGTGTTTGGGATTTTTGCAGAAGTTCTAAAAACAATAGTCTAAAATACTTTCTTCCACTTCTTGATGAATATCCTATTTTACTGTAATATTGAAAATGCAGTATCTCAAAAATGAAGTACTGTCTAAAATGTATAAATATTAATAGCAGGACAATTAAATAGTGAAAAGCCTTTCAGAAGCTTTTTTGAGAAGTTACTGGTCTTAATTTGTGAAGTGACAGACATTTCTTTTTCTAAGTGGTTGTTATTAATAGCTGTGTTACTGAACATGTCAGAATATAATCTGTTTCTGCAAAACAAGCTGTTATTTCTAGATATATGTGAATGTATCTTCCTTCTAGAGGATTCTCAGCTATCTGCAAAAAAGCAGTGAAACAAACAAAAAACCACTTCCACACTTGAGTTCAGTTCAACTACCAAATTAGTAATAGCTGCAGTGCTACTCCACTGTAGAAGCTTCCGGTTAGTAAATGCTACGTGACTTTGTTAAACATATATGGAAATGAAAGTATATCAGTCTCTAAGAGACTGGAACAAGCATACTTTTTTGTTACAGTTTGTTTTGAGACATATAACAAAGTCATACTTTTCTGCACAAAGCTTTACATCTGGGAATTTGGTGCCTATTTACAAGGAGTTACTAGCTACAGCAATGCAATACATTAGTTTAACAAAGCATCCAAGAGCCTCCACTACTACATCAGTAACACATACCAAGCCCCTCACCCTTAAATGGCACTACAGACAGTTTTTGCAGAGCTAGCAACTCTTTTCAAAGGCTTTTAAAAAGAGAAGTAGTTAGAGTTTTCTCCCATGCTACACCACGAAGGACTTCATAATGTAATGTTATCCATCAGCCTTCAAATTCTGGGTCCATCTAGCAGCATAACCACAGCAGTAATGACCACTACAGCTATTGCGAGATAGAAACAGCTGAAAGGAACAAGAAGGGACAGAAAGATAACAGGGAAGGTTGTAGTACTACAAGGGAAGGTGAGAGGGAGAAGAGAGGCAAGGTAGAGCAGAGCAAAAGAAATTATACTCATGAAACAAACCTGAAGATTACATCCAATATAAGAGAACTGGGTGGGAGACTTGTTTGTTTTTAAACAAATAAAAAATCTAAAAAGGTGAAGTCAAAGCACTTGCAATGATACTACAACAGACGACCCACTGCATTAAGAAGCTTTGCTGAAATCTATCTAAATATCCAGTGGCAAAGATAGTGCAGGAGATATTGAGGAGGTAGATGGCGAGCAGGAGAAAGATGGTACAGAAACAAAGGAACCATTTTATTCATGAGAGAGCACTGGCTGACAAATAAGTTTCTAAACTGGCTTATCTGAAGGTAAATAATGAAATTTTGACAGTAAATCATGTTTTTCTTCTACGGCACCTCAGTTAACAATGAGAAATTTCAGCAATCTTCTGTCAGTTTGTGTTCCCTCCAACAGATAAATCAAGCGATAACATCTGTGCACAAACTGGTCTGGGGATCTGCACTTTAAAATCAGCTGGGACTACAGAGATTCATGTCACAGTGTGGCTTTTCATTTACTTGGTAAGTCACAGTCCATTAAAATGAAGAAAGCGTTCAATACAGCAACACCCCAACCTCTTGTGGCATCTCAGGTTAGGAGCCTTATGCTAGAAACATCTCAAAACACAAACTGAAGTTAGGTAGCAAGGTTTTCAGAAGTGCCAAGTATGCAGCAATTTCCACTCAAGGCCTGCCAGATTTTTGAGAAGCAGGTGCTACTCAACTACAGATCTGGCTTGCTGTTTTACAAATCAAACAACAACTCTGGCACCCCTGCCCACCCAATAATTAATGACAATGCTTCTCCATGCCTCCACTTCCTCTTCTGCGTAAGGAAATTACCATCTTTTCATATACATGTACAGCAAATAACTATCACCCATGCATTCCTCCTTAAGAGAACATATTCCACGTTTCCACCTCACCACAGTAAAAGCATCTTCCCCAACAATACTGGCACTAACTTGAAAAGACTACTCTTAAAAAGGGGGCTAGGCTGGCATTACCATCCTAATTTTTAATTCATTGATTAACTAAAACCCAAACAAAAACCCCAGAGAAGCCACTGCAGCTCCCCCAGTGCTATTTCTCTGTCTGAGCCAATTCAAAAGCAGCATTCCTCTTCTGCCAGTCAACGGGTTTTAAGGAAGTTATGGCTTGAGGCCACTCTTCTAGTTTTCCAAACTCCTGCACCAATGAGTCAGTGTGCTCAGGATGTGCAAATGCAGTTCAGCCTCTGAACACTATTCATATTTAAGGCTGGTTGACCCAACTTGATGAACAGAATGACTGTTCACAAATACTTGGAATGAAGTCTAACAAGGCAGCCTCAAATAAATGGCAGTCATGCATAATCCAGCCAGAGAGAGGCACGAATCTCTTATGCAATAGGAATAATGGAAATATTGGCCTGCTTACCCTTCCTCCCCAATTTACTCAGTAACAGATAACATTCCTGGTAGGATTAATAACTGGGAATCAAGAAAGACTAGAAGGATTAAAGACTGATATACATTTCAATACAGAGAAAGACAAGATGTACTTCTGAATTGCCTCAGATTCTTGAAAAATGCTGCAACTACTAGGTCATGCTTAAGAAGGCAGGAGCCATGAGAAATTACTTTGGTCATTATATTTGAAAAAGAAAACTACATCGCAGAATGGTGTCTGGTGAGAAGCCTAATATGATTTGAACGCAGCATATTCCAAGGAACTGTATCAGTCTCTCCTGGAAACTGGAGCCAGACAGCTCAACCAAACTGCAACAATTTTGCACATGAGTAAACATGAAGAGGAGGTGCCTGTGAAAACTACAGAAAGGAGCAAGAAGTCTGTGAAATCTGCGTGTCCAAAGCTGAATATTAGTAAGATTTTCAAGACAGTATTTTGCATCTATAGGCCAAAGTCCTGAATAAGTGCTTACTGGAACACATCGTCCTTCAGGGGACATAGATTAAAGTGCTCTTCCTATTCAGGGAATACCCAGTAAGCTGTACATAATGCTAAAAAACACGGCTAGAAAATAATCCATTCTATGTCCTTCAGTGTGCTGTAGAAGCTGTTGGTCCAAAAGAAGGCATCAGAGTGGAAGATTATTTTCTGTGGCAAAGATGAACTTGAAAGTTAAATTGGGCCATCAGCACAAGTCTGTTCTTTACTTCCTCTTTCCTTCTTGATAACAGATCATTAATATGAGAGAATACTACCCTTCTCCCTCTTTTGAAGAAAACGGACAGTTGCCATGGTTAGAAGTTCTGCCTGAAATTCAAGAAAAAGTTTTAAATACTGTAAGGGCAACAGACCTCCGCCACTTCTGTTCACTTTTGCAACCAGCTTGCTGTAAATATCAGATTCTTACACTTCATGAGCTTGTGTCTGCCTCTGAGCTACCTAACTTCCTAGATTTTTAAGTATCTCAAGTAATTTCATGCTGTAAAATAGGGTTCCTTAATTATTTGACACCTACAGTGATCTGATTTGACTAAATAATGCAGGCACCTTGTCTGGTAGCATTTCATAGAATCATAGAATCGTTAAGGTTGGAAAAGACCCTTAAGATCACCGAGTCCAACCGCTAACCTATTACTGCCAAGTCCACCGCTAAACCACATCCTCAAGCACCACATCTACCCTTCTTTTAAATACCTCCAGTGATGGTGACTCAACCACATCCCTGGGCAGCCTCTTCCAATGCCTGACAACCCTTTCAATTAAGAAGTTTTTCCTAATGTCCAACCTAAACTTCCCCTGGCGCAGCTTGAGGCCATTATGTCTTGTCCTATAACTTGTTACTGGGGAGAAGAGACCGACTCCCGCCTCACTACAACCTCCTCTCAGCTAGTGTAGAGAGTGAGAAGGCCTCCCCTCAGCCTCCTCCAGACTAAACAACCCCAATTCCCTCAGCCGCTCCTCATAAGACTTGTGCTCTAGGCACAACTTTGTTGCCCTTCTCTGGACATGCTCCAGCACCTCGATGTCCCTCTTGTAGTGAGGGGCCCAAAACTGCACACAGAACTCGACGTGCATCCTCACCGGTGCCAAGTACAGGGGCACGATCACCTCCCTGCTCCTGCTGGCCACACTATTCCTGACACAAGCCAGGATGCCATTGGCCTTCTTGGTCGTCTGAGCACATTGCTGGCTCATGTTCAGCCAGCTGTCAGCCAACACCCCCAGGTCCTTTTCCTCCAGGCAGCTCTCCAGCCACTCTTCCCCAAGCCTGTAGTGTTGCCTGGGGTTGTTGTGACACAAGTGCAGGACCTGGCACTTGGCCTTGTTGAATCTCATAACGTTGTCTCCGGCCCAACAATCCAGCCTGTCCAGGTCCCTCTGTAGGGCCTTCCTGCCCTCCAGCAGATTGACACTTCCACCCAGCTTGGTGTCATCTGCAAACTTACTGAGGGGCACTCAATCCCCTCATCCAGATCATCAATGAAGATATTGAACAGGACTGGCCCCAACACTGAGCCCTGGGGAACACCACTCATGACTGGCCACCACCTGGATTTGACTCCATTCACCACCACTCTCTGGGCTCAGCCGTCCAGCCAGTTTTTAACCCAGCACAGAGAGCTCTTCTTCAAGCCGTGAGCAGCAAGCTTCTCCAGGAGAATGCTGTGGGAGACAGTGTCAAAGGCTTTACTGAAGTCCAAGTAGACAACGTCCGCAGCCTTCTCCTCATCCACTAAGCGGGTCACCTTATCACAGAAGGAGACCAGGTTAGTGAGGCAGGACCTCCCTTTCATAAACCCACGCTGGCTGAGCCCGATCCCCTGGGTGTCCCGCATGTGCCGCATAACGGCATCCAAGATGATCTGTTCCGTGACCTTTCCCGGCACCGAGGTCAGGCTGACAGGCCTGTAGTTCCCTGGATCCTCCTTCCGACCCTTCTTGTAGAGGGGCATCACATTCACTAGTTTCCAGTCGTCCGGAACCTCCCCGGTTGACCAGGACTACTGATAAATGATGGACAGTGGCTTGGCGAGCTCCTCTGCCAGCTCCCTCAGTATCCTCGAGTGGATCCCATCCAGCCCCATGGACTTGTGAATATCCAGGTGAAGGAGCAGGTCGGTGACTGCCACCTCTTCAACAACTGGAACTTCATTCTGCATACTACCTCCATTTCCCACCGCAGGGGCCTGACAACCCCGAGGATGACCAGTCTGGCTATTAAAGACTGAGGCAAAGAAAGGATTAAGTACCTCAGCCTTCTCCTCATCTTTCATGGCAAGGTTACCTTCTGCATCCAACAAAGGAGGGAGATTCTCCCCGGCCCTCCTTTTGTCACTGATGTATTTATAAAAACACTTTTTGTTAGCTTTAACGGTGGCGGCCAGTTTAAGTTCCAGCTGGGCCTTTGCCTTCCTAATCTTTTCCCTGCATAACCTCACAACATCCTTGTAGTCCTCCTGAGTCACCTGCCCCTTCTTCCAAAGGCAGCAACCTCCTTTTTTTCTTGAGTTCCAGCCAAAGCTCCCTATTCAGCCAAGCCGGTCTTCTCCCTCACCTGCTCGACTTATGGCACATGGGGACAGCCTGCTCCTGCGCCTTTGAGACTTCCTTCTTTAATAACATCCAGCCTTCCTGGACTCCTTTGCCCTTCAGGACTGCCTCCCAAGGGACTCTCTTAACCAGACTCCTTAACAATCCAAAGTCTGCCCTTCTGGAGTTCAGGGTAGCGTTTTTGCTGACCCCCTTCCTACCTTCTCCAAGAATCGAGAACTCTATCATGTCATGGTCACTGAGCCCAAGACAGCCTCCAACCACCACATCACCCACCAGGCCTTCTCTGTTCGTAAAGAGCAGGTCCAGCGGGGCACCTCCCCTGGTTGGCTCGCTTACCAGCTGCATCAGGAAGTTATCTCCCACACACTCCAGGAACCTCCGAGACTGCTTTCTCTCTGCTGTGTTGTATTTCCAGCAGATATCTGGTAAGTTGAAGTCTCCCATAAGAACCAGGGCTAGAGGTTGTGAGACTTCAGCCAACTGCTTGTAGAGCACTTCATCTTTCTCCTCATCCTGGTTGGGCGGTCTATAACAGACACCAACCAGGATGTCTCCTTTATCGGCCTTCCACCTGATCCTTACCTATAAGCACTCAAACTTATTACCATCGTTGAGTTCCAGACAGTCAAAACACTCTCTAACATACAAGGCTACCCCTCCACCTCTCCTTCCTTGCCTGTCCCTTCTAAAGAGCTTGTAGCCATCCACTGCAGTGCTCCAGTTGTGCGAGTCATCCCACCATCTTTCCACGATGGTGACCACATCATAGTTTCCCTGACGCACAATGGCTTCCAGCTCCTCCTGTTTATTGCCCATGATGCGTGCATTGGTATAAATGCACTTCAATCGATCTATTGATCTCTTTTTCCAACACAGGTATGCCACCCCCAGGCTCATTCCTAGCAAGCCTGGTTTTATCCCCTTCGCCCTTTGTATCTAGTTTAAAGCCCTCTCAACAAGGCCTGCTAACTCCTGAGCCAGAATCCTTTTCCCCCTTTGCGACAGATGAACCCCATCTGTCTCCAGCAGGCCTGGGGCCATGTAAATTGCCCCATGATCAAAAAAACAAAATTCCACCGCTGGCACCAGCCCCTGAGCCACGTGTTAACAAGATAGGCATTGCACACTGGAGGGTAACTACAAATCTGATGCACAGAAGACAGACAGTAAGCACTAAATAATTTGTGAAAAGGACCATTAACACTCAGCCTGGGCTCTCCCAGGAAACAGGACAACAGCGTTCAAGTAATCCCAGGACATTTGTCCTTGGCATTCTCACTGCATTCTCACTTTGTCCTGAAGATCATACAACACATGGGCTTGGGGAATTTTCTGTCGACGCGTGATTATTCAGAAAAAAAAAAATCTGAAAAAGCCAGAATTACACTCTTAGGCTTTGTGCCTTAATTACAAAACAGCAGATAAAACCAAAAATATGATTGCTAAGTACAGTATGTATAAGAGGGCAGGAAGTATGTACAGGTTTTTCAGGATGCCATATTTCACACTGTACATAAGTTTAGCCAATTTAAGATTACTGCATATGACTGTATTTCCAGAAAGAAAAAATATAATCTTATAGAACAGAACTTCCCAATCTGTTAGAGATATTTTAAATATCATTATGAAGTACACTCTATATCTAATTAGAAGTCTAAATATAAAACCTTGAAAATTTAAGATGTCTCAGATATTTCAAACTACAGTAACTGAACATTGTGTAGCCATCTTTCCTAGCATCATTTCTTTGTGGGCCTCGTGCTTTCCTTTCCTTCCCCATTACACTGCAGGATGGCTTACTCGCACAGGAGGACAAACCAGTTTAAGTATCCAATTTAGACATCAACCAATATTCCTGACATGCTTTCCTATCCTACTTTTTGTTTACTATTCTCTTCATACAGACAGGTGTAATGAAAGTCGGCTTCCACGACAGCAATTTTCTTATTGACAGTCTTTGATTCCTAGCTTTCTTCTATTTTATGGTTTCCACTGGCATAAAGCTTCAGTGGCTTTGTTTCTCATGTTCGACTTTACGGTGAAAAGCAACAGCAAAAGTTGTGCTGTACACTTCTGCATTAATATTGTTCAATTGGATCAGCTGTGTTCTACTTCAAAATGCAAACAAAATGTTTCAGGGAAAAAAACCACCACTGTCTTTTATGACTTATGTAAGAAGCTGAATCAGTCACCCAATCCAGCTGCACCCCAATGATCTGACCCAAGTTTAACAATGAAGGAAGTGGAGAACAGTCAGATACACAGTGCAAGAGACAGCAATAATGAAATGTGAGTATTTACACAAATGGGATCTGAAATGGAGTAACAGAAGAGCATATTTTTGCACCTGTGTTACCTGACAGTTATCCTACAGCATTAATGCAACAATCAGAATTCGTGAGCTGCAGGTAGAACTTAAGCTAAACTGAAAAACTTAAGTCCTTCATTAAACAAAATGTTAAAAATCAACATCTTATATGAATTTTTTCCTTTTCCCTTAAAGTGAACAGCACATATAAATTTGAATTAAATAACTGAACTAGAACTTCTCTTTTTGCCATTACTTCAACTTCATTAATCAATTATTAAATTGAAAATTAGGGTCATACAGAACTGATAAGTGTGGTGGATGAAGTCTAAATGCTTCCTTATACAGGAAACTAAAATCCAGGAAAATCTTACTGAGAAAAGACAGCCCGTGAACCAGATTTGAAAATGATGTGCTACAAAAGAAGGTAATAGAAAAGATATTTCAGATTTTGAAGATACGCAGGCTTTTCTGTGGACATAAACAGAACACATGAATAGTCTGCTAACATTTTAAGCAAGGCCTTCTGTCTGCAGAAGTGTTGCAGAAGCTTAGTACTAGATGTGAAAGGATTAAGGGTTTCCTTGGCAAACTCAAGTTGTTTACTTGTATAAAAGCACTTACCTAAAACTCACCACCATTTTGACACTACCTCCAGAAGGAAGAAGAAAATTTTCTTCTACCTTCTCCCCCACTGCAGTATTCTAGACCTTTGATGAATTAAGTGATAAGTAGCAATACTAGAATAGAAAAGTTAAGGAAAACACACTTTTTATCTTTTCTTCAGATTAGAATAAACCCAGAACGAGCGGTTGGAAAGTACATGTTTCAGGGTATCATGAGACCAGATGAGGAATATACTAACTATAAGGAAGAGCCACAAGCCTTAATGCCTTCTCCTTCACGTGACTGGAACATCCACCCACCATGTGGTCAAAGTCATGCGAGAAGAAACACTGGCTATGTGAATGAAGATGCAAGTCCACGCACACAATTACAGGGGGGCACGGGAGGGAAAAGTTGCAGGGTTCTAGGTAAAGAGGCAGCCGGGAATGGCCCTGGTGCACTGTCATGCATCACACTCATCTGTCTCACAAACTGTCAGTTTGAACCTTAAAACACTTAAGATAAATGATGAAAAACATTAGGACTTCAAGCATGGGGTTTTTAGGCTGGAATAAGACATACTGTAAGATGCTTATGGAGGCTTTACACTCACCAGTTTCACAGCTGCCAGCAAGACAAGTCAGGAAGGCTGTACTTCCTGACCTGTGATTGAAACTTCCTGCAGACACTCCTGGAGCATGTACAGAAAGGGCAGCCAACAGGTTGGGAACACCCAGCGCACTTCACTTGTTTCTGGCACAAGAATGAAATATACATGCTTTCGCACTGTAGTTCTCTTTGCTCCCTGCATCTCCCTGCTCCAGAGGGGATGACCACTGCCTAATGCCAGTGCTCCAGGAGAAGTCTCATCCATGTCCATGCCTTCCTTGTGCTGCTTGCAGTACAGCCCTTATTCGCCTCCTCTAGTAAATATTCCTCCTCTTTTCCTCTCAGTCCTCTTCAGATATCACCATCTTTTACCTACCCTTATCACCCTACACCTGCTACCCAACTACCTGCCTTCTCTTGTCCCCCTTCCATCCACCTCCATGGCATGGGGTTTGTATTTTTTTAAAAATTTGTTTTAAAATTACCTGATTGGGCTACTACTGCCTTCCTCTCTCTCCCCCCTCCTGACAGAGTCTTAAGGACAGGGATTCCTCATCCCCACACCCCATTCTCATTCTGCAATTAAATGTTTCTTCACAGGGTGGGTATATAAACATGTGGTAATGCCCCAGAGACACAGCAGCAAGAAGCAGGCCCGAGGAGGAACCGCAGGGCCAGCCAGGGAGGCTGCAGCCACAGCTCCCACTTTGGGATGCCACTTACACTTCCAGTTTCACATGCTAGTAATAAAACCACCTCCTTGTCACATACTTCTCCAAGGTAGATTCATGTGCAGACTCTTCTTTCCCCAGGGTCTCTAGCAAAAAGATTTTGTAAGTAATAGTGAAATCAGCTGAAAAAAACCCCAGGTGTGTTCACAGGAAGGAAGTGCACAACATGAAGGATAAGCCCAAACATGTCTGGTATCGTCAGTCATACTGAAAACACTTCAGGGTTGTCAAAGGAACAAAGGGGAAGGGAAAGAAAAAGAAGGAAACAGAAAATGTAAAGTTAGCCATTTACCAGTATTTAAATGAAAATCAACGCACTGAGTATTTTTAGGGTACAGCATCAAGTTTGACTTCTACTTTAATTACATACTTCATGAATGGTGCTCAGAAGCACACAGAGTAAGGTTAAGTAGAAAGATGTTTATTACGTAGTACACGAGAAATGAAACAGTGTTTGCAGGCTTTGCTCTCAATGCATAGAATTGTGCAATGTGTTCCACAAGTTACACCTCTTTCTCAGGAAGCAGCATGCATAAGAGATTTTTATGCATTTCCTGAAGTACTGTTACCTAACAGAATCCTTATCCACAGATCATTTGGTTTTTTAGACAGTAAAATATGAAACAGTATAGGAAAACATTAAAGTAGAATTTACAAGCTTCTAAAATTAAAGTTGCTGTACAGAACTGAGCTCATAAGAAACCAGCAGTAGTTTCAGGGTTTAGCTGTCCATCAGTACTCATGTAATCCACAGAAATTAACCCTACATAAATGCACTGCAATCATATCACTTACTAAAATCAAATAGGATGGATCTGTCCCAGAATGTTGCTGGAGGCAAATTCAGCTGATTAAAAACACTGGCCATTCATCTACATTGTTTAACACCACCCCAAAGCACATGTACTTAATGGGAATTCGAAAGTAGGAAAGTCAAGCTGGATGGGTCCTTCAAAGCTGAGCAAACCAGCATAAGCAGTAGCATATCACATTAAATTGCAAGTTAAATTATTAAAGCCATGAGAGGTATCACACAAAAGAAACCAAAGGAGTTTTGTCATTTTACTGAAGAATTAGGTATTGGACTTCTATTTAAAAGCCTTACTTTGAACAAAGGAATAGAAGTGTGAAATTAATACGAAGTAATTAGCAAACCCATTGAGAATATACTTTGTTAAGAAAATTATGGAAGGAAATCTGGGTAAAGTATATGTAGCTGCACATACCATGAATAGCAGAGTCTGTTGGGGCAACAAGACAATTTAATGCTGTAAAAATGATTTGTTAAATTAATTAAAGGTCACAAAGTACCTGGACCTCCTGTCAAAGTTAGCCTGAATTAGATATGAATATTAGTCTATCTGGTTTCATTATGAGCTCAAAGGATATTTACATATCATAATTCTGCTGGACTTACCAGGGGCTCATCACCAGGGAAGCACTTGAAATGCTGCTTAGAATTCATAAGAAGATCCATGAAACCAGATCCAATGTACTTAAGGTTAAAATCCCCATCTTGCTTCAATGGTTTTGGTACCACAATGAATATTCACAGATCTGTCTACATTTATGTCAACATTTAAAGTGAAAAGTAAACTGACATATTGCCTACCTGATTTCACAACTTCAGTTACTCTAGTCCTTTCTTTAAGCAGCACGTTATTCACTGAAGAGATCCCCAATTCTAGAAAGTAAGGAAGGAGGGAAAAAACGGTGTAAGTAACTATATATTACAGCTCCTGACGCAAATTATTTTTAACAGAGAGCAATGTAACTTCATGTTAGCAAGAAGGAAACAGCTACAAAGGACAATCTGGAGTTTCTCCAACTCTTTGCCGTTGCAGAGCACCACAGATGTCAGAACAGCTCAGCTACTGCCATTTGTGAATGAATACAAGGATTAGAGGCTACCTTGTTCGCTGCAGTGTTGGAAGAAACCTTCACTGACTTGTGCACTCTTGGGTGCTCTTTGTTCTTATTCTAATATGCTTACACACTGTTTTGTGTATATATATACACATAAATATAATTTTTATATGTGTGTATATATGTATGCCATAGTTGAAGGAAGTAAATAAGGAGCATGGGTTCAAAAGCAGTAACCACTTAGTTTTGGCTGCTCAGTTTGCTAGGATAAAACCTTAATATTCGCATGAGCTGGTGGAAAGGCCCTAAACCAGATGTATATTCCAACATTGTGTGCAGGATTAGCTAGATAATCCTTCTTACTGATCACAGCCTTCAGATCACTGGCAATGCCAGGTAGTTCAGGAAATAACTGGTTCGTTCTAAGCAGCCAATAAAAACGTGTAACTTTGCAGTTAAGTCTCATGACATGTGTGAGGTTTAGCAAACAAGTTTATTATTGTCCATGACATCTGCTACCAAGTTCAGCAGTTCTCAGTAAAAGGAAGGATGGATTACAAGAACTGCAGGCAATAACAGAAAGGAAACACATTCATAAGAGCTGGCTCTAAGCAACAAGAAGAATCACTGCTCTAGAATCTGCTGTTGAAGTAGCAGTGGATTATTTACCAGTGGTAAACCTGTATTCAGGAAAACAAACCCAAGAAATCAGAACACCCCTGTATTCAAATGTATCCACCTGTAATAACAAACTGTCATGACAGCATTCATATACCAGAAATAAGCTTCAAAACAGGCAGAAGCTGTGAGGAAAGCTGAAAAATTCAAACAATCCAGTTCACACTTCAAAACTTCATGCAAAATAAGGTTAAAGTAGTAATAAATTAAATTTTATGCATCTCCTATGTTAGGTAGGGCAATGTTTTGTAGATTTTATTTTTAAAACAAAAACCAAGCCAAAGAAAAAAAAAAAAAAAACAAAAAACAAAACACCAAAACCCAACACCCCTCTCTTCTACAGCTGAGCTCCCTGGTGTTTTATCTTTCACATTCCATGGCAAGACATTTGCTTGTGGACTTTCACTGGGGGCTGGTTTGTTACATTTCAGCTCTTCCTTACTCAAAAACTAGGGAACCAAGTCTTCTGTTTTTTTCTCAGAGTGACACAAGCCAGATTTAAAAAGTAAAATTAAGGTTGTTTTTTTTTAACCTGACAGTTTTCAGAAAAGACCGTCAGAAAATTTATGGACTAGAAACAAAGAGCTAAGGCAGATGAGAACAGGTAAGATAGGCTATAAATGAAGCAAAATGGTAAATCAAGAGAAGAATGCTGGGGAGGAAAAGAGGGAATAGGGAAACTTGTCTGCACAGCTTTATCTGTCAGAGACAGAAAGCTTTGATCACCTTTTTTGTTAGGATAGAAATCTGGGTGTTCAAAAAAGAAGGACTTCACAACAGTGGATTACTAAGCGGAATAGTATTAGGAAATGGCTGTAACAGCCTTCATGAAAATAACATTTGATGATTGCATAGCCCTGACAGTGACACAAGGCGGGACTGGAAAGAACGAGATTTGAGTCTCTTTCCTTTGGCTAATGAGTCAGACAACAGCTTTTTACTCTTTACCTTTAGTTACCTCAGAATAACGAGGAAGCAACAAAAGTAAACTTTAATTGACAGAACAATAAGATTGACAGATCGTATAAAAGGTGGAGAACTACTAGATGAAGGGCTAGAGAACTACAGGTCCCAAAAATGGGACATCTAGTTGGAGCAAAGCAGGCGGCTATCAACATAGTGGCAGAGGCACAGAGGGCAAACACTTGAATATCATAATGCTTGGGCTCCACATAAACTATATTCAGAACACCCTGTAAGTAGAGTTCTGATGATTTTTCTTTCCTCTACTAAGATAACCACATCACAATAAGCTATTCCTCAGACAGAACAGCAGAGCAACCAGCTTATAAACATGGGACACTGCACTGGTTGCCTAACAAGACAAACATGCATTTTTAGAGATCGTGTCAATTTTTAAACTGAATTGTCACTGAAAGTTGGCTACCTTCTAGTTAAAGACTCTGTGGACAATATCTGACATATACATAGGAGAACCAACTAATTTAGCTGTAATTAAACATGGATCTCCTCACTCAAATGCAATGCAACTGAAATCAAAGTGGAGAAAGAGTCACATTAGTAAATTTTACTGAGACAAAACTGAGGCAATTCTGCATTATGAGATGCTGGCACAGAGTACATATTAATAGCACAAAAAACATCCTAAAAACAGGCAGAGACTGCAATTCTGTGTAAGCCATTTCAATATGTAACAACATTTGTACAAATGTAATAATGGTAGATGTAAGAATATCTATATTTTTTACTTCTAAGCCAACTGTCTTCCTCCACCCCTCTCCTTAAAGTAAAACAGGCTAAGTAGAAAATAAAGTAATTATACTTTCCTAAACTGTAGCATTACAAATCTAGGGCCATGCAGTAAGAGCAGCAGGACAGAACAACAAAAGCCATCCTTGTACAGTAATATTTTTTAAAGTCAGTCACAAATGAGATCTGGACCAGTAGTTGTAGAGTCATCGTGTCACAGCTATTTAGAGTCCCAGATGAATGAACCCTGTAGACTCAACCCACATCCTAATGGACAATTTAATTCACAAAACCACTTCTATAAATGGTAGACTTCTGGCTTGAAAGGCTATTAAATGAACTGCCATAGAGTACCAGTCAGCAGAGTAGAAACAGTAGTTGTTTGCAAGTACTGCCAAGGCACACTACTAATCAAGCTGTAACCCCTTTCTATAAAGTCTCGACAGCTTATTGCAGACTTGCCCACATCACTCATTCATTAAGAATGTCAGTTATAAATAGCAATTGTTTAAGTGTTAACATTTGCATAAGAATTTTAAGCTTTATGCTTGTCTGAAGCCTTGCTTTCAGAGCTAACAATTCAGTATACTTCCTGTATTTCTAAATAATAATTAAATTACTGATTTAACCAGTTACAAGAAATCTGTAGTGTTGCAACATTAGGAGGTGATTTCCTCATTACCCCAACATTATCTGCTAAGATGATTTCTTATTTTAATTAGTCCATCACAGCTTAAAAGTCACATTAGCTTTTTGAGAAGTTCCGTATAAAACCTGTGCATGAAAACAAAGATGACAAAGTACAAATCAATATGGTAAATGACATACAGATTACCTTAGTAAGGTGAAGCATATCTATTAGTACACTATCTCTCCTACTGAAGAGATACACATTCTTTTAGAGAACCTAAATGCCAAAGAAATCTAGCTTGATGGGGCAGCTACAAAAGTGTCATAAGCATTAAGACACTTGAGAAAATTAATGCTGTTATTACTAAGTGTATCAAATTCAGAGAGAAAATTAGTGCAGCCCCATAACATTTTCGAAGTTGTTTTCCAATTACACAGAACAGCTTGACATCGGAAAAAGAACTTGAAGACACTATATATGTAAAGTGTAAGCTTTAAAAATGCTTTTGTGTCTTAAGGAAAAGTATTTCCTAAGCTAAAGAGACCATGAGCTTACAATAGCCAAAGAGTTAAATAGCCTGCAAACATTCAGTCCTTTCAACTAAAAAAAAAAAAAATCCAGACATTGAACTTCAGCAGTTTCACAGAACCATATAGGTTGGAAAGGACCTTTAAGATCATGAGTCCAACCATAAACCTGACACTGCCAGTTAACCACTAAACCATGCCCCTAAGCACCACATCTAAATGCCTTTTAAATACCTCCAGGGATGGTGACTCAACCACATCCCTGGGCAGCCCGTTCCAATGCCTGACAACCCTTTCGGTGAAGTAGTATTTTCTAATATCCAATCTAAAACTCCCCTGGCGCAGCTTGAGGCCATTTTGTCTTGCCCTATAACTTGTTACTTGGGAGAAGAGACCAACACCCACCTCGCTAAAACCTCCTTTCAGGTAGGTGTAGAGAACAATAGGGTCTCCCCTCAGCCTCCTTTTCTACAGGCTGAACAACCCCAGTTCCCTCAACCTCTCCTCATAAGACTTGTTCTGTAGACCCTTTACCAGTTTCATTGCTCTCTGAACATGCTCCAGCATCTCCATGTCCTTCTTGTAGTGAGGGGCCCAAAACTGCACACAGAACTCAAGGTGCATCCTCACCGGTGCCAAGTACAGGGGCACGATCACCTCCCTGCTCCTGCTGGCCACACTATTCCTGACACAAGCCAGGATGCCATTGGCCTTCTTGGTCGTCTGAGCACATTGCCGGCTCATGTTCATCCAGCTGTCAACCAGCGCCCCCAGGTCCTTCTCCGCCAGGCAGCTCTCCAGCCACTCCTCCCCAAGCCTGTAGTGTTGCATGGGGTTGTTGTGACCCAAGTGCAGGACCCGGCACTTGGCCTTGTTGAATCTCATAACGTTGTCTCCGGCCCAACAATCCAGCCTGTCCAGGTCCCTCTGTAGGGCCTTCCTGCCCTCCAGCAGATCGACACTTCCACCCAGCTTGGTGTCATCTGCAAACTTACTGAGGGTGCACTCAGTTGTCTGATCCAGGTAACTGGTAAAGACATTCAACAGAACCAGCCCCAACACTGACCCCTGTTTCGCCAATTTATCCATACGAAAACGATAATCTAAACTGTATATTTGGTTTTATTATCTGATTAGAACATCTGACTTTTTCATCCTTTTGCAAGCTATTAAGAACAGAAAAGGAAAAAATACCACAGATTAGTTTTATACCCGCTAACTGATTTTGATCTCTCTATAGACATACATAGTATATATACACAGATTTACAATCATCCTTCCATTCCAGTCAATGGCAAAGTCACATATATACAGAAAATTACAAATAGCCAGTAGAGTATATTTTATCATTTCATTATGAAGCTATAAGTGGTACACCAATTTATCTAACAGAGCCATAATGAATGTGAATGGAGTTAATAAATGTCAGTGAATTCAGAGCTGTGCATATTTGTAAGCAGAAGAGCCATAAGGCATGTAAAATTAAATATAAGTTGAGGCATAAAGAATCATGAAAGATCCTTTTATTTCTCCCATTCCTGTCAGAGGGATATAAGTCTCTAATTTTGAGGCCTTTAGAGGACAATATAGAGATGGATTTTACACTTAGATACGTCTGAAGTGGGACAGTATCTCTTTTCACCAACTTAGCCTAGAAAAGGACTTGGGACAGCCACCCACTTGAACTTCCCTGAATACCTTTTCCCCAGCCTAAACATTGTTTTCAAGAGATCCTTAGAAGACAGCAACATTAAGGCATTTCAATATCTTACAATGTTTACATTTACCTCCCTTGGCCTCCAGAAATCTCTAAGAAAAAAGGAAAATAATCCTCTTGGAAACTACTAGAAGTCAGACACATAGAAGGCTGACCTCCAGGTCATGCTGACATCAAGCTTTCCTATTTCTTCTCTGTCCTACTCAAATTTTTTGGCTTATCAGTGACACAGGTGTGCCTACTTGGATGACAGATGCACAACACTGTATGAACACACTAAGGAGAAGACTGAAAGATACCTGGGGTCAAAGGCTGCGACTGCAGAAATTCACTATGTAAGATGTGAAATCTTCTATTTCATTCTATTCATTCATTAAACACACTGGGCTTTTAGTGTGGAGAAATTCAGTATGTACATACTACAATGTTTGAGAGACCAAGCCTTTCATAAAGAGAAGGAAAAAGTATCCCTGTGCTAATACTTCTTTTTCAGATTATTCTACCATGCAACCTAAATCTAACTGTGATCTCTTTTGCTGTATATAAAGGCTTTCCTTTTCCATAAGGAAATGGTGGAAAGAGGCTAATATGATCAGGATTTTTGGTGGGAGGAAGGTGCATTTAACAGTATGCTCTTCCAAAGCACGTACTGTGTTTTCATACCTGCCAACTTAAGTTATTCACGCCAAATTCTACAAGTCTAAGATTTACCAGATAAAGGATGTAATTTGCTTAAGTTCTTGCTTCAAAATCTAGCATGAGTAATCCCTTAGCTGTCTACTTTAAATCACACAGGTGACAATCAACTTGTGTGCTACTACAAATCCTGTTCTATCAGAAGTAGAAAGGTTGAGGTAATGAACAGAAAAAAAAAAAAACACCCAAAACTACAACAGATTATTGTTGGAAGTCCTACCAACCGTAAAGTTTTATCTTTAAAAGAGCTAGAAAGAGACATATCCTGTTAGTGGATATCAAAACTCATCTTCAACAAAGAAGGGACCTGGCAAGTCACTAGCTACACAAACAGCTCCACCGCCTACACAGAGGAGTTCAGCCTTTGCAAAAACAGCCTTGAAAGACCAGAACTTGTTTTTCTAAGGCAAAGACTTTCAAAGTCATCACCTCCCACACTTAACCTCTTGAGAGGAGGCCTGGCATTTTGAAGAAAAAATACAGTAGTAATAATGCTTATTACTATGACAGCAGCCTGCATATAACAAGTGGATAGCACTGTAAAAAGAAAATACACCAAGCGGTGTGAACGTACTCACAGATGGCTCAGACCCACAGCTGACTCTAAGTTCAGGACAGTCTGACTGAGCGTCTGTGTCATGCCAGGCTAACTGCTCCACTCTGCCAGTGGCACAGGCAGCTCTCAAGATCCTCCCTTGACTCATCTGAACTCTGATGCAGAGAACGCACTTCAACTCCACATCCTTCTTGGTGATTTTGCTATAGTGCTTATCTATGCAATGAAGAAGTGAAGAAGCCCATTCTCTTAGGCCACCTAACACAAAAGTCATTGGAACTTCATCTGTATTTTGAACCAGTATCAATGCCTCTAATTCTCAACAGCAGTGGGCCAGTATTTTTAAACTCTTAAGTTACTGCAACTCATTAAAATTTGGGACAATCAATATAGTAATGGGGAAAACAAATCATCTTTCATCCAGGTCTCCCATATTTTTCAGTTTATTTAGACTACAGTAGTAAAGAGCCAAGAAACATCAGGTTTAACTTCTCCTTTCCCCCAAACAAAGCAACAGCCAATCCTCCTATAAATTCATAAAAATTTGTAAGTTTATCTGTCATCAGCACTGACTGAATAAGGGTAATTATTAAGAACCAGTTTCAGCACTCGAAAACAGAATACAGTTCCTCTTAAAAATCATTTTTTTTTTTAAATTTAAACCAGGATTGACTACACTTCAGAGCTAATTCTGTGTCTAAGTCAACAGCTGCCTGTATAAAAGCATCCAGACAAGAACCTTAAACATTCACAGTGACTTGGCAGAAATCACAAGGACGTGAGCTATCAGTAATAAGTGTCCTTAGTTCATATATCCAAGTTGTAAAACACTGACTTCTGAGCCTATCTGTAAGTTCTTAGAGACGCAACAAAAAAACAATGAAATTTCTTTGCTAGATTACAAGACTCTTTCATGCCATTTCCTGAACAGAAAGAAGACTCAACAATTACCCACATATCTGATTATTTCAGTGGATTAGTTTCAGAACTAAAAAAAAAATCCGTTTAAAAATCAGACTATAAGCAGTATTAGCTGCATTGTATTACTTTGTTTTTAATTAAGCAAAGAACATATCTACATCAAAGAACAAGCAGTGCTAGTGGCACTGAGCATATGCAATATTAACAGATTCTGTTAATGCAGATTCTGACTTTAGCCTTCCTCCCACACACACATTACCATGGTGATTTGCAAAATTTGCTGCCTGAGATTTTGGAACAGCACAGTATTTGAAATGCCCTCAGTATCTTTGAATAGATGCAAACACAAATGAAGTTAGATTTAAAGAGACAATAGGCCACAACAGTTGGTAAAACTGTCTATACAGAAGAACACTAACAAAAATATCTTAATATGACCTCAACCAGTAGAAACGACGCAACAAAGCCTTCACATTATGCTTTCTGTGCCTTAAAGGAAGGAAACTAAAAGTTTAAGGATTTGAGGAAAGAAATAGGCTACATTCGGTATAAAAAGCATAATCTATAATCACCCATTATCTATGTTCAACATTTGACTAGCTATCTGTGGAAGTGTCACTTTCAGAACAATACTTGTTCTTTAAATGAATTCTTAATTTACATACTATTTCACTAAAATGCACACTTGTTTGGACTACAAAAGGTCTATGCCTGTTGAGTTTCTCACAAGTGGGATCACTCTTGACACAGTTTCCTTCTTATTTATTCTAATTTTCAACAGAAGTAAAAAAAATTAAGAATTTAGGTTCACCTTACTGTGAATATATTCATATACTGACAACACAAAAGGCACAGGACTGGGAGCATAGGCAACAATTCTTGGTTCTTTGTGCCCAAACCAAACAACAGGTTAAACGAACAAATCCACCACCACCTCTGCATCTGTATAGTCCTGTATGTACAGTGATAATGTCTCATACTTTAGTTTGTAAGCACCTTGGAATACAACTAACACAATTATGATTCTAATGAAGAAATACAAGTGACGACTTCACCATAACTGCTACCTGCAGGTAACTATGGATATTACTCTTGCAGACGCATTCTTGCAGAGATGCCATGTTGACTTTCTTCACAGACACGATTGTAATGGATTTAGGATCTCAATGAAAGGTTCACCACTAACTTCACCATAGCCAGGGTTTAACTTGAAACTCTTAAAACTGAAAGGCATCCCTCACCACTGCTACTGACTTCCCAGGAAAAGCCTGTGGAAAGTGGAAGCAACCGAGATTTCTGAATGTCATATTTCAATATTTACTAGCATGACTATTTTGACGAGGAAGCAACTGCAATTTATGGAAGTCCTATTTTTGCATAAGATTTAAACAGTCAGTCTCCAAATTCAGTGAGTAAGTACAAGGAAGATGACAAAATATCCCCCTCCAAAAAGGAAGTGAGTGAAAACTGAATCAAGCCCATACAAAGATAAGCCTGTATTTTATGACAGAAAAGTCACTAAGTTTAAGACAGAAATCACCAACTTCATTCAAAAGACAGACACACTTATTTCTTCTATGAGGACAGTTGCGATTTTGACTGGAAAGGTTTTGGTGACAACCACTTTCTAGTCTGTACAAAGAAAGTTCTACAAAGAAATCGCTTCTGCACTCTGTGTAATAACTGATAAAGTTCAAGGCACATACACTTAGAAAAAAAATGTTGACTTGTACAGTACTTTGTAAAAAAAGCACAAGGCGCCAGGAAATGATGCAGTCTAATCAGTTATTTGGTTCATGCGTTGTTGTGCCCTCGTACTGTGATTTATAAGTATATAAACAAACAATAGCTCTCTGTTTTAGCCTAAATGGTTAGATACTTAAAATATTTTAACCCTGCTTGCCTGAAGAGCAACAGTAAGTACTGTAACTGTTTTGCTGTGAAAAATTATTTGACCTGAGTGGTCATCACTATGTGTAACCTTCTCCCAGCATTATAAGCCCCTTATTGCTTACCACAGCAAAGGAGAAACTTTCGTCTGAAGATGAATTGCAATTTCTCCTCCAATCTGGAGGGAATGCTTGATACAGCACAAACAAACCTCATCGTGGGCCATGACACTTCTGCTATAACTTATGTATGGTGGGGAGAGGACTGAAACTCTGTCCAGTGAAGGACTGAGCTGACAGTTTTCTAATAACTACAGCATCAGATCAAGTGCTCAGGTAACTGCAACCCAGTAGACCTTTGACATAACTAGATGTTGGCCAATACCGCAATCTGTACTTTAAACATTAGCCAAGTAACCAAGCCATCCACTGAACACAACCCACAGAGATCCTCTTCAGGTGTTTGTTGAATATACCATAACCATAACTTTGAAGCAAGCTGCACAGCAGTTCCTAGCTCTTTAGGCAGCAAAACTGTCAGCAGATTGCTTTCTCCCGTGTACCACTCTGATGCACTAATGCATGTGCATAGAGAAGGTATCAGTTCTCCCTCTGACATCTCATGACAAATATTACCAATCTGACTAAACAGAAAGCTAACTAAATGAGAGGAGGAAGTTCATACAGTATAGTCACATTTCCAGGAAAAGGCCTGCAAAACCTGCTGATGATCACATTGGCACCTTATGTCTTCCTTCTCACCCTTCTGTTTATGTGACACTGACAAAGATGGCGAAGTGCTCTGAAGGAGGTCTGCACTCCCTTACCTGTGCCCTCATTATAGGCAAGACAGCTCCTCTTCCTCTTGGAGTCGAGAGGTGATCAAGAGAAGCTTCTGTTCCTGTTGGGACAATCGTTACCCTTGAACTAGTAGTTTCATCTCATGTATCCACTTCTAATCACTTGCAAAACACTGAACTAGAGGGAGATCAAAGGAGTCCTCAGGCATGGCAATAGGGACTGAGAACAGACCCTCTCTTAGGACACTTACCAGCCTAACTTTCCTATATTCTTTGTTAGTGACAGCCAGCTTTCTCACTGCTGAACTTCCTCTTCAATCTGCTCTTTACATGAAGCCCCTGCTTCAACATATTCAGTACAGCTGTTTGATTGCTTTTACCCACTTCAGTATGTTTCAGGTTGCTTGTTCCTTGAGTTTGTTATTATTTCTTGACATCATCTCTAGTCATGCAATACAACAAGAGACACTAATCACACAAGACAGACTTGCTTCATCAAAATACCCTGAAACCTTTAATTGACTGTGAATACTCAAAAGCCTCTCTGCAGGTTTACTGACATTTTTTAAACAAAAAGGAATCCAACCCACCCATCTCAGGACCAGCATCCTTCAGAAAAGCATTCCTCCTCCCCCCTTTGTTTTCCTCCCAGCCTTGGCCACAGGAAGGAACACTATGTCCCTGCTTTTCTAATGCATCTCCATCTAGTCTATTCAAAAAATTATCCTTGGAAAAAAAAAATTCATTTAGTTGTGCAGTTATCATGTGCACTTAGCTTCAGAACTTTTAATGCAACAGTAATACACATCAAGACAGCTATAGTATTAAAAAACTCCTTCATGTTAACTCTGCTAAATGTACTTTAAGAATTTATAAAATTGCATTATACATTTGTGCAATAAACAGCAGCCAATTCCCTACAATCCTTCAGCATATGTAAGAGAGCATTTCTTTGACTTGTAAGTTATCAAAACAGTAACCAACACTTTCACAATACCCTCAGTTCTTTCAAAACTCAGTGATTTGCTTTACAGGCCAGTATTAAGATTAGGAGAAACAAGACTAATATTAAACAGATATGGGAGTTACTAGCAAACACATTTTAATTAATATGACACAGCAAGGTACAACAAGGCTTTACGATGGGCCACACTAGTCTACACCCGTTTTCTCTATCTGAACACACAGAGAGGTGTACAGTGAGAAACAGATACCCAGAGGTAAGGCGGTGACCAAAGATAACTCGGTCACTCAAGACACATGTTTACGTAAGTCTAATATTAGCTAGAACCATATCTAGTGAAAACATGTGTTGCAGTACTGCATTTGATGATAAATTGCTATTTAGTTCCCAGACTCTGGTTGTCAAGTCTAATCAAGACTTGGAACTAAGTTGCTGAAAGCTACTTTGAATAGTCAAACTATCACTCAAAAGCAAGTGAAACTTAGTCATATTTTAATACTGTTATAAATGTACTCAGCAACACTGACCAGAAAGAACCCAGTGGGTTTCTGCACACAGAGCTAACACAGATCATGACAGAGTTTGCAAAACAGACTGGCAAGAGATTTTCTTTAGCAATATGGTATGCTAAGCTTGCATATAATTTGCCACTCCACAACAAGCTAAATTCATCAAAAGTGAAACAAACAAAAGACCTGCAAGAGAGGTACTTCCAGTAAGGTTGGGTTGTTGTTTTTTGTTAATGTTATTTAGTAATTTAATTGTACATTATGCTTCATGCCTAAAGGTTGGTCTATAAATCACATTAAGCAAAGCAAATGTGTCAACACTATTCTTAAGTGTTTGAAACAGAAAATCTGGAACTCCAAGAAACTACCACCTCAGTAATATATCACAGAATTAAATACATTTTCCTTGCAATTCATACATCAATAGTGTAAAGAAAAAGTATTTTTCTAACAGGGAACTGTAATGCTAGCAAGAAATCCTAACTAAAGAGATAAAAAAAAAAAAGAAAACCCTTCACACCCCACCTTTGAGCGTCAAAATATCTGACACAAGTATCTGAAGGGTTTGTGCCCGTTCTCTCTAAAAGGCTTGCTCAAGTTACCAGGTGTTACATGGACACCTCCCCTGTGGACAATGAATTATAGCAGCAACTGCTGATTAATGTTATTTCACCACCACAAGCCATTACTCCTTCTAGGAATATAAAAGAGCATTGATTACACTTCTTGCTGCAGAAAAATATGAAATGAGACATTTAAGGCTTCTTTTTTTACTGTAATGGCTCCATAGGACATGATCTGATTTCTCAACACTACTCCAGGGTTAATGTTTTATCACTGCAATGAAAGCTCTGGTATCTAAGTAGAAGAAATCACAGTAAAATATTTAGAAAGCCACTTGGAACACACACTCAATTTCTCTTCTCCCTTTCCTGTTTCTAAAGCAACTCAGCTTACTTTCTGGAGAGCAGAAACTACGAAGGGATGTTCAAAATATTTCTAATTGTCTTTTCCCTATTGTGACAAGTCACCATGTCCACAAGGCTTCCCACAGACCACCACACTGCAAGACACCACAGAACTTCTGACACCCTTGTAAGGTCAGAATTACTAGGAAGCTCAAACTTTTTTTTTTTTTTTTTTTGCTATATTACAGCATAAGTAAATTGTCAATTATTTTTCAGCAAAACAGCCTTTACATCAAAGATAACATACAGCACAGCTGTAACATTTCTGGCCAAGCTACAGCTACCAAGAGTTTCAGAGTTATTGATTCCTCTGGTGTACAAACGCATTACAATGTTTTAGAGAGCGTACACTGTAATTTCTGATCTATGCAACTTTGGTCTAGTTATACAGAAACTTCCTGGTGAAGTTTCTTGAACATAGGAAAACTGATTGCCTGCTGTGGAAAGGATACCAGCCTTTTCTCAAAGCAGAAAGCGTATAAAGAATATTACCCATTAGCAAAATAATTTTAGATATCCCGACAGCTATATCCAGATTCTAGTTCCTCATCCAGGCTAATGGGAGAAATTAAAGAGAGCAGCAATGCAACTATTGACACACAATTACATTTATGTACATACTAAAATTCATACAGTGAATTATCTCATTGCTTACTTGAGCTGCTACTTAGTTCCTTAGTGGTTGTAATTACTTTCTTGATCACTTTCTACAATTTCATCTACAATAGCCCCTTTCACCCTTCAGAAAAAAAAATTATTACAATAGATATTTAGTATTTTATTACATCTTTCAAACATGCATCTATATTTCAACACCGTAAAAAACAACTTTCAGAAACATATCTGTACCTTTGCTGAGTTATTATTAATCAGATTACCTAAGCAAATTAATTGGCTAAACATTCCTTATGAATGAGGAAAAAGCACATTCTAATCTCAACTACTTCAGTTAAATATAAGGAAACATACCAGTATTACACTTACAGGTGTTTCCTATACATTCATTCAAGCTTAAAAGGTGACTGCTGGCCCTTGAGGATTAAATAAGACCCATTGCCAAAAAAAATACCTAAGAAAAGAGCTTAAGGCAACCGCTTCCCCTAGGCTTTACAGATTTTCTTTGCTTTTCTCATTTTTAAACAGTTATCACAGGCGGAATATATTTGCAATGGGTGCAGGAAAAGTCTGCTTAGGGTTTCATTTAAATTACTTCTGAAGTTTTTGTCCCACAAACGTGAAATAATTACTCCATTCATCCGAGTTCAAAACAAAATCGGAAGACTTACAGTTTAATGCATCTCCAGCTTCGGAGTTAAGGCTGGCAGGACCTTATGTTCTCCCGGCCTACGAAAGTAAGATTTATAATTTCGGTAAGAGCACAAGGTCACGCACGCCTTAAAGCCAAACGCTTAGCCCAGGAGACGAGCGCCACATTTCCAACAACCGCGTTAAACACGACTTTACCCCTCTGGATGCACAGCCAAGTCCCAGCTGCTATGCCCCAGCGCCCCCCCATCCTCACCCGCCGGGGGCACCCCACGCCGCTGTGCGGGGCTCCCCACGGCGGTGTCGGGGACACGCGTGGCCGCGGCATCCCCGGCCGGCCACCACGCCCTGCGCCCGCCACAGGCCGAGCCCAGGCCCCGCCGCCCGCCCACCTGCCCACGGCAGCACCTGCCCTCCCGCCACACGCCGTGCCAAGGATTGGGGTCGGAGGGGGGAAAAAAAACCCAACACCCCCGCCCTCCCTTCATCTTTTTTTTTTTTTTTTTTAGATCCCCCACCAGAGAATCAGCTGCTGGCTCCTTTTTGTCCGTGTCCGGCGGGATTACCGCGGAGCATCCCTCCCTCGCCGCGCCCGCGGCACCGGCCAGCCCCGCTCCCCGCTGCGGCGGCGGGGCCGGAGGCTCCCCCGAAAACACGACACCCCAAGCCCCCGCCGCCCCCGGGGCACCTCGCTCGCCACTGCCCGGCCGCGGGGTTGGCGGTGCGGTGAGCACCGGTGGTCTCAGGCGGCGGCAGCGAAGAGGCACCCACCGCCCCGCTCCGGCAGCGGCCCGAGCTCTCCTCCGGTGAAGGGAGCGGCCGCAGCGCAGCCCGGGGAATACCGGTTACCTGCCCCGCGGGCGCGCCGGGGAAATGTGGGATTCGAGAGCGCGGACACCCCACACACACCCACACAGCCCCCCGTGCCCCCGCCACTCACCGCTGCCCACGGAGGCGCCCGCTCCTTTGTCTGCCCGCCGCGCCCCAGCACCTCCGTCTCCCGCTGCCGGGCGCCCCGCGCCCCCTCCCCGCCGCGCCGCGCCGCGCTGGGGGCGGAGGAGGAGGCAGACGCGATCCACGGAGGAGGCCGCTACCGCGCGGCGATCACATGCAGCGGGCGGGCGCGGCGCCGCGCAGGCCCCCTCCCGCGATCCCGGCCGGCTGCCGTGAGCCCGGCCGGCAGGGTCTGACGGCGGTACGGGAGGGGGGCGTGTGAAGATGGCGACGCGGGGAGGGAATCCCCAGGCCTGGGCGCGCCGAGGAGGGGAGGGGAGGGGACAAAGGAGGCCAGGCGGCGGCGGCTGCCGCTGCCCGTCAGTGCTATCGAGGGGGCGGTAGCCCGCTCCTCCTCCGCCGCCGCCGCGCTTTCAAACCGCCGTCAGGGGCCGGGGCCGCAGCGCCCCCTGCCCGCACCGCTCCGTCGTCCCTGACGGGCGCCGCCGCGCCCGGGCTGTCGGAGCGGTGCCGTCCGTGGAGCCGCCGCCGACCTGACTGCGCACCCCAGCGGGACGTCCGCCCCCGGCTGGCACCATCGTGGTCTCCGGGATGGGCTCTCCCTCTGCAGGGTCTTCCGAAGGCGGCGGGTTCATCTCGCCTTCTCAGATGGTTTCCCACCTTTGCGCCGTGGGGTGATAGCTCCATGCCCCAGGGGGAGTGAGCCCAAGTGGCTGACCGTTCGTTAGCCAGCCGTCCAAAATTTTGTGCTGGCACTGCCAAGGCCAAGGAGGGGGAAAAGTAGTGAAAGTGGGTAAACAAAAGCTGGTATGGCTGGGGTTGGACCTCCAGGAAAAGAGATGGGGCTTCTGGCCCCAAGCTGTTGACAGCAGCAAACCCCCTCTGCGTGCTGGCAAACTTCCCCATCCTACGTCCCCCGCAGCAGACAATTCAGTCATGACAGCAATATGAACCCGACCTTGCGGAGAGGTGATGGTTCGTCACTTGATTTACTGATTTAAAATAGATATGGCACCACTGCGACTCTTGAAAGGAGCTCTCTCCGCTCCGTTCCACTGGACCATACTTTTAAAAAGAAAAAGAGAGGGGGGAAAAAAGCTAAAGGTGGCAAGCATGACTTAAATACGAAACATGATGAATGTGCAAGATCAGGCGTTCCTTGCTGGGTGGCAAAGTGCAGCTAGCAGCTCTACCCAGTGACACCTTGGTGCTGTTGAGCTGCAGTTCTCCACACAGAGACATGCTGCCATCCTCCTCCATCTCATCTGCACACTACTTGACCTGGTTTGGCACATCATCCATGGTTCAGCCGCATGGGTGAAAATGGAAGATGTGGCAGCGCTAATGAGTTGCCAGTAAGCTGAATTTGGATGGCATCACAGGGAAAGAGACTGTAGAGACCAATTGTAGAGTGCAAAAATTTCCTCATCTATACCTGAATCTGCAAACTGTTGTAAAACAGTCTGAAAAGGATATCAAGCATATAAAAAAAAAATTCAAAAACTTTTGATCTCTTTTTTTAGTCTGTATGAATCTGCGACATTTACACTTGCTGACAATATAGATTTCGTGTCATTAATATGACCTGCATCAACTGACAATGTGGTTGGGTTTTATTATTTTTCCAGACTCTTCTTTTTTATGATTCTGGACATTTTTCTAAGAGGTCTTTTTTTGTGCGCAATGAGGTACCACATGTGGTTATGTCTAATCTGCCTTCAGAAGGATGCAGTGTCTGTGGGTGTCTGCAACATCCCCTTGCACAGACAGGGGCACTGAAAACCAGTCCCAACCCAGTGACCTGCCAGTGGCATTTCAGCTGCATGTGTCTGGATAATGAACACACTTACCTGATGCCTGCGAAGAACAGCTGCAATGGTTGCTTCCATTCTGCTTAAGCTTCTCGTTACTGTTAATGGACTTTACTTCACAAGAATCCTGTGATGTAGAGAAAGTATTGTTACCCCCACTTTCAAGATGAGAAATTGCAGCATAAAGAGGCAGTATAGTTTGCCTCAAGTCATGCATATAAGTATGTGGTAAAACCAGAAACTTAATCCAGAGTTTGGATGCAGGTCCAGTCAGTCTAACCACAAGTTCATCTTCTTTCCAAAGCTCTGTTTCTCAGGATTCCACTCCTGAAAAATTCTTGGGGGGAGGAGCGAAGCAATATTGAAGAAGACACGCTAGCAGAAATTCTGTTGTGCTCATGCAGAAAACCCGGGTAGTTAAATGGAAATGATGCAAGCAGGCGTATTTCCATAGAAGACTTCTGCAGAAGCGCTACCTCTTGGTTTGTACACTTCTTGTGTACAAACCAAGTAGAACACCATGCAACCTGTCACTTCAAGATCATGCATTTAAGACGTGATGTAAGAGCTTCCAGCTCTTATTGGCCAAATTTCATGCAGGAGAAGGTGAATCACAGGAACACTGCAGAAATCTTAGGCCAAAGCTGCTAACAGGTTAAGGATTCCCGTGAAGGACAGTCCGCATTAGGAGTACCACTGTATTCTAAAGATTTGTGGCATTTTCATCAGACCCTGTGGTAGCACACGGTTTGAACTGTTCCCCACAGCAATTCCTCTCAAGGAACAAAGACGTGTCAAGTGCTCGCAGTCATATTCACTTGCGTTACATGGTTCTCGTACATTAGATGGTTCAGAGTTTTGGGCATCTCCCCTGCCACATGCCTCAACAGACAGTAGAGTGCCCAAAGGCACATTGTATTGTAGCCCAGTAGCATAAACCTGTAAGAAGCCAACCTTCACAAACCAGGACCAGCAGCAGAGTCAGGAGATTCATCTATATTGCAAAGGCATGTGCCAAACACTTGTCAGAAGACAGTCATGTGCCAGGCTGCTTCTGGCAGCAATGGTACGTATTCAGCTGCCATAGTTACTAACAAAGTACTAATCATGTTGTGTGTGAGAAAAAACTGTGTATAGAGCCAGCCATGCTTGCAAATAAACTCAATTAGGCCTTCAATAGATTGAACTGAATTGGACAAATGTGCTCTGACCAACGGTTTGTACTCTGCTTTATTATGGTTAGTTCCTCAAAAGCACAGTCACGCTGTCTTTACCACTTTCCAAGTATCCCTCTTGTGTCCTTCTGACTAAATACTGACCATTCCCTAGATTTCTTTCCCCAGTGACAGTCTGGCCCATATTACTGACTAATTTTACCAATTACTTCTTCTATATTCAAAGTTAGGCGAGAACTTTATCTTTCAAAAACTTTTTCCTCTCCTGCTGTCCTCAGGGCCTCATGCAGAACCACGAAAAAAAATTGTTAGGCAGAAATAACTCAATATTTATATGAACCTTTGCTAATAAATTATGTTCTTCACACCCCATGGGCCAGGGTGGTTGCTAGTTAGCATACCAAACACAGCAAATAGAAATCCATCATTGCTGGCTTTGATGGTGTCTGTGAAAAAAGATTGCTTTTTAAAAGGGAAAAATTACTTCATGATTCCAAATTTAACAATGCATTGTCCCCTTTCTTAAATGAACAATAAAATGTACATGTTAGCTGTGACTGAGCCGAGGTGTGTGGGTATAACACTCATAAACACCATGGGATTCCTCTATTGCTAGTGTAGCCGGTGAAGGTGTGGACCGGCAATTACAAGTGGTTAAGGTAGCTGTTCACTGAGCTGCGATAGCTGACCATACCTGCATTCCTTACCTCTGGCAACTGTGTGCCTTCGTGACAGCAGCCTAGGCAAATACGTTTTGTTTTGCATTTGCCACAGGCAAAGAACCAGGAGAACAGTCCGTTGACGTGGCTCAGCTAACAAGAGGCAACGTGTTACACTCTGCTCATTCAGCTGTTTGCAAGGGTCTGTTCATGACCAATGAGGAAGTTGTTCATGAACTTCATGAGCAACTGAAGTTCTTATGAACAGGTCCAGTCATAACCACCAGCTTTAAGAAGAGATCAGCCCAATGAGTGGGGGGCGGGGAGGGTGGCGGTGGAGAAGGCGGCTATCTTCTTACTTGTCTTCTCCTCTGCTAAAAGAGGAAGCTACTGGCAATATTCACCTTCCAGTGTTTTCTCTAAATGGTTCTTCCCTGTGGATGAGTCCAGGTAAGGGAAAAACTTGCTTTTTCCAGAAGAGAGAGAGACGTTGCACCTGGAAGTCCCAGCAAACGCTCTGAATCTGCATGTGTTTTGGATACAAGTCCCTCTATGTGGCCTGGTAACTGTCCATGTGGAAGCTGATGCACCCTGCCTGCTCCCTTATGGCTCTAGAGGTAGCATATGTCTTTTTCTGAATTAGATCCAGAGACCTGAAACACAACCTGAGGTGCTCTTTCAGCAACTAGTGTGAGGCAGATTTACTACTCTCCAAGAAAGTGTGGGGAGAATGGAAAAGGATGCATGTCCTCTTCACTCAGCCACTTCTCACTCAATGTGTAAAGACCTGAACTTGGCAAAGTAGCTCAGAGCTTTTTTGCATAATAAAAAGAAGATCCTTGAACAAAAGAAGCTCACCAAGTGACAATCCAAAGGGATTTTCTCAGACAATAGTACTGGTTCTATCAGAAAGGAACTTTGCTAAATAGCAGCAGTAATTTAGTTGCTTCATCATGAGCCCGCAATGAAAACTGTGTATGATACCTTAATTCATTGTCCTTTTTTCTGACAGAAATGCAACACCACAAACAATAGCATTTTTAAACTTGCAGGAACCAGGGCTGTTAATTACATATCTAATATATTTTCTGTAACTTCCCTTAACTTTCATTCTGTGCGTGTATGTGGCTTTGGAAAGCCATAATTATTTAACATGCATCTAAGTTTCCTCTCTCACCCTCTGGCTGTCTGGTCTGTTTAAGTTGCATATTTCTATTATGTTTTTTGCTATGTTTGCACATTGCCCAGTATTGAGCAACTCCCAGTTTGTTTGGCTTCTCTGCTTGCTGTTATGACAAACAAAAAATAGTTCTACACTTTTAAAATTAATTATTATTTCAGAAGCTCTAGGCATTAACTTTGTTTTCCTGTTTATGAAAATATAGTTTTCTTGGTTTTATCAGAGATCGGGGCATTCCATTAGGCACGTAAAAAAAAAGGCTTTGCATGTTACAAGCTTTGCTTGTTACAGGCTTTGCAACATGCTGCTGTGAAACTGGGTAGAATGGTCTGGGAATGGGAGAAAACCCCTTAGAATCCTCTGTGACGTCCAATTTTTCTCACCATTGTGTTAATGTTCCTAGGTGCCTTGCCAAGGGCATGGAGAGCTTTACAGACTTATCTCATTAGTGCTGCTGGCTAGGTTCAAGTATTTCCTAGGAAGCTTTTATTCATCTGGGGAAAAGTCCTCTGAAGTCAACAGGAGCCTCTGGAGTCAACAAGTGAGTGACTTATTAGGTCTCTGAACCATTTATGATCATCCTTCCTAGCATCCAGCCAGCACTTTGAAAGCTGACATTGCTCCTTTTTGTTCTTTAATTTTCTTCTTTTTTATTTTCTAATTGCCACTTCCACTGAAGACTTATACTCACTGTTTTTTGAATGTGACCACACTACCCCTGTTCTGAAGTGCAAACCAGGTAGACTCACATTCCTGCTGCTATTAACCTGCCTGTCCCTGCAGCAGAACCAGCTCAATGTAACTGAGGAATGGTGACTAGATAGATGGCAACTCTTAATCTGGTGACAATATAAATCCTCTTTGCTTTTTCTTACTTTAAGCTGTTCAAACCCATTTTGCTTCTCCCTCCCGCCCAAAAAAAACCAACCCCCCCCCAAAAAAAACCAAAAACCAAGGAACATGGAAAGGAAACCAGCATTCTAATACTTGCAGATTAATTCTATTTCTAACTTCAAAAAAATACAACAGGATTCTGCACCCAGTATCAGGGGTATTTTTTGCTTCTAAGGTGAATTCTGTCCTCTCCATGAAACATTCTCTTGGTTCCTAAATGCAGGGAAGTGCCCCAGTCTGATGCTGACCTTAGAACTTGAATTAATTAGTGAAAGACATGCCAGTGTCTTCAGTGTCTTCAGTGAGACCAGTTTTCTACCTTGCACACTCAGCTTCCTAACACAGTGCTTTTTGTGTCTGTGTCTTTTTTCTTTATAGCAGGTACTTTCATAAGATTCCACCTCATAAATTTCTTTTTCCATGGCTTCTTTTTTTTTTCACCCTACACTGTACAGTGTTTATTGTAGCTAGTTTATTTTTACTAATTTTATGCAAGTGAACAGGATCTTACTCAGCTGATGGATAGGTAGAACTAAAAGCCTGCTTGCAGCAGTATTTGGCTGTGCTCTCAGCCACTCCATTACGATGCCTTCCTTGTTCATGTAACTGGCAGTAAGCTACATCAACTCATATGTTGTTGCTATTTTTGATCTCTTGCCAACCTGCTAGATTAATTTGGAATTGCTTTCAGTCCTAGGCCACCAAAGATTGACGACATTGGTTTTGAACAGGACATTCGTATGCATGAGGAAAAAACAACCACCCTTAGCATCTGAACAGTGACAATATGCCCTGAAGCATATGCTCTTTGAACTTGCAACTGGGATTTCAGACAGTATTATCATTAAGTACTGGTGTTTATTTTGTGTCCATAGTACCGGTCAAAAGAGGTGGGGCTCACAATAGAACTAGATGATGTGCTAGGAAAAACTTGCCGACCTTTTCCTAGAACAGGAATCCCACTAACTCTAGCAGAGTTGGGAGAATTTCATAAAACTCAGGTCAAGCCAGCGGCAGGAGATAGATAGATAGATAGATAGATAGATAGATAGATAGATAGATAGA
Source organism: Phalacrocorax aristotelis (assembly GCF_949628215.1). Lineage (NCBI taxonomy): Eukaryota > Metazoa > Chordata > Aves > Suliformes > Phalacrocoracidae > Phalacrocorax > Phalacrocorax aristotelis. The sequence goes on along the minus strand of NC_134311.1, from coordinate 32,610,424 downwards.
TAGATAGATAGATAGATAGATAGAGATATATATATTTGCCTCAAAAATTAAACTCAAATGCTATCCGTGCCACAGAAAACACATGTGTAAGGTTACACAGGGTTTTTTATCACCATGCCATCAGCCTCACTGATTCATTCTTGGAGAGGGTGCAGTTTTGCACGTCCAGCTGCACTGCCAGACAGAGAGTTTGCCACAACAGAGCATGGGTGTCCGCTCAGGGCTGGGCCCAAACACCTGCCTTGTTATTCCTGAACTGAATAAGCCCACTGATGCAGCAAATAATTTTGACAATGGGGTACAAGTCATGTGGATGTTGCCCATATTATTCAGTAGGAGAATGTTTTCCTGAAGTGTAAATGGATTATAACATCCATTCTGAATGCTAGTCTCAGATTTGCAAAGGGAAGTGAATCTCAATCTGTGCCAAAACTATGAAAGAAAAGGACAGAAGTGTGCATATATGTTGAAATATGACTAAGATGCACTAAGAGTAAGAGAAGAGCATGAAGTTCCATGAATGCTGGAACCCATAAATTGTGGTTTCTAGAGTCTTTTTATGACAAACACGCAGACATACACAGCACACACAACTGGAACTAAGGTAAGAAAAACCTTACTTACACAGACACAGAAAAAGAGAAACTAGCACAAAACTAAAAAAGAGAGCAAATAGAATAACAGGAAAATAGCTTTAAATAAATCTCAGATTTTCACATTTATGTAGTTGGGAGAATTGGCCTTGAAAATGGGACTATCCAATTACCCAACTGACATGATGAAAATCATAGCTACCATAGGCAGCCGGAATACATTTTTTCCAGCTTTATGCCTTTAGCAATATATGGTGGCATTAAGTTCTGCCAGCTAATCGCACTGTAAATCCAAATATTCTCTGAAACTCTATTTCCTCTCTGTCTTGACTGACTGCCTTTTTTCCCCTAGGGCACAAAATTGAGAAAGCAGCATTTAATCAACCATTTTCTTTCCCTCTACTAGTCTATATTTAATCTTAATTTATTTCCTTTCCTCACAAAACCATGTGAAACATGGGAAGCTTTCTTCACATGTAACTGTTGAGCTCTCTATAGCAACACTGCTGTCTAACATAGCAGAGCATTGGGATAGCTAACCTGAATTAAATAAAATCCTGCTACATCCACAAACAAAGTAAATATACATATATTTCTACAATAAGGGGATTTAATGCCTTGGAAGTCATGCTGCAAAAAAAGTAAATAGTTCACCTGTATGAATTAATTGGTAAGTTGCAAAGTAAAAGATTATCAACTATGGCTTTCTGAGAAATGTCAGAAATGGGTTTCAGAGGTAGGAGCCCTCAGTGGAAGTGGCTTGCTGCCATGCGTTCAGGGTTTCACCTAGCAGCCAGCAGCAGGAGCAGTGCCGTAGGTTGGTACTGGTGTAATGAGGCCAAAGCTTCCTTCCCACTGCACCGGCATTTGTATCAGGCGTCCGTCCAGCGAGACAAGACCTTAGATGGTCTTTATCATGATAACCAACATTTTGAAAGGCACTGGAAGTAGTTTTAATTAAGGTTTATTGCTCTGTGTTATATTTCACGTACCGCTGGAGCCTCCTTTTTTTGTGGGGCAGCCACAGTAGCACAGCAGAAGGCAACTGCAGTGCAGAGAAACATCCTCCCTTGTAATCATTCAGAGGAATCTTTGTCTATTCAGAATTCACCGCTTGTACCCAAGTCTTACCTCCATCATATTATGGAACTGTTTAAAGAAAATATTTGAGGTGAAAGTAATAAAACAACCACTCTGATTCATACAAGTAAGTTTCTGTGAAAAATTGCGGGAATTCACGCCTGATTTTCCCCTGTAAATAGAAGCATTCAGCTGCTGCTAATTGGCATACCCATGTCCTGTGATTTAGTAGAGTTTGGTGGATTCTGAGTAATTGCAAATTAAAAGCAGGCACTGCATGATAAAACAATCTAGGCTTTAAATGGATACTAAATGTATTTCAGGTCCAAATTAGGAGCCAGACCTCAGAGATGCTCCAGATATTGAACTCGTACTGGAATTTACAGCAAATTCAGCAACATCTCTTATTAAAAAGCAATAGGTTTTTTATTGTACCTGAGTAGAATTCAGCTGTTCATTCCAGAACAGTTCATTCTGTAAACAAAGCATACTGATGTAGGTACTATTCATGAGCAAATATGCTACCAGACCAGGCTCAGGAGTTTGACGGGCTACCCCTTGCTAAATAATATAATTGTTTCTTTTCTAACATCCCCAAAATAGTCCAAGAAAAATGTTGATGAATTGTTTTCCACTTTGAAAATCTCTGACAAAAAGACTGATTACAGTGTGTATAAGTAATAAGAAAAGTTATAGCAAAAAACGCAGACAATAGCAGCAAGGGGCAACTATATAAAATGTCCCGCACATTTATATATTTAGGAAAACATTCCAAGGATTTCTATGCTGAATACCTCACTGAAACAGTAAAGGGTCTTTTCCTCGAACAACCCACAGCTGAGCTGCACATGGCAATGATACCTAAATAGGACTGTGCCCTGGAGGCTATAAGGATATATAAATTTGAAAAGTCAGTATGTACTTTGGTGCTTTGGGTCCACCACGTGATTGCTTCCCTTTTGGTTTCTGTATTTTTAGCCCTGTTGGTCCAAATACACATTTGGAAGCAGGTTAACCACTGCTTGTTTCTCTGAGACCGTACACAGCCTACCTGCATGACAAAACCAGAACTGGCTGAGACGTCCTGGTTGTTAACACACTGCATTGCCCTATCCAGGGAGCAACGAATTCAAAATGGGGTAACATCAGCATATCACACAGGCCGTTGTTACAGTCTTTATTCTGGTGCTTTATTGGGTAGAGGAGGGTCTTTAGGACACCAAAATCAAATTACTTGCTTCAGTGTGTGGAGGACTGGGAAGGACGTTCTTCTTCATGACTCCCCCAAATCTTTACACTTTTGTCACCACCCAGATATATATAGCAGTTCTATTTTGAAGCCCTGTCCCTAAGGCACTTCAAGCGCTGATAGTCAGATCTGGGCTTAAACCAAAATCTTGCTGGAAAATAGCTAGCATAATTTACCCGTGCAATGTGGGATCATGTTTAAAAATCATTTCAATCCACTCAAGCACTAAGCTTTTTGTTTTGTAACCTACACGTTGCCGGCGCTAGGGCAACTTCAGTAATGTTGAGAACAAGTGGGAACAACAGCAAAGACTTGCTGCTGGCAACCAATGCTGCTCAAACCTGTTCCACATAGCTGTCAGAGCCTTCCCTGTAATGTTGCACCAGCAGATTCACACCACTTAGCAATGGTTGAAAATTTTTGACAAAAACTTTCAGTAGCCTCTAGTAAAAGTTTACTGTTTGGTATTGTAAGATACTTTACCTATAAGATATTTGAGTGGCAAACTGGGTTTAATATGTAGGCATATATCAACAGGGGTTTAAACAAAGATGTGCTCATTTGGGTCATAGGAGAGATTTGGAGTTGTCTTCCAGGGTGTTTTTTTCCCAACCCATTCTAGGTTTGGAAAAAAATGAGAGATTTCCTGGGAAGTGAAACTCTTTACCTATCTCCCATGCCACTTCCTCAAGAATGCAGAGGTACTTATGATGACATGATCTGACAAAAAAAAGAAATAAATAATAATGCAAGGATGTATCCTAGAGGCCTGTTTCTGTTCCCAGTGAAATCAATTTAAAAACTCCCACTGACTTCAGTGGAAGCTGGATTAAGCTTAGTTAGTTCTAGAGGAACTTTAATAGGAGAATAGAAGTCTGCCTTGGGCAAAAAGAGAATGAGGGACTTTCAAAGTATCAAATTAAAGACATGGGACTCATGTTCCATTTATTATGCCCAGACAATCTAGTGTGGGAACAGAACAATTAAATATGCTCTGGTCTTCCTTTACAAATTTCCTCCTCCTACTTCTCTCAAATGACACTTACAAAGAACACACCCCCCCCACCCACACACACACGCATGCGCACAAAAAAAAAAAAAGCCAAACCCTCTTCTTGAAGCTATAAAATTCTTCCGCCCCAAAACTCACCCTTTCAAACAGCAATTCCACACATACAAATTTATAACCTGGGAACAGGCCAGATTCTGTTTCAGAAAGTGCCTCAGCTTTGCTGAGAATTTCAAGTTTACCTGCCCCCATCAATTACATGCATTTCACCAGATATTACCAACTGGGCCATGACTGTCTTTCCAGTGTCTCAATCTAGGAGTGCACACTTATGCCAGGATACAGTTGGGAGACACCAGGGACATGGGAACACACTGTACCTGCCTCTTGTTCCCCACCGCACCTTGCTTGTTATACAGAGCTAGCCAGAATTAGCAGCCTAGTGGGGACTTGCAATGTGCTCCGGCAGGTCTTGTGTTCAGCATGTTGGTGGACCAGGCAGGACATGGGACGTGGCACAAAGCACACTTACCCCACAGTGAAGGCACCACCTATCTGTCCCATACTAATGTTAGAAAATCCCACAACTGTTAAATTTCCGTTCAAGTTTTATAACTACAGATATGTATGTGCCTGAATAAGATGGCAGTTTCTCTGGCTTTTCTGTCCATTTGGATTTCATCCATGTATGATCACTGCATATATGATTTTTACAAGCATGACAAACAGAATCTACAGAAGCAGGAAATGCTCTGTATTCATTTCCCTAGGTGGTCAACTGCTTTGAAAACAGGGAGCAGGAGCAGGCTGAAAATGTAATGGAAGCTCAGGATAATAGATAAGATTACTGTTAGTTTTGTTGCTGTTTACTGTTTGGGAAAGCATCCAAAAGCCCCACTATGTCATATTTAAAACCCAACAAGAAAGTTCTCATATACGTAGAAATAGATCCTGTCTTGAGGAGTTCACAGTCAAGATGAAGAACAAGATGGAGTAAGAAACAATCATGAAGGAGGAGCTGAGGATAGTTAAATGACCATTTGGGTGGCCTTGGTAGCACTCTTCAGACAGTTCCAGGCTGCCCGCTGAAAGACAAGTCTTTCTCCCTGGGTTTTTATCAAAATGGTCTATTTCAGTCCAATTTGACACTGAAAAAAATGACTTTCCTGGTGCTTAGTTCATGCAGAACTATAATGCCAAGAAAAAAAAACAAAAAGAAAAAAAATTTGGCCACAGGCGTCTTTTCTAGAAGTTTCTTTTTGCCAATTGTCTCTTTTGCTTGTAATCATATCTCCTTTAAAGTACTGAGGATTCAGGAATTTCCAGTCATTCACAGCTGCATTTGTCTTCCAAAATCTCCAAAATGTGTGTAGCATAGGCATTGGGTCCTCTGCACTGAGTGCTTTCCTCTACTGCACTGCTGCTGCCGCACCACGCTACTTGCTCATGTAGAACCTGTCTTCCCAAACTATTTCAGATTTAGAGTCAGCATTTCATGCAGCAGACTGTAGCAACGCATGGACAAAACTTGGCTAGAGTGTGTTAGGCTTTCTGTCTCTTCTAAGCACCCCTGACATACTGTCTACCATATTATAATGCCTAAGTATGTATTTACATATGTAACTTTATCATCAAATTTTGAAAGTGACCTCTAATCTGGCTCAGAACTCAGGACCATTGGCTTCCCAGCCTATACTCAGGACACCTTACAATCCCACCCTGCACATAGGATATTTATTTATTTTCTATTTTAGTCATTTGAAAAGATAACGGCCGGATCCTCATTTGGCAATACAGAAAAGAAAACTGCATCCATATATACTTGTTTAATTTTCAGAAAACCTATTGTGACACAGAGACCTCAAAATGTGGAAGTGCCCTATAAATTAACTTAGGCCACCTGAGTTCACTGATGTACAACAAAAGATATAAACTGAACAGCTGGGCATAGAACATTTCACTTCCCTGTTGTTCAAAAAAAGAGACTGTCAGACCCTGGCCATTCGAGGTCCGTTTGATTGTTGTACTTGTATTCTCTACAGAGAATTAATAAATATTTACATTGAATACACGTGCATGCATGCACGGTTGACAGAGAGAGAGAACCAGTTCCATGAGGCTCCAACAACTGTAAACTCCTGTGAGGGCATAAAAATTGGAGAAATGCTTTACAAACTGAGTCACTGGTGTGTACTAGCGAGAACAGATTTGCAAATAACTGTATAAATATAAACTAATCACAAAAATAACTTCTGAAAACTGTCTATAACAGGCAAGTGATTCATTAAAAACATCCCCACTGGGTTTTTTATTCCCTTTTGTATCAGTGGTTCTGCTGTAATTCTTTTTGTATTCTTGAGTCATTGCCAATGGTGCTATCTGGAGACAAACAACTGAAGCAACTTTAGAGATTGCTGTCTTTATATGGCCACAAAATGCTAATACTACATGGCTGCTAATTCTGCAAGCTGACTTTCTCTCATGCTTCTATTCCCCCAGATAAAATAACTATTGCAGAAAATGTGCACAGCTCTATAATTTATCCTCAGGCTGGCAGCAAGGTGCTGCAGAAAGCTGTGTGCTTAGCTGCTGCTTCTCCTACACCCTTCCTAGTTGCTTCTTTGCTCTGTTGTCAACGGTGAAGTCGGTTTGCGATCACACAGTTATAGCCCTTCGGCAGCAATACAGAAGTGAAAGGAAGAGAGCTGCTGACAGGGATGAGTGAAGGTACCCGTGGAGGAAGACCCTTCTTCAGTGTTCTTTTCCAGCAAGCAAATGCTCTCCTTGGCTTGTGCTAGACTGAATGAATGTCCGTTCTTTGACAATGCAAAGGGTACCTTTTTAACCACACACAGGGAGTAAAAAACACATTCCCTAACTCACCTGAAACATGTGGTGGACAGACAAAATGCACTCCAAGCATCCCCGTGATTCACGCCTGCAAATAAACTCAGGAAGATGGTATAGCACATTGCTTATGTTCGGATCTCAGGAGGCTTTTGTAGGATTTAGCTTTCCTTTTTAATTTTTCCCTGCAAATACCATTGCAATATCTCTAATACATTATTAAGGCCTTAGTCCTTCACAGACCCATGTCCAACTTCACACAGAGAAGTTGTCTTATTCATTTAACCTGTTTGGAAATGCAAAGCTATTCATATCTGACACTGCCTGTCACAGTGCTCTACCTTGTGCTGCTTGCCCTCGCTGAGTGCCTGTTCTGAAGGGAGTGCAGGTAACCCAGCAGTCAAACCTGGCCTACATGACTTGGCAGTCAGCCTCCAGAGCTGCAGTTTCACCACAATGTGATGTGTTGGTATCTCTAGAACAGCAATCTGCTTCACGGGTAAAAAAAGATGGATTCTTCTTGATCCCTTTGCATGGGAAAAAGGTGATTTCCTCCAGTAAGACTGTTTAAAGTTGCATGTAGATTGAAGTCCTGTTGTGCACAGACAAGAAAATGTTAAATGCTGATACTGCTCTAAGTTGTTTCACTTCTCTGTCTGATAGAATAATTCAGATGTAGGGTTTAGGGTTTTATTGTTGTTAAAAGGTTCAGCGTGAGAAGAAAGTGAAGTGTGGAGAGAAGTAGCATTTGTTCAATTTGCAGTTAAACTGGTGAACATGAGAGGAGGCTTAGGACGTTGCATATGTTTTAAGTCTTAAAATGTCTTGTTACTAGCCAGAAACCTTTTATTATTCAAAGAAATACTTTTCCTGCCTCATGTAATCTGACGTAGTTTATTGAAAGTCTTAGTTTAACAAAGTTATTTTTATTTCAGGAAGTCATAGTTTATATGGTTTAAAACATGAAAGCATGGAAGACAGCCCTGGGGAAACTAAGCCCATATCTGGAAATGCAGCGGAGGATCCCTTGTGCCAATTGCCAATTTAAAAAAGTCTGTTTGCAGAAGTCAGAACTAATAGTGTTCATGTTCCCAACTTACTCAACATCATACTCAGCAGTAAGCATCCTCCTCTATTTTATTAGTGATTTTAGCTTTAGTCTCAAAATTGATCATTTCTTATAGTTCTCCTTTCCTGTAATGGGAATTAAATGTCTCTATTACACAAAAAAGCAGGTGTGAATAATGAGATGCCTTGCAAAGTGTCACTTAGATCAAGACTTAGTCTTGATCTAGACATGAGACTTAGTCTTCTTGAACACACTCTCAGCTCTGCCACCTACTTCCTCTAAGACCTTCGATAAAACACTTAACCACTCTGCATTCATTTCTCCACCTGTAAAATGAGAATGGCAAGAGCCACATGTTACTGCCCAGGCCCCAGTGAGCTCGGCACGGTATGAGGGACAGACACAGTCCTGGTCTGACTGGGGGGTTATGCATCTGGCTGGCCATGACTGCTTTGCACGTTGATACTAGCAGAGGCCTATAGTCACTTTATTGCAGAACTTGCTTTGTATGTTTGTAGATCTGGAGGTTACTTAAAATATTATTTTGCTAGCAGATGTCATATACTAACCTGGCAGAGAATGGTTTAAAATCCCAAACTAAAAATATAAGCACTTTTTTTCCCCCAGGGATTTAATCTGTTAAAATTGTCTTAGGCTAATTTTTTGGTGCATCTGGAAAATTAACAGCATTTTTAGGATATATCCAATTTGACTCTCAATTTGAAGATTTTCTGGATTTGAGAAATATATGGACAATTTGGGGAAAGTTTAGTATTCAAAGTGGAGACTGATGCTGAGAAGAGGTGCTTGTCACTCTGCCAATCTCCCATCCCTCTGGCTTCCTTGACTCACTCTTGTGTTTCCTTTATTCTCCCTTTCCCTCCCCAACCTCTTTCCCAAGAGCCATACAACTGATATTTCAGTTCCCATGCGTCTGCTAAAGCACTGCCAGTTTTCCTGACACTAGCAGAGAACGGGTTTCAGTTATGTGCTGTATTATACCACTGTGCGGTAACACTAAGGGGTAACAGCTGGTTGAATAAATTATCTTTTATTTTAAATTTAACTGATTTTTTTTAATTAAAATAAAAAGTTTGATTTACATCAGGGCTGTTTTATGAAAAGGGGTCAGGAAAGGCAGATAGTTTCTCAGAGGTCCAGTTAAAGACAGGAAACCACCTACCTGAAAGGAACAGACTAACCTTGATGCTTTTTGTCCCCGTTTCTCACTTATGTAGTCCTGTACTGAGAACTTAATAATGATGGCCTTTGTGAGCCACTCTCCTCAGCACATAGCTCATCTCGAGTGCTGACGAGAAAGCCGAGGGTACAGACTCCATTCCACTACTAGATCAGACATCAAAAATAGAGGAGATACTACATTCAGCAGTGCAACAGCTTTGTCCTCCTGTGGAAATGCCTGTAGTCTTTTCTCAAGTGACAACAGTTGGAACATTTCCATCATACAATCTAGGACTTATTTAGGTACCTTACGGAAGGGAAGGGAGGTAAGGAAAAGAAAAAGAATCACGTATCAGTCACCAGAATCATAGATTTAATTTTCATAATCTATTTACATTTTCTTTTATTGGTATTTATTACCACAAACTTCTAAATATGGAGGCTGTTGTTAGTTCCTTTAATGGGCTTATTTTGTTCTTCTGCCCACATGCTTCCTTTGCATCAAGCAGGCCTTCCGGGCAATATTGATTATGAATCAGCTTACTTCTGACAACTATTTTGAGTACAGCATTTAGAAGGCTATGAAATCCCATCTTTCCCAGGGTGTTTCAGGCACAAGGAAAAGCTAATAATACAAAACTTGACTTTTTCTACTAGCTCAGCTGTAATAAACAAAGAGAAACAGCTTCATACTATAACCGAGGCAGAGACAGTTATTTTTGTCCAATGGTGTTCACTTCACCACAGGGTAAGCATAGAAATCTTTATGTGATAGATGTCCATAATAAATCTCTTGGACCAGGCAGGCAGAGGTCACAGAGCAAGACACCAGCCCCACAAAAATAGGTGCTAAGATAATTTTAAACGGATATGTAGCCTGTGAGGGCTGCTAGGAGGGGGTAGATCTAATGATTGTTTATTTTCCCTTATTTATGTTCCCTCAATAATGTGGATTTATCTCTGTAGCTGTGCCAGTTTAGCTAAAATTTCTACGAAGACTACTAGTACTTCCAGAGGACTTGAAGCCAGCCTGCAAATGTCTCCAGCTGTAGCTGAAAGGAAAAAAAGGATTCAATTAATAGGAGTCACATCCAATTCACTTAGGAAATGCAGAGGCATAAATTGTACCTGTGGCTTCTTAAGACTTTTGCATCCCAAAAGAGATTCCTCCTGAGAGAGGTCAGGAGCTCTTTTTGCCAGGACCTCTGTTATCCCCCTGAGAGACAGGAGCAGCACTGAGCTGAACCAAAGTGGGGTCCTAAGTGAGGGTATGGTTTCAGTGTCACCACGAGCCAGTGTTAGGCCATGTTGCTGTTAAAAGGAGCAGTCCTGCTCCTCCCACGACATCCAGCTGCTCAAGCCTGCCATGTGTTTGCACTGGTTGTAGTGATCTCTCAGCCATGAGACATGCCAGCCCTCTGATCTTGCTGAAGGCCAATATTTCATTCTAGAAGGTATCAGATCAACAAGCTGATCCGACTTGCCAAACAATTCCTAGTTTTGATAGGAAATAGGTAGCGAGAATATGTACCTGGGAGCAAGGCATAATCACCCTTTGCAGTGGTAACTCCATCTCAGAGCAGCTTAGCCCAGCAATGATATGCTGAAAAAGTGTCTTGAACACATGCTTTGCTCCACCAGAGCCATCTGATTTGGTCTTCAGTGTTCCCTTGTGTAACTTCCATTAGCATTGTTTGTCAAAACGTATTTTTGTCAAACACAGCCTGATAGTGTCAGCATCTGATTAAGCCAGCTTTGAACACAACCATTACACTTACGTGAGAAACCTGCATGTAGCAGCAGGAAGCCTTTGGGTCTGTCCTTACGCCCCAGCGAGAGCACTAGCCCTACACAGCTGAGGTAAGGGCTAGCTTGTGCTGTGGAGCAAGAAGCCCATGGAGACACAGTTCAGACCCTGAGCTGTGCTCCACACGCACATGTGCAGCTACACAGTGTCAGAGCTTTCCAAGCTATTATTTTGTGATCAGTTCCTCCAAGTCTCACCTGATGGCTCAAGACATCCAAGAATTATCTATATATGAATATGCAAGCACATACAGAGCAGGTACCATAATCTAGGCATTTTATTAACAACATAACAATAACTTTCAGAGCTTCTTGTAGGACAAGCTAAACGCAAACATGTAGTGTTTCTTCTTTATGTCTACGTTGTAGAAGTGTACAACATCAAACAGCACACCCAACAACTATTAAAGTGATTTATAAACTTCCAGCATGAAATTTTTCATATAATCACTGCTATCCTGCTGTGGGCACCAGCAAAGTCTCCCAGCTTTTTTTCTGGATAGTGCCTGTCTGCCAAATATATTGCTCAGAAAGTATTTTCCATGTGAAATATTTATTTTGTAGCACAGTAAGGATGTATGTAATTCATCAGAGGATTGTAGTACTACACTGTATCTCAGTGAATCAACTTTAATGAGTGATTTCTAACAAAAATTCCTGCTGTGAGAAGCAGAAAAATTAGAACAGTATTGGGTCCCTGCAGATGTATTCTTCAGCTCCCAGATTTGCCATTCCAGATATAAAGCCCTAAAAATACTACTGCTTCACTGTAAAAATCCCTTTAAAGTAACCTTATCAAGCCTAATATATGACAACACTGCTGTTATCAAGACTTTTTCCGTTTAAGATGTGTTTTTGAGTGTGTATACACACACTCAAATCACATACATAGGTACCAGTTTCCTCATATAAGGGAGGAGGGTACTAAAACTGGGGATTACAAGAGGAAGAAGACAAGGTACAGTTCTTCATACAAAAATGGACAAAAATAACAAGGGCATGACCTCAAGCACTGATGCCTAATGAGAAGTACGAGCAGGACATTTTTCCCCAAACAGCATCGTTACATCCGTCTTAGATATACACTGTGAAAAAGGATTTGACGTCCACAACATTAGCCCAGGTCCCAGACCTTTGCCTCTCCTCCAGACCTTTCATCCAGGTCTTAGATCTGTGGACATGTAAGGGGAAGTCCAGGTAAAGAGGCAAAGGCAGGTGTTTTCTTCTCACCAAACTAGTGGAAAAAAACCACATCATTTCATGCAGCCTCTTCTTAGCGGGCAAATTAATTTGAAGATTAGAGATGAGAACTGCCTCTGCCGATAGGTCTCCACATCAGCTGTGCAGAGCAGGCCATCCAGGTGCACAAGCGGGTCCTGGACTGCTTACTGAAAAACAGGGGGTTTAAACAGGTCACCTTACCCCTGCCCCTCTGAGGGCCAAGCTCTTGATTCCTCTAATGAGGAGGAGATACTTCCTCCTAATGAAACTTTGCAATGCCACCAGAACCACTTTCTTTCTCCTAGTCCACTTTCACAGGTCTGCTTGTGGCCAGCTGTGAGCAGGTGCTATTCTGCTCCTTTGGCTACTTGTTTTGCATATTCTGTTCCAGTTTAAGAAGTGCCCTCCTGTGTGTTGTGGTTATGTGCATAGCTGCTGATCACTCATATTCAGTTCTCCCATGGACCTACTCCCACCCCACCCCTTTGACCTGACATTGTGCAGGGTACTCTGGCAAGTAACAGAGCAATCTCTCATTATTCTGTACAGCCACTGTATTTAGTGCACACTCATCACCCTGCTACTTGTGTGCTGTGGATGCAAATTCACTCCCGGCACTGCTGAGTTTTATAGTGGTCCTGCTCCTGCAGTTAAGTACAGAAGACAAACAGTAGTCACTCTAAAATGCACACAGCTGTGGTGTCACCTGGACAGCACAACCTGGTTCTGGCTCCCTGGCTAGCAATCCTGCTTCCTCTACCCGTTGGAGACTATAACCTGCTGATAGAGTCATCTTTTTTTTACCCTCAGCTGCCATTAAAGCAATGGGCCATTAATGCGCTGTGGATACACAGCCAACATTCATCCCCCCACTTAGCCGGACATCTGGCAGCTCAGTGGCATCTGACCCCTCCTTGGTTCTGGAACAGGCAGCATGGGCAGGTTTCATTACACTCCCCGGTGCCCCCATGCTGCCACACAGATGAACCCTCCAAGCCCTGACATGGATACCTCGCTCCTGCATTGGCTCCAGATGTTTTCTTCAGACAGTATATGCAAAAGAATCAACAGCTAATTTCAAGAAGGGAGGAAGGGAGGGGAGTTATTACTATGAAAACAATTTTGTGCTTGCAGGGAAAATACTCTGGATGTAAGAACTTCAAAGTAGGACAAGAGTGATAAGAAACAGATCTCAATCAGAGATTAATTTCCTGTTTTCTGTTCAAAACAGTCCTATGTCACAACCAGTGCAGTGTGACTAGCCTAGCACGGCCAGAGAGATTTTATCTTGAACATCTACCCATTGCTATAAGCAGAATATGAAGAAATAACAACACACAAATATTTTTTCTGTAAAAGATTTTAAGACCTGCTCTTTCTACTTTTCTGGTAAGCAAACTGCAAGTATAAATTCCCCCAATCTACTACCATGATTACTGAAACTTCTTTCCCTTTGGCTCCCCACTGCCATTTAATCTATGAAGCAGATCTGAAAACTGTTCTTGGCTATAAACCTGACCCTGTCAACCCTCTTCATTACATTTAGCTCAAGGTTGGTATTCTGACCTCCCAGCCAAGCGCCAGCCAGCTCCCCTCCAGGAATTCAGCCTCTGCTGCATCCCACCCTCTGTGCTGCTGGGCTGCTACACTCACGTCACGGTTTTGTCTTCCTGCAGCTGCCCTTGGTCTCTTTCTGACCATCTCTGGGTTTTTTCTTCATGAAAATCTCTCTTAGTTCCCGTTTTTATTTCATACCTCAATCTCAGTTTATGTGCCTCTGTTAACAAAATACACATATATGTCCTAAAATAAAACTTTTTGGTGTTAGGCTAAGCAAGCTACATCAAGGTGGTTTTTGTACCCAGCTCCGTTTCTGCCTTTTTGCATTATGTTCTAAACTAATCTATAATCTCATCTGTGCATTTTAAGGCCTCCTCCTCCTGGCATTGCTTTTACTACTGTTAAAAATGATAAATAAATGTAATCTTTATTAATTTATACAGCAGCTTTTGGCTTTGCAAAGTTTGGTCTGAACCACTAAATTAATCTTTTTGGAGACTATAAAGAATCAGTCAAATATCACTGAGTAATCAAATTTAACAGACTACCATTTCTGAGACCTTACACACAGTTTCTTGTTACTTTCTTCGTCCGTATAATAACTAGAGCTCTACCTTCAACACCTGGCTTACCAAACTGAGACTAGGATAAAAACCCTCCTTTGAAGTACTCAATTTAACTAGTTTTGCAACTGTGACATGCATGAAGACTAACAGTCACATACTTTCTTTTGCTTAATTTATTGGTATTGACATTCAAAGTACAATACAGCCAACCCCTTTGGCAGTTTGCCTCCAGCACAAAACCCCTGAAAATTAAAAAAAAAAAAAAAAAAAGGTCTTCCTTGTCCCCATCCCTAAAATACTTTCTAGCCTGGAGTACTGTTCCCAGCCAGAAGGAATAATGAAGAAATACTCAGGAAAATGACAGTACCTAGTCCTCAGCCTATATTTTGGCTTCAAAATGCAAACATAATAATCTGCATAGTTATACAGCATTTGCAACTTAAAAACTTGCCAACACCTAATGCACAGCAGGGACAAATCTGAGCTTCCTGAATGGCACATAGCTTGTAAACAGTCCAGCTACGGGCAGTATGGGCTGCTGATAGAGTGTGCAATGAGAGAGGGCTGCATGGGCCCAGAGCCCGTTGGATCATGCCAAGTTCCTTGGCTAAAGAAGAAAAGAAACAAGGAAGAGTTTCTGTGGTCAGTATCATCACATATTCCTCCTTTCCTAACTGATCCTGAGGTTGCACACACTGGCTTAATTGACACAGGAAATCCAAGCAGCAAGCTCTTATGCCACTGAAGAGAATTATAAAACCATTGTGGATTTCCAGGGGTCTGGAGGGAGCCACTGAGAAGCATTTTGAACTTTTCAGAAACCCTCTGCAATTTTGCTTTACCCAGCTCTTCATCCTGGGGCAACGTCTGTCTCCCAAAACCCCCATCATCTCCCATGCCTTCCCCAGTACCTCTGCCCCGCTGCTGGTGTTCAGACACTGAGAACTGCCATGCAGGGGGCTGGTCATTGCTAACCACCTCTGTTTAACAGGGCTAGGGACCAGCCAGCGGCCCCGTTACCTCCACCCTGCTCTAATGACCAAGGTGCTAGATGATGTTGGGAGGATCTAGCCCTGCCTGTTATATTATGGGAGAGGCTATCAAGGCAGCAGATATATTTGGCATATTGAAACCGTGACTGTTGTGGGGGCTAAGGATGACTGTGCAAGGAGGTTAGGACACTAAAAAGTACAGCATTGCCGATTCCTGCACAACATACTCCTAAATACCAGTAATAGCAGCTGTGGGCTGAGCAGGAGCACAAATAGCCCTCCCTCCTCCCGTGCCATGCACTTCTCCGAGCAATGTCCCAGGGCCTGCCCCGCCCACAGGGCCCTCCTCACTCAGTTTCATCCATGGGACAGGAGACCAGGCTCCCTAGGGTCCACTGGAAATTGGCCAGAACACTCTTCTCCATTTGGAGCTCTGAGAAAGCAATTCTAAAATATGGAATCAGGTTTTTAATTAGAATTCTCCATTCACATACCTAATTTTCCTGTCTTTCCTGCAAAGACCCATGATGACATACAGTAAAAGAGCCTAGAGCACAGACAAAAGCCATTAAACACCTGTGTGTTGGTGTTTAATGCATTTGAGGTCATCGAGGGTTATCTGAGGAGGTTCAGGTACACAGATGGACAGAAAACTATACTTGTTATTCAAATTATTAATTGTTCAAATTATTCCTTAACTCAGGTAATATCTGTTAAAGCATTAATGTACCATATGTAAAGGCAGAAAGATGAGCATTACAAACCCAGGAAGTTAAAACACTTGATGCAGCATGTAACTTGGCTTTTTGAAGCAGCATGTTCACAGCTGCGCAGCTATGCAAGCATTCGGTAGCATAAGCCTTTGTTGAGTTTCTTTGACAATTTTATTGCTCCATACCAAAATGCCACGTGCAAGTGCAGGTTAGAAAGCCTGAAGAAGGCTTTGCTGGTGATCTCTGCATCTGGCTCTGTGGCTGTATCTTTTTGGACTGTTACCATCCTATGCGTGAATAGGTAACTGTACTACATACACTTCTTAGGTAACAGCCACACTCTCAAGAGAGGTAGAACATACAAGATATGAGCCACAAAGCTACTTTCTTTGAAAAGAAATCAATCACCATGGTAAAGATCTATTCAGATATTCTCCAGGGTAAAAAATTAAAATGGCTCCAGAAATTAAATGAGTGGTTACATGTTCTTTCTATTGATTTCAGTATTGCTTTTAGGCTACTGCTTACCCAAAGGTTCCCCGTGCAACCAAGAGCTTGGCTCACTTTGAAGATTATGACACATCCTGCTTGCTTTACGCACAGAGGTGAATTCAATGAGACGGCTTCTGTGCACCAGGCAGGAAACATTTACTCCCAAGTTCCTTATTTCCTTGGCAAACTGTCATTATAAAACATGCTGCCAGTTCTGCAAGCCTTTAAGCACTGCATTTAATTGGCCTGCTTATATAAGCAGGAACATGTATTTGCTCAAATGCTGACCAGATCAAACTCTATGCCATAGCTGGAATTTTCATATAAAGTCATGCTTTAAGGAGCTAGGACACTCCTTACTGAGAGTCCTCTCCCATTGCTGCAGTGGTAACGGTGTGGGTGAGGACTACACACCCAGGGGGTTTAAACCTGTGTTTCCATACAGTGCCTTTCTACCTCCTTGCTGTGAGATTGATGGTTTAAGATAAGGCACCAAGAAGTGCTGGCCTTTCTGGTTTTAACAGACTCGGGATATCCACAATGATTTACATGTTGCATATACAGTGATCTGCCACAGAACAGGCTGAAGTTAATGCTTCTCGCAGGTCAGCAGAGGCAGAAAAACCCATCAACTTCTCAAAAAGAATCATCTGAGATATTTGGCTTAGCATCAGCTTAGCATCAGCGCCTGTGTATGGACAAAAAAGGAGCATTAGGGTTCTCAGACAGCAAGAGAATGACAGAAGTCTTGAGGCAGGAAGACCAAGATGGACAGTGGCCAAGAGAAAGTAAAGATAGAGAAAAAAAACACATTCTTCCTTACCTAGGCTAAGACTGCTCTGATTATTGTACCCAGGCCAGAGTTTGCTGTGGGCCAACACTTCATAGGTTAGCAGAACCAGAACTTGAGACTTACAAGAAACCTTCACACAACCCTGGACTATCTGTTAAATGAACTCAAAACATAGAGAGTGCTTCCAGTGATTCAAGAGTGATTGAGAGTTTCCTCACATTTAACTTGGTGGAAATAGCAGCAGAGCCCCTGCAAGTGATTTCTAGCTGATTATTTTCAGGGGCAAGATATTCAGAATCTAACTACTGGGTAAGGATTAAATAACCCATTTTAATACAGCATTAACAGTTAGTACTTGACAACATCTGTGAAATTGGCTCTGCACAGAGTTCCTGAAGGGCAGAGGTAGGAGAAGGCAAATGCGCAATATTCATACATAAACTCTTAGGAAAAAGAAGTGAAGACTAGCAGCTCACACAATTTTCATCTTAAGTCACCTGGCAAGAAGAGTCCCTGCTGTAGAGACCACTAGCTACAGAGGGGTGTTACAGAAGGGTGTACTCCTGCCTAACCAAGTGCAGCACAACGTCTTATTTTCTACCATCTTTGTATCCTAATTTTCTGGTGAGCAGTGGTGGAGGTTTAAGAACCTCTTTCCCTTTCAGCTTCTGCTGCCTTCAGTGTGGTTGAGCACATTGCTTCTAAATTACTTTAGCATACATATAACATAGCTTTTCCCAGCACCCAGCTGAGTCCTCATTCCTCCTCATTCTAACGTGTCTACTGCATATGCTTTAGTATTGTGGGAGGTGAGACTTCAAACATCCCAACAAAACAGGTGTCCGCTTTCCTGGAGGCAATGCTTCGCTAGGAGAAGATACTGAGCAGAGTCTAACTAACAGCAGAGAGCTGCACTTCATGCTTTTCTTGATACTCAGCCTATATTTTCCCCACTTCCTCTCCTCAGCCCCCGTTATAGGCTGCCAAACCATCCCAGCCATACCTTACCTTCTGAGGGCATACATTTGAAGGGTAGTCATAATGTGAAAGTACGCTATTCTACATCAGTCAGAACTGCAGCTCATTCCTCTTCATTTCCTTACATATATGGATACATCCTTGGAGATCACTGTTTAGCTAATCTTAGTTTATTCCTAATTTCACATTAGAATGGGTATAAAACATTCTTTCTTGATCTGTTCTAATAAATAGTAGCTTTTTGAACCTCTGTTTAGTAATGCCTAGTGATTTCCAAATATGAAACAGTCCCCTAAATAATTAATAGAATAACAAAATTCTTAATATTTCCTTTTCTTGCTAAAATGTAGAGCGCCGTTACTTTCAGAGGTTGTTTTTCTAAGAGTCAATAGGATTTTTAGTTTCGAAAGTGTGCCAGATGTTACAGGCAGCTCAGATGATTTTTTTTTTTATTTCATTATAATTTCAGCTTTCCCTATTTATTTTCTTTCTTTGACATGGAGTAGAGGAAACGTCGCTTAGGAGAAATCCCCGAGAGATCACCTGACTTAACTTCTGTGGTTTGGGTCACTGTATATTTGAGTAAATCACTTAAGTAACTACTTCATGTGCTAGAAAATTTAGTTTTAAATAAATGCAACTGTACGAGAACAAGGTGATGAAATCTGCACCAAGCTTTGCTGGTTGATCACTGAAACTCTGTTGTGCACTTTGTTCCCTGGTTTGGGGCAGGGGTGGGGTGGGTTGCACCCTTTTCTCTTGCGTATTTGGGGTCTTCTATCCTGAAATGATGATGCAACACACGTGCCAGCATTTGTACGCTTTTTCTCCATTTTAAGTGTTTGTAATTTTAAACATTCATTGAAACATTGTTAAAAAAAATGAACAGGGAAAGAAAGCCCAACACTGATCTTAAAGCAGAATGTCAAGCTACAAGCCTGTTGTAGGGGACTGGGAAGTACATCAAACAGCATGCTGTGCAGCGTGATTCGTCATTTGATGTAACTGGTGCATCATAACATACATCTCCCACCTGACAAAGGCAGGTAACGCACTCTTTACCTGTCCCAGGTCTTTTGTCCTTGGAGTCATAAATCCCCTAAATTTTGCCTTTCACACAGTAGCTAAAGTGAAACAGTACAGAGCAGCATACCTGCCACCATTCTGCCCGCCCACGGCCCTTCTCCAAGCCTTCTGCTCTAAACGCATGTACTAGCAGCATGGCAAAATGAAACAGTTTCTAGAGTCCTTTTTTCTTTTCTTTTTAGAAAGTATTTGTATTGTTAGTCCAACGTTAAGTTGCCATGTTGAATTTTCTTGTACCTGTTCATAATCTACTTAATCCCATATTTGGATGCAGTTGTGGAAGCTGTGAGGTTACTTCCTAATGTGTCTGTATAGACAATGTTACCAGAAACTAGTATGGGTACATTTGTTGATCCCCCCTATTACAACATTTAAGAGTTTTACAGCCCCCCCTGTAGAGGAAATTCTCGTCCTTCCTTCTCCATAAGGAATAAAAATACAGATAGTCTTTGCAAGTCATTGCAGCTGAGTATTTATCTAAGTCCCACTGAATGCAACTGAAAAAGCAAAAACTTAGGGAAAATTATATACAAAAATGACTCCAAAACAGGTAATTGACCCTAAATCTTTCTGTTCAAAGAATTTACTTTCTGCACACACAGCAGTCCTAATTATGACTGCAATGAAGCATAATCAAGTGCAAATTAAATAACTTCTTTGCCTTTATTATTTCTCTGTTCAATCCTCTGTTCTTCAGCCCACAAATAATCAGTCTTCCTTTCACCTCGAGTCTGCACTGCAGACTACAATTAAACAATGAAAATCTGACATTTCTAGTGGAAAATCGTTTAAAGAACCGTTTAGTACATTGACATTTTTGTTTCACTAGTGCAAAAGCTGTCCTTAATATTCCTGTATTCCATTTGCTCTTCCTTCTATGAATTTTAATGCTCTTGTGCTCATTCATATGCTCATTCATTTTGCATTTCATTCATCAGTTTGACAAGAGCCAGCCTCACCTCAGCTACTATCGGTCAGCACTGCAGGGCCCACCGCAGAGCACTTGTCTGCTTGTATTTCCACAAAGCATGTTCAGAAGATATTTACTGAGGAAATCACATGCATAATTAAATACTAGTGACCAAAAAAATCTGGCAGGTTCTTCGCATTAAAAGGAAATTCCTTCAGGAACTATTTCCAGGTAGGTAAGAATTCCTCCTCCGCCCTTTCTCAGTACTGTGTTGTTATATAGATCTCTTCCCTGCTGATCCAGTAAAACATGTTGGCCAAACTCAATATATGGAAGAAATTTTTTACGACGAGGGTGGTGAAACATTGGCACAGGCTGCCCACAGAGGTGGTAGATGCCCCGTCCCCAGAAACATTCAAGGTCAGGTTGGATGGGACCCTGAGCAACCTGATCTACTGGAAGATGTCCCTGCTCACTGCAGAGCGGTTGGACTAGATGACTTTTAAAGGTCTCTTCCAACCTAAACCATTCTATGATTCTATTATTTTACAATAACTCCTACAGAGAGTGTACTATATATGTAGCGTTTGAAATCACATCCAAAGGAATTACAGCCTGAAAGCCATACTCTTTGTGTTATGACATAGCTAGACACAGCTGACTCTGAAAAGCACAAGTTTGTTCCCTCTCCTTAAGAGTACTTGTTTTTCCATGGGCTGAGTTTGTGTTGAGTCTCCAAAAACCCCCCAAGAAACTGACTTCAGGCCGTACCTCTGCAAGTGTCAGGAGGAAATGTGAAGCAGAGGATAGCAGTCCTCCCAAAATATATGAATGAACTGGTAAAGACCTACACAGAAACATCAGTGCTGGCTCACCTGCAGGTGGACAGCAACAGACCAAAGACTATTATCTTAAATACACGCTTAGAAAGGGAAGGAAGCACTGCAATGACCTTTTCATTTTTTCCTTTACAAACTGACTGGAAAAAATGTAGAGTATTGTACGGGTCACTGCCTGCTTGTTTTCACTACCACAGTCGTACTGCGCAGCGAGCAGAGTGACAGAATTCCCATGCTTAGCTACGGAGATGTCTTTCAGCTGGAAAGGACAGTTTGGGGGCAGCTGAATCACCCTTTGCACATAGACACAGACCTCAGAGAACAGGGCTGCTACTGCTACAGCAGCCAGTGAAACAGTAGAACTATTCCCATTTTTATGGCCTAAAGCAGAGTGCCATCCTCCTTCCCAGCTCCTACAGACCATAGTTTCACCAGCTGTTTATTTAATCCTGACTAATCCCAGACTCAAGCCATAGCCTTCCCATGAGATGGGAAGCTGAAGCACATACTGCAAGAAAAAATTAAGCATAATTTGAAAAGTAGATGCTTTTACTCCTCCACCTGATGCAAACCAGATTACCACAGTGCTAACTAAATGGAAATATTTGCTTATAAAAAGAGCAAATTATTAAAACTTACTGCTGTTTATCAAAGTATAAAAATGTGCCCTTCCTCTCTTTTCCTCGCCTCAGATTTATCTCGCTGGCACAAAAAAAAAAAGTCACAGGAACTTTTAAGAAACTGAATAATGCTATCCCAAAGCTTCACTTGTGAAGTCTTTCAACAGAATTAGAGAGATCTGGATATCTACCCCATAAAAAGCACATATATCTTACACTCAAAGATGACTGGATTTCTACTAGAGTCAGCAAAACACCAAACCTTTGTAGCTCTAAAATACCAGCCTTAATACTGAATTCATTTTGCAATTTGTGCTTTGTGTTAAGTAATAAATTTCCCATAAAGCTAAAGATGAAAGATTTGACAGCCCACCAAACTGCAGAGTTTAGGATTAAATTGTTGCAAGTAGTTTGGAAAGTGTTATCTAAGCCAGGGAAGTACTAGGACTCAGCTCTTCCTGTAAGTTGGTCAGCCTTTATTTTTAGTTTTCAATTGTCAATATTTTTCCCTTTTGTAAAGGAAGTGTAAAGAACTGCCAGTACTTGAAGCTAAATTACTTTATTTACATGTCCAGTATGATACAAACAGGACTGATAATCCTATGCTGCGCTCAGACTAGTTCAGCTCCGTCAGCTGGCATGACCTCTAAGAAGAAGAATAAATGCTAATACTAGATTTAGTCACTGAAGTTGCCACAGGTTTCTTGATCTCATATTACTAGAAAAACTGCCTGAAAACTTGGCACCTTGGGGAAGGTACAAGCCACTTTTCTAGACTAAACTCCTAACGCTACTTCCAGGTAACTCTTTGTGGAGTCACTTTGTGGTGTACAACAGCACTCCCTGTAAAAATAGCAACTAAAGCTTTCTTTACCAAAGAGCACAGGAAGAGAGAAGGGGATTAATTTGGCCCTGCTAAATTAGAAAAGCCACCCTGTTTCACTGGAAGATCATAAAGACTTTTAACACAAATCCTACCCAGGCAAACGAAAGCAATTCATAATTACATCTATCACCTGTGTTCTATGAACATCAGGCTATAGCAAATGTACTAATACCATGCTTGATGCCTATCCTGAGCTACTGCTTGCAGAAAAAAAATCTGAAGAAACCTTGTATTTTGAAATTGTTAAATAAAGGAGAGGAAAAGGTTGTTAGAATAAAACCAAAACTTGAAATTTAAACAGGAAGCATTCCTTGGATGTATATAATGCTTTCATTAAAGCTACAGTATAGAGAGTCAAGACTTCCTGAAGGAGAATACCAGGGCAGAAGGCTCTAACAGACACATCTCTGGCAGATGATGTCAAAAGTTGACAGAATCAGAATGATGTCAGAAGTTGTCAAATTTTCTTATGCGTCATCACTTAGGAGACATCTGTTCTGCCAAACTCTGTAAGCATGCGACTACCTCGAGTAGACCTGAAACTCACCTTTAAAATACCAGGTCCTGCTAAGCAGCACTGCTCTTGTATACATATACATACAGGTCACAGAAGCGCCTCCAGACAGCAACACCCGGCAGTTAGACCATACTGATCTCTTGGCTGTAGCAGCTGAACCCTAACACATCAGAACAAGCAGTAAGTACTTTTCCCCTTTTCAACAGAATCTCCTGCCTGCCTACGAGAGATTGCAACAGATTTTTTTTGATACAAGTCATAGTTCTTTAAACTGTAGTTTAACTATTACATTTAAGGCTTATCTTTTAAGACTGATGATGTATACTCTGGAAAAAAATTGCTCTAAAAATTGCTCTAAATCTGCTCTAAAATTCTGCAGTTCCAGTAAACCTGAAAAAGTTGAATGTGATTGAAGAGTATTACTGTGAGCCACCAACCTTTTCCCCTCCCAGGTCATTAAGTGAAAGCCCCTGTAGTTTTAAACAGTTTCACCTAACACTTCAAACTTTGCAGAGGGAATGCAACAATACTTCCTGTCTTTTTAACATTATTTGACAGCCCTGTCAGTCTCTTATGTCAGCAGTCTTTTGCTTATCAACTCGATTTTCCTCATCCCAGCGCTGCAAAATTCAGTTTGTCTTTGCTGCCCAGGAATGCACAAGGACAGCAGGAACACAGAATGCTAATGCAGAGGCCATAAACATACAGCACAGGAGTGTAAGGAGAATTGTTCTGAGCGCCACTAAATTGTAACAACCTTTTCTTATCATGCCCTTTATTTCCAGCAGTTGTGCGTGTTATTCAAGTGACTCATTCGGTGTTTTTACTAGGAGTGTGCAAGGTGTAGGTAAGATGAAGCATGCAAATGCCTGTCAAATCCCAAGCCTGATCCTGTAGGTTGGCATTTCCACACTATCTTTCTATTACTGTGTTAATTCTTGTCAAAAACAAAAACCTAAAACACATGGCAGCAGAAAAATACCGAAGCAACAGTCACATGAAGAGTTTCTCCACTTGCGGTTTCCTCAAACAGCATACCAAAGACTGCCATCTACTGTTGACATCACTAAGTCTTTTAGTACATAACTTGCATGGTACAGGCAATAGTATTCTCCATCACTACCAAAAGAGTGAAGACCTACCAGGCCTCAGTCCTATGAAATCAGTCTGAAGGATAAAATCACAAATACACAACTTCCATAGCCTAAAGCAATGGGCCTACAAGAGATTAATTCCCCCCAATTCCAGTGTGCCATGGGGTGTATACCTTAATGGTTGTATCATTTGTCATTCTTGCCAGACCCCCATTTAATTATTTCTGCTTAAAAATTAGTCACTTTACTTGATGTTCTGTTTTCTCTTTAGAACTGCAACTACTTTTATTTTCTTTCCTTTCCATACCCCTCTCATGTTCCTTACGGAAGGAAAAGTCATTGTAGTCTGGTTTTCAACCCCTCTGCAGCCTGCCACAAAACATGCCGTGTCCTTAGGGAAGCAGACAACACAAGCGGCCTAGAACAGCATATCCCCTACAACAGAGGATGTTTGTTTTGTAGCAGAGCCACCAGACTGCAACAAACAGCAAGAACTGCACTCATTTCATTCTATCTCCCATCATTTGCCTGCTGCCTTCTAGCTGCCATGGTTGCAGTTATCAGTGCGACAGGAAGAGGGTTACTGACAAGGTATTCGCTGCTGGCTCTCCTGCCCACGGCAGCCAGAGGCAATAGTTTTAAAGAAGGGAGTACTTACCGCACCAACACGCTGTGTGAGG
Source organism: Phalacrocorax aristotelis (assembly GCF_949628215.1). Classification (NCBI taxonomy): domain Eukaryota; kingdom Metazoa; phylum Chordata; class Aves; order Suliformes; family Phalacrocoracidae; genus Phalacrocorax; species Phalacrocorax aristotelis. The sequence goes on along the minus strand of NC_134311.1, from coordinate 32,585,642 downwards.
AAAGGAGACTGGATATGCAGGCACTAGTTTTCCATTCTACTCAGTCAGTGAAGCCATGCCAGAACTCACATGGATATGCAATATTGACATCTTGGAGGCTTATGAAAAATAAACAGGACCACTGGGATCTGAAACAGAGCTGAGAGATATTACTGGGCTACCTCACTCCTGTGTGAGGTATTAGATCCTAGTATGGTGCCTGTTACTGATTTCACACAGAGGAGATTCTATGTATCACTGTAGTTGTATCTGATCTAACCAATTAAAATGAATGTGAACAGATCATTGTGATGAATTCCGCAAAAAGCAAAGAAGCCTCCTTTAAAAAAAGTGGAAGTGATAAGGGCTTACTAAATAAACCCACCATAAATTCACTCTAGGCAAGTCAGATCACTCGCAACTGAGCAACAGGCGTCTTTTCTTTGGAAAATGCTTTGGTAAGTCACTTGCTAATTACAAGATAAAACGAAAACCTTAAATTCATAAACCATATGATCTAAAACAACATCCTTAGGTTAGGTTGCAGCTGGGTTCTCGTGTTCCGCTGTCAGCTAAGAAAGCAAACGCTGCCACTGCTGCTCGTTCAAAGGAGTGGGGGAGGAGAAAAACACTACACTAACTCTGTGAGATGTGATGTTCACTCCCATCTGTAAAACCTGAACAATTTATTCAGATAAACCTTAAGAACTCTCTCAAACATCACAGTATAATAGTGTACAATTAATGACGACTCCAGAAATCATGCTTTTGGTGCAAAGCATAGATTTAATGATAAGTGCCACAAGATGGCTTTTCATTACCTCAAAGTGGCATATGATTGACAACAAACTTATAAATAGACATTATCAGGATTAAGAACTGCATTTACTTAGTTTTTAGGAATCCCGCATCACTAGGAAACAATCTCTGATGACTGCCATAATTAAAAACATTCCTGGCTGAAATGACAAAATTTAGCAGTGTATTTTTGAGAGAACTGTGCGTCTTGAGTTTCCATGGACATAGTAGTATCTTCCACAATACTAAGTGCATGATGGTACCACAGCACACAACAAGATCAGTGACTTGGTCTCAATCTCTGTTTTCCTGGTAACAATACTTAACTGTTTGTAAAATTTATCTTTAAAACAGGTATCCACTATTGGTTTTCAGAGATCTCAGTACAGGATATTAACCTTCTGGGGAGAAGGGTGTATTTTCCTCAGGATTCATGCTTTTTTGTTGGTTTATCAAAGTAAGGAGTGTTGTCTTGTAGCAGATCCTTCCTGGGTATGAGCACTGTAACAGAAAACAAACCTGTAAGAATATAATCTTACGGGAAATACTATTTAAGATTCTAAAGATGTCCTTACATTTATGAACAAAAAATAAGGTTACTACAAAAAAAATCAGGCTACTGAAATGAGAACCTAAACTTCTGGTGAGCGTATAAGCAGCATCATGGTATCTACCCAAGACAAAATTATATTTGGATTTTCACCTTCTGTTGGTCAGAATAGTGCGTTCCCTTTTTTCCTTTTAAAAGCACTGAAAATATTCTGAAAGCATTAAGAATCCATAAGAAATGGTAAAATGTTGCAGTAACTTTTAGCAAGAGAGGGAATAGCAATTTTATCATGCCTGAGACAGATTACGTTTACTTCAACAGTTCCAAAAATGGATACTAAATTTGACTTAGCCCTCTCTCCCAATGCCCTGGAACCTGATCTGTAATATTCATTGTCACACCTGTTCTAAATGCCAACAGGAAAAGAAAGCATCAAATGAAAATTATAGACACTGTATCGTCACAGAAGCACAGTGTGTTAGGGGTTTGTCTAATTATACGCCATTTTAACCTCTTCCTGACTCTAATTTCTTGCCACCTAGCTCTTCAAAAATCAGCTTGTCCTTTCTTCAGGGAGGGAAGGAGGTATGTCATGTTGGATTTGCTCCAGCGCAAACACCTGAAACCATAATGCTGTACTTGCACTAGGTCAAACAGCTGTGAAAGGTACAGTAAACCTGCAAAACTGCCTGTGTTTGTGTGCATCTGTGTAATGAGTAACATTCTACCCAAACTACACTGATCTCATACCTTACAAGAAAGAAAACTGGTTTCCTTGAAGGTATGTTTCTTCTGCATCTGTGTACTGATACTGATGCATTTAGTAAGTTTCTACAAGCTTTAAGTAACATTTCAATTGCATGTCTCTTATATAAAACACCTGTGAGTAAATTGACTTAAGGTGTTGATCTACAAACTTAGAACAGGTGCAAGAAACAGAAACACCAAAGAAAAACAGAATTGGATATAAAGTATTTAAAAGCAAAAGCTCAAACAAATAAAGATTGAAAGAATAATTTTTAACCTTCCTTTTCAAAGCTAAGTTTAACATACACTGCCAACACACCAAATCAAAATCACCAGAACCTACTGCATGTGTGGTATATTACTGAAGCGTAAGCTCTACTTGTAACACCTTGATCTGAAATTAATGTGAAATGAATAGAACTGAGACATTTGTATACCACTCAGTAACATAACTCAGACTGAAACACAAAAAAACTCCTAAGAATTGTCTAATATGACTAACAAGCTTCTAACTGAAATCTTCTCTTTAGTAAGAAAGCCTCAGACTAATTCATTGGGTTTGTTTTGTTTGTTGTTTTAAGATTTGCCAGTGAATCCCAACACAACTATGCACCACTACGTCTCAAATTATTTTTAAAGAGTAACATGTTCCCCTTAGGAAAATTTGTTCTCACTAAGGCAGATCTTTGCCTTTTTCTTTTCAGTTATTAGTTAGTTTAGAGAGACAGGAGTGGGGGAAAAAAAAAAGAAAAACACTAGGTGTAGATAAATTGCATATTGTTAGCTATAACACAAAAAGTTAGAGTCAAAAGATTCTGACAGTAACTCACTTAAGCAAACCAGCTGCAGAAATAGGTTTCCAAAACATTTTACCTAGTTTCTTTTTCCCCTGCTCTTCCTTCATAGAACACAGCAACTGATCACTCCATCTTTTTTTGGGTGGACAATGACTTGGGATGAAGCAAGGATGTAATACTAACTTAAATACAGCCCAACTGTAAGTATTTTACAAGATTTTCTTTTTTTCCAAATAGGTCACTATACTTTCTATTACAGCAAAGTAAACCTTCATTACAAAGTTTCCAAAACAAACATGTGGCACCTAAGGTGAAACACTATAAAAAGCAAACTTAAACTGAGGTTGCTTATTTTCACTTGCCAACAGCCACTCAAGCAGCCACCTTAGGGGTGCACTTCTGGTTTGGTGGGGTTTTTTTTGTTTATTTTGTTTTGGGTTTTTGTTAATAAATCTGCCAAAGCCTCTCATTTAATACAAGATGACAGCAAAAAAGCAAGGAGGGAGCTAACTGTAATTCTATTGGCACTACAAAATTTACCACAGACCATACAGATTAAGGATCAAAAAGGTTGATTTTGTTCTCCTAAAACTTCCTTAATCAAAGCTGTACTGGATTTGAATACCCATTGAATGTGCTACGTAAGTAGACTCACACAGCTACACAGGCATTTCCTACAACAAACTTCCTGCCAGAAATGAGCTCCTAGGTGCCAACAAGCAAAGTGAGAAGATCCACTTGGTATTTTCATCAAATATATGCACAAGATGTTTGGAGAGTCTGGAGCCGGGAGAGCCGACCCCAAGTGGCCAAAGGGATGTCCCACACCATATGACATCATGCTCTGCATATAAACCTGGGGGAAGAACAAGGAAGGGGGGGATGTTCGCAGTGATGGTGTTTGTCTTCCCAAGTCACCATTACACATGATGGAGCCCTGCTTTCCTGGAGATGGCTGAACACCTGCCTGACCTTGGGAAGTGGTGAATGAATTCCTTTTTTTGCTTTGCTTGCACGCACAGCTTTTGCTTTACCTATTAAACTAACTTTATCTCAACCCATGAGTCTTTTCACTTTTACCCTTCCAATTCCCTCCCCTATCCCACTGCAGGGGATAAAGTGAGCGGCTGTGAGGGGCTGAGCTGCTGGCTGGGGTTAAACCACAACACTGCCTAGCCATAGATTCAACTGGAAGTTGAAATCCCACTTCCAGCTTTTCCTCTCTTTTTAATCTCAGACAACTTTTCTTTACAAACAAGGAAGGATGGTGAGATATTAAACAAAATGGAGCAGCAGTGGAAACCACATCCATTTATAGGTACAATTTCACACAGTGCGCTGACCATGCTATTCAGCATAAACTGCTATCAAAATATGGTGACAATTACCACAACTTCCTTAAACTTCTGAATTTCTGGTGTCAGAAATTTTCTAATGGCATACTCTGTGCTACTGGTGACATTAATAATACAAAAAGAGCTATATCAGAATTGCCTAGTTCAGAGTGCTGACTAATCAAAGCTGGATTCTTAGGAAAGATGTGAACACATTAGAAGCCTGCTCAGAGAATGGCACTTAGGAATAATGTTCTGTTACTGATCAATTTGTCATGGTATAAAGGTCTATCTATTCCTTCTGTAAGGAGATTTTCTTTTACTCCTTCACTACAACATCAAGCTAAATGTCAAGTTTAATCTTCTGCTGTTCTGTAATTTGAGTAATACCTTGCTCCTGACCACAAAGATTCTTCATTGCCGTGACCTTTTTACTGCATAAAATAAAAATGCTTTTTTTTTTGTGCTAGCTTTGAATGTAAATTCCAACTTCACTGAATGCTCTTTACATTTTCATTATACCAGGACAAGTAAGAATATCTACCCATTCTATACTTTTTTTAATATATACTGTTTATTCTTCTGCTGTGAACTTCTATGATGATGCTCTGGATTTCTTTCCTAAGCATTCCTGATCTTTTAAGTGAAAATTCATTACATTATCACGACTAAATAGTTCTCACTTCAATATATATTCCAAATACAGAAACCAGACAGCTCTCAAACTGAGATGGCTGTTTCAAGATTGTTTTGTTCTTACCGCAGTAAGATCAATTACAGGATAAGAAGCAAAACGGAGACCTATCCAAAACACATATCGAAAAAAAAATGGGCAAGAGAGTGCATAATGACATCCTCTGCATTTATAAGCACGTCAAATGTACCCTGTGTACGAAGGCATTCCACATTTTTTGCTGCAGGACAAAGTTTTCCTGGCCAGTACTAGACTCTGGAAGTCCTCCTTCTTCCACAGAAACCACAATGCCACCTTTTATGCAGGCTGCAAAATTAGGTGGATGCAATTCTATCACCTTTTGTTTACAGAGATTTTAAAAGAGACAGCATTAAATCTCTGCTACAGTCAAAACGGACAGTCACCACTCCCCTCCCCTTGTCAGCTGAGTAAAGTAATTTCAATATAAAAGGGTATCAGACTGGTCAGAAAAGATCTCCCCTTCGTCAATCCTTGCTGACTACTCCCACTCCTCATTCTGTTCTTAGACCAGTTGGAAGCTTCCCAGATTCTCCCTCTTGCCCTTCTTGAAAAGGGGAGTGACATTTGCTTTCTTCCAGTCCTCAGGCAACTCCTTATCACCATGTCCTGTCAAAGACAACCAAGAGTGGCCTTGCAATACATTAGCCAGCTCCCTCAGCACTCGGGTGCATCACATCAGGTCCCATGGATTGTGTATGCCCTATCTGTTCAAATGTTCCCTGGCTTTTTCCTCCTCTACCAAAAGTAAGTCATCCTCACTCCAGATGTTCCCAGTGGTCTGAGACCCGTGATTCCTGAAGGCAAATCTTAATAGTAAAGACAAGTGAAGGTACCGAGCACCTCAGTCTCTTCCGTGTCCTTTGTTAACCAGGTCCTATTCCTTCTGCTGTTGATATGCTTGTAGAAGCTGTTCTTGCTGTGCTTCACATTCCTTGCCAAGATCAACTTCAGGTGGGCTCTAGCTGTCCTAATCCCATCCCCACAAGCTCACACAGCATTAGAATATAACTTAGTATTTGAACATGAACACATGTGGCTTCTGCAAGGCAAGTTCTCCCTTACAGTCCCTGCTGGAGTTCTCTGAAGAGCTCCTATGGGGCTGCCACAACATGCTTAGATTCCCAAAAGTCCCTCAGCAAATGCTTCTAAGAAAACAATAGCTTTATTATGACAGAAGGTCTTGCATGGTTAAGTCCCTGGTTAAACTGTAGGAAGTAATAAACGAACAGGCCTCCCAATGGAGAGACATCAAAAGCAGAGTTCTAGAGTTGCTTCTGTTGGCATCTGTGCTGTTCAACGTATTTGTAAGTCACCTGGAAAAGAAGAGTTTTTAATGATGCCATCCTGAGCAAGTTCTTTAAGAAAATGGCCTACTGTGAAGAATTGCAGGATAAGCTTAAGACTTGACTGAATATCCAGTAAACGACAGAGAAAATTATATGTAGACATGCAATGCACACAGGTCAAAAAAAACCCCAATCTAACCTCACAGAGAAAGTGATACGTTCAAAACAGACTATGACCATTCAGATGAGTTTAATGAATACAAGGTAATTTTGTAAAATTAAGTAAATATATGTATGCACAGCAGCCAAAAATGAAATTTAGAATTAGGAATGACTAGGAAACCAATTGAGAATGAAAAAGAAACTTCATTGTGCCATCGTTGTGTGTATAAATGCCTGGTTTGCCCATGGCTTGATGATTGTGCTCAGCTCTGAATGAGACAGCAAGCTCTTAATCGTCTTGAAATATAGTAGAATTGAAAATGGTGCAGCGAATAGCAACCGAATGATCACAGGCATTCACCTGCTGTTTCACACAGAAGCTGTTCCTTGTGGGTGCTGAAACAAAAGGTGGGCAATGAGGGGCTTAACTCATGAACAGCTTGGTGCAAATGGATAGTAACAAGAATAGGACCAGTACAGCGAGTGATTATTCATAAAAAACCAGAGTAAATTCTTTGTCAAGCTTCATTCTTGGAAGCAAGATATTTGCATAGGTTGACAGGAACAAGTTCATGAGAGAGAAACCTACTGAGGATAACTAAAACAGAAGCAATCTCTGGCTCAAAGAGTGCTGCCAGGTGTAAAGAGCTGGGAGATGTGAAAGTTCACTTGCTCTGTTCCTGCTCTTCACCTGTCATCTGCCTCAGACCACTGTAGAGTCACACTGGTCAACACTTGTCTAGTCGTATCTTTGGCATCATCATAATGGCTGTTCTAAAGTTAGATGCTTTACCAAATCTAGAACTGGAAACCTTTACAAAGCTTTGCAGACACCACTAAAACAGAATTGAAAGGAAATGACATACAGAGCTCCACCATACATTTGTAGACAGAACCTACTAGTTCTCTTGTGTCTGACTGCAAAATAGAAGAACCTCTAAACCAGGAACCAAAATTTCAAAATTTGATAGGCTTTGCATCAAGGCCATCATTGTGTCACAAATCTTCCAAGGCATAGTTGGTAACTTAAATTGTCAGAACAAGGTTTCAGAAAAGAACACTCAATCCTCAAAGAAAAAGCTATTCTATGGACAGCATACATACTGCATTTGCTAATTCTCCTCAGGCAGCTTCTACCTATTTGGTAGAGCAGGCACCTACAGACACTGCGGCTACTACATTTAGGCCTATACTGACTGACCAGCCAGTACATGCACGCCAACTTGCTACCTCATTGCTGTCACTCCGAATAGTCAAGTTATCAAGGTGTAACTTCTTCTCTCAATAAGGGCATTAAATGCAGTCACTGCCTCTTTTCAACCAGCCTCCACATTTCAAAATAGTTGTGTAGAAACTTTGACCTTTGAAACCTCCACCTGTTCTAGGTAGCGACATCAGTCAACAGGCTTAAATTAAGGGTTTGGGAAAAGAAATGACAGACAGACTTTTGCTCTCTCTATCCCTTTACTTAGTTTTCAAGTTTTGTATTTATTTACTGAACCACAACATTTTTAAACATTTTTTAGCATGCAGCTTTACTCACATATTTTGTCAGAATCTGTGTGAACTGCCTGAATAACTGAAGTTCTCAGAATCACTTCAACATCTGAAGCTATTTTCAGAAGCTAGTAAAAGGAAAAAAAACACAACACAGTAATTTAAATGATACGTAATTATTCCTGAAGGCATTTTCCATACTAGACGGCTATTCAAATAAAGCCAGTCAGTTCTGTTATGCAGTTAGTTATGAACTATCTATGCATGGCTTTTACTTTTGGGATCCTGGAATAACTTACAGATTGATATATAAGCTACTTCGATATACAGCACGAGTGGAAGGAAACTTCCGCTCAGTAACGTACAGTAGAATAAAATATACACACCCAATTAAAACTGCAAACGAATAAAGTAGAATGCAACTACCAAAACAAGTATTTGTTTCCAATGGTCAAATACATCGGTGAATGCCTCAATAACATCTGACTATCCCCAGTAAAAGGGCAATCTGGTTCTTTTAACATTCCTCTCTTGAACGAATTGCTCGTCATTAATACTGAGGTTTCCCAGAAAAACAGTACAGGAACAAGGCTCTACCTAAAGATTAGCAGAGGCATTAGTATTTGGCAAAAGGCCCAGAATGCCTTCCCTTATTAAGAGGATAAGCCAAAGCACCCTTGCTAGTTTTGCTGAACAATTAAGAGAAGCCAAATACTTGCTTGTATGTTACCTGTCTCAGAAATAAATGAAACTGCACATGCGAGACATGTATACTAGGCAGTAGTGTGTACCAACAGAAGTGAACCTTTGCAAGAGTTAGAGCTCAGGACTTGACATCTACACTGAATTTCTCCTCCTCCTTTTCCCTTTTAAGGGTTCAGACTTGGTATCCTCCAGTTCCCCCTATCAAATGTCCATTCGCGGTTAGGCTGCATGCTCCTGAATCTGAAGTGGAAGGTGTGCTTCATCTTAAGTTCTGCTATTTGCTCTGTGACTGCTTCACAAATCAAGCCAAATCACAGGAAGCAGAGATAACCAAGGTAACTTCAGAAGCGTACTTGTGATCTGAAGTAAAACTCTGCAGCAGACGCAGCTGCCACATCTCTCATTCTAATACTGCAAATAGTTACTCCCACCTCCTTAGGTCACTACATAAGTATTTTGTGTCAATTAAAAGACACTGCAGCTTTCTGTTCTGGCACAGTAATGCACATTTGGTTGGTCAATATTCATTTTTTTAGCTGCTGCCCAAAGCAGAACACTGAAACCCCAGCGTTTATGCAAGCAATTGCCCAAATTCTCACAAGTCCTTTATATCATTTCATTCAGATCCTCTGCATCCAAGTCTATTCATATATATACATATGTATATGAAATAAACATGACAGCTTCTATGATAGTCTAGGATTGTGTAGTTGTGATAAAAGCCTAGAATTCCTCCCACTGACATGTTTAATCAAGGTATCAATTGACCCATACTAAAAAGTCACATATGTGCATTTTGTAGGTTGCCATTCCTAACATAGATTTAAAAATTACAGCAAGTATTTTACCTGTACATCTATAACAAAAAAGAGTGTACAATTTTTCAGATCAGACACCAGAAAAACAGAGAATTATTACTACAGAGGTCTGGTAACAAGCAGAAATGCTAGAAAGTATTAACTAAATGATTTACATTAGTGTGCAGCGGCTGGTATGATGCAAAGGTTTAGATTTACTTCTGCAAAGGGCAGATGGAGGCACTTTCTTCCAACTAGTGCCAAATGACAATGTAAATACATTCTGTTAAAAGGCTGAATGACAAGGATGAAATTTTTCACTCTGTATGGATGTTAAGAACTAAAATACCTAAAATACACAAGTTCCATTTCAGGCCTCAGTAAGTTCTAGAAAAATGACTCAGTAAAAAGTGTTAAAAGAACAACTGAGTAAAGGTAACTTACATAGTGAGATAACAGAATGTTCTACTCCCTTTAATGTACCACGAGGAAAGAAGCAGCAAAAAAAATCCAGCAGTATAATTAATACCTCTATATTACAACAGTCATGATCATTTGGCTGTGTTTTGCCTCCCACAAAAGATGCTGCCTTGTTTGTGATCAGAAATCAAAATAACTTCTCATGTGTGCCAGTGGCTGAACAGATTATTTAATTTCTCTGTATCTGTCTGTGCTTGTCTATACAACAAAGACCAGGTAAACTTAAGTGAGCACAGCTCAGATAAATATTTATGAGTAAAGTATACAAAATAGTTACATGAAAATAGCAACAAAGCATTTTTTCATAATTTTATTGTAAGCTTCAAAATAAGCATACTGAACTACCAGAAGACACTTTCTCCTTATGTATTTTTGCATGTGCAAAATTTTATAACATACTATTAATAGCCATGGAGGTATCAATATATTTATAAACAAAAATCCAAGTCAAAGCCTTTTTACACTCATCTGGCTCTCACAATGTCTCAATCAGTCCTTACACTGGTTTAAAGATCCTTTAAGTAAAAAGCTCCTATATAAGTATTCTTATGCAAAGTGGAAAAAAACCCAATTAAAATATGAAGTACCTCATTTATCTTTTCTTCAGATGTCTCATCTTGGTTATTTTTGAATTCTTCATTTATCTTTTGTCTTGCAGCTAAATAAACAGAAAAACTGAAGTGTGAACAAAAAATTCTATCTTGTCTTTGTCGCTGCCTCAAAGCTCAGAGTCCTAAGCCCTTTATAGCACTTTCCTGGTGCACTCTGCCCGAAGTATTTTAAGATTTCCATGGAATTCAGGTGATATCATATTTTAAGTTGACTGGTATAGGAATAAAATATGATTGCCTATCTAGCATTTTGATCTTTAAAAATAGCTAACATATAGAAGCCACTACTAAAAATTCGTTTACTAAAAAAGCAGTATTTATACTCTGAGGAGCAACTGTACCTAAAGTGAATCAACTCAAATGCTTTGACTGAAGAGAGAACGTTTAAAAAAAAATCCCAGGAAGAACACCAAGATTCCAAAAAGAGATGTTTTCCTTATGAGATATGGCTCGAGTGCTTAAGTCTAACAACCAGTTTTTTGTTTCAAATTAAAGGATGTCTGGTTATGGACACACAAGTTTTCCCAAGGATTACTTAAAAATGTGGAAGGGAATAATTAAAGGAAGACTATGTTAAGAATTTTCTTTCCCTGTGTTCAGAGAACAAAGTTCTACACAAATATGGGTAAGCATCCACCACACAAAGACAGCATCTCACCTTCAAGGGCTCTGGTATCATTTCTAAAAACTTCTTGCCGGGTTCTGTGTAATAATTTAAAAAGCTTCAGAACCTGTCAACACAACATTAATAGTATTAGCTTGTTTGCTAACAGGATTCTTAGTTAAAACAAACATGTTGCAATTAAGAGTGTTCTGGTTGATTTTTTGTGTTCTTTCCATTTAGTACAGAATTTGGTATGGAATCAGTACCTACTTTACCTCAACTCCTGACCAAACAACTTGCAGCCAAAGCAGATGTGAGAAAGTCAAGATCCTAGACAGTTCTAGATGTTTCAAGTTAATCTAAGATGCTAGAGAATATGAGCACTACACTCCTAAATTATCATTTGGCATGACGAGAATATAATCCTGAAATACATTGGTGCAAACATACTTATCGTGCCAATATCAAATAACCCAACAGAATCAGAATACCTCTAGAAGTCAAGTCTCCTGAAGTGACTATCAAGGGTACATCACTGGATATTCTCCGATTACAAAAAAAAAAAAGAAATATAAATGGCTAAAGTTTTCTCACACTTACAAGCCAACGTGAGAAGAGTGAATTTCAGAACGATCTCACATGGTATATTAACTAATTCTACAATTATCTTTCATTTCTCTGTATAATACCTAGGCATAATCTTCTTCTACAGGGGATGTGGCAAAACCAACACAATGCAACGTCCTCCCCTAAATATAATCGCTGCATCAGCAAACAAACACTTCAGTAAGAGCAAACACTCAAGAAAATTAGGATCTATATTATAAAGGTGACACGTCTCAGTATGCATATAAAGCAATACCACTGAGAATCGCAGCTCATAGTCATGTGTTTTGGCCATTTATTCATACAGACTAATGAACTACAGAAGTCGTCCAGTCCCTGTCAGACTTTTTTGGTGATTGTCCAGGATTCGCAGGAATCTCTGACAAGCACAAAAAAAAAGTTACAAAGATAACTTTTTTCGTTATTTCTAGTACTTTCTAGTGTGCTTTGGCATTTCTAGAAGGCACAGTTACAGGTATTTCACAATAATCTTAAACCGTTTTCTCACAATTAATAATCCAAAACTTTCTTAGAGGAACACAGTGGAAACCGAGGGATGTAACAGAAATGACCATCTTTATCAGCCTGCTCTGCATCTGTGAGCCAGAGATGTAAAAAGACTGTCCCCTAGAAGGCCAATAAAAACCACCCTGGCAGTGCCCTTTTGAAAAAAGCATTGCCTCAGCTTTCAGAGAAGCTTGCTGTTTTGCGGGCTGTCGTTGGCAGATTTAAAGCAATTTCTTCCAACACACGTCAACATATTTTCAAATTTTCAAGCTAAGTTCTCACCCTCCGCTCAGCTGGTCACTTGGTTACACCTTGATATAATTCATCCAGAAATGTACACAAAAGACAGTTTTTAGGAAGAGAAGACATAAAACAGTGAGAATGGGCAACATTCCAGTTCAGTACTGCTTCTTTAACATACTACTACCACAACTTTAGTGCTATTAAGGGACAACTTACAAATATGAACAAATTCAAATCTTGCTTCACCACGTGGATTAGACCACCTCATAATTTCTACTGCAATTTATGATTTAGCATCCTGTTGAGAATACGCTACCGCATTACCCATCTTTCTGGAAAGAGGACAAACTAGTGCATTCTCAATTGTGTAAGAGTCTTATGAATGTTTAAATAAAAAACGTTTGTCACTTTTACAAGAATCAGTATGCGACTTGACAATCAGTTAAACCAATCTGAGCAGAGACCTGTAAGAAAGATCAAGGGCTCTGCCAACTCCTTTTCAGGTGGTGTGTCCTTAATAATTAGCAACTGAAGGGAGCCATGTTGCCTTTAATTGCAGCATTCCCTAGATGGCTGAATCTGTGAAAAGAATTAAAAGCCAGGAAATAAATTTCTTCGCTATAAATGTATCTTCAGAGATTTGACTAAATTATTTTAGATTATTTCGAAGCAAGATATATTAATGCAGAGACTCCTTTCAGCTCTACAGACCTACCCCGCAGTGATACGCAAAGCAAAACTCGCCCCAATATATATAACGTGTGCCTCGTTACTACTCGCAGCCTGAGGCCGCAGCTGTGAGGGGGCCCAGAGGGCGCTGCCGCCCGCCCCGGGGGCGCCGGGCGGCGTAAGGGGGGGCAAAGCCCCTGCCGCGGCCGGGAAATGGCGGCGACGTCCCGCCGGCGGCAGGCAGCCCGCCCACCCTCACCCAGCCGCAGCAGGACCGCCGCTACCACCCGGGGCGCCTGCCAGGCGGGGACGGGCAGGGCCGGCCTCCGACTCGCTGGAGGCGGCCCCCGAGCACCGGAGCAGGGAGCGCCCGGCCCCCGCCGCCAGCCTCGGGAGGCGGCCAGACGGGGCCTCACAGGCAGAGGCCGACCCCCTCTCCCTGCGGGACACCGGAGGCCGTTAGTGCCCGCGCATGCGCGCCACACTCACACACCCCCTCGCTCACCCTCCGGCGGCCCGCCATGGCCACCGCCCTCCTTTTCCGGCCCGGGGCGGCAGTAGAGGCGGAAGTGACGATAGCACACGACGTGCCGCCGGGTGCCCCCGTCAATGCTGCCCCGCCCAGCGCGGCTCACCCTCGCCGTGGTTCCGGGCAGAGCTGCCGTGGGCGCCCCCGCGCCCCAAAATGCGACACATCTTACCCGTTCTCTTCTGAAGAAAATTCTCATTGTTTCAAACCGGTATCGGGAAAGCCATTAATCTGAGGCCAACACATTATTTTACACCGCTCCCTGTTATTTCCCAGAAGCGCTCAATGGCATTTAAACTTTTTTTTTTTTAAAAAAAAAAAGTGCTGACACTGAGGTGATCAAGGATTATTTACCAGAACCGATCAGGGTGTTTCATATTTTGTTTGAACGTCTTTTGCAGAAAATATTCTGACTGGGGCTACAGAAAAACCATAACCAAACAACCACCCTGCTTTTATGCCGACTAAGGTTAGCAGAACCAGCCTGACTTTGGAAAAAATAAACCTGATCGTGGTTCTTCAGGTGACCTAGAGAGGAATTACAGGTTCTGACACCAGGATTGCCCTCGATGGTAGCAGTCGGTGCACTAATGTGGCCGCCCGCCACCCCCCCACAGTCCTGGGGGCACCCCAGGCCGCGAGAGCACGGCAATGGCGGCCGGCCTGGGGCCGTAGGGCTCCCTGAGGCAGCGGGGCACGGACGCTTCTCCCGCTGCACTCCTCTGCTTCGTTGCAGACGGACATGATATAATCTCCGCTAGCAAGTGTACTGCTACGAAAATCGCCCCTACGAAGTGCACCGGTGGTTAATAAAGCAAATGTACATCTGTCTCAAGCTACTACAAATTACTGTCAGCGATCAATAACAGCAGCCATTGGCTGTATAGCAACAACCAACACTGCAGCAACAGCCGACCTGTAGGTACTTGCCATGGCATGTCACTACAAATTGACCTCTAGCAAAGCAGCTGAACATCACTATAAGGGCAGATACATTACGACAGACTACTTGTACGGATCTATAATAGCAACACCAAGTGAGATACGATTTCAGAGGGGGGGGCCCGGCCATCACAGCGGTGGGAGGGCAGACCCACCCGGCTAGGCAGCGTCCCAGTGGGGGGCTGCAAACTAACAAGTCTCTCTTCAAAGATGATCTGCGGCACGGAGCCTGGAGTCTTGGGAGTCCACCATCTCATAGGAAGTTTCTGCGGAGGTCTTAGCCTGTTTAGGAAAGGAGAAGCATGTGTGGCACAGGATGGTCTTAGAGACAGAGACATTTTGGCAAAAAGTTATTTTTATATCATTGAGACGTTAGAGGGCACAGGATGCCACCACCGTGAGCACCCAATGGGTGCTGTTAGCATTCATCTTCCACCTGGAACAGCCAGTAGATGATAATGATGTTTGCTCATATTCCAGATCAATTTTTATTTTGCCAGACTGTTTTCCTGCTCTTGCAGTTAGAACAGCCAATGGCAGTTACCTGGTCTTACTTTCTTGGGGGGTTTCCTCCTTTCCCAGACTATTTTTGACCTTTTCAGATGAAACGTTGCTCTCTACAGTGCCTTGTTTCTGCACTTATCAACGGTATCTTGGGATGTCTCTGGTTTCTAGATACCCAGCTGCACTTAAAATAGGACAGCCACGCTTCTAAAGGGTGTGTCTGGTCCCCAGGCTCACAGCTCCCAGGCTGACAGGCATTTTCTCTGCCAGTGTTTTTCAACAGATGTTTTCTCCTGTTCAGCCGTATTCCCTTTCTGGCCAGGTTACCTTTCCGGCTGCTCACACCAAGCTCCCCACAGCCCCTCCATGCCTTGCCTACAGCCTGGCCGACCAGCCCAGCCTCGGCCTGGCCATCCCAGGGCTGTGTCTGTTACTTTAAAATCCAATTGCCATTCTCCAGAAAAAACACCAATTCAATAACGCATCATCCAGTATTAGCTAAAGGCAGCATAATGATTTTAAATGTAATCAGCTTTACTGCTTTGCTAGACTTTTAGCTTCAATAGACAGCCCGTTTCATTGTTTAATTGCAACTACATTCAAAGGTGATTGAAGTGTGGGAACACTAAACTGTTACTAAATATTTTTAATATGTCAAATTTCCTGATTGCTCTTATTTGAAGGACTATACACCTCATAAAGAAACTTAATCCATCGGCAGGAGAAATGATCTTTATTCATAGATCTATTTGCACAAATAATTATTGCAACTGTGAATGAATGAATTAAATCCTTTGAAAAGGCCTTGTTATATTCAAAATAATAGAAAATTTGCCATTTATGTGGTGAGACAAAAATATATGTTGAAGTCAACTATATGAAAAAAAATTTTTTTACCTTTTCAGAGAAACTTCTTAAATTGTCTCTTTATGTCTTCTCCTGACACAGAAATATGTTTTCTAGACTGACTCCATGGCAGCCTGTGGTGTTGTCCATAAAGCAGATCCATCACCTGGTCTGCAATGACCCAATAATCACACCCTCAGGAGAGAGACGCTGCTTATTTATTTCAGGGTTGTGCAAGCTGGGGTGCTTGGTGGTTTCCCACAAGTCAAGCACACCGGGTCAAAATCATAGTAGGTATTTATACAGTTAAATGTATTAGTAACACATAATATTCGCGCCCTCCAGCTAGTTGTTGCTTAGTTTCTTTCTCATTTCATCGTAAAAGTACAAACTAAATTAAATCAAATCCTGTTAAATTTGCCACGCGTGCTCAGAGAGTGAGGGGCTTATTTGAGTAGGGGGCTTTCTGATCTATGAGCATGATTTTTGCTATTATGATGAGGATGGTTCACCTCAAGGACACTTAGTTCTTACCAAGTTGGCAACGTACATAAAATATCCTGATTAGTTGTTCTCCTTAAGGTCTAGTTGCCCCAGGATGTCTGTGGTTAAAGGATACTGACTTTGTACTTTATGGCCCAGCTGAGGTGGGAGTTTTCCTTTTATCGTTTTCCAAGGATACTGAATGTCTGTTTTTCTAAGTAAAGGTAGTTTAGTGTCCTTTAGTTTTAACATATTGGCCTAATACAATGTTAGCTAAGTTTCTTCAACAATGGAACTACCTGAAGTACACTAACATGTAGAGATGGATCCTTGATAAGTATTTGTATGTTAGATGGTTCCTGAGTCTGTCTAGCTAGTCCTACCAACTCTTCTTTCATAAAATACGTTTAACTCTTGAGAAAATAGGGCAATTAAGTTATTCATCTCTTTGCTTAATAACCAGGGTTAGACGACAGTAGAAAGCAATCTACCCCTGAAGCAACAATGCCGCCCTTATCTTGGCTGACATACTCCAGTACTCTCCGTAGGACTTACACGTGTCAAAATACCTTAATGCAGTACCATCAATGTATCAGCAGAATATTATCCCACTGTTTAATGTGCTTCATCAGAGCTTTGTTTCGTGTATCCCAAAATGCATCACTTCAGAGTTAGTACCAGATGTGTATGACAAATTCTGCTCTTTTTGTAACAAGTTCAGGTAATTGAATGGTGAAACCATTTTAGATGTAAACCACTTTGCAGTATTTATTCCCTGCCTCCTTCCAGAATTATCTTTCCTGTGAGATTTTTGTCATGAGGCAAATATATATAAAAGTGTATATATAGTTGGATTTGTTTGGATTTGATGCGGCAATAAACACCATTTCTGGCTGCAATAGCCTCTCTCAGCACCCCCACAGCCTCACCACATGACCCCAGCACGCCTCCACGCCGATGGCGTCGCAACGACGCCACCAGCCCCCTCCTACCCCGGGATCCCTCCGCCGCGCCGAGAGACCCGTCAGTCCCACTCCGCGAGGGCGGGCCAACTGGGTGGGCGGGGACAAGCGAAAAAGACAGGCAAATCTACCAATCGCTAGGTGGACACGGCCGGCTGTTATTTGTCGACCCAATGAGCGCCGCGGGAGGGCGTGGCGGCGCGAGGAAGCGCGGGGCAAGGGGCGCCGCGCGCGGGGAGGAGGGCCGCCATGGCTGACGAGATCAGCAAGGCTCAGGCCGCCCGCCCGGGGGGAGACACGATCTTCGGGAAGATCATCCGCAAGGAGATCCCCGCCAACATCATCTACGAGGACGAGCAGGTGCGGGCGGCGCCCTCGCAGCCGCCCGGGGCTCGGGGGGTGCCGCTGAGTTGCTTCGGAGGGCGGTGGGTGTGGGGGGACGGGGCCTCTCCACAGCCCCCTGCTGTGGGGGCAGCAGTCTGTCTGTTGTCTATCTCCACAGTCTCCTGTCCCCACGGTGTCTCCTCCTTCGTGTTCCGGCCCGGCCCGACGCAGGGCTGCGGGTGCTGCTGTGTCACCGGCCTCCGTGTCGGAGTATTGCGGCATTACAGGCCGCGAAGGCTTCGCTGCCCGGGGACGGGGCTTCTGGCACCTGGCGCGGGAGGGGGGTCGTGAATCCGGAGATATACCAGCCGCAGGCAATCTGCTTGTGGGTTTGGGGCCTATGCGTCTGGATCTGTTTTGGCACGGCTGAAATGCGGGTCTTGATGTGCCTCCCCAAAGCGTAGTGGAGATGACACAGCTGTGCCTGCCGGGCTTGGGTTATGAACTTCTGAGAGGGGTTATTATTATTACAGAACTATAGAGAAGTACGGCTTTTTCTGCTGTCCACAAAAGCCTGGAACTGGGCGTCCTGCAGGCGGCTAAAAATTGGTTTCTGTGGTGAGGTGGGATTAGTAGCATTCAGAGGTGCTGGTGCACCACAGCGTGCTAGGACCGAAGTGAAATGGTTAGCTTATGAGAACGTGCAGCTGTTATCTCCAAACGCAAACTAAACCAGTGTCAGGTATAGGCCTCTCTCTTTTTTTTTTTTTTTTAATTGAAATACTAAACATCAGTAGGAGCTTTTGAAGTAAGGGATTAGCTGGAGTGTAGAATACAAACTCCCTAAAGATGCTGTTTTTTTCTGATTTCTGTGCTTAAAAACTGCGTGGCTTGGAACAACGTTTTCTTAATAGGCACAGAAATGTCACAGCTGCCATCTACTCTCAAGAATATCAGAAATTTTCACTGCTTTCCGAAATCATGCTTATGCTACTTCTTTGTGTTTATGTGAGGGTGTGCATCCTTTCTTTACCCGGGTCAAAGCTGCATGAGGTTTTTCCTCAGCTGTGATGGCTACAGCAGTGTAACCTGAACTCTGTGCTTGATTGAGAATGAGTCCATTGACTTTGATGGGTGACTTGAGAGCATATAACCTACTCTGGCTGCTGTTACTCTAGGATATTTTCTGGAAGAGTGATTACCTGCATAGCATCTTAGTTGATTTTTACCTTAAACTACGTAGAAATGTAGAACTGCTTTTAGAGTTTAGCTTGCTATAGTGGATGATCTTTAGTTCATTTGGTTGACTCTGTGAAGGTCTTTTTAGAGGTGGCTGGAAATGTTACAAGGAAAAATGTAAGGAAGGTTTTTAATCATTAATTGACATGCAGGGAAAAGGAGATATTAAAAAGTACTAAGTCTGCGTGGAATTAGGCCTTATTGTTGGTTTAGTTGAATCTGAACTTGCGGAAATGAAGGCTGGTTTATTGTGCACTCGTGGACTTTCTGTGATTGTGTTTTTGTTCAATACTACTTCTGCTCTCTGTCCCATAGAAAATTATTTGCTACTGGTCTTCTGCTCATTAAATTCTTCAACTCAGTTTGGCCATTTGCATCCGCCTCTATGTGGCTCATGTAGAATAGAAAAGCTGCTTATAAAATGATCGACATAAAGTAACATTTTTTTAATTAGGTGCAAATTGGTTTTTTTAATCCATTCTTTGCTTACCACCTCCTCTGTTTGGGGGAAACAGGCAGTTTCTCAGAGATTTAAAAGTGGGCATTATCTTCTTAAAGATAGCTTAAAATAGGACACATTGGAGGTATACAAGATAAGGCCTGCTAACTGAGGCAAAGGCTGCAGTTCCTGTCAGTAGAATTAAAAAGCAGTATAGTGACATAGAAAATTTCACTTTATTGATTCATGAATAACTGAAAGCATCTAGAAAATACAACTTTGGAGAAAGTGCATGCTTATAAACACGTACCTCAGCCACTAACTACCAGGTGTTTTGCAGTTCAGTGTGATGGGTAAGTCGGAGATGCCCTTTGGTTAGCAGTGGCAGAGTGCATGCTCAGTGTGGGCATCTGCAAACTGTAGTGGTTGCAGTAGCAAGTCCTGGTTCTGTGGCTGGCCGTTTGCACAAAGAGGCATAGCTTCCTTTTCTCTTTCTTTGCTTTCTCTTCTTTTTTTCATGCATGTTGGAAGTTCCTAGTCTGAGATTTATTGGGTGTAGTTAAGTGCTGTATGTGGTTTCTGTTAGATAGTGATTTTGGTACTTGCATAAAATTAGTTGGGCGTCAACTATTTGCTACAGATAGTTGTTCATATTTCAAAAGTGATGCCTTTCCCTCAATTTGAGAATGTCAGAAGTAGAGCTAGCCTTAATACATTGTTTTGAAATAATCTTTTTCTGAAATACTTTGTGCTATTGGGAACAGAAATGTAATATTGCCTCAATGACATAACTTCAGGTTCTTTGAAATTGCCTTGCTGTCTTTGACAAAGGCAATGTTCAGACATAACTGGAAGGTGATCCGAGACCGTTTGCCATTTGTTTTGTTAAACAGGGTGTTAATGAAAAAGTGAAATAAGTATAAATATATTTTTATAGGCATGCATGACATCAGCTCTGTTAGTTGTTATGCATATGTGGAAATAAATCATGAACTTCATTGCATATTAACATGCTGAGAAGACTACAGCTTTTAAATAATACTTAACAAAGAATAATGATTATTTTTTTCATACCAGCAGGTCTTGGTAAGTAGGTGTTTTGTGTTTAGAAATCAGAGGACTTTGAATAATAGATCACTCAAGAAAAAAGTCAGTGTTTCTGCTTATGTTTGGGGTATCTGATAATCTGCTTAAGTAGGCCTTTAGTGAGGCATATTGATTTATTTAAGCTTTTGCCTTTCTCTAAAGCAAATTATGTTTTAAATGTTTGCTGTTCCTCCAGTGCCTTGCGTTCCATGATATTTCACCTCAAGCTCCAACACATTTCCTAGTGATTCCTAAGAAGCCAATTGTCAGGTTATCTGAAGCAGAAGATTCCGATGAATCTGTAAGTACTCTAGAAGCTTTCTGTACACCACACTGTACCTCTGATTACTTCATAATTTACTAGACTTTCCCCCTTTTTCTCTTGACATTTAGAAGAGGCCAAGTAGTTTTCCAGTACAATAGTCCTTTTCCTCTAGCTTAGAATGGGAATGGAGTTAAGGTTTTGCAGTACAAGTAGGGATATGAAGCAAAATATATCTCTGGAAGTGCAAATTTATTATTATTTCGGAGCATACTCTTGATGTCTGTTTTCATGGTTTACAGGCAGTAGTACTTATTCTAATATGGCTTGGGGTTTTTGGCAGGTCAGAGACAAAGTTAGCTGAGAGTGCTCAATATTTCATTTGTAACTCTAAAAATTAAGTTCAAAGATTTTGTAAACCTTTACGTGATAATGTAAAGTTTATTTTCCCCCAGAACTGTGTATGTTGCCTGAAGAAGTACTGGGGGCTTTAACCATGAGATAAACTTAGCTTCTGTGACACTTTTGTAGTCTGTTACTGTCTAGCTTAAAAAAAAAACCACTATAGCTATTTTTTCCCCCTATATTATGAATAGTCAGTCTTTATAGTTTTTCTTGGAAAGTGTCAGTTGCAGGCAGACAATAATTTGAAGAGCAGTAGCTGAATTTCTAAGAATTAGCTTACTGGTTTATCTGAATGGTCTCTGCTCTCATTCCTTCCATTCCTGCCCTCTCCCCTTTTTGTGTGTTTTCTGTTTGGTTTTTTCTTTTTTTTTTTTTTTCTCTCCTCCAGCTTCTTGGGCATTTAATGATCGTTGGCAAGAAGTGTGCTGCTAACCTGGGCCTGACCAATGGATTCCGGATGGTTGTGAATGAAGGGCCAGAGGGTGGGCAGTCTGTCTATCATGTACATCTCCATGTTCTGGGTGGTCGTCAGTTCGGCTGGCCTCCTGGCTAAGAGTTTTACACCACAAGAGTTCTAACTGCATGCGTACAAATTACCACCAAATAGGTTTAATGTGTCACCCATCAATCTAGCCACTGTTAATGTAATTTTTTTAGAATGTGGATCTACGAAGGGTAATAAATGCTCTGAACAACCTTTGCACAATAAAGATTTAGCATGTGGGAATCATCTCTGTCTGGTGTGTCTTATTGATTGAAACAATTCTGCAACTTACAGTGGTGTCCTCTGGAGTTTTAGTATGTAGCATGTTTCAGCCTGCTTTTAACAATCTTCTGTCTATAGTAATTTGCTGAGGCATTTGAAAACTGAGGGTGCAGCTGCTTAGCAGTCTTTCACATCTTTTGGAAAGAAAACTTCTATGCTTTTTGAATGTGGTGTGTAAATAAAGCTGGCATAGGCTGCTGCTAAAAGTGTTGTATGTGAAATTCTGAACATGCTGTGCAAAGGCTGTGTCAGCGCAGTGCAACGTGTTGGAAACAAGCAGCTCCTGTTGGAGCCCTCTGTCAATGGCTGCTTTATAAGGCCCCATCTTTCTGATGAGAAGGAGTGAAACAATAGTCTTAATGGCAGCTGCAATGGTTCCGTAGCACACTGGTGTTTACTTCTACGTCGTGATTTTGATGGAATTGAAATGAAAATATTGAACTGTGTCTGTAGGGCCTTGTAAGATGCTCAAGGCACTTCATCTTGGCACATCAGCAGCATGAGGTAATATGTATGCATCTTAGATTCCAGATTTTATTGGGCTGACTTTGTCCTTCAGTGAATAGTAGTTTCTCTATGTTACTGCATACAGTTCACTGTCATCAAATCTCCAAGGCAACGAATTTTACTGAAGTTAGGATTACAGATGTGTCTGCCAGTGTAAATATAAAGCAGCTGTTCCTTCTGTTAAAATTGAGAAGTCCCAGCTAACCAGTTTTTATGATGGGAGATACTTGGAAGTCTTTATGCAGATGCATGAAGAAAAACTGGGGTATTTGGGAGCACCACTACTCCAGCATACAGTTTTAACACCAAATGTGTTAGGGAAAGAACTGTGGGAGTGTGGAAGGTGCACAGGTAAAGCGTGGGAGTTGTGATTCCTATTCAGATAAAAACTTGTAAGTTTGGTAAAGGAATTTGAATTCATTCCACTTTAAAGGAAGGTTCTGAACCTTCAGAGTTTTTACCCTAAGACACAACTTCAACTGGAAAATCAGCTAGCGCTTCTGAGGGCGGCTGGTCTATAGTTGAGTTAGGAATAAAAAGGTCGTCCTGTGGTGGTAGCCTGACAGCTCTTCTGGATGTCCTGCACAGAAGTGAAGAAGAAAACCACCCAACCCCCAGAGGTACATCCCAGAGCAGACAGCTGAATGTGTATTGCAAGAATGAGGTATCACTAGCAGATACAGTGGGGCTACAGTGAAGGTTTGTGACTGGGAAACTTGCTGTGGGAACAATTTACATGAAAGGCACTTAAGGATATTGAGATGAACCACTGGCACTCAAATGTGGGAAAGGGCACATGATGTGCGTACTATCACTTTTCTAATTTCTGTTCTCCTGTGTGTATGCTTTATACCAACATTGGCATGTGTGGATTAAAGCATGACTGGTGAAGTTAATTGCATCACTGCTGAACCCTGTAACTCGGTAAGGCTTTTGTTGTTTTACTTGGAATCTGACTTGCAGATGTACGTGTTTTGGGAAGGTAAGAAGACTTCCAGGCGAGGGTGGAACCATGGAGTTTTTGCAAGGTGAGCTTGCTAACCAGATGCGTTGTGCTTCAGTTTCAGATAAGTGTGTTCTGCAGTACCTTGAAAGCCAAAGACTGATGCTCAAACGGTGGGTAGTACTGAGCTTAAGACATCTGTCAGACAATGGGGAACCCCATGTGGAAAGAACAGCCTTCCTGCCATCAGTTTCCTCCAGCTTGAGCTGCAGTCTGTTTCTTCTGTGGCTAGGCAATCGGCTGTGGAGCAGCTGCTGTCTCCTATGATTTCGAAGGCCAGTTACAAAGTGAGATGCTAACTGCATCATGGGCAGACAGCAAACATCTTAGATATTAAATAAGCCAGACGTGGACATAGGAAAGTAGGGTTATCCTAAGTAGCCCTTCAGCTACATTACTGATGAGCCTGAGTAACTCGCAGGAAGATGTCTTGGTCTCTTCTGTTTCTCCAAGTAATCAAATGTCATTAGATGACAAAAGCCTGTAAGAAACCCAAGGACTTCACCTTCATTTAATCTTCATGGGCAGAGGGTGGAAGTGATTTACTTGGAGTAGATGGAAGCTAATATGTGGTCTGAAATTAAATTGCTGTAGTGTTTGTGTCCACTTAACTGAATGGTTGAGCTAGGCAACATCTTTTGTTACATCTCTGTAAACTCCCTGAAGTACCTGGAGGGTGTTCCTGCTTTTCAGACGTAGGGATGGAGTGGGGAGTGTGTTGGAAAGCCATAATGGGGAATTTTGAAGAAGCTAGATATGGCTTATAAATTCAGGAAGACTGGATTTAGCGGTCTCTGGTAGAATTTATGTCTCATTGTGCAGGTAATACCACTGTTACTCCTTCAAATCAGAACAAATGGATATTGATCAATAATCCGCTGAAAAAGAGCTTGGCATGGAAAATTACTGGTAGAGAAAGCTTATGGATCACATATATATTTATTCCATTTTTAAGTATTTAAAAAATCAAAAGGTATGTATACTTCAGTATTTTAGTTTGGATTGGAACTGTTCTTTCAAAGTGAATTTGGCTGTGTTTTTGTGGTTTTGGAGCTGTCTTGGCCTGTGTGGACTAGATTCTTCTTGAATGAACTGGAAGATACATCCCAGGACTTACCAAAAATACTCCAGCCACAAATAGGCATTTTGTGTGTTCAAACCAGAGCTTGGCAGAAGAAGAAAACCCAAAATGCTGAAAGGTATTGTCATGGTTTTAGTTTGGATAGAGTTAATTTTCTTCACTGCAGCTGGCATAGTGCTGTGCTTTGGACTTAGCATGAAGACGATGTTGATAACACACCGATGTTTTGGGCTGTTGCTGGGTAGTGCTTGTACTAGTCGAGGGCATTTCCAGGTTCCCATGCTCTGCCGGGTGCACAAGAAGCCAGAAGGGGAGGGGGCACAGCTAAGAGAGTGGACTCAAACTGGCCAAAGGGATATTCCATATCATGTAACATCATGCCCAGTATGTTAACTGGGAGGAGCTGGCTGGGGGAGGGAGGCAGCAATCGCGGCTCGGGGACAGGCAGTGTCGGTTGGCGGGTGGTGAGCGGTTGTATCATTTGTGTTTCCGTGTTTTTTGTTCTTTTTTTTCTTCTTTTCCTTCCTTTTCCATTTTTTTATATTATCATTACTGTCATTATTATCATAATCATTATTATAATTATTATTTTATTGTAATTATTAAACTATGCTTAACCCACAAGTTCTTTTGCTCTTCCGATTCTCTTCCCCATCCCACGGGGTGGGGGGGAGTGAGTGAGTGGCTGCGTGGTGGTTGGTTGCCAGCTGAGGCTGAACCATGACAGGTATGTAGTATGGGTGTTGGAGTCTCACATTATCTTTACAGATTGACTCTTACTGAGCTGTACTGCTTGTTAATGTAGTATTTCTAGTAAAGGTGGCAACCCTGAGGATGGTGATAAAGGTATGAAAAAGAGGCAGAACTTACACAGAAAGTATGATATGAAACTCAGAAGATGATGGACTGAGAACGAGAAAGATTCGGGTTTTATGAGAGGATCCTACACAGAGGGGGAACTTGGCCTGAAAATATTTCACTGTCTTCAAGACATTTGAAGAATGCAGAGAGTAAACTGACCACTTTGAAGACATGTCTCCAGCTTACATAGAATCCAGGACAGAATGCTTGAGCATTCAAAAGAGTGAAGTGCTATGCCAAGTTTATTATTTTTGTCCAGCTTGAAGTAATGGTTGCACTAATGAGCATGGCTATGTTCAAACCCTCTGTGTGTTTAGGTTTTGTTTGTATCTGCTGCATGTTCCTTAAGAGTTAGACAAGGTGAAAAGGTTGATACATTCTGGAATGAATGACAGGGATGTGTTTTAAAGCGCCGTGGAAGACTTTGAAGGGTCCACACTAGCTCCAGGTTGCTGTGGACCTACAAGAGAGTTCCTTTTTTTTTAAAGCTAGTGACTGTATTTAGACTGTTCTGGTTCTGGGGCTTAAAATTACACAGAGACCCAAGTAACCCTCTGATGAGTGTCCAAGAGAGAGCGGTAAACTACGCATGTGATATTTATGTCAATTTTTAAAATACCAGTCACTGAGTTTGAACTAACGCCTAGGTATGAATTTTGCATCCTTTTAGGTGTTGAGCTGTCCAGTCTTGTTGAGCCAAGCTGACTACGCGTAGCCACGCAGTTCTTGAAAACCCCGTGACAGTAACTTGCAGATTTGGACAAGCCATCCTGACTTTGGCTCCAGTTGTCTTATTTTCTCCTCTTTGTTCGTTATTTTCTAATGCATTGGAACTAATTTCTGTGGACCAGGTTGAATTTCTCTTAAGAGCACTCGATTAATCTTTTATCTGATTATGGCTGTATTTGCTATGGATTTAAATACAAAGTCCTCTCTTCATTCTGGCTGTTAATTCTCCAGTTATTAAGGAAAAAAACAGCCAAGGCTGTTTTAACATACATGGAATGACTGTAGTAAACCTGCAGAATGTAATCTTGTTTTATTCTTATTTATAGTTAAGAATTTCTGTCCTTCTGACAAACTGTGATAGTTTGTCTAAACTATCTACACTAATACTGCTAAAGTACTAAAACTACTGGCTAAAAGTGCTCTAGCCAATTCATAGCTGAGCTTGAAGAAACTGGGGAAGAATCGAAACCTAGGCTAATACTGTTGGGCAGAGCTGCCTGCTAGGGTTGGCTACCAGGTACATGCCCTATATGCCCGTGGAGTTGAAAAGGAGATGTGGGCTTTATTTGACTGTCATGGGCTTATACCTGACACTTGGGCTGCCAGATGGAAAAAAACCTGGATCTAAGCCTAAAATAGAGTCTTCTGTGTAGAAGTTGAAGGAGGGTGGTGGTTTAAGGAGAGGTCACTGCTTTAGTGACTGGGGTAGGAACATGACTCTCTGGAGACAGGAGACTTGTGAAAATATCTGGGAATGCAGCCCCTTTGAGGGGGAAGCTTCAAGAGAACAATTGTTTTTTTTTTCTCTGAGAAACAGAAGGATCTTGAGAGAAAAAGCATCTAGAAGTTCCAGAAGAAGAGAGACTACCTCTTCTTAACTCGTAGTAAAAGTGAAAAAGAACTGGTAATATGCATGCGAGGGGTAAAAAACTTAAGTATTAGCCATTGGATGTTCTGTGTGTTGAAAGTCCAGCAACACCTGTAGAAATGTTACTGAGTATATGTGAGCTTGGTTAACTTGGTCTTGCTAAACTTGGTCAAAACACGTCCTTTCAGGAGACAATGCCCAGAGGATATGGTTAAAGGGTAAAGGGACAATAAGTGAGGCTGGAGCTGTAGTTCTTGACCCCTTTGTCAGGATTTGTACTGTTGGTTTGGCTGAAGGTCAAGTACCAATCAGACTTCCATAACAGATTTCAGTAGCAGAGAAGACTCACAGCTGAGAATAAGTATACTCCAAAGAAATCTGGTATTTTTGTTTTGTTGTAGTGGTAGCTGTGCTCTGTCAAATTTTGTCAATGTAAAAATTCTGTTACTGTGAAGAAGCTGGTGAATTCTCCAGAAACTTGATAAAGCATCATGCTTGATAGCATATGTTGGCTGAAAGATGGTAACTAGATGTGGAAAAGCCCCACCCTACTATCTCATCGTGGGGAGGAGGGAGAGTGTTCTGTCTTGCTTGTGGCTTGTATTTTGTTGGAAGCTCTCAGGGGCCTTGGAGTTATATCCTCTCGCAAAACAGGAACAGTTCTGTCAATTCATTTGTAGAATGTACGTCTGTAATGCAAGTAGGTTGTCCTTTTTCTTCTTCAAGAGTAGCCAGTCCCTAAATGCTGTTTTACATAAGCAAGGAGGTATGATCAGTGTTTGAGACTCTAGCAGCTAGCACTGAAGCAGCTGTTTGGAGCCACAGTGGTGTGGTCTCTTACAAGGTCATGTATCCTTGCAGAGTTGAGATAATGCTGTTTTCCCCTGTCCCTCTGTTTTATCGTTACAGCAAGATCTAGACTATGGTGTGTATAGAGTGGATGGAGTAACAATTCCAGAAGCTTCACTTCAGGAAAGAAATGTCTGCGGAGAAGGAAGGGAGGGGTGAGTTAAAAAAGAAACAGTAAACTCAATGTGGTAATTGAATGGCATGGTGCTGCAGTGAAAATCCATACCTGCTTATGTTGTGTTAGGGCGGGAAGGGGAATACTCGTATGGAAAGGCCTGTCTGCTTTCTTACATGCCATTGGGAACTTGTGTATTCCTAGTGTTGTTATCTCTGGGTCCTTTGCTCAGTGCTCAGTGTAAAAATCTGGAGGTGAAGTTGCGTAGCTCCAGAGAGTGGTTGCTCCTCTCTCAGCTCTGTGCTAGGGGTGTGTCTGTCAAATAACTCAGTGCAAGCCAAGGGAGGATGGGCACCTTGACCTGCATCACAGCTCACATACCTGTCTATAACATTTCTGTACTCTTGCACAGAGGGGAGGTCCCAGTAAGCTGTGGTGACAAACCTAACATCACAGTATTTATACAAGTCTGCCTTTCTGTAGTCTGTCGATTGGAATGCATTCAATGATTACGCTGCAAATGACACTGCTTCTTATTCATAGAGTTCGTTCTTTTTTCTTTACAATAATTTTGGCAAAACGATCTAACGTGATTTAATTTTTAGTCCAAAAACTTTAGTCCATAAATTGTGTCTGGATCTCAATTTAGTGAGAACACTTGGTTTTATGCTTGATGGAACTAATCAGCTCATCCCTGCCTTTTTTTGTAGTTAGAAAAACCTCATTTGATTCTTAATATTTTGGCTTTTTTAAATCATTTAACAGCTCAGCAGTGTCCACAAAATTGCTTCCACTTTTATTCACGGTAGAGCAAACAACATGCATTTGCTTTTCCAGCTGTGACATAGAAACATTTGAGTTTCGAATCAAAAGATGTGAAGTAAGTGCGAGGCATGGTACAGTTCACTTGTCGCTCTGAGGCACCTCTCTGCATTGCATTGCAGCCTCCCTGGAGACTCTGGTTATCGTTAAGTTGTAAGCTAGCCTAGGGCCTTCCTCCGTAACTTCTGCGCAAACAAATGGAATTTCAGCTTTGTGGCAAAAGAAGATGCATCGTGACTGTAGTCCTGTGGTTAGAACGTGTATTTTTATCCAGTGAAGCTTAGCTTAGAGAATTGTGGAAAAATGCTGTCATCCCGGTCCCAGAAGAGATGTTGAACACCAGCATGAGGGTCAGGCTGATGTGCCTGTTCTGCAGAGGAAGCTGGGAACAAGATGGTGGAATTATATTCCTGTACTTTAAACTCAAGTCCTCTGTCCCATAGTGAAGGCAAGTGAGATGTGATATGCTGACTACTTTATTTCTAAAATATAGAATGCAATGGTAGGTATTTTGTAATAGAATTTTCCTTCAGACAGCTTTTCTTAATTAAAGGGAAAAAAATGTTCTGTGTTTTATAAATGTCCTGATCTTGATGGGGGTGTGTGAGGGTGTGGAGGGTATGTGTGTGTAAGGTATCCTGTAAGCAGGCTTACCACAGTTGCCCTCTTTGAAAAAATGTGGGTAAACGTGGAGCTTACTGGAGATAATCAGGTAAAACAAATGGGTTCCTTGCAAATTTAAGCACTTGCAGGGCAAGAGTGTTGTTCTGTCTGGGTTTTTTTGGACATAAGTGAGCTACATAACTGTGTCATCTTCATTATCTTCAGAGTTGAATGACAGGCCAGGTGTGTTACAGAAACCATCTGCATCATTAGAAGAATGTGCTATCTACTGAGATACAGCGAAATTAAAAATTATGTTTACGAAACCTGCATGGGTACATTTACCTTTGTAAGAGGTTTTGGCTTAGACTGTATTTATGATTAGTAGTAGCACTTCTTCGTCAGTATATTAAGAAAGTGATTTCCTGAGTTCATTCCGTGTATTGCTGTGGGAACAGAGAAAGCGTGTAGCAGAACAATGAACCTCATCTTCAGAAGAATGGAATTCAGCTTCCTGAGTAAGCTTGTAGATGAGATCCCATGGGAGGCAGCTGTGGAAAGAGGCCCAAGACAGCTCTTTGAACGTCAAGAATAGCCTCCTTCAGGCATAGGAACTGCATGTTTTGAAGTTCACAGTCCAAGGGGATGTGGCAGGAGGTCCACATGGCTGAACTGGGACCTTTGACTAAACTGAAGTGCAGAAGGCACTTGTTCATAGGTGGGAGTGGGGATGGGCTACATGAAAGAAATAGACATTGCTCAGGTGGAGTAGAAGAGCCAAGCTTAGCTGGAACTGAAATTTGTGGTGGATGAGAAGGGCAACAACAGGGGCTGTTACAGCTGCCTAAGCAGCAGGAGTGGACTAAGAAACATGTAGACCTCCTGAAGAATGGGGTGACAGGCCTAGTGACAAAGGAAGTAGAAAAGGTTGAGTTACTCAACTGCTTTTTAAATTTTTTTTTCCCCTCATCTTTGTTTACTGGCAAGGTTTTCTGTCTAGTCTCCTACATCTGTGTGCCTAGAGGCCAAGTTTGTGCCATGGTAAAGGCAGATTGAGTTAGGGACTTCTTAAGCAACCTAGACATACACAGGTGTTCGTGGGACTGAATGGGATGCATCCAATGCTGCTGAGGGAACTAGTCAATGTGATTGCAAAGTCCCTCTTTGTGATATTCCAAAAGGCATGATGACTGTGTGAAGTACATTATGACTGGAAGATGGCAAGCATCACAGCTAACCTGAAGAAAAATAAGGTGAATTTGAGGAACTTCAAGCAGGCACCACTGGAGTCCCCAGGAAGATCATAGAGCCAGTCTTCCTGGAAGCCATTTCTGGGCACATCAGGAGAAGGTGATTGGGAACAGCAAGCACAGATTTACCTGGGCAAGTTGTGCCTGATCAACCTGGTTGCCTTATACAATGATGTAATTAGCAGTGTGGATATAGGCAGAACAAAACTTTTGACACAGACTCTTTGCATCTGAAGTAGAGAAACCTGCACTGGATTGGCAGATTACCGGGTGGGTGGAAAACTGGCTGGACCAGTGGGGTCAAAGAGTGGGTCAAAGAGTAGGAGTGCCTACTTAGGCACAGCATTCCTCAGGGGTTTATATTAGGGGTGCTAACATTTAATGTCTTTGTCAGTAACCTAGAAAATGGAATGGAGTACACCCTTAGGAAGTTCACAGTTGACACCAAACTGGGGAGGGGAATGACTGATAAGCTGGAGGCCAGGGCTGATATTTAGAGGCACTTAACAGGTTGGAGAAGGGGACCGATGGGGACCTTTTGAAGCTCAACAGAGTCAGGTGCAGAGTCCTGCACTTGGAAGGGACTAGCCTCAAGCAACAGGCACACTGGGGATTGACTGGCTAGAAAGCTGTCTTGCAAAGCAGGCTCTGGCATTTTTGATGTCCAACAAGGTGAACAAAACCCAGCAGCATGCCTTTGCAGCAACGAAGGCCAAGCCCACCCTTGGCAGCACTAGGAGCAGCTTAATTGAGGGAATTCATTAGTACCCTCAATTCAGCACTTGTGAGATGTATCTGGAGTGCTGTGCGCAGTTTTGGGCTCTCCAGTACAAGGAAGATGCAGACGTACTGGAGAGAGACTAGTGGTGGGCCACTGGGATGGAGGCTGGAGCGCGTGGTATACAAAGAAAGTCTGAGAAATGGGTTGTTTTGCCCTGAAGGGATGGTTTGGAGTTTTCTGTTTCTGTTCCATCTGAGTTGGATGGTTTCTGTTTTCAGCTATCTAATGGGTGGCTGTAGGGAAGGCAGGCTCCTGGAGGTGCAGAGGGAAAGGGTGAGAGGCAATGGGCTGATGTTGCAGCGGGAGAAATTCTGAATAGATACTAGGAAGAAATTATTCACAGTGAGGAAGGTCAAGTGCTGGAGCAGGTTGTTCAGAGAGGCTGTGGGATCTTCATCCTTGGAGGTGCTCAAAGCTTGACTAGACAAGGCCCTGAGAAATGTGGATCTGACGCCAAAGCTGGCTCTCATCTGAGCAGGAAAGTGAACTAGACAGTCTCCAAAGGTCCCTTCCAACATTGTTCTGGTGTTCCATTGACAGCAGCATAAATATCTTCAAAGCAGATTCAAAATAAAGTGATGGAAACAACAAGAAAGCCACAAGGCAAAAAGCAAAAAGCCAAAACTGCAGAACTAAAATAAAAAAGCGTGTGAGAGAGGATTCCGTTGTATTTGAAATCCTGTAATTTTGAAAGTATAAATTTGCATTTACAAGACTTCATATGTTTGTATCAAATTTATGACATATTCTTACTCCTTTTGTTTGAGAATGGGAGAAATGCCATATTAAGCTGCTCATTGTTAGCCACAATTAATTAGAAATCAGTGGCTGGAAACTATTAATGAGAATGTGGAACACATTTCTTTTGAACACCAAAGAAAAAGAAATAGGACAAAAGAGAATCAGAGCTGTTATGAACAGACTGAATTTTCTGTCTTGAAAATGCATGATTGTTTCTTGCTTTACAGGACATAAATGGTAGGAGTAGTGTGGATAATGTCCCCTGCCCCCTTCCCATCCCCTGAGGGACTGCAACTGGCTTGGGTTGTCAGTCAGCCACTTAATCCCCGTGTGAACTCAGACAATAGTGCAATTTTCAGCCTTGGTACCTGGAAGTGGGTTCTCTCTCATTTTCTCAGCTGATAGGCCTTGATATGTGAAACTATGCTGACACCGATAACGTTGACGGGCTCAGATAATTAGTGATGGTGACTAAAGAAACAAAACTGAAACCTAAAATGGTGCAACTTGCCGTCTACCTAAAATTTTCTTTTTATAAAAGATTTTGAGAGTTGTGTGAGCTGGTGCCCATCTCAGATGCTTACTCGGTTTAAAATGTATGCATAAAATGTACATGTGGTTCTTGGCTTAAAAAGTAAAACAGAATGTAATGTATGAGTTCTTGTTTGCCTTTATGCGGTAGTGTCTGGACTTCTGACTGCTGCACAGGAATCCCAGCTGACTGCTGTTTGCAATGCAAGAGACCAGTTCTGCACTGCCTGCCAGATTGCCTGCATTGAAGAGAACCTCAACATTTCTGCTGCCAAGTCAGGTCAAAATTTCTGCCTGACAGAGAAGTAGATCTTGAAATAAAAGCATTTGGTCAGATTTATGTGTTTGAGTTTTAAGGTGTTCTGCCTGGCATTCTTGGGTTTTTTTCAGCCTCTGTTGTTTTGTGTAGCTGCACAGATTTCAATCTTATGACTTAACGAAATGGTAAATTTTCAATTGAAAAAAAGATGAATAGCTACATGTGGTTAAAAGGGTAGATTCTTACATAGGTTTTTTTCACAATACTTCTAAAATAAACTTCTATAAAATAGGTATGATGAAGTGTGAGCACGCATACTTAATTTGACTGTTAGAAGATACAAAGCAGATTACTTTGCTGTTGTGTTAATGATAAGGTGTCTGGGAGTGGTTAAACCCAGACAAAATCTGTTCTATTAGTACTGGAGTCTGAAACTCCAACCCCCAAACTTCAGGTGGAATCTTAGTCCTTTTGTGACTTCTTGTAAATAGAATATTTAGAAAAGCTGGCTCCTATTTTGCTTTTTTAGGTAAAAGTGGAAATAAAGGTGTACGCATAAAGTAAATATACTTGCCAATGTTGTAAATAGTGCTGCAAAGAATTACATAGGTTGGTATTGTGATGTAATCAAACAGGAAAAAATATTATTTCCTCTGTCACCTGCATTTTTCTGTCTTTTGAACTACTAATCCAGGAGGCCGTGTAGGTTAGCTAGATTAAGGAACTGAAAAATGTCAGTATTTGGGGGGTGCAGGTGTTTAAAACTTTCTTCACTGCACTACATTTTTGTAATGCATCATGATCAGTCTGAACTTTCTTGTAGTTCCCATTTTGAAAAACACTGGGATATATTAAAAACAAAAATAACTTTTAATCAGTTTTTCACAAGGAAATATGTTATTGGTTGTTTATCTTGAGCTGCTAAAACTTATTAAATGACCTGCATTTGATGTGTTTCAAAGGTAATGTGATGAAGTGAGGTAAAAAAAATCCATTATAAAAAACTAATACATTGTAAATGGAACAATGTGTAACTAACAAAATAGAATAAGGAAGACTAGGACAATCACAAATCTAATAATTATGTAGTGTAACAGAAAGTGAATGTCAAGATAGATAACAGGATGATGGGAAATTGAGACTGAGAGGTGATTAAATAAATATGGCTTATGGAACTTGACTTCCAGTCCAGGTGTTAGAGTATTGCGTAATTATGTATATTTTATTTTTCAATAAATAAGAGTATTTTTCAAATGCTCTTAAAACATTTTTGCCATTGAAATTTATATTGGTTTCAGTGGGAACCACATTCAGCCCTCTCTAAGCACTTCTAAAAATTCCTTATGTCCTGTCTGGCCACACCAGGGCATATTAAAATATAAAATTCTAGTAGTGAAAAACATTGTCAGCCAGTG
The DNA here is from genome assembly GCF_949628215.1 of Phalacrocorax aristotelis. Lineage (NCBI taxonomy): Eukaryota > Metazoa > Chordata > Aves > Suliformes > Phalacrocoracidae > Phalacrocorax > Phalacrocorax aristotelis. The sequence goes on along the minus strand of NC_134311.1, from coordinate 32,551,353 downwards.
AAGGGCATCCTGATTCTAGTGTGTGTTCTATAATTGAAATAATGTGTACTTTGGTAAGTGGGTAGAATGAAAAATGCCACACCCAAGTATCCACAGGGAAATGTCCTTGTCTCTTTGTCACAAATCAGCATGCTGTCTTTTCCATGAAAGGATTATCCCTTAAAACAGTAGATGAAAGTTCTGAGCAAAGTTTCATAAATGTACTTCCTAGGTCGGGCCACTTGAGGGCAGCGTAGGACTACTGTTAAATTCAGCCTCTGGTTTCAACAGAGGCCTTGAGTGTCTTGGGTTTTTACTTCATTGTAACGAAATGTGAATACTAATATCAAAAGTTATAAAAATAAGTGATTCAACTTTTTAAATAGCTTATTCTCTGATGCACAAAATTTCTCGTTTGCAGAACAGCATGTATCAGTTCAGCATGGTTGATACGGGCAGATAGCCTTTTTCAGAGTTTTAGCTTTTAATTAGCTTGATACAATCTTAAGAGCTGCTGTGTGATAGTTCAGAAGAAAATCTTTCTGGCGTCCTTGTGCATCATGCATTGATTGACCTTGAGAATTTGTCGCATACATTCATGTTTGTATGAACTTGATGCCTTCTGGAGGGTCCTTTCGAAGAATTGGCAATGCAGCTGCTACCAAAATTATACTTAATATCATGTTTTGGAGGTGGAATGTGTGAAAACGTATCTTCACATCTAATAAATTGTCACTGCAGGCACACAAAGCATAGGTGGCTACATGGCACTTTCCTATAGAAATCCTGCCGTTGCTGTCTTATTATTCAGACAAGTACTGGATTATTGCAGTGTATAATTACATTTCTAGGACTGTGTTCAGAACATTTAGAGGGAAAGGGTCATAAAAAGTCTTGTGAGTAATAACTAGAAGTAGACTAATGAGCACTTAACTGTAGTTTTTTTTCTTAACCATAATTATATATCAATGTAATCTTTCTTTCAGAAACACTTTGATTTATGTACAATATTATAAAACCCTCTACTGAATAATGCTGTCAGTCACTTACCATTGATCAAGTTTTTCAAATCACTTTTTTAGATGGAGGGTTGTGTTTCAATCAGGAGGAGCATTAAAGTATAAGATGAGGGACTGAATGCCACATATTGTCACTGGCTCTTTTAATTTTTCATGTTGTTTCCCCCCCACCCCCCCTCATGAGTGGGCTTCTCATATCTGATTCACTAGCTCCTTCTGTATGTTTTGATTTAAACTACTGGTGGTGCCATGGATGCCTCAGGATCTTACTGAAGCAAGAACCAATCCTGTGTACTTCATGGGCAAACACTGTAATTAACTGAGGGAAGAAATAATTTGACTTGTAATATCTGCTAAGCAGTGATGATTGTATGCAAAGGTCTTGGCCTACAAGATCAAACAAGAAAGAAGCAAGCTTTAGAAAGCTGCTGTGTGAAAGCAGTTTTGATTTTGAGAGAGAAGGAGAAAGTGAAAACAAATAAATGTTGTGGCAGGATTAGCAATATTAATCTAGAACCAGATGAGAGTCAGGTTTGACTGGAATTCCTGTTACTTTGCCTTATTACTAGAATTTAGTAACTCAAATAAGCAGAGGCTATTCCATCCCTTAAGAAGTCCCATTGTCTTGGGGGACTATGGCTTAGAGTAAAATGGACCATATTCCGGGTCTTTGCTTCTAAAGTTACACTATAACTTTCTAAGATCTAAATGATAAAAAACCAAAATTGTTCGCTGAAGTCTATGGTGTGTGGGCTCGGACTTAACTTACCAAATGGGAAAAACATGGGCCTGAAAACTGTCAGACCCTATCTGACCCAGCAGGGTAGGACCTTTACTGTGACTATTAGTGATGATCATTTTCTACCTACCTATCTGTTACTGGACAGTGAACTTTTGGAGCTGGCAGTCTACTCTGCTCAGTGAGTTTCATGTTCACATTAAGGTTTGCAACTATGGGGCAGCTCACAAGATAAGGTCCTTGAGCTGTATGCTCTGCTAAACAGAGGGGCCTGTTTGTTTGCCAGAGCATCAGGAGTATATGTGGTGCTAAATAAATTATTCCAGATTAAGGAAAAAAAACTAACGCAGGAGTGCTATCTTTAGGTTAGCTGCAGACCTGTGTTTGAGTAGAAAGCACAGTAGGGAAGTGTATTGTAATTCTGAAGTTGAAAGTTGTAGCAATAAGTAATGAAAGCTAAAGAAAGATTTGTATTCCAGGCTACACTGCTTCATCATCTGTAAATAGCCTTCTTAATCTATATTAAAAACATATCCTGCTTTCTTTGTGTTTTTTCCTAGTTGCTGCATGTGTGTGTGTGTGTCTATACATTGCTACTGTTAAAAGAGCAAAACCAACAATGTAAGACTTATTCCTGGAATCATAAACTGGATGAGGCTTTTTAACACAATGCGTATCTCATTTCTGGCTTTAGGATGCCAGTGATTTGAAAAGGTAGAAATGAAGTAGAGAAGGATATATTTTCTGAATCCTAATTTGAAATACCTCAGGAATACTCCTTTCAAGATGTGAATTGTTTTAAAGAATCTTAATACTCAATTCAAAAAACGTCAGGAATACTTCTTTCAAGATCTATGTTGTTTTAAGTTTTTTGTGTGTGTGTGTGAATGGATTGAGCACAGCCCTTCAGAGAAAGACTTGGGGATATTTGTAGATGAAAAATTAGGTATGAGCTAGCAATGTGCACTTGCAGCCCAGAAAGGTAATTGTATCCTGGGCTGCATCAAAAGAAGTGTGGCCAGCAGGTTGAGGGAGGTGATTCTGCCCCTCTGCTCTCGTGTGACCCCACCTGCAGTACTGCATCCAGCTCTGGGGTCCCCAGCACAGGAAAGACATGGACCTGTTGGAGTGGGTCCAAAGGAGGGCCATGAAAATGGTCCGAGGGCTGGAGCACCTCTCCTATGACAACAGGCTGAGAGAGTTGGGGTTGTTCAGCCTGGAGAAGAGAAGGCTGTGGGGAGACATAATTGCAGCCTTCCAGTCTATAATGGCGCAACTCACCAGGAAGATGGAGAAAGATTTTCTGAAACTGAAAGAGGGTAGATTTAGATTGGATGTAAGAAGAGATTTATTATGATTAGTGGTGAGATGCTGGAATGGGTTACCTAAAGAAGTGGATGCCCCATCCCTAGAAGTGTGCAGAGTCAGGTTGGATGAGGCTTTGAGCAACCTGATCTAGTGAAAGATGTCTGCCCATGGTGAGGGTTTGGACTACATGGTCTTTTAAGGTCCCATCTAAAGCAACTCAGTCTGCAATTCTGTGTTATTTGCTGGGAGCAATGCTAGTTTCCTACCTGTACTTTGTGACTGAAAATGTACATTATTGTGCTTGCTTTTTCTGATTGGACTGTGCAAGACGTTGACTGTTCTTCAGTAGGTATTTGCTGGTTTTCACAGGTTAAGTTAGGTGCTTGCTTGATTTTTGCCTCACCCATACACCAAAAATGTGCCTCCTATGAGCATTTATGGGGGCAGAGTTTAATCCTTGAATTAATATATGTGAAAAGTAAACATGACAATAGATTATGAGTCAGAATTAGCAAAAATGTCAACAGAGTCATATTCCCACTATTTTGCCCAGTACATCTGGGCTGTGATTGCCTTAGCTGGAACTGAGTAAACTCTGAGGTTTTCTCAGCTTTGTAATAGTACTAGCAGGAAGTGAATGTATTT